>NC_073254.2:60111071-60736785 GCF_029289425.2 Pan paniscus | reverse complement strand
TCGTGATCCACCCGCCTCAGTCTCCCAAAGTGCTGGGATTCCAGACGTGAGCCACCGCGCTAGGCCTCAAGAATTATTTCTAACAAACACCAATCTAAACTTCCAGAAAGCCTAACCTAGTGTCTGGTAAATGTGCAAATGGAGACTTGTGCATTTGGTACAAGAGCAAATATTGAGAGTTTCCTGATTTTTAAGTATGACTGATATTGTGTCCATGGAACAGCTGCAATCTGGATGTATTTTCTAGGATATGTTTCTCTCCATTCCTTGCCAGCAATTTGGGAGTGTTTGTCTTTATTTGGTTATCCATTTATCCCTTTTCTATGTCCTTGAAGCTTCCTCAGCCACACACATGCATGATTTGTGTCCAACAATTGAGTTGAAAATATCAGACGTTAAATTAAAGGTTGTTTCAGCTGTAACAATCAGGGAGCAGGGCCACACCCTTCCTCCTCCCCATGGCATCCTCCCCCACATCGCGTCTCTGCCCCCTTCCCAACCAGGTGCCAAGGCAAGAGGTTGCTCCTTCAGTCTCCTCCTGTCACTTTGCACAAATATTCACTTTTCCTTATGGTAACTTTCTATCATTCAACTTACTATCTTCACTTCTTACTGAGGGAAAGAATGCATGTTTCATTCATTTTGGTATTCCCAGCACCTGAAACTACCTGGCACATAGTGGATGCTCAATAAATATTGGAGGAATGAATGCGTGAATGAACGAAGGAATAGACCAGAGCTATTAGCCTGCCTAGAGATAGTTTCTTTACTGACAAATTGTTGCTTTCTTATAGCTTTAGCCAGACTCAGTCGGAAAGCATTAAATTAATGTTTTCTATAATTAGAGGACTTCTAGCATTTTCATTTTTAAAAAAGTGATTTAGTAAAATTTAGTTTTAATCCTTTGGCAGAATCATTTCAGTAACAAATTATAACTAATTGCATGTTAAAGAATGACTACCTCAGTTCTAGAAGTACAGAAACAAATTAGAATGGGAGCAGAGAAAAGCAACTCAAATGATCAAAGGAATGGAGTTTTGCATTAGAGGAATGATGAACAGTGTTTAATTGGTAGAGCAGAGTGATTGAGAAGGTATGTAGACATTTAAAGCTGCTGGGAAAAAGTCAGTCTAAAGAAAGAACGTTATGGAGCAGGGATCCAGAGTGAGATGGGACTCAGGCTAAGTCAACTGACTGGCTGCCCCCAGAGGCAATGACACAGTTTATTAGGACCCTTTCATGGAGAACAAATGAAACAGTGGGGATCCAGGCCTCATCTCAGACAAGCAAGGGGCAAAACAGTCTGTAGTTCTTTAAGGAGGAATATTGGTGATCTCTCAGAGAGGGACAAGTCCAATTCCTGAAAACTTCTAGAGTGGTCCTAGAAACAAACATAAAGAAAGCAGTGCAGTTATAATGGAACCATGATCAGACCCAAATCTGTGGGTGCCTATTGAAATCCTTTGAAATATTTAAGATGTTGCGACAGGAGACGAGGGCCACGTTATATTCAAGAAGTGTCTCTCAGTTCCGTTTATTATACCAAGAGCAAGTTTATATTCCGAAAATTATGAGAGGCATAATTTTAAACATCCTTAATCATTGTCCCCATGACCATTCTATCTTTGATCCAGAAAGTAAGCAAAATAGGTATTATACATTAGAAAATAAATAAATAAAAATGACTTAAAATTATGTGGGGATGAAGATAAATTACTTACCATGTGCCAGGCACTGTTCTAAATACCTTACAATATTATTTAATGTTCACAGACAATAACAGGTATTATTATTGTCCTCAATTATACAGCTGGGGAATGTGAGGCACAGAGTGGTTAAGTAACTTGCCCAAGGCGACACAGCTACTAAATTAAAATATGTCCTCTGCCACTGGCAAGAAGAGTAAAAGATTGGTTGAGCCAGCACCCTTGCCCTGGGAAGTGAAACATTTTTCTCTAGAAGAAATTTAAGATTGCTGTAAAGGAGAAATTTAAGAATACAAAACAACTTATGCCTTTCGTTCCCTCACATTTTATTTCTCTACTTTTTGGCACCCACTAAAACACACTACTGCATCAATTCTTTACGGTACCTTTCATGCTTTTTTCTTGTGTCCAACAGGACGTGCAGATCAAAATTTGCCTTCCTCTGCTTTGTTTAAGGGGCAGTTATTGTCTCTATAAAACACAATCCTTGTGTGTTTCTATTAGTCCCTTGGGGAATGTGTAGAAGCCCATCAGTTTAACAGTGACCTAGACAGAATAAGATGGGCTCTGACCTTGAGGAGAATTATGAGTTGAATATTTATTTTGAAATATCTGTTGTTCCTGACTCCAGAAGCAGTACAGTGCCAGGTTCTTTTCTGATGTAAAACAAAATAGGAAAAAATAAAAACCCAGCCTGGCAAAATAGCTTATCTCCACCAATCAGCAGAAAATGGTAAAATAGAGACGCACGTGGCACTAACTAGACAGGAAATCAGAGGTGGGAAGCAAAATGCCAGCCTTTATTCTGCTCTCTAAGATGGCTCTGGAAGGTCATGTTCATTGTCACTGAAAATGCCTGCAGGGAGCGATATGAAAAGTCATTGTCTCTTCTTTTTTTTCCTCCTGCTATTTTTAGCTCTTGTTAGGAAGATCAATTTTAGTTAACTGCAGAGAAGGGTTTTTAAAATGGTGCTTGAGTTTCAAGTTGCATGTGTCTGCTATATTTAGATTTTTTTCCAAATTCTTCTGTATCAAAACATGACATAGTAAGGCAATTTTGCTGGTGTTACTGCTTGGTATGGTGTTTTCCCCAATGGGAAAAGATATTCCATTAACTAATGTAACCTATATTAAAGAAACATTTTCTATTCCAGGCTCTGATTCAGAGGTAGAAAAAAATTCAGTTTTTAAAATATAGATGAACACCTATATTTTTGGTGCATGTGGTATGAATATTATATAAGGCCTTGATTCTCATTCAGCAATTGCTGTATTCTCTGATCACAAAAACAATAGGCAAGTAAAACAGTGAGTGTCCAGTGTTCCCGTTAGCACAGTCTCTCTGTGTCATACCCCACATAAGGGACTCAGATTGGGATCCTGGAGCACATGTTCAAATTTTCCCATTGCCTTTGAAAGAATTGTCCCTGGAAAAAAAAGGTTTTTCAGAGGCTTTTCTTCCCAGCATATATTCCATTAATCTATCTTCCATCACTATGGAGTAGCAATATTAAAATACTTCCTTTTCTAAATTTACAGGTAAACTGTGTACATTGTAGAAAAACAGAAAAGACATATGACCAAAAAATGGGAAAATATGAATAACAAATCCTACTGCCTATAAAAAAAAGTACTTTAGGAAGAATCATTGTAGTGTTTACCCTTGCATTTTTTCTTATAGGTATGTGTGTGTGTGCATTTGTGTGTCCTCACAGTTGTTGTGGAGGCTGGGCCCCTAATATGGGGCAAGGGAGAACAGGATGTTTCGTTCCCAGAGAGGACCCAGCTCACAGAGGGCTCTCCCAGGCAGCTCCCCCTTTCTTCATCTCCGCCACTTTCCTCTCACCCCATGTGGAGGAGCCCCTTTACTCTGGTCGTTCTCCCTCTTTATCTTCCCACCTCTTTCCCCTCTGTGGTTCCCTTAGCTTTCTTTGCCTATACCTTCCCTCCGGGATTCTGCTTCTTTTTCTCAACCATTAATTCAGGTCCTCAGTCAATCAGTTGATCCCATAAAGTACTTTGGGTCCTAAATGTCTCAGGAGGGGTTGAAGATAAATCTCCCCATTCCCAATCTAGTATTAGAGAGAAACCTCCAGAAGATAAGCAAATGTTCTTATACTGAAATATATATAGCTCCCCTTATACCAAAACTACAGAGTATGCTCTTTGTCTTCTTTCTTTCCCTTGCTCTCTTGCACACGCTTATCCTCCCCCTTCCCCATCTTACCAAGGACCCCTTCTTATCTCCTACTTTGATATGGATCAGAACTGAGGAGGGGGAGGAAAGGAAAGAGAACCCCAATTATTTCATCAATATTTTCTTAAAATGTACACATACAAGGCCTACTGAGGCAGAATGTCAGTTTACAGCCCTGATGTCACCTGCAGCATCCCAACCTCATGCATGCCTAAATCTAGGAAGTAGTAAGGCGGTTACGCTGGTCACTCAGCAGACCTGGATTGGAGTTCACCACTTTTCTCTGGGATCCACCAAAGTTCAATAGGAGCTCATGGAAACACAAAAGAATCAGAGAGAAAAAAGGTTACAAAGGACTGAATTCCCTGGACTCTGTCTTTTAATCCCAAATCCTCTTTCCACTTCCACTTAGAAGATAAGTTCTTTCTCTGCTCCCAGATTGAGCTTGTGAATTGGCAGCTACCAAATAGCTATGATTTTTATGTTTCCAATAAGTCTCTCTGCACCCAGAATATCTCCTTTTATTTTATAGCTGTAAATGGAGATCCAACATGAAGAGAGGCTTTTCTCTTGCCTCAGGATGATGATTGAAACATAGGATGTGAGTTTGAATCTAGGCTTCTAGCCTCCACATTTTATTAGCTCTGTGACCTTGAGCAAGTTTCTTAACTTCTCTGTGCCTCTGCTTCTTCAATAGTAAAATCAGTTTGTGGCAAGCATCAAATGAGATAATCCATATAAAACTGTATATCCAGTATCATACATAGGAAAGGCTCAGTGTATGTTAACTATTTATTATCACTTGATTTTCAAACCATATGTTAGCCTTCTATTAAAATGTGTCACTGAGTGTGGTGGCTCACCCCTATAAATCCCAGTCTTTGGGAGGCTAAGGCAGGAGGATCAGTTGAGCCTAGGAGTTTGAGACCAGCCTAGGCAATGTAATGAGGCCCCTGTCTCTACAAAAAATAAAAAATAAGATTATCTGGGTGTGGTGGTGCACATCTGTGGTGCCAGCCACTCAGGAGACAGAGGTGGATCACTTGAGCCAAGAGGTCAAAGCTGCAGTGAGCTGTGATCCTGCCCCTGGACTCCAGCCCAGGTGACAGAGCAAAGTGAGTTCCTGTCTCAATAAAAAAATAATTTAAATGCCTGTGTTAAGCTCTTAGCTCAGTGCTGCTCAATGTGAAAGCTATGATATTTTGGAGTTGACAGTCCTACACATTGCAGTACATTTAGCATCCTTGGGTCTCACCTACTAAATGCCAACATCCACCCACACCATATGACAAAAAAATCCATTTCCAGACACCATTAGGGGTTTAACATTCTTATGTGAGAACCACACTAATTATACTTTCTTGAATGTGACAAAGAGTTGTCACAGGCATAGAGGCAGAGAACGCCTAGTAAGGGGTCGGCGGTGTGTGCAGAAAGAAGAGTGGAAGAGGTGAGATGTATAGAGGAGCAGCCCCTGCCTCCCAGCTTTCCTCACTCCTCTATGCCTTCCCAGACACACACACACTTTTTTTCCTTCCCTTTAGAAAACTAGGGGAAGACAAGAACAATGAGAATTTGCATGGCCCATGTCCATTTATCAATTGCCACATAACAAACTATCCCAAAAATCTAGGGCTTAAGACAACAGTCATTTATTTTGTTCACAAATCTGCCATTTGGGCCAGGCTCAGGGGGAAGGGTCATCTGTTCCATGCAATGTTTCTGGGGCAGCACAACTGGGGGCTGGCAAGTCAACTATGAAGATGGTTCACTCACATGGTTGGCAAAATGGTGCTATTAGCTGAGAGTTCACTTAGACTGTGGGTCCTGGTTCTTCTTAACGTGGCCCTCTTCATGGGCTGCTTGGGCTTCCTTACAACTTGGACATAGGGTTCCAAGCATGAGCATTCTGCAAGAGCAAAGTAGAAGCGCATAGCATATTTGTTGCCTAATTCAGAAGTCACACTGCTTACTTCCACCACATAGGTTGAGGATCCCTTATCCAAAATGCTTGGGGCCAGAAGTGTTTTGGATTTTGGATATTTTGGGTTAGCGATACACAACCTGTACTATATTTGTCAAGACGGTCATTAAAGCCTGCCCAGGATTGAAGGGAGAGAACACAGAGGGAACACTCCTTAATGGAACATTGTCAAGGTTACAGGAGAGTATGTGGGGTGGGAAACATTATGACCGTCTTTGGAAAACACAACCTGCTACCACAAATAACTTTCCTGTTGTGAATTCACCCGTAATATGAGAGATAATACAGTTTTAAAATGAGAATGTAGAGGATCTTCTTCCAGAGTCCAAAACTTCCTTCCCTAAGAGATGCAAATTAACTCAGTTTATAATTTATAGTCTCTTCTTTTCATAATTTATTGTGTTGTCTTTTGAGGAGATTCATTGTCAAAGAGACCATGCCTAGAATAACTATCAATGGCCAAAACAAAACAAGGCAAGGTTCAGAAGGAATACATGATCCATCTTTAGCTAGAGAACAAATATTCACTAAAAATATGAGTTGCCATGAAAATGTATTAAAAGTGAAAGACAAAACTAGGCTCCCTTTCAGTAGAGTTGCTTGTAGAATATGTAAACAGTGGGAAGTATGAGAGTTAGGGACAGAGAGGGGCTATGAACACATTCTTTGAAGTCAGGCAAGCCTGAGTTTAAATCCTGGCTCTGCCATTTACTACCTGTGTGATCTCAACTTACTGTTGTATAACTAGATATTATGAAACCCACATGACAGAGCTGTTGTTATAATTAAAGATCTATTTCATGCCAAGTAGTTACAGACTTTCCTGTGCCTGGCATTTAGTAAGTGCTCCATAAGCAATTGTTATTATGTTTAGGGAATGTAGTGAGTTTCTATGACACCTACTGTGTGCTAGCACTGATAGAATGCTGATAAGAGGATAGATGCTTGCCTTTAAATGGTTTTCCACTTAGTTGAAAAGCTAAAACTTACACAAGTTAAACTATAGGAAGAATATTCACGTGTGAGTACATACCAGACATCACTCAAGTATGTTAGTAATGGCCAAGCGTGATGCTCTTCATAAATCAATCACATATTCATTGAACACTAATGTGTACCTTAAGCTGCAGCAGTCACAAAAGGTTAAGTCTTGACTTCAGTGGTTTGGAATATAACACATTGCTAGAGGAAATAACTAATGAATAATATCAAAGGTGATATAATTAAGCATTATAAATGAGTGTTTCTATCTCAAAAAAAAAAAGAAAATCAGAGATCTCATTAAAACGGCAAGATAAGATTTTCTGTCTCATGGAAATAGAGGTATAGAAAAGGTTAGGAAAGAGGAAGAAAAGGAGAGAAAATTGCCAGTGATTACAGAGAAAGGGGAAGTGGTGGTTGGAGGAAAAAGGATAGGTTCATTTTGAAGACCAGATTATATGATACCCACTACCGTGGGATGCAGCCTGTTATCATTCCCCCCTTACTGCTCTTTGCAATGGTGTCTCCACTGAGGAAAAGCTCTTTGCAATTGTTCAGCTGCTTAATTCTTTGACTATTGTGTGATGTAATCAGATTAGTTAATCATACTGGAAACCAGAAATTACTTGGGGGCAACAGTGGCCAAAATAATATCGCCCTAAATAATCATAGCATGCATCTTGGGAGAGGGCTTTATCAAGTATTTGACACATATGTCTGTTTCATAGTATCCCAGTGATATGAGTGTTGTTCTCATTGATGAGGAAAACTGAGATTCAGAAATGTTATATAACTTTCTCAGAGTCACATTACTCATACGTGATAAGGTGAACTCTCCAACTGTTGTCTTAGGTGGCTTATTCTGGCACGGAAGTTAGTTCCTGTCGTGGGGAAACCAGCAAAGAGTATTTTGGGTGGGAGGGTTAGTCATGGATAGGGTTATAACAAGGGGTGTGTAGGGAAGGAGCATGCAGAGAAGGGTTGACAAGCAATGTTCAATAGTGCTTGGTGACTGATTACAAATGATGAAAGAGAGAGAAAATTCAAGGATGACTGACTCTAAGGATTTGCACCTAGAAGGCTGGAAGAATGATGGCAATTCTAAGAAGCGTGATAGCTGGTAACGGAACCTAGATTTGCAGAGAAAATAATTCTACTTTAGACATGTGAGTTTGGAAAAGAGTAGTCAACTTGTAGAGAGACGTCAGTAAGTCAGGATGCATGTGTGAGATCAGGCCTGGATATGTAGCTCCTCATAGGGCAGGAACTGGGGCTCATGATGAGCAAGAGAAAGAATGTCCTGGAAAGAAGGGCAGCAGGTGCTGAGCAGAGCAAAGCTTGGCCTTGCCTGTTAGATGTGGCTGTATTTTCAAAGCCTCTAGTTCTGGGATTCTATCTATTGCTTGGCAGTACACATACAAAGACTTTGTCCAGCAGGCACTAAACTTATAGGAAGATTTCCCCTTCCTTCCATCATAGAGTTTTTCTTATTGGGAATCTAAATAATGAATCTCAAAAGCTTCTCTAATACATAGACATGTAGCTCTGTTTCATCTCTCTACCTTTACCTTGTCTGAATTTTGCTGATTTTTATAAACTTTGCATAATCATACTGATTATTTTAGAAAGAATTTAAGAGGTGGCCAAGTCATGGCCCGTAAGCCAAGGTGGCATGAGAGAGAAACTCAGTGGCACTTGGACTGCCAGCCACCAACACATTTCTCTGCAATTGTGGCAAGTGAGGTTGTATCATGTCACCAAGTTTCCCAGCCCCTAGTCAGCACAGGGACTCACCCTCCTCCCTCCTGAGAATGGGAAACAGCCCATGGGCACCCTCACTCCCTCCTCCAGTCATAGAGGAATTGGGACATTGTCACAAACCTGTCTCCAGCCACTTGGGAAAAGATGAGACAGAACTTTGGCATCTAATTTAAGCAATGGCCAAACCTCAGTCAGTTTCAAAGGCCTGAATGAGAATTTAACTGTTAACCATGTGCTAAAAGGTTTTTCATTTAATTGGCTGAAAGTTTGTTTCATGGAATAGGTAGAAAACCCTGACCAATGCACTTGTTGGTGACTTTTGGTCCTGGCCTCCTTTCTGCACACAAAGGAGAGGACAGTTTCAATACTGGCAGAGGAGTGAGCATGTGATGGGTCAACCCTCTGCTTGTCTTTTCAGAGAAATGCTGGTTCCATTGGTCTGTTCTCACTGCACCATGGCGGGACCTCCCACCCTGTGTGGGTAAGATTTGACAGACTCTCTGTCCCCAAACAAGCCCAGTTGATCCATGTGCCTGGTGACAGCATTGGCGTCAGCCCTTGTGGTAGAGGAATTAGTTGAAGCCCAAAGGGAAAAAGAGGCCAAAAAAAGAAAAATTCAATCCAACAAGACCAAAGCTATTTCTTTTTATTTTGTGGTTCTCAGCAGCTGTTAAGCTTTGCTGGCTTTCGATAGTAAGAAAGTGTCCAAGAATAGAACAGTGCAATGTCAGAGTTAATGGGATCACAGCAATAAAATGTCTCTACTACTGAGCAATCTGATGGTATTAAGTTGATGTGGAAGTTGCTTTGCACCCTGCACACAGAGTGGACTCCCTGCTTGCCCTCCCATTCTGAGTGTTCCCTCAACACACCTATTCTGAGAGGAAAGCAACCACTTCTAAAGTGGTAAATGCATTGCAAAAGAAATGTCTTCAGGCCGGGCACGGTGGCTCACGCCTGTAATCTCAGCACTTTGGGAGGCTGAGGCAGGTGGATTACCTGAGGTCAGGAGTTCAAGACCAGTCTGGCCAATATGGTGAAATCCTGTCTCTACTAAAAATACAAAAAATTAGCAGGGTGTGATCGTAGGTGCCTGTAATCCCAGCTACTCGAGAGGCTGAGGCAGGAGAATCGTTTGAACCCAGGAGGCAGAGGTTGCGGTGAGCCAAGATCGTGCCATTGCACTCTCCAGCCTGGGCAACAAGAGCAAAACACCATCTCAAGAAAAAAAAAAAAAAAAGAAATGTTCTTCATCTCAGCCAGGGAAAACAAAAGGTTTAATCAAAGGCCTAGCTTTGTTAGATGTGTTTTATTACAATTTCTTTAAAATGGCCAGCTTCTTGCTAACAGATGGGAAAAGGGGAAGGGTGTCTGAGATCTCCGAATTCTCTGGCCTGAGCCTTGCCCTCATCTCAACCCCAGGTTCTGGGTCTCTGCTGCAGATTCCTTTCTATTCCTCATTTGAGGATGACAGAGGCCATCCCCCCTTCATCAATGCACTCCCCATCCACAGAGCAGTGAATGAAACTACAGTGGCCACCAGTGTTTCTTCAAAAGGGGCTTCCCCTGCAAATGTAAGAACTTAAAAAAAATTCTATACATAAAAACAAGAATCACCACCATATTTGATGACTCAGCAAACACTTCTTTCTCTGTCTCTCTTTGGATGGTGTCTTTCATTCAGAATTGCAAGAAGTTCCTGAAGGAAAGACAAAATTTGAGAAACCCTGGATGCGGTTAACTCAATCATTGTTCACCGTGGAACTTTGAGTGACTTGATGTTCTCTCCTGAACAACAATGAGAACACCAAAGATGAACGGGAGCTGGTGGCTGGGAGCGCCAGAGAAGCCATCCAGGATTCCTTACCTCCTTTCCTTTATGCATTCTCAGCTTCCATCCCTCCATTATCCTCTACCTGCACTGTTACCATTTACCATTTTCCAGCAAAAAAATATGTAGAATGGAGGAAGAGAGGGGGCACATTGTGTGTGCGCCAGTATCCTCATGGGGCCACAGCCTCTTGCTGGGAGTTCCGTGTAACCGTCGCCACCCAAACACAGAAGCACTGAGAAGCACTTAGGGCTGATGGGTACACATGTAGATTCTACTAAATCGGAATTTGCAGGTTTGCATCCCTATACTGGTAAACTCTTTTTTTTTTTTTTTTTTTGAGACAGAGTCTTGCTGTGTGGCCCAGGCTGGAGTGCAGTGGCATGACCTCAGCTCACTGCAACTACCACTTCCTGGGTTTAAGTGATTCTCATGCCTCAGCCTCCTCAGTAGCTGGGACTTCAGGCATGCACCACCATGCCCAGCTAATTTTTGTATTTTTAGTAGAGGTGGGGGTTTCCCCATGTTGACCAGGCTGGTCTTGAACTTCCAACCTCAAGTGACCTGCCCACCTCAGCCTCCCAAAGTGCTGGCATTACAGGCATGAGACACCATGCCCGACCTAAACTCTTTTTTTAACGAGCACTCCCAGTTAATTGTCAGTGTTTAAGAACCACTGCTTAGAGACACCCCCAACCAGAGCTGCCCACTCTGACCCAGAGCCTTTGATACAACCCTCAGATAAAGCTGGTTTGTTGTAGATTTGTCTCCTTAGCAATGTCTGCAGATTATCTGTTTACCTGGGGACATGGATTAAAATGCCAAAATATTTTAGAGAGAACAGAACCCACACAATTAAGTGAACCTTACTTAGCATCGATACATACAGCACTATACCGCATATGTGTAGTTTGCAACTTCCCCATGGATTACAGCGTGCTGGGTTAGTGCCAACTATCAATTCTTGCTCCGCAGGGCAGGATAGCAAAGTGATCAGGCAGTCGTCTCCTTCCTGGGTCTCCCCTGTATCCCTGCTCCTGTCACTGTCTTCTTCTGTATCAGACTGGGCCACATCAGCTTGCTTGTATCAGAGATTCAATGCTTGTTGATGCAGTTCTCCCTACCTATGATTTCACCACTTCTAGACTTTAAATACAGAGTCATATCAGCCATACTTCAATGGCTGTGGCTGGTTCTATTTCTCTGTACTATCAATATCCAGGGAAATGCTGGAGTTGTAACACTCTATTTCTGTGAAATATTTGCTGCCCTCACCCAGGAAAGCCTTTACTCTATACAGCAGGATGTCAAGGGCAAGAGGTGCCTAATACAGACTTCTCTGACTCTTAACTGAATGAGCACACTCTCAGCAGGCTATGGCTGTGTTCGTTTGCTAGGGTTGCCATAACAAAATGCAACAAACCTCCGGGCATGGTGGCTCACACCTGTAATCCCAGCACTTTGGGAGGCCAAGGCGGGTGGATCACCTGAGATCAGGAGTTCGAGACCAGCCTGACCAACATGGTGAAACTCCGTCTCTACTAAAAATACAAAAATTAGCCAGGTGCGGTGGCGTGCACCTGTAATCCCAGCTACTAGGGAGGCTGAGGCAAGAGAATTGCTTGAACCCAGGAGGCAGAGGTTGCAGTGAGCTGAGATCACACCACTGCACTCCAGCCTGGGCAGCAGAACAAGACTCTGACTCAAAAAAAAAAAAAAAATGCCACAAACCGAGTGGCATTTATGACAAAAATTTATAGACTCACCGTTCTGGAAGTTAGAAGTTCAAGTCAAGGTGTACACAGGACCATGCTGTCTCTGAAGGTGTCAGGAAAGGATCTGTTCCTGGCCTGTCGTAGCTTCGGGTAGTTCCTTGGCTTATGGCTGCATCACCTCAGTCTTCACATGGCATTCTCCCTATGTATATGTCAATGTCCAAACTTCCTTTTTCTATAAGGGTGCTAGTCGTATCGATGTAGAGCCCACCCTAATGACCTCATCTTAATTCGATCATCTGCAAAGACCTTAGGTCCAAATAAAGTTACTTTCACAGCTACTAGAGGTTAGTTAGGACCTCAACATCTTTTGAGGGGACTCAATTCAACCAATAACAATGGCTGACTCTGAATGTCTACATCCTTCCCAGCATCACTTAGAAGAGCTTCGATATTTATTGCATTATCAGTGTTCCTCATTCCCTAACATCAGCACCCAGAATTTAAAACTGTACCTTGGAGAGAGGTTCCAAGATGGCCGAATAGGAAGAGCTGCAGTCTACAGCTCCCAGTGTGAGTGATGCAGAAGATGGGTGATTTCTGCATTTCCAACTGAGGTACCAGGTTCATCTCACTGGGGCTTGTTGGACAGTGGGTGCAGCCCACAGAGCAGGGTGGGGCATCACCTCACCCAGGAAGCACTAGGGGTTGGGGAATTCCCTTTCCTAGCCAAGGGAAGCCGTGACAGATGGTACCTGGAAAGTCGGGTCACTCCCACCCTAATACTGTGCTTTTCCAATGGTCTTAGCAAACGGCACACCAGGAGATTATATCCTGTGCCTGGCTTGGAGGGTGCCATGCCCATGGAGCCTCACTCACTGCTAGCACAGCAGTCTGAGATCAAACTGCAAGGTGGCAGGGAGGCTGAGGAGGGGCATCCACCATTGCTGAGGCTTGAGTAGATAAAGCAGCCAGGAAGCTCAAACTGGGTGGAGCCCACTGCAGCTCAAGGAGGCCTGCCTGCCTCTGTAGACTCCACCTCTAGGGGTAGGGCATAGCTGAACAAAAGGCAGCAGAAACTTCTGCAGACTTACACATCCCTGTCTGACAGCATTGAAGACAGTAGTGGTTCTCCAAGCACGGAGTTGGAGATCTGAGTATGGAGACTGCCTCCTCAAGTGGTTCCCTGACCCCCGAGTAGCCTAACTGGGAGACACCTCCAAGTAGGGGCCAACTGATACCTCATACAGCCAGGTGCCCCTCTGAGACGAAGCTTCCAGAGGAAGGATCAGGCAGCAACATTTGCCACTCTGCAATATTTGTTGTTCTGCAGCCTCCGCTGGTGATACCCAGGCAAACAGGGTCTGGAGTGGACCTCCAGCAAACTCCAACAGACCTGCAGCTGAGGGTCCTGACTGTTAGAAGGAAAACTAACAAACAGAAAGGACCTCCACACCAAAACCCCATCTGTACGTTACCATCATCAAAGACCAAAGGTAGATAAAACCACAAAGATGGGGAGAAACCAGAGCAGAAAAGCTGAAAATTCTAAATATCAGAGCACCTCTTCTCCTCCAAAGGAACGCAGCTCCTCACCAGCAATGGAACAAAGCTGGATGGAGAATGACTTTGACGAGTTGAGAGAAGAAGGCTTCAGATGATTGGTAAGAACAAACTTCTCCAAGCTAAAGGAGGAAGTTCGAACCCATCACAAAGAAGCTAAAAACCTTGAAAAAAGATTAGACAAATGGCTAACTAGAATAAACAGCATAGAGAAGACATTAAATGACCTGATGGAGCTGAAAACCATGGCAAGAGAACTATGTGATGCATACAAAAGCTTCAGTAGCCAATTCGATCAGGTGGAAGAAAGGGTATCAGTGATTGAAGATCAAATGAATGAAATGAAGCGAGAAGAGAAGTTTAGAGAAAAAAGAATAAAAAGAAATGAACAAGCCTCCAAGAAATATGCGACTATGTGAAAAGACCAAATCTACATCTCATTGGTGTGCCTGAAAGTGATGGGGAGAATGGAACCAAGTTGGAAAACACTCTTCAGGATATTAGCCAGGAGAACTTCCCCAACCTAGCAAGTCAGGCCAACATTCAAATTCAGGAAATACAGAGAACACCACAAAGATAATCCATGAGAAGAGCAACTCCAAGAAACATAATTGTCAGATTCTCCAAAGTTGAAATGAAGGAAAAAATGTTAAGGGCAGCAAGAAAGAAAGGTCAGGTTACCCACAAAGGAAAGCCCACCAGACTAACAGCTGATCTCTCAGCAGAAACTCTACAAGCCAGAAGAGAGTGGGCGCCAATATTCAACATTCTTAAGGAGAAGAATTTTCAACCCAGAATTTCATATCCAGCCAAACTAAGCTTCATAAGTGAAGGAGAAATAAAATACTTTACAGACAAGCAAATGCTGAGAGATTTTGTCACCACCAGGCCTGCCTTACAAGAGCTCCTGAAGGAAGCACTAAACATGGAAAGGAACAACTGGTACCACCCACTGCAAAAACATGCCAAACTGTAAAGACCATCGATGCTAGGAAGAAACTGCATCAACTAATGAACAAAATAACCAGCTAACATCATAATGACAGGATCAAATTCACACATAACAATGTTAAATGTAAATGGGCTAAATGCTCCAATTAAAAGACACAGACTGGCAAATTGGATAAAGAGTCAAGACCCATCAGTGTGCTGTATTCAGGAGACCCATCTCATGTGCAGAGACACACATAGGCTCAAAATAAAGAGATGGAGGAAGATCTACCAAGCAAATGGAAAACAAAAAAAAAGCAGGGGTTGCAATCCTAGTCTCTGATAAAACAGACTTTAAACCAACAAAGACCAAAAGATACAAAGAAGGCCATTACATAATGGTAAAGGGATCAATTCAACAAGAAGAGCTAACTATCCTAAATATATATGCACCCAATACAGGAGCACCCAGATTCATAAAGCAAGTCCTTACAGACCTAAAAGAGACTTAGACTCCCACACAATAATAATGAGAGACTTTAACACCCCACTGTCAACATTAGACAGATCAACGAGAAAGTTAACAAGGATATCCAGGAATAGAATTCAGCTCTGCACCAAGCAGACCTAATAGACATCTACAGAACTCTCCACCCCAAATCAACAGAATATACATTCTTCTCAGCACCACATTGCACTTATTCCAAAATTGACCACATAGTTGGAAATAAGGCACTCCTCAGCAAATGTAAAAGAACAGTAATTATAACAAACTGTCTCTCAGACCACAGTGCAATCAAACTAGAATTCAGGATTAAGAAACTGACCAAAAACCACTCAACTTCATGGAAACTGAACAACCTGCTCCTGAATGATTACTGGGTACATAATGAAATGAAGGCAGAAATAAAGATGTTCTTTGAAACCAGTGAGAACCAGTGAGAACAACATACCAGAATCTCTGGGACACATTTAAAGCAGTGTGTAGAGGGAAATTTATAGCACTAAATGCCCACAAGAGAAAGCAGGAAAGATCTAAAATTGACACCCTAACATCACAATTAAAAGAATTAGAGAAGCAAGAGCAAACACATTCAAAAGCTAGCAGAAGGCTAAGATCAGAGCAGAACTGAAGGAGATAGGGACACAAAAAAACCCTTCAAAAAATTAATGAATCTGGAATCTGGTTTTTTGAAAAGATCAGCAAAATTGATAGACCACTAGCAAGACTAATAAAGAAGAAAAGAGAGAAGAATCAAATAGATGCAATAAATATGATAAAGGGGATATCACAACCATTCCCACAGAAATACAAACTACCATCAGAGAATACTATAAACACTCTACGCAAATAAACTAGAAAATCTAGAAGATATGGATAAATTCCTGGACACATACACCCTCCCAAGACTTAAACAGAAAGAAGTTGAATCCCTGAATAGACCAATAACAGGCTCTGAAATTGAGGCAATAATTGATAGCCTACGAGCCAAAAAAAGTCCAGAACCAGATGTATTCACAGCCAAATTCTACCAGAGGTACAAGGAAAAGCTGGTACCATTCCTTCTGAAATTATTCCAGTAATAGAAAAAGAGGAATCCTCCCTAACTAATTTTATGAGGCCAGCATCATCCTGATACCAAAGCCTGGCAGAGACACAACGAAAAAAGAGAATTTTAGACCAATATCCCTGATGAACATCGATGCAAAAATCCTCAATTAAATAGTGGCAAAACGAATCCAGCAGCACATCAAAAAGCTTATCCACCAAGATCAAGTGGGCTTCATCCCTGAGATGCAAGGCTGGTTCAACATGTGCAAATCAATAAACATAATCCATCATATAAATAGAACCAAAGACAAAAACCACATGATTATCTCAATAGATGCAGAAAAGGCCTTTGACAAAATTCAACAGCCCTTCATGCTAAAAACTCTCAATAAATTAGGTATTGATGGAACATATCTCAAAAGTAATAAGAGTTATTTATGACAAACCCACAGCTAATATCATACTGAATGGGCAAAAACTGGAAGCATTCCCTTTGAAAACTGGCACAAGACAGGGATGCCCTCTCTCACCACTCCTATTCAACATAGTGTTGGAAGTTCTGGCTAGGGCAATCAGGCAGGAGAAAGAAATAAAGGGTATTCAATTAGGAAAAGAGGAAGTCAAATTGTCTCTGTTTCCAGATGACATGATTGTATATTTAGAAAACCCCATCATCTCAGCCCAAAATCCCCTTAAGCTGATAAGCAACTTCAGCAAAGTCTCAGGATACAAAATCAATGTGCAAAAATCACAAGCATTCCTATACACCAATAACCAACAAACAGAGAGCCAAATCATGAGTAAACTCCCATTCACAATTTCTTCAAAGAGAATAAAATACCTAGGAATTCAACTTAGAAGGGATGTGAAGGACCTCTTCAAGGAGAACTACAAACCACTGCTCAATGAAATAAAAAAGGACACAAACAAATGGAAGAACATTCCATGCTCATGGATAGGAAGAATCAATATCGTGAAAATGGCCATACTGCCCAAGGTAATTTATAGATTCGATGCCATCCCCATCAAGCTACCAAGGACTTTCTTCACAGAACTGGAAAAACTACTTTAAAGTTCATGTGGAACGAAAAAAGAGCTCACATTGCCAAGACAATCCTAAGCCAAAAGAACAAACCTGGAGGCATCACACTACCTGACTTCAAATTATACTACAAGTCTACAGTAACCAAAACAGCACGGTACTGGTACCAAAATGGAGATATAGACCAATGGAACAGAACAGAGCCCTCAGAAACAATACCACACATCTACAACCATCTGATCCTTGACAAACCTGACAGAAACAAGCAATGGGGAAAGGATTCCCTATTTAATAAATGGTGCTGAGAAAACTGGCTAGCCATATGTAGAAAGGTGAAACTGGATCTCTTCCTCATACTTTATACACAAATTAATTCAAGATGGATTAAAGACTTAAATGTTAGACCTAAAACCATAAAAACCCTAGAAGAAAACCTAGGCAATACCATTCAGGACATAGGCATGGGCAAGGACTTCATGACTGAAACACCAGAAGCAATGGCAACAAAAGCCAAAATTGACAAATGGGATCTAATTAAACTAAAGAGCTTCTGCACAGCAAAAGAAACTACCATCAGAGTGAACAGGCAACCTACAGATTGGGAGAAAATTTTTACGATCTACCCATGTGACAAAGGGCTAATATCCAGAATCTACAAAGAACTTAAACAAATTTACAAGAAAAAAAATCAAACAACCCCATCAAAAAGTGGGAAAATTATATGAACAGACACTACTCAAAAGATGACATTTATGCAGCCAACAGACACATGAAAAAATGCTCATCATCACTGGCCATCAGAGAAATGCAAATCAAAACCACAATGAAATACCATCTCACACCAGTTAGAATGGTGATCATTAAAATGTCAGGAAACAACAGGTGCTGGAGAGGATGTGGAGAAACAGGAACACTTTTACACTGTTGGTGGGACTGTAAACTAGTTCAGCCTTTGTGGAAGACAGTGTGGCAATTCCTCAAGGATCTAGAACTAGAAATACCATTTGACCCAGCCATCCCATTACTGGGTATATACCCAAAGGATTATAAATCATGCTGCTATAAAGACACATGCACACATATGTTTATTGTGGCACTATTCACAATAGCAAAGACTTGGAACCAACCCAAATGTCCATCAATGATAGACTGGATTAAGAAAAGGTGGCACATATACACCATGGAATACTATGCAGCCATAAAAAAGGATGAGTTCATGTCCTTTGTAGGGACACGGATGAAGCTGGAAACCATCATTCTCAGCAAACTATCACAAGGACAGAAAGCCAAACACCACATATTCTCACTCATAGGTGGGAATTGAACAATGAGAACACTTGGACACAGGGTGGGGAACATCACACACTGGGGCCTGTCATGGGGTGGGGGAAGGGGGGAAGGGATAGCATTAGGAGATATGTAAATGACGAGTTAACAGGTGCAGCACACCAACATGGCACATGTATACATATGTAACAAACCTGCACATTGTGCACATGTACCCTAGAAGTTAAAGTATAATTTAAAAAAACTGTACCTTGTGAAAGTTTGCTATTTGCACCATTAAGGCTTACCAAGATGTGCACAGTAGCACATAATTAGTGCCCTGTCACTGGAACTGACAATACTTGCTCCAGCCATCCAGTGGAGGCACTTAGACTGAGAATAGCAGATTCCTGGGCTGCATCGGGTCTAGCTTTGATCCTGGAAGAAGGTCAGGATTTAGGGAACTCTGGAGGGGAAGTGAGGCTATGCCAAGTAAAAGTAGCTATTTTGGTGGCCCTAAGAATGTAGCTGTCATGATTAGGGGCCAACAGATAAACCAGTTTGACCAAAACAAAGAAGGAACTGATGCAGGTAGTGATGGAAAAGATTGGTGAGAGATTACGCAGGGTCTTCTGTGCTAGACTAAAAAATTTATACTTGATCTTGTGAGATCTAGAGAGCCACTAACCAGGAGGATATCTGGGAGTTATTGTTTTTGGAAGATTTCTCTTTTGATCCATGAAAGATGGGAAGTGAAGGATGGGATGTCCGGAGAGGATTAAGATGAGTATGTCAACAATGAAGTTGAAAAGTTACAAGCATGCAGGTTGAGAATACCCCCTCCTCTTACCCCACCACCTGGAGTCCTTCCGCTTGTCTTTTAGACCCAGATCAGCTGCCAGTCCACTAGGAAGCCTTTCAGAGTTACTTACCATTTGATGCCATAGTCCTTAACATACATTGCCACCATAGTGCTCACCATTTTATATTGTGATATGTTCTGTCTCCACATGTCTCCACTGGACTGTGCACTTGTGAAAGGCACAAATACTTTTTATTCTACCTTGTAGCCTTTATGAACAGCAATAGACCACGAGAGATGCTCAAGAAACATCTACTGAAGCAACAGAAAGACAGAAAGCCAGTCAGCTAACAGCCATTTGACTGTAATATGAGCCAGTCAAGAATGTAGACACTTGGAACTAGAAAGGGCCTTGATGGTCATCTAACCCAGTTACCCAGTAACCACTGAATCCTGGGCATGTGATAACCCCACCTTATTCCATCCTGGAGCAGCTCTGGCTGTAAGAAGTGTAGAGCTGGAGGGGAACTCAGAAACTACCAAATTCAAAAGATAAAGAAGTGAAGTGATTGGCCCAAGGTTGCTCAAAAACTAGCAGCAAGGTTGGAAAATAGAAGAGAAACTAATACGACTAACTGCCAAGTCCATCCAGTCCTCACCACCATCCTACAGAGTGGAGGTATTACCATGTTGAAATTTACGGTAAAGGATGTGGAGGCTAAGAGGTATTGAGTGGCTTGTTTGGGGTTGCACAGTTGGTAAGTGGCAGAGCCAGGATATGAGGAAATTGATCTCTTTCCACTTGCCAACACCCTGTGCCATCCCTGCATAAGATCACAGGCTTCCTGAGACCCTGGAAAATGCTCCTGTCATTTCCTAAGCAGACCCTGCTCCAGGATCTCTTTTGAAATCCCCCCCTCTTTCTCACTTCCATTTTTCTTGCTTTTCAGGAGAGAAGTATGAGCTCCATGCAGGGACTGAGTCCACCCCAAGTGTCGTCGTGCACGTGTGCGACAGTGACATAGAGGAAGAAGAGGACCCAAAGACTTCCCCAAAGCCAAAAATCATCCAAACTCGGCGTCCTGGCCTGCCACCCTCTGTGTCCAACTGAGCTGCCTGCTCCTTCTCTATAATAGCCGTCTCCTCTTTATCATGCTTTTTCCCCCTGTTGTTTGTCAAAAAAAATTGCCTTTAAATTCCTGGGTGTTTGGTTGTTTGAGATTCCTTCCTTGTTATCAAGCCTCTCGGACAAAAGGGCTAGGAAAAGGTGATATGTCTCCTGATCATATCATACCCATTAAGTATAACCCATTATTTAGAAGGTTCTAGGGAAAAAAGTAGTATTTTCTTATTAAACAATCAGCACAGCCTATATCTTTGTTCTCTCATGTTGATCCAAGCCAGAGACATCAGTAACAAATAGCACCTGTGTTGTTTGTGAGCTGTTTCAGTCCCAGTCCTGACGTGTGTGCATTGTTCTTTCCTGGCCACTTAAATAGGACCATATGTAAACTTGACTTTGACTGCATGAGATATCCCTATCTGGTCTCACTCAGTCCTCTGCATCCCAACATTCCCAGGACATGCATGATCACCAGCATTTATTTTCATGATTTGAGGATATCTTATAACTCACAGATTGTCAGCATCCAGCCATGTCCTATCTAGATTAAGAAAATGATCAGAATATTCCAGCTCAACAAGTCTGGGTATATTCACTATTGTGAGTCAATACACCATAGCTCTGTTGAAATTCCTGGAGGCAAAATTGACCTTGGCCCCAAAGATATTCCTCAATAGATTTCAAACACCACTCCCCTGTAGAACTCTCCCAGCCTCGTTGGGGAGGCTTGTCCAGGGTGATAGAGACCGATTTCAGACAAACCTATTTATTACAAAAGTTTCATGGTGTCTGAATGATTGTTTTCTCTCTTTGTATATTTGTACAAATGTTTCAGCTGTGCTTTTAAAAAATCTGGATGTTTTTTATTTAGTGATTGTTCAACAATTAGCTGCTTCAAAACATAATGTGCATTGCTTATGAATGCCTTCATATACTAATACAGATACTCTGATAATATTACACTCTAATAAGGATAATGCTGAATTTTGAAAGGACACAAAACATCTAATGCCAATATATACATGATTAGCCAACATCTTTGCTATCAAGACCACTTGTTTTTAAATAAAGATGCAAGTGTCGGTTGTAGATTTTTGGGATGAAGCTAAATCCCCAGAATACAGCAGCAGCTGAGCATGTTAAAATGGGGAAGGATGATAGCTACATGTATGCCGGTCCTACTCACGCGACGCCCGTGTGCTCAAAAAAGTTATTTGTTTTTGTTACGTGTGATTTTTCTATTTCTCTAGCCCAAAGTGCATTACAGAAGATACACCTATAGAACCATTACCTTCTGCTATATGTGCCAGGCCTCATCTACTCCTGTACATTAATGAATTACTTTAGATGCAAACGCAGATTACAATGGAGTGGGGAAGTACTTTCATTACCCAAGCCTCAGAAAAACACACAAGAACAATAACACAGCAAACAGATTGAGGGATTGTTGTGGTTTTTGACTAAGGTGTATGTTAGTTTCATCAGAAACTTAAAACATAGACTGATCACTCAGAAATTAAAGTCCGTTTTACTGTGAATATAGCAATATAGTACTGGACACAGTACTGGTGAAACTGAGGAGAGCATTGCTTGTAAAATCCTGAGTTTCCATAAGGAAAATGAAAACTCCTTTTAAAAATAAAATCTGAGGAGTGTACAATAAGCATATGCTTTGACTTTCCTTTGCTGTGGAGGTTTTTGGTTTTTCATTGATGATAAACGACTACAGACTTAGTAGTGGAGAAATGGTGTCCTCTAGTGGAAGAAATAGTAGGCTCAGCTATTCAGATGCAGAGCACTGCAGCATCCAGCCTTTCAAAGCTGACTCTTCTCAATCATCTGTGGGTCATTTGACTTGACTTTTTAAGCTACCCTGAATTTCCAGAATGCAGGTTCTAAAGAAATCTAGATGAGAGAAAGTGTTTGAAAATGATTTTTAAATGTTTTTTAAAAGACACATCTGACATTTTTAACAACTTAGTAAAAGTTGAAATGACCATTCTGTGTAGTCATAAAAGAAACACAATGAAGTGTATGGCCTCTGGAGTTAGTCTTAGTAAAACTTATTGCTCTGTGTCAATGTTAACCTGTCTCAGATCAAGTAATTCTTTCACTAGGTTGGGTTTGGGGAGGGGGGAAAAGAGGGGCTTTTCCTAGGAGAACGATAAGAAATGGAAAGACTCCTTGAAGTGTTGCAAGGGAACCTCCTAGCACTGTGAAAGTCAGAATCGCCTCAGCATTTCCATGACGCACATTATGCAAATCTCTTTAGCACTATTTTAAGTTTGAAAACTTTAACAATGAAGGGGAAGGGGAAGATTTCCACCAACTGAATCATTTGTGCACGTGTATAGCTCAAAGAGCTTAGACTTCAAATATATCTGGTGAATGACTCTTTGTCCATGTGGTTTAATTTCTGTGTTGTCGACCTGAGTTGAATATTCTTGAGGGGTAATTGTGGGGGACTGCATTTCAACCTAGAGTTTTTCTAAGAAGTCCCCAATGTATGGGGTTAACTCATATACCTAGGCTCTTCCTGAAAGTGGGGGAAGCTGGTTGGCAGCCCTCTCTTGGGGGAAGGGGAACTTGAGCAGGGCCTGGAGGGCAGGGTTGGCCTCTGATAAGAGGAACTGGGAGAGCTCCCTGTTTTATTGCCATGTTTCAACATCTTGGTCCTAAAAGCCATTTCAAGTGTACTAAAAACCTCTTTTAATGTCTTCCCACTCTATTCTCTTGTTAAAAGCACTGTAAGAGACCTGAGTTAGCAAAAAAATTATTATTCAGGAGAAAAGCACTATCATAATCTAAATGATTAATACATTAAATGCCATTAAAATGAAGAGCTTCTGTTCATCAGATGGGTATTAGGAGAATGAAAAGGGACAGCATCAGACTGGAAAAGGATATTTGAGACACCTGTAGTTGTAAAATAAATTATATCCAAAATGTAAAAAGAAAACCCTACAAATAAGGAAAACAGACAATCCATTTCTTTGATCATCAAAAAATTTCAAAGGCACTTCATACAGGCAATTCACATACACACAGACATACACAAAATACCCAGATGACCCATTAGCATTCAAAAGATGCTCAATTTTATTGCTTATCAGACAAAAGCAAATGATAATCTCAGAGCTACTACACAGATCTATCAGAATGACTAAAATTAAGTCTGGAGAAATAAAAGTTCTGGTAAGGATATGAAGGAAGGGGAACTGTCATGCACCACTGGTGGAGTGTCAACTGGTGCTCACTTCACAGCACTGTTTGGTAATATCTGCTAAAGCTAACATGCCTCTGGGAGCAATTCACTCCAGGGCGTGCACCTAGCAGATACAAGTGCACACATCTATCAAAATACTTGTACAATAATGTCCCTAGCAAAGTTGTTCATCATAGCCATTAACTGGATACAACCCAAATGTCCTTCAACTATAGAATAAACTGTGCTATCCTCACACAAAGGAATGTCACAAAGCAATAAGACACATAAACTAGTGGTACATATACGAACATGAATAGATCGCAAAATCATATTTTGAGCAAAAAAGAAAAACTAGACATGAAAAAATACATAGTATATGACTCCTTTTAGCAAGCTAAGAGTCAAAACTGGCCTATATAAATAGAAATAATAGTGGCTATTATGAAAACACTTAGGACTGTAAGGTCCCCCAACACCACCCCCAAACTAAGAAAGTGCTAAGAGTCCAAGGAAGGACTCAGACCTAAGTCCAGCATGAGGAGTAGATGAGTTTATTAGGACTTACATACGGGGCACTCCGGGATGGCGGCAGGATAGCTCTGGAGATCTGCCCCACCTCCCATCCATAAACTGCTTTTAAGCTAATTTCCTGGCTCTTTGCCTACGTGTTTGAACAATGAGACTGTTTTTCTTGGTAGGTCCTCAGAAACTCTCTGGGATGTTTGGCTTCTCAGGGACACCTGCTCCTCAGTTCGGCACCAGGGTCTTGGCTCACTGTCCGGCCCTCAGAGTTCAGGCAACAGACTTATACCCTTCGGTAACCTGTTGGGGGACCTGTGGCTACCTTTTGAATGGTACTGCCTGAGAGGAACCCTCTCATGTGGAAGCCTTCCAAGGTGCCATCAATATTCTACATCTCGATCCTGATCTCCATATGGATGTATACCCATGTAAAATTCAGTTAAAATGTGTGCCATATACTACAGTAAGTTATACCTTAACTAAAACAAAAGCTGTTCTCCCTGAGGACAGAGAAGAAGGAGCCATTAGTTGTGATGGGGGTTTAGAATGTCCTCATACTAAAAACGTAAGTCTCCCATCTCATGTCTGTGAGATATTTCCATATTTTCAAAGCCTTCATTTAAAAATCTGTAAATAAGTGTTCCTTTTTAAATGAGAGAGCACAGGACTTAGGCTCTGGGTGAAACACTGTTCATTCAAGTAACAAACTGTGTGCCTGACACTGGGTTTTCAGTGGTGAACAAAGTAGCTTTTGTCCCTGCCATTTCAGGGAGTGGAGTCTAGCATGGAAAAGAGATAAGAAATAAACAAGCAAATAATGGCCACAAATTCTCATAGGTAAGTACAGTGAAGAAAACCAAAAGTACTCTATGAGAATAGAGAATAAAAGTGGAGGATCATAGTCAGGGAAGGCCTCTCTAAAGAGGTAACATTTAAGCCGACCTGGAGGCACTGGCCATGGAAATGCTGCGAGAAAAGCATTCCAGGCAGCAGGGCTGAAGGCTGTGACTCTGGAAAGGCCTTGTCTTGTCGTGTTGGAGGAGCCTGAGGGATTTTGTTGGTATGGCTGAGGCACAGGGAGTGAGGGTGAGCACAGTTTAGGATGAGGTTGGAAGGCAGGTGGCGGAGGAAGGCAGGCTCAGTAGAACCTATTATTAATAGGCCAGGCTAGGGGGTTTGAGTTCATTTTAAGGGTTTCAAAAAGGGAATTATATGACCCAATTCATTGGTAAATCCTAACACAAACAAGAAGTTTCCTAATACAAAGCTACAGCCCAAAATGTCCAGATCCTCTGTAGCACTGGGGCTTGACCGGTCTTGCCCACATTAGGCTTGAAGATAGCTTTTGATAGCCTCGTGCTCCTCACTGCAATCCTATCTATTAACACCAGAAGAATTCTCAATATCCAACATCAATATGCAGTGTCTTGTGGTTCTAAAGTTTTTTTTTACTTCCCCTCCCCACGTCATTTAGAAAGCCTCAATGCAGAAAAGGGGGAACAGAGCAGGTGATAAAGGATGATAAGTCAGTCAGTGATTCAGGGAAACATTCATTTAGCTGCTGGTACAGAGTGTCCCTGCCAGAAGCCACCACGCTGAGCGTCATTGAACATTTGGCAGCCTTTCCCCTTAAATTTATGCAATCTGAGAAAGGGAAAATTTCAAGCAAAAAGTTTTCTGTCAAGCTCATTCATCTGCACCTTTCAAAGAAAGTCTGGGGAAATGTTTTTGGAGTTGATTCATGAGCTTTTTATGTCTCTAAAAGGAAGCCATATTTAAGGTTAGTCGTGTGTATGTGTACGCAAGCACATTTGGTATAGGTTGGAAATAGGAAATCCAAAATAGGCAGAAATGGATGAAACACTTTGTGCTAAAAAATTCATCCACAATACCTCCTTGGTGCTTTTGTGTTATTTTCCATTCTCAACCAATAATTGAGTTAGAAAACTTTCAGGGTTGGACAGGACTATGGGGCCTCCTTGACTAGTTGCTATCATTAGGAAAATCATTACTGTTCCCCAAACAATCTTTGGATTTGCCAGTAGGGTATTTTATTCTTAAAACAAGATTTATAGTTTCCCTACAAAGCTGCCAAGTTCAACACCTTGATAATCCATCTGATGTGCTGTTGTGGATGCTGTAGTCCTAGTTCCCCACTTCAGAGTCCCAGCTCCCCACTTCAGAGTCCCAGCTCCCCACTTCAGAGTGGAAACACTCATGCTCCCAGATGTTAGGAAGGTTGGTGGGTCATGACTCGCTGCTGAGTGGCCAGGCATTGCACTCAGCTGGAGAGATGCTCCCCACCCAAGGTCTCACCCTCCTCAGGGACAGCCTGCATCCAGTGACTAGTCAAGGAAGGCCTTCCCTTGGGCCACTCCAGCTCCAGAGCTATCCCTGTGGGATAGGCTGAGGCCCGGTATTTCAGTTCAACTCTGCCTTTATCCCCAACAGGTAAGGACTCTAAAGTCTCCCTAGTAAACCTCCTGCATGCACATCTCCCTCTCAGAGTCTAAGTCCTAGAAAAACTAACCTGACACTTATATCATCCTCAATAGCTTCTTCCATCACTTTGAGCGCCCCGGAATTGTACGACTCTTTTCCATCAATCGCTGCTGTTTCATTCTTAAGATGGATTGGTTATGCTAGGGGTTAGCATATTTTCCAAAAGCAATGCAGCAAAGTTCTTCATGCTTTCTTTGTGCTGTCCTGCTGAGTTCAGGTCGGGGTTAGGTAGGGTAGACATGCAGGTGACTTGGCACAAAGTTCCTCAGTGGAGAAAGGAGGGCTTCTCTCAACCATCCCTGTGGAGTGAGGAGGACAATGGATGCCTGTTCAGCTGTTGTCAGGGGCCTTCATGAAAAACACGGGTCTATAACAGGGAGGGTAGAACCCAAATTCTGGCCCATGTGCCACCCTCAGGCCACCTCAAAAGATGTCACCACCTCCCTGTCAACCTTGTATATGAGAAAGGGATGAAGATTGTGCAAGCGAATTTAGACAAGTTACTGTAGTCCCTACAACTCAGTTTCCTCTCCTGTAAAATGGGCATAAAAATCCACTTTTGTCATGAGGACTTAATAAGATAATAACAGTAACAATTATTATTGGAGGGCCGGCTAATGACTACATTCACAAGTTTTGCTGCCACAAGACCTAGGTTTAAACCTCAGCTCTGCTGCTTGGTAAACTTGTGGTCTTGGACAGGTTTTTTAAACCTAAGTTTTGGTTTCCACATTTATCAAAAGTAAAGGATGATAGTATCTGTCTCATAGAGTTAGGAGGGATTGAATGAGAAAGAGTATCAAGTGCTGGGTACATAGGAAGTCCTCACCCAGAGCTCTTTATGCATCAGGCCCCACACAGAGCACCTGGCATTTGTACCCTCAGTCTTCATGATGGCACCTTCACTGTTTCCATTCTTCAGAAAGAATAGTCAGCATTTTTTGAGTGCTTACACCATGTCAAGAGCTCTTGTAAGTTCTTTACATTCTTTTTTTTTTTTTTTTTTTTTTTTGAGACGGACTTTTGTTCTTGTTGCCCAGGCTGGAGTGCAATGGTGTGATCTCAGCGCACCGCAACCTCCGCCTCCCAGGTTCAAGAGATTTTCCTGCCTCAGCCTCCCCAAGTAGCTGGGATTACAGGCATGTGCCACCACGCCCAGCTAATTTTATATTTTTTAGAAGAAATGGGGTTTCACCATGTTGGTCAGGCTGGTCTTGAACTCCCAACTTCAGGTGATCCGCCCTCCTCGGCCTCCGGAACTGCTGCGATTACAGGCTTGAGCCACTGCACCTGGCCAAGTTCTTTACATTCTTATTTAATTCTCTCTATGCTCTTATGATGAAGGCACTGATACCCACATTTTACATGTAAGGCAACTAAAGCCCAGAAAAGCTAAGTCCTTGGTACTCAAAGCATGTTCTACGCACTGCAGCATCTGCATCTGCAACCCCGGAGTATCTGCATCCCCCGTGGAGCTGGTTAGAGACGCAGAGTCTCAAGCGCCACCCCTGGCCTACTGAAACAGAATCTGCCTTTTAACAAGATCCTCCCTTGATTCCCAGTACTTTAAAGTTTAAGAAGCACTCAAGATCAACGGCCTAATATATCCCCAGCAGGGCTATGATTGCAGAGCACATACTTTTAACTGCCTCTGTGTATGAAATGCCCATCAAAAAAAAGTGCTCAAAGCATATAATTTTCCTTCCCCCAGCAATTCATTTGACTGAGCTTCCTCCTCTGTTCCTGTCCACAGTCCATTCTTACCCACTGTGCTGGCCTTGCTGTTTTCGATAGAATCTCCAGGTATTGCTGCTATGCTCCAGGTTCTGATAAACTTCCGCCCAGGGTCATTCCAAATATCTCTATTAAAAGTGCTTCTGAATAAGCTACAATGTGATTTCCAGAAAGGCAATTATCCCAGGAGCACACCAGTGTTCTGAGAATAGCCACTCCTAGCTTTACTGGGAGTAACAGGATGGTCTCAGACAGGCATTAGTGCCAGAAGCTGCCATGTGGATAATCTTTCCCTGAGAATGAAGGCAATCAGGAGAAAAGAAGAGCTGAAATGCTGAAAGAGAAGAAGAGGGATGGGAAGTGAGTTTAATGTTATTATTTGAGTGCCTAGATCAAACTATACCTGATGCTCATATCCCCTGGACTTTTCAGATGCCTGCAGCAACAGATTTTCCTCTCCTCAAACAAGCTTAAGTGGGGTTTCTTCACTCTCCACTGAGTGGCTGACTGAAAAATAAAGAAAACATAATATTTCTGTGGGATCGGTGGTGATATCCCCTTTATCATTTTTTATTGTGTCTATTTGATTCTTCTCTCTTTTTTTCTTTATTAGTCTTGCTAGCGGTCTATCAATTTTGTTGATCCTTTCAAAAAACCAGCTCCTGGATTCATGAATTTTTTGAAGGGTTTTTTGTGTCTCTATTTCCTTCAGTTCTGCTCTGATTTTAGTTATTTCTTGCCTTCTGCTAGCTTTTGAATGTGTTTGCTCTTGCTTTTCTAGTTCTTTTAATTGTGATGTTAGGGTGTCAATTTTGGATCTTTCCTGCTTTCTCTTGTGGGCATTTAGTGCTATAAATTTCCCTCTACACACTGCTTTGAATGCGTCCCAGAGATTCTGGTATGTTGTGTCTTTGTTCTCGTTGGTTTCAAAGAACATCTTTATTTCTGCCTTCATTTCGTTATGTACCCAGTAGTCATTCAGGAGCAGGTTGTTCAGTTTCCATGTAGTTGAGTGGTTTTGAGTGAGATTCTTAATCCTGAGTTCTAGTTTGATTGCACTGTGGTCTGAGAGATAGTTTGTTATAATTTCTGTTCTTTTACATTTGCTGAGGAGAGCTTTACTTCCAACTATGTGGTCAATTTTGGAATAGGTGTGGTGTGGTGCTGAAAAAAATGTATATTCTGTTGATTTGGGGTGGAGAGTTCTGTAGATGTCTATTAGGTCCGCTTGGTGCAGAGCTGAGTTCAATTCCTGGGTATCCTTGTTGACTTTCTGTCTCGTTGATCTGTCTAATGTTGACAGTGGGGTGTTAAAGTCTCCCATTATTAATGTGTGGGAATCTAAGTCTCTTTGTAGGTCACTCAGGACTTGCTTTATGAATCTGGGTGCTCCTGTATTGGGTGCATATATATTTAGGATAGTTAGCTCTTCTTGGTGAATTGATCCCTTTACCATTATGTAATGGCCTACAAAGCTGGAGGCATCACACTACCTGACTTCAAACTATACTACAAGGCTACAGTAACCAAAACAGCATGGTACTGGTACCAAAACAGAGATATAGATCAATGGAACAGAACAGAGCCCTCAGAAATAACGCCGCATATCTACAACTGTCTGATCTTTGACAAACCTGAGAAAAACAAGCAATGGGGAAAGGATTCCCTATTTAATCAATGGTGCTGGGAAAACTGGCTAGCCATATGGAGAAAGCTCAAACTGGATCCCTTCCTTACACCTTATACAAAAATCAATTCAAGATGGATTAAAGACTTAAATGTTAGACCTAAAACCATAAAAACCCTAGAAGAAAACCTAGGCATCACCATTCAGGACATAGGCATGGGCAAGGACTTCATGTCCAAAACACCAAAAGCAATGACAACAAAAGCCAAAATTGACAACTGGGATCTAATTAAACTAAAGAGCTTCTGCACAGCAAAAGAAACTACCATCAGAGTGAACAGGCAACCTACAAAATGGGAGAAAATTTTCGCAACCTACTCATCTGACAAAGGGCTAATATCCAGAATCTACAATGAACTCAAACAAATTTACAAGAAAAAAACAAACAACCCCATCAAAAAGTGGGCAAAGGACATGAACAGACACTTCTCAAAAGAAGACATTTATGCAGCCAAAAAACACATGAAAAAATGCTCACCATCACTGGCCATCAGAGAAATGCAAATCAAAACCACAATGAGATACCATCTCACACCAGTTAGAATGGCAATCATTAAAAAGTCAGGAAACAACAGGTGCTGGAGAGGATGTGGAGAAATAGGAACACTTTTACACTGTTGGTGGGACTGTAAACTAGTTCAACCATTGTGGAAGTCAGTGTGGCGATTCCTCAGGGATCTAGAACTGGAAATACCATTTGACCCAGCCATCCCATTACCGGGTATATACCCAAAGGACTATAAATCTTGCTGCTATAAAGACACATGCACACGTATGTTTATTGCGGCACTATTCACAATAGCAAAGACTTGGAACCAACCCAAATGTCCAACAATGATAGACTGGATTAAGAAAATGTGGCACATATACACCATGGAATACTATGCAGCCATAAAAAATGATGAGTTCATGTCCTTTGTAGGGACATGGATGAAATTGGAAATCATCATTCTCAGCAAACTCTCGCAAGAACAAAAAACCAAACACCGCGTATTCTCACTCATAGGTGGGAATTGAACAATGAGATCACATGGACACAGGAAGGGGAATATCACACTCTGGGGACTGTGGTGGGGTGGGGGGAGTGGGGAGGGATAGGAATTGGAGATATACCTAATGCTAGATGACGAGTTAGTGGGTGCAGTGCACCAGCATGGCACATATATACATATGTAACTAACCTGCACAATGTGCACATGTACCCTAAAACTTGAAGTATAATTAAAAAAAAAAAGAATAATTTTGGCTTTTAATAAAGACAGTGGAATCCACTGGAATGGAAAAAAAAAAGAAAACATAATAGATACATATATAAAGTCCTGTGTTTATTTATTTATTCATTTATTGATTTATTTATTTATTGAGACAGGGCCTCACTCTGTCACCCAGGGTGGAGTCCAGTGGTGACACTGACTGAAGCCTCAACCTCCTAGGTTCAAGGGATTCTCCCACCTTAGCCCCTCCAAGGTAGCTGGTACTACAGGTGTGCACCACCACACCGGGCTAATTTTTTGTATTTTATTTGTAAAGATGGGGTCTCACTATGTTGCCCAGGCTAGACAACTCCTAGGCTCAAGTGATCCTCCTGCCTCAGCCTCTGAAAGTGCTGAGATTACAGGTATGAGCCACCATGCCCGGTCACTGTTTGTTTTAAAAATGCAAATGCACAGGGAGAAACAGAAGAGTTTGGAGAAGAGATAATAGAAGTTTGAGAGCCTTAGTTAATCAGCAACGCAGTATGTGTACATACGGGGGAAGGGCAAAATCTGCTGTCTATGAGTTTCTGTTTAAAATGGTAGATGAAGGACATATATTTATTGCCCATCCAATCCCCAGAAATCTCCTGGAAATTACACAGAAAGTCATCAAAGGAAATATATATAATAGCCCTGCAACCCAATAAAGCATATCAACAGCTGTCTAGAAAATCTAAGTCACTTCTGGAATGCAGAAAGAAGTCTAACAGAGAAGCTAGAAATGACACAGCCTCAACAGAAGACATGGAGAGATGAAGGCTACAGTGGATATGGGAGGATTCTTTCCAGCTGCGTCTAAGAGGCAATTCAAGCTTAGAGTCAATAAATATAAAAAGAAGTGGCAGGAAGTTAAAGATATGCATTAGAAAGAGTTGGAGCCAATTGAGCCCATCATCATCACTATTGCTGGCCCTATTTGCAGAATTTCCCCAAGGCCAAATTCCTAGGACTTGTCTTACCTGGTAAGGACTCCTAATGGGATTTGGGGAGCCCATCAGAGCCTCCGTAATCATACCTGACCTCCACTGAACACATGAATGAGAAAAAAAGTTTACTTCCTAGTTATGATGGAGCATATTTCCCAGTATCTTCACTGAAGAAGTGGAGCATGGAAGGTAAGTTTTACAAGATCTTGCATGTTTGAAAATGTCTTTATTGCACCTTCACACTCGCATAATAGTTTGGTTTGTGGAAATTTATTCAGGGTTTTGATGGCATCACTCCATTGCTTTCCAGCTTCTAGAAGGCCTATGTCATTCTAAATTCTGACACTTTTACGTAAACTGTATTTTCTCCTGGAAGCTTTTAGGGCTGCTTTGTCTCAACTGCTCTGAGTTTCATGTATTTGATTTCTTATAAGTCCTTTCAACCTAGAAATTCATATCCTTCCATTGTGGACATTTTTCTTGAAGAGAGTGTATTAGTTCATTCGCGTGCTGCAAACAAAGACATACCCAACTGGGTAATTTATAAAGGAAAGAGGTTTAATGGACTCACCATTCAACACGGCTGGGAAGGCCCCACAATCATGGTGAAAGCCAAAGGAGAAGCAAAGGCACGTCTTACACAGTGGAACGCAAAAGAGAACTTGTGCAGGGGAACTCCCATTTATAAAACCATCAGATCTTTTGAGACTTATGTGCTACCATGAGAACAGTATGGGAGAAACCACCCCTATGATTCAATTATCTCCACTTCGCCCTGCCCTTCCCATGTGCTGTTTATTATGACTCAAGATGATATTTAGGTAGGGACACAGGAAACCATACCAAACAGCTTATTTGAAACTTTCCTCCCCTATATCTATCTCACTGTTCCCTCCTATTATTTGAAGGATATCTACTAGTTGGACCTTAAGTCTTCCAAAATTGTTCTCAAATTCCTGTTTTCTTTCTCTACAATTTTCTGTCTCTTTGACTTTTTGGCTCTATTTTTCTGGGAAATTTCTGAAACATTATCTTTCAACACTTTTATTTATTTTTCTTTCTGTTGACATGTATTTAATTTCTGAGAGGATTTTTTTATTCCTGAATGTTTCTTTTCTATTACCTCCTGCTTTTTCTTTTTTTCTTTCTTTCTTTTTTTGAGACAGGGTCTCACTCTTTCACCCAGCCTGGAGTCCAGTGGCATGATCACGGCTTACTGCAACCTCAACCTTCCCAGGCTCAGGTTATACTTCTCTCTCAGCCTCCCAAGTACCTGGGACTACAAGCATATGCCAACATCATTGGCTAATTTTTGTATTTTTTGCAGAGATGGGGTTTCTCCATGTTGTCCAGGCTGGTCTCGAACTCCTATGTTCAAGTGATCTTCCTGTCTTGGTCTCCCAGAATGCTGGGATTACAGGCATGAGCCACTGTGCCTGGCACCACCTGCTCTTGTTTTATGAATACAATATCTTCTTTTATCACTCTGAAGATAATATTTTTGTTCATTTTTTTCTTATTTCCTTTGCATTCTTTTTTCCTATTTCCTTTTTTCTTTCTTTGTTTCTTTCTTCCTTTCTCATTCTTTCTCTTTCTCAGCTCTATCTCTCTCTTCCTGTTTGAACAGTGGTTCTTAATATGAAGAGATTTTAGTCCTGAGGGCAATGTCTGGAGATGTATTTTGTTGTCTGTCACAACTGGGAATTTGCACTACTGGGATCCAGTATGTAGAGGCCAGGGATACTGCTAAATATCTTACAGTGCACAGCACAACAAGGATTATCCAGCCCCAAATATTAGTAGTGTTGAGATTAGTAAAACCTTGTTTAGAGGCTTTTCTCAAATGTCTTAGTGTCCTTGATTCCTTGCTTATATTTTAGGGAAACACTGAAAAGTGTGATTGGATTGATTGTGTGATTATGAGTGGAGCTTGTTGACTGAATTTCACGGTGGGTTGATCTGGATATGCAGTTTCACTGTGGGACTTCTAACTCTATGTTTATAGCTTTTCTCTGTGGCTAATCAGTTTATTCAGAGAAGAGGCATTCAATCTCCTGCCTGGAGAGTTTAAGTCTAGTGGCCAATATTCTAGGAGCTTACAGAAAAGGGAGCCACCCAGTACATAGAGTGTCTTCAGTACAGTCTCATACCCACCTCAGCTGTAGCTGGCATCCCTGGTACCCAATTCTTCCTAGTTTGGTCTCTCCAGGGAATCTGGCCTCTAGTCATCTTCTCAGGTGGAAAGGGGATGGGAGAGTGATCTAGGATTCTAGTTGTCTTTTATTCTCTATGTCAAACAATCTATTTTTAGTCCTACCCTCACCCCACTTTCAGAGTTACCTGGCACCTAAAATTACTGAGCTTCTTTCCTTTGCATCATCCCCCTGGGTTGCCTCCTGAGGAGGCTGATGCAAAGAAACCTGCTTAGATTTCAGCTGTCTCTAATCTGTGAAGTAAGCAACAAACTTTCTTCAGCGTTCTAGCTTCCAAAATGTTGTTGCAATTCTTCCTGTCCTTGTGGGCTTATAACATTCTTCCTTTTTCTAACAAGGTTTTGAAGAGAGTAAAAATAAACTATGAGTTTAATTGACCATGTGCAGCCAGAAATCTGAATGACTTTCTTTCATAGTCATTTTCTTCACTAGAAATATCATTGATTATCCCCTAGACTGCCTGAGGACTCAGAGTCCTCTTGAAAGAAACATTCTACTTCATACTCATTCATACCCTCTCATCTCAATGTATGAAAATTGAATTCATACAATTCCTGAAAAGAGACTTGCAGTTCTTCTCTCAATGGGATGTGTCACAATAAGAAATGTGTCAGAGATGAGACAAGCAAATGTAGATGTTATATCTCTATCAGTTTCCCATAAATGGTAACAGTGCTGGGAGAAAGTTTTCTAACAGCCTATACTTTTCTCAAGGCCTTACAGGTGACATCCTTTAGAACAGTAATCTACCCTGGCCTACAGAAGTATATTATCTATTTTGTTGTTTTGTTACAACTCATAATCCCTAGATAGCTCTCATTCGGGCCTTTGGCTAGACCACGGCTATCTACTGGTAGTGCCAAGGCAACATGTTGAAAAGATAACATCAAGGAAAAGAAACCAGAGAAAAGTTAGCATCTAGCTCTGTTCACTTAAGGAATATCAACTAATATTTCTATTAACTATTTTGTTCCCCGTGTTGTCCTTTACATGAATTTTTCCTCAGTTAAACCTCAAGACCATCTCATAAAGTTGATTCTTATTAGTATTTCTTCATTTTTAAGATGAGGAAGCCTAGATGAGCAAAAGTTAAATAAATAGCTTAAAGCTTCAACGTCAGGTAGTCTGAGTCCAGAGCCTACAGTTTTCAACACTGCACTGCACCCCACATTTGGACAAGAAGAAAGGGTAGAGTGGCCATAGCTACAGCCAGCCTGTACATTGTCATCGTGCCTCAGGGTTTATAAAATTCTGTCACCCATGTTGTAGTATTTGAACTCATTTAACACCACAGGAAGCTAGCTAATGTCAAGAGTGAAGTACCCTACACCAGAGAGCTTGGCAGAAATAAAACAAAGAGTGAAATCTCCGGGAGGCTGAAAGGAGTGCTTAGGCATTGCTGTTCACTCCTGTCCTTGTATGAGCCTTAGCCCTGCTGTGTCTGTTACCAGCACAGTGATTTCCACCATAGCACACAGTCTCAGTCTCGGTTTGTGTGGAACATTGTTTCTGTTCCTGGAACAGTGGGCAGATCTTGCCAGGAGTGGCGTGCTCAGGTAAGTTGAGTTGGGATCCTTGCTGGCTCTCCTTGCCATGCTTTGTTTCTGAAATTGTACAGTGGATGGTAGCATTGGGATCCTTGATTCATAGATCCACAGGCAGAAAGAAACATGAGAAATACTAGAGCTCAGTGTCCTATGCTCAGACAGGGCTGTATCAGACCTATTCAGGCCCAGAGATAGCTAACCTACCAGTCATAAATACTGGAGGAAAATCTTAACAAAATAACTGAGGTGTAAAAATGCAGATGTGTAAAATGTGGGTCACTTTTTTTTTTGGAGACACGGTCTCACTCTGTTGCCCAGGCTGGAGTGCAGAGGCTCACTGCAGCCTCAACCTCCTGAGCTCAGGTGATCCTCCCACCTCAGCCTCCCAAGTAGCTGGGACCACAGGTGCATGCCACTGTGCCTGGCTAATTTTTGTATTTTTTGTACAGAGGGTTTCACCATATTGCCCAGGCTGGTCTTGAACTCCTGGGCTCAAGCGATGTGCCTACCTCAGCCTCCCATAGTGCTAGGATCAAGATTAAGGAGTGACTGGGCAAGTCCAAGCAGCTAGCCAGCCTTGGGTTCTGCAGGTATGGCTGTGATTTTATGCCATTGGTTCTGGTGGTCGTCTTCTACAGGTTAAATATCAATAGGGACAATTCTGGGTCCTATGGTTGTCTAAGGACAGCAGCAAAGATTCAAGGAATCTCTGGTGGTTGTCAGCCCAATTCAGGAAGATCAGGTCGGGGGGATTCTAAGAACATGGAAACCCCCCATCCCCTTCTCTGCTTCTGGGGACAGGTTGCCTGTCATTACCCACTGGGCCTTTCCTTCCCTGCCCTTTTTTCCTCTCTCTTTCCTGTACCCTTGAAGATAAAAATTGGAGCCTGCTTTTTAAGATAAAAGTTGGAGGACTTTTCCAACCCTGACAGACTGGTAGGACAGAAACAACTGGTTCAGGAGCCCTTGCCAGCCTCTAGAGAAATCCCAGAACACACAGCCCTGGCACATTAATACCCTGCACAGATCAGAGACTGCTGGCCACGCAGACTTACAAAGCCACAGACTTGTCTTCCACAAGCACATTCTTACCTCAGCCATGAAGTGACCAAGCCACGTGTACTAAGGGGTGAAATCAAAGATATGTACAGGGTACTAAACAAATACCAAGGGCAACAGTTATCTGGAATACAAAGTCAAAATCAGCAACAAGTTCTATGCTCCAGTGCTGATATCAGATACAAGCTTCAAGGACAGTTTCTTTTCAAAGGCTTATTCCAGTATCGTGAGGCTAGCATGAGGTATATGCATTTGCCAGGGGCAAATTTATACTTCTGAATTAACCCATGCAGCAAATGCTATGCATCTGCTGGCAGTCCATTTGCGGTGGATGATGGAGGGGCCCGACTCGTTGTACTCCTGCTTGCTAATCCACATCTGCTGGAAGGTGGACAGTGAGGCCAGGATGGAGCCACCGATCCACACAAAGTACTTGCACTCTGGGGGCACGATATCTTGATCTTCATGGTGCTGGATGCCAGGGCAGTGATCTCCTTCTGCATCCTATTGGGGATGCCAGGGTACATGGTGGTGACACCAGACAGCACTGTGTTGGCGTACAGGTCTTTGGGGATGTCCATATCACACTTCATGATGGAGTTGAAGGTACTTTCATGGATGCCACAGGATTCCATGCCCAGGAAGGAAGGCTGGAACAGTGCCTCGGACACCGGAACCGCTCATTGCTAATAATGATGGCCTGGCTGTCAGGCAGCTCGTAGCTCTTCTCCAGGGAGGAGGAGGATGCAGCAGTGGCCATCTCCTACTCGAAGTCCAGAGCGACATAGCATAGCTTCTCTTTGATGTTGCGCACGATTTTCCACTTGGCCATGGTGTTGAAGCTATAGCTGCACTAGGTAGGGATCTTCATGAGGTAGTCAGTAAGGTCCTGGCCAGCCAGGTCCAGATGCAAGACGGTGTGAGGGAGGGTGTGGCCCTCGTAGATGGGCACTGTGTGGGTGACCCCATCTCCAGAGTCCATGACAATGCCAGTGGTGCAACCAGAGCTGTGGAGGGTCAGCACGGCCTGAATGGCCACGTACATGGCCTGGGTGTTGAAGGTCTTAAACATGATCTGAGTCATCTTCTCCCTATTGGCCCTGGGGTTTAGCAGGGCCTCGGTCAGCAGCACCACCTGCTCCTCCAGGGCCACGCACAGCTCGTTGTAGAAAACATGGTGCCAGATCTTCTCCATGTTGTCCCAGTTTGTGACGATGCCATGCTTGATGGGGTACTTCAGGGTCAGGATGCCGCACTTGCTCTGGGCCTGGTCGCCCAAGTAGGAGTCCTTCTGGCCCATGCCCACCATCACGCCCTGGTGCCGGGGGTGCCCGATGATGGAGGGGAACATGGCTCGGAGGGCATTGTCCCAGCAAAGCTGCTTTTCACATGCCGGAGCCATTGTCAATGAAGAGCGCGGGGATCTCTTCTTCCATTGCCACTGGCAGAGGAGCACGCAGCAGCGGGAGGACATGGTGCATGTGCTGGTGGCGATGACTGAGCATCTTTATAAATCTTATCATAAAACTGAAAAATATTTTATACAACACTACATAAAAACTTTCTACCTCTTATGGAAAAAAAAATGCCTCGTTACCTGATCTGTTCTCAGCAATTTCCTCAATCTCAGAGCATCAGAGAGAAGAGACCATCGTTCATTCATTCAACAAACATTTACTGAGGGTCTACTATGTGCCTGTGCCAGGCACTGTAACAGGCCTTGGAAAGATAAGACAGCTCAGTGAAAAACACAGCCCAAGTCCCTGCCCTTACTGAGCTTACATTTTATAGGCATTTAGTGGTTAGGAAATACTACAGACTGAATTATATCCACCTCCAACCCCAAATTCATATGTTGAAGCCATAACCCCCAATGGGACTATATGTGGAGACAGGGCCTTTTGGTAGGTAATTAATGCTAAATGGGGTCATAAGGGTGGGGCCTTAACCCAGTAGAACTGGTGTCCTTATAAGAAGAGAAAGAGGCTGGGTGCTGGTGGCTCACACCTGTAATCCCAGCACTTTGGGAGGCTGAGGTGGACAGATCGCAATGTCAGGAGATCAAGACCATCCTGGCTAACACGGTGAAACCTTGTCTCTACTAAAAATACAAAAAATTAACCAGACATGGTCGTGGGCACCTGTAGTCCCAGCTACTAGGGAGGCAGAGGCAGGAGAATGGTGTGAACCCAGGAGGCAGAGGTTGTAGTGAGCTGAGATCCCGCCACTGCACTCCAGCCTGGGTGACACAGCGAGACTCCTTCTCAAAAAAAAAAAAAAAGAAGAAGAAGAAAAGAGATGCCAGAGACTGCTCTCTTTCCACATACACAGAGAGAAAAGGCCGTGTGAGGAAACAGCTAGGAAGCAGCCTCTGGAAAGCCAGGAAGACAGGCTTCACTGGAGCCTCGCCCTGAAGGCACCTTGATCTTGGACTTCTCACCACCAGAACTGCAAGAAAGTAAATTTTTGTCTTGCATAATACCTAGACTGTGGTGTTTTATTATGAAAGCCTGAGTAGATTAATGTAAAAAGTGTCAATGGCTACTGTAAAATAGAAGAGGAGAAAGGAAAGAAAGGAAATTGCTCACAGAACAGGAACACTGAATGATTGTAATCACTATTTTGAATTTTTTTAAAGTTATTTTACAAGATCCCTTATTCTTTATGGATTCCAGTAGAGGAAAATCTACAACTTCCCATGATACACCCCTTGATTCCCTGGCTTCCTCAGCACCATCTACAGCCTTTTGCTTCATGGTTATGTCTAATGTTTATCTGCCTCCTGAGGCTCATATACCACTCCCATAGGATGTGTTGGCCTCATTCAGACACCAGCTGTTGCTGCTCAGAGGCTGCTCTAAATATAACTGCATTCCTCTCAGGGTTTTCTCTTTTCTCCAGTGAATCAAATGCTTTGATTCTCAGTTCTGGTTTTAATTGACCAACCAGGTAATTTATTTCCAAATATAAGCAATCTCCCTTCTGTATTTCAGAATCATAAAAGATAGTCTGCTCTCCTTTGACTTTTGAATTAGGTAAGCATATACCCCAGCTAATGGCCACATGGGCCTATCCCCTGGTCCCTCAACTAAACTCTGGGTGTTTGTATGTGTTATCTATTGCCATTTAATAAATTACCATAGTATAATGGTTTCAACAACACACATTTATTGTCTCCACATCTGTGGGTCAGGAATCCAGCTGAGCTGGGCCCCCTACTTCAGGGTCTTTCACAAGGATACAATCATATTGGTGACCAGGGCTAGGGTCTCATCTGAAAGCTTGGCTGGGGAAGGATCCACTTCCAAGCTCACTCAGGTTGTTGGCAGAATTCTGTTCCTCAAAGGCTGCTGGACTGAGGGCCTCAGTTCTTTGCTAGCTGTCGGCCAACAGCCACCCTAAGATCCTTGCCGCATGAACCTCTTCTTGCTACATGGGGCTCTTGAACATGGCTATTTCCTTCACCAAAGCATGAAAGCCAAGAAGACAAATAGAGAAAATCTGCTAATGAGACAGAGGTTTCATGCTTGTAACATAATTATGGAAATGATAGCTCATCACCTTTGTTGTTATCCTATTAATCAGAAGCAAGTCACAAGTCCAGACCACTCAAGGAAGAGTAGGTTCATATGCAAGGAGGCAGACATAATCAGGGATATCAGGAGGCAGGCATAATCGGGGCTGTCTCAGAAACTTCCTCCCACAGTATTGGTGAGCAGAAAAGAAGCCACTTGTATCCATTACTCATCCCTACATCTCTTCTGCTTACTTTCTTATTTCTTAAGAAAAGGAAGTTTTAGGAAGGTGATACTGGTTTGGCTGTGATCATCAATCTCCTAGACAACATAGGTCAATTCTGTGAAATTTCTCCTGCACTCCAGACACCTCTTAACATGAGCCACTTCGATGACCAATAGGTACCCTCTACTAAACCCACCTGACATGGGATGTACATAATGTCTGCCAAAAACTACCCTTCCTTTCTCAGGGAATGAGCCATACTATCAGAATTTCTCAAGCCAGAAACCAAGTTACCCGACTCCTTCCTCTCCATCACTCTGCCTTTATGGAGTAAAATATTAAGCAAATATTTCAAAAAAAGTATAAATTATGTGGAAGGGAATCTACGAATAAGGGTAGCTATTTGGTCATTATGGAGATAGGGTAACACAACAAGGGAATTTCCATGTGATTTGGGTAAATTAATTGGCATCTCTAAGATATAGTTTTCTCAACTAAGAATGGAGGGATAATAATAGTAGGCATAAATCAAGGAATTGTTGTGAGGATCAGAGGAAATTACATCTGTGAAACGCTTGTATATCTTACATCCCACAAGCCCTCTATATATGTCAGCTACTATGTCAGCTGTTAGAGAACCACATTATGGCTGTCATCGTTTGCTCACTAACTCAATAGTGTCTTCTCTCTTACATTGTCCACTTCAGAGACTAAGAAGCTAATTACTCATTTTCCCAGCCTCTCTTGTAGCTGGGGCTTCCCAGGGGACAGAGTTCTCGAAAAGCTTTTGTTTTTCTGATGAGAACATCTTTCTTCCTTGAACAAAGATTCAGTGTCTGCTATGTCAGCAACCATCTGTGTCCATGAGGTAGCAAGCATTTAGTTGAACGTGAGTACACTAAGGATGGTGGAGTGGAATCCCTGAGGATTCTGTCAAACAGCAGAACCAATGCCAGCATTCAGTTACCTGAAGGCTCCTTGTTACCTAAGAACATGAAACCTCTCCACGTTTAAGCTACTGTTGATCAGGAATTCTGTTATTTGCAGCTGAAAGCACTCCTAACAGATATATCTGTCAGTAGCCTAGAAGTCAAATATCTGAAATTTTAAGTCCATAAATTTTGGCCAAGATCATAACCTCTGTCAACTCAAGGTTTGAAATCCTGTCTCTTTCCACACGGGATAACTTTTTATATAGTGTAAATTCAGAAAAATTATGTGGCCTCTCTAATGTTCTCTGTTCTTCTTGCTAATGTACTATGTTTACCTAAAAAGTGCATCCCTAACAGTGAAAGCAGCCCCAGATATTCCAGGTTCCAATATTATGTCAAAGAAGTAGTAAGAAGAAGAAAGGTAGCAATACTAAAAAGAGGCATAACTTCAGAAAGAGACAACAAACAAAAGAGGAAGGAGAGAAATATAGAGATATAACCATGTAGAACATCAGCCCTTGGTGTCCAAAGTTTTATTTGGTATTTTTATTTTTAGAGATGGGTTCTCATGCTGTTGCCCAAGCTGGAGTGGAGTGGCGTGATCATAGCTTACTGCAGTGTTAAACTCCTCGGCTCAAATGATTCTCCAACCTCCTAAGTAGCTGAAATTATAGCACAAGCCACTGCACTAACTAGTTTTTTTGCTTGTTTGTTTGTTTTTAATAGAGTTGGGGTCTTACCATGTTGCTCAGGCTGACTTCAAGCTCCTGATTTCAAACAGTCTTCTGTCTCGGTCTCCTAAAATGCTGGGATTATAGGTGTGAGCCACTGTGCCCAGGCTAAAGTTCTTACAGTATTGATCTTAGACGTTGCCCTCAAGCATACATTTATTATGTGACTTTCTCCCACATTCTGTCTCTTCCTAAGAATTCTCAAGCGGGATCATAAAAGACATATATATATATATATATACACACATATATATATATACACACATATATATATATACACACATAGAGACATCAGACAGGCAATATACAAAGTAGATAAGTGTCTATCCAATGTAAGTTAAGGGCCCAGTGAAAACTTACCATCTGCAAAATATCTGGTCTATACTTCTGCCTGTAAGTGCCAATACCTGGCTGAAAATGTTATCTTGAGACTTACTAATGTGCAGATGATACAGCAATGGACTGACTCTAGAACTGCAACGGCCACTAGCCACCTGTAGCTATTAGACACTTGAAATGTAGCCAGTGCTGTATATTGAAGTTAAGGGCCCAGTATGTCGAATACATTAAATGAACAAGTCAGCAGAGCTTTAATAAACAATCAGATTAACAGCCCAGTAGGAGAATTACAATCCCATAAGTAGTAGATTTAAATCCTCACTGGTCCCAAGTTGTGGGTCAGCAAAAGCATTTGCCTGTGAATTTTGGGGGCAACAAAGAGCCATCACATCACTTGGTGGTCTCTGTGTGGGTTCCTTTCAAATTTACTCCTATTTAAGAGTAGCAAAAAGAGGCATTTTCCAGATGACAAGATTTTGTGTTTTAGACACTCTGTAAGCCAAAGCCAAAACCTTCCACATTTTTTTTAAATAATAAAGAAAAAAAGGAGAGACATATACTTGAGTGTAGAACTACTACTCAAATTTGAAAGATGTTTAACTCAAACAAACGCTCTAAGTATAGGGATCTCCTAGCAGGGCTTCTCCCTCTCTTTGTAGCAGAAACTGAGCTCTTCCAGAGCCTTCAGGTCTTCAGCCAGCTTAGTTAGTATAAAAGGGAGGCAAATACTCACACAAGCACTAAACTCTGAATGCAAAACAAAAGAGTTCCCTTCTCCCCCAAATCAGCTGGTGAATAGCCAACAGGAAGATCCTCTAGATGACTATCTTTGTGTGAATTAGAAATTGGAATTTCAGGGAAGTCATCCATAGAGGAGCAGAAAGCTGAGAATACACCTCCTTTGCATGTGGACAGCATCCCAAAAGACGGAACCAAGAGTCAGAAGATAGAATGCTGTGGTGGTTAAAGGTTGCTAAGGAATCTCCACCTCCAGAAAAAAGTATTCCTTTGCTTGTGTGCTTCCTTGCGTTCTTACCCAAGTTGTGTAAGAACTTATCCCAGGGAAAGGTGGCCTGTTTCCTTGGCAGTGCCTCTATCTGTGTCCTCACAAAAGAACACTGACTCACTTGGTAGAAAAGACTATGTGATACCCTGATGCTGGTGAAACTGTTCACTGTAAGAGTGCAGTCAACTCTTAAATTCAGTAGGTTCCAATGCTTGACTTTGGGATTTGGCCAGAATGATATGTTCCAGTTCCATCTCCCTCCTACTGTCTGTGAATTGGTCACTTTATTTGCTATCACGGAAGACACAATTGGTTGCTTTTCCCAAAACTATTACACCATATTTTTTCCTTGCTTGCAGAATAGTTAGAGGCTAAAATTGCCAGATACTTATTTCCTAAGCATCCGTGAAGTCTATAGTGGATTTTTGGAAAAGGTTTTCTCTCTGTAAATGGAAACACTGGCAAAGAGATGCCCCATTTCATTCCATTTTAGTTTACAATGGCTGATATAACAAATTACCACCAACTTGGCGGCTTAAACCAACAGATGTTTATTTTCTCACAATTCTGAAGGACAGACATCCAAAGTCAGTATCACTGGGTCCAAATCGAGGTGTTAGCAGGGCCGCACTCCCTCTGGGGCCCATGCCTTGCCTCTTGCAGCTTCTTATGGCAGTAGGCATTGCTTAGTGTCTACATCACTCTAATTTATGTGTCTGTGGTAACATTGCCTTCTCTCTTCTGTGTCTCAAATCTTCCTCTGCCTCCTTTTTGTAAAGATACTTGTGATAAATAATTAGCTGGGCATGGTGGCGTGCACCTGTAGTCCCAGCTACTTGGGAGTCTGAGGCAAGGGAATTGCTTGAACCCAGGAAGCAGTGGTTGCAGTGAGCCAAGATCACACCACTGCACTCCAGCCTGGTGACAGAACAAGACTCCATTTCAAAAAACAAACACACCCAAAAAAAATACTTGTGATAGCATATAGGGACCACTCAGATAACCCAGGATAACCTCGCCATCTCAAGATCCTTAATCACTTCTGCAAACTCCCTTTTTGCCATATAAAATAACATTGCCAATTACCAGGGTGATAAGGTTTGGCTGTGTCCCCACCAAAATCTCATCTTGAATTCCCACATGTTGTGGGAGGGATCTGATGGGAGGTAGTTGAATCATGGGGGCAGGTATTTCCCATGCTATTGTTGTGATAGTAAGTCTCAGGAGATCTGATGGTTATTACAAAGGGGAGTTTCCCTGCACAAGCTTTCTTCTCTTGTCTGCCACCATGTGAGACATGCTTTCTACCTTCCACCGTGATTGTGAGGACTCCCCAGCCACATGAAACTGCAAGTCCATTAAACCTTCTTTTTTTTGTAAATCGCCCAGTCTCAGGTACATCTTTATCAGCAGCATGAAAACGGACTAGTACAGTAAATTGGTACCAGTAGAGTGGGATGTTGCTGAAGATACCTGAAAATGTGGAAGCGACTTTGGAACTGGGTAATAGGCAGATGTTGGAACAGTTTGGAGGGCTCAGAAGAAGATAGGAAAATGTAGGAAAGTCTGGAACTTCCTAGATACTTGTTGAATGGCTTTGACAAAAATGCTGATAGTGATATGAACAACGAAGTCCAGGCTGAGGTGGTCTGAGATGGAGATGAGGAACTAGGGAACTGTAGCAAAGGTGACTCTTGTTATGTTTTAGCAAAGAGGCAGGTGGCATTTTTCCCCTGCCCTAGAGATTTATGGAACTTGAACTGGAGAGAGATGATTTAAGGTATCTGGCAGAAGAAATTTCTAAGGAACAAAGCATTCAAGAGGTGACTTGGGTGCTGTTAAAGGCCCTCGGTTTTATAAGGAAAGAAGAGCATAAATGTTTGAAAAATTTGCAGCCTGACAATGCAATAGAAAAAAAAATCCCATTTTCTGAGGAGAAATTCAAGCCGGCTGCAGAAATTTGCATAAGAAACGAGGAGTCAAATGTTAATTTCCAAGACAGTGGGGAAAATGCCTCCAGCCATGTCAGAGATCTTCATGGCAGCCCCTCTGATCACAGGCCTAGAGGCCTAGAAAGAAAAAAGGGTTTCATGGGCTGGGCCCAGGGTCCCTGTGCTGTGTGCAGCCTAGGGACTTGGTGCCCTGTGTCCCAGCTGCTCCAGTCATGGCTAAAAGGGGCCAAGGTACAACTCAGGCTGTTGCTTCAGAGGGTGGAAGCCCCAAACCTTGGCAGCTTCCACGAAGTGTTGAGCCTGCTGGTACACAGCAGTCAAAAATTGAGGTTTGGGAACCTCCACCTAGATTTCAGAGGATGTACGGAAACACCTGGATGTCCAGAAGTTTGCTGCAGAGGTGGGGCTCTCATGGAGAACCTCTGTAGGGCAGTTTGGAAGGGAAATGTGGGGTCAGAATGCCCACACAGAGTCCCTATTGGGGCACCACCTAGTGGAGCTGTGAGAAGAGGGCCACCATCCCCCAGACCCCAGAATGGCAGATCCACAAACAGTTTGCACCATGTGCCTGGAAAAGCTGCAGACACTCAACACCATTCCATGAAAGCAGCCAAGAGGGAGACTGTACCCTGCAAAGCCACAGGGGCTGAGCTGCCCAAAACCATGGGAACCCACCTCTTGCAACAGCATAACCTGGATATGAGACATGGAGTCAAAGGAGATCATTTTGGAGCTTTAACATTTGACTACCCTGCTAAATTTCAGACTTGCATGGGGCCTGTAGCCCCTTTGTTTTGGCCAATTTATCCCATTTGGAATGGCTGTATTTACCAAATGCCTGTATCCCCATTATATCTAGGAAGTAACTAAGTCACTTTTGATTTTGCAGGCTCATAGGTGGAAGGAACTTGCCTTGTCTCTGATGAGACTTTGGTCTGTGGACTTTTGAGTTAATTCCGAAATGTCTTAAGACTTTGTGGAACTGTTGGGAAGGCATGATTGGTTTTGAAATGTGAGGACGTGAGATTTGGGAGGGGCCAGAGGTGGAATGATATGGTTTGGCTGTATCCCCACCCAAATCTCATCTTGAATTCCCACGTGTTGTAAGAGGGACCCAGTGGGAGGTAATTGAATCATGGGAGCAGGTCTTTCCTGTGCTGTTCTCATGATAGTGAGTAAGTCTCACAAGATCTGATGGTTATTATAAGGGGGAGTTTCCCTGTACAAGCTCCCTTCTCTTGTTTTCTACCATGTGAGATGTGCCTTTCACCTTCCACCATGTTTGTGAGGCCTCCCCAGCCACATGGAACTGTAAGTCCATTAAACCATTTTTTTTTTTTTTTTGGTAAATTGCCCAGTCTTGGGTATGTCTTTATCAGTAGTGTGAAAACAGACTAATACACAGGGATTAGGATGTGGATATCTTTTGGGGGAACATTGTTCAGCCTATGGAGGTGGAGGAAATATAAGATGTCTGCAACTGTGGCAGCCAACTATCATAGGGGTATAAGCCTGAGGATGCCTGAACAGAAAGAAAAAAATGCAGCTTCATTCTCAATAATGTGGTTATGCTCCTGACATAGCCACACCTGGAACTATCCACCCTGGGTTCACTTTTAAGTGAGAGAAGAAATCCCATTGATTTAGTTACCTTGAGTTGAGAATAGTGCTACTTGCAGCTTAATACTTCCTAAGAAATACAACTACTGATTTTCTTAAAACCTGAGAAGATGACAAGGAAAGTGACAATCAGCTAAAGGTAAATGGGTCAATCTTGCCACTGTTCTTATAAAACATTTCCTGTTCCACAAAATGTACCTTTTGATTATACTCCCTTTTGTAATGTTCTATAATCTAATTGTTTTTCTGTATATGTGTAATTTCTCTAACAAAACAGGGAGCTCGATGAGAACAGGGATGCTGAATCTTTGACTCTTACCTGCTGCACACTGCTGGGACAAGAAAAACATTCATTATATCACCAGCTACTTGATCAATTAATTGATTATACTTGTATTATCTGTGGATTTCAAATGCAAATAATAATGTAATTTCCTAGAATAATTAATAACTAAATTGTGTTTATATTTCATATACCAATGTTTTCATATACCAGTGTTTATACTGCACCAGTACTATGCCAGGCATATAGCATTTCTCATTCATTCTCTTTCTATCACACACACACACACACACACACACACACTTCTCATTTTTTATATCATTATTCCAAAATATTATCTCCAGCTTACAAAGGCAACAAGAACCAGAGCCCTCATACCCATATCCGTCTGATTCTAAATTCTATTAGCAAATTCTCATACATGCCACACTGCTTCTATGACATGATACAAGATTTATCTTAGAAAGATTTGGGAAAAATTGATTTAGCAAAAGGAAGTAAAAATAAGTTTTAAAAATACCAGTTGAGTTGATCACCTGACCCCTTACTTAAAGACTAGATTGAAAAGACAGGTGGGGAAGACACTATGGGAAGAACAGAGGAAAACAGAAGACAAGAGAAGAAATAGGAAGGAGGTCTCAAACCCTTAGAGACAGACCTGGTCCTTTAAAATAAGAGCCATGGGAACTATACCCACCCACTTTAATGAAAATTACCAGTTTCCACCTACAATATTTGTAGCTGAACACCAACATTTCAGAACTCAATCACCAGCATTTCAGAAGTAAACCTGGATTTGCCACTTAAAGTCGCCATAGGGATGTCAGTTGCCTAAGAGCAAGCAGGACAGTCATAGGTTCTGTCAAACTTTCATCCAGTGCCTGGGAGGATTATCCCCAGTGATAAAGTTTAAAGGGATGGCAGCAGTCAAGAATAAAGCTGTGCATTGATTTCATCATAAGTCCAAAATACTGACTGCATATACAAATATGAATATAGTTACATATTTATAAATATTATATTTTATATGTAATTATATAATTGTTAACAGTATGTTTATATATCTCTTAACTGATTATTAACTGATCAAAAGCAATCTGCTGGATAATACATAAACTATCAATACTACTATGTTTTAAAACACATAACTACATTTTTATCTCGATTTTCCCTATCTTACATGGAAATTTTCAATAATTTACAAACATCAATAAAATTCAACAACCTGGGCTGGGCGCAGTGGCTCACGCCTGTAATCCCAGCACTTTGGGAGGCCAAGGCAGGCGGATCACGAGTTCAGGAGATTGAGCCCATCCTGGCTAACATGGTGAAACCCCATCTCTACTAAAAAATACAAAAAATTAGGTGGGTGTGGTGGCGGCCGCCTGTGGTCCCCGCTACTCGGGAGGCTGAGGCAGGAGAACGGAGTGAACCTGGGAGGTGGAGCTTGCAGTGAGGTGAGATTGCGCCACTGCATTCCAGCCTGGGTGACAGAGCGAGACTCTGTCTCAAAAAGAAAAAAAAAAAATTCAACAACCTAATTCCCATTGCAAATATTTTTCTTTCACATTTTTTCTCCACCTAATTTCTAAACACTAGTAGTAACAAACAGCACATCATTAATAACTCCAACATTCCAAAAACACTAGACAGGATGGAAATTAACTATAAAACAAATCTAATGAACTTATGGCTAGAGATTCTGACTTTTAGCAACTTCTCAGTGATGAAGGTAAGTAAACCCTTTCACTCATGAGTCAACATGCTTAAGTATTTGTTTCAGAAAACTATTGCCTAGGAAAATAAGTCTATAACCAATAACTAACTTGACTGTGTAAATTCCTGCAAGTACATCTGTCTGGACAAAGAGTTTGTTGAAATGGAGAAGCGGTTCTCTTACCGAGACAATAGACTGCTCACCTAGGAACCAGCTCGTTAACCAAACAGCAGTTTACTACCAAGACTCACTTCAAAACTCACGCTTTGTTGCACCTACCAATCCAAATTATATGATGACATAAAATTTGTCCAATTCTCAGTCAGTTCTTTGTGTTGAACAACCCATCGTTTTTTTGTTGTTGTTTTGTTTTGTGTTGTTGGTTTTTTTTGAGACAGAGTCTTGCTCTGTTGCCCAGGCTGGAGTGCAGTGGCATGATCTCAGCTCACTGCAACCTCTGCCTCCTGGGTTCAAGCAATTCTCTGCCTCAGCCTCCTGAGTAGCTGGGATTACAGGTGCCTGCCACCACGCCCAGCTAATTTTTTTGTATTTTTAGTAGAGACGGGATTTCACCATCTTGGCCAGGCTGGTCTTGAACTCCTGACCTCGTGATCCACCCGCCTCAGCCTCCCAAAGTTCTGGGACTACAGGCATGAGCCACCGCGCCTGGCTGAAAGACCCATCTTAAACCACTTGATCCCAAACAACAAAACCCTTCCAATAACTTCTCCTGACCTCCCCTCTGACACACTCTGAAGTCTGTCAAAGTGGTATCTGCCTTTACTGCAGGGGATCCTATAAACTTAGCTTTGCTTGACTAATAGTTTTTTGGGGAGTTCACCACGTCAACACCTCTACCTATCTGTGAGTTAAGTTTGTTTCCTTAAATATGATTCATTTAAGCTTCAAATTCTAGTCTGGGCTATGAGGAAGGCAATTATTGGTGAGAATTCACAAATGGCTGCTTGCTGTCATCCAACATTGTCCCTTTCAGCTTCCTGGAGGCCACTTCAGAAATTCCCACTTTTACTTGTCTTCGAAAAGTGGCTCTTCCCTTCTGTGGAGAAAGCAGTTACTAGGACATTACAAAACTGCCCCACCAGGTAGCTATTCCAAGAGTTTTGTTTATTTTGTACTGCTGGTGCCTGGCATAGTCTCTGTATTTCTGTTGTCTGAAAAATTCATTTAAGACCTCAATTCTGAAAGTAACAGGAGAGATGTACTGTTAACATTCTAAAGTAAGGTACTAAGTGCCTTCCTCATGGAACTTAGTTACAAAATTGCAAAACTAGGCATGTAACCTTTACTGCATCATCCACCACCAGCCTATAAAAAGAAGACTACAGATTTGAAAGTGGGCTTGGGGAGCCTAAAGAGTTGCTAGCCTAGTAAAGACATTTTTTGCATCTTCTTCCCTGTCCCATCTGATTTTATCATTTGTTTATTATATTGGGACCCATAACTGGAAAAACATTTTACATTGAGACTCAGTGCACAAATACATATATGTGTGTTTGGATGTGTGTGTGTGTGTGTGTGTGTGTGTGTGTATAAACTGAAACAAAGTTTCATAAAATAATACCTATCCTTGCTATGTGTGATGCACTCTGATATTTTCTATAATGATCCATTGTATTCTATTTTATCATTTTTAAAACATAGTTTCCAACTACTAAATTAATTTAACAAACAATGAACCACAACCTCAAGTTGAAAAACACTCTCAGAGATATGCCTATAGAAATTGGGACATCTAATCAAATGGGAGTGAGCTTCTTAGTCTGGGCTGGGTGTCTTCAATCAGCTTTGGCTTCAGAATATCCATCCAGGGAAGTCATAGACCAAAGTGAGTCAGGCTAAGTTGATTCAATACTTGCTAACCAGTCACAACCCACAGAATGAAAACCACTAACAAAACCCCGGTGCGTTCCTAGACTTTGTTTGGATTGCTAATTCTCCAATAAGATTGGGAGAAATAAGAGCCAGTAAACCTCTGCCTGGCAGTTAATCCTTGTGACACAATTTTTCACAATGTTCTCTTTTCTTTCTCTAGGGATTGGTGTTTCTAAGTCCCAGGATGTGAAAATAAATAGGAGATTTGTTCAAGTCTCCTGGTAGCTGGAGAAGAAATGGCTCTCTCAACTCCCAGTTGAGGGCAATAACAATGAATGTTCTCTTGGGAAGAAAAAATTTTTACTTGGAGAGAAGTGACTCCATTCCAAGGCCTGGATACACACTGTGTGTGGCAGGCTTTGCCTGGGTCTGTACCTGTGTGTGAATGCAAACACCTTTCATCATTATCTCCCAGAAAAGAAAGATCTTTCTATGTATCTTCTGAAAAAAAAAAAAAAAACAATATAGAGAAATTTTTAAGATTCCAAAAATCCTAATAATCAGAGTTGAGCAATATTGTAAATACATCCTTTAACTTCTATTGAGAAAAACAGCAGTATATGTGAAACTAGAAAAATAATTTTTATAATTCTAGCAATATACACAGCTGATTTTCCATCTCTTCAGAAACGAAGACTCTTAGCCAATTTCCTAGTCTGCTGTAGATCCTCCCACTAAAACAGAGTGCTGTACTTAGACATGAAAAGAAGTTGTAAAACCTCCCTTTTAAAAATTCAAATAGACCCCCAGTTCATGTTGAATGACGTAAGGCAGAAAGCAGGAAAGGGTAAGACAAATGGAGAGTATCACTGTTCCTAAGTTCAGCAAAACTGACCTTGCCCAAGCAAAAGGAATGGCTCCAGAATCAAGTTAATGGTGGCAAAAGAAGTTACCCAAAGAGTGCGGACTAAAAAAAAACCTGAAGGCACATGTGCACACAATTGGCTCATAAACCACCACCTGATCTAAGCCATGAAAGCAAGCAAGACTGGACTACCCCTTCCTGCGTCTCAATGACATCCTCTGCTCACAAGCTTAATGGTTCCCTTGTTCCCTCAAGGCCAACAATCACATTTCCTTCAGTCTTGGGACCTGTGGGTGCTAGGGACAGGAGAAAGCACAGTGTAACCCTCCTTGGATGAATGCCTCCAGAAGTGGTTGTTTCGTGCCCTCCCCAGCAATGCCTTTTTCTGGCTGGTAGTGACTGGGAAGGGGATTGATGACAAGCACAAAAATAGAACTGCCCAGAAAGGAACATGAAGCTCCATGATGGCTCTCATAAAGCTGCCTGAAAAACATTCTTTCCGGTAACCACTTCCACTCATGCCAGTGGAATTAAAGTCTCTGCTAAAATAGAAGGAAATATTTTTTTTAAATGTAACTAATATGTTTCTTTATTATTTAACTTTATGAAAACACAGTGAAAAAGTCAAGAAAAAGATAATGCAAATTTTCCCATTTTACAGATAAAGAAATGAACCCACCTAAGTGGAGATTTGCCTAATATTACTCATATAGTAAGTGGCACAGCCAAGACTCAAGTCAGTGACAGCTCCAAGGTACATGTTCTTTCTTCAAACTTGTCAGCTGAGGAAGAGGTAGGTAGGATCTTGGGAAGGAGCAACGAGTTGGTGTGTGATGAGGCATTTGGCAACAGCCCTGTCCTGAAGGCCCAGAAGCCATCTCTACATCCTTTCCTGTGCTGAGGTTCTAATATTTAACATAACGTTTCATTTCTAGATGTTAGTAAGTTTTATTACCTCTGTGTTACATTTTATTGAATAATATTTGCCTATAAATTTTATTTGGGATGATGTAATTTATTAAATTATTTGAGGATGAGCGTATGTAATCCTAAAGATCTGTATGTTTTTTCGTTTTTAGAAAGAATGAGCAGTCTGTTTAATTGTGTCCTCTCTCTCGAGCCATTTAAATTAATTTTAAAGAGATGCTTTAAAACATTCAAACACACACATTCCACATTATTCTCACAGTTTTCCCACTGCAGAAAATTCTGATATCAGAGCCCATCAAGGTCCTGGACACTCTATTTCCTGCCAATGGAATGGGAGCCCTCCCTCGTGAGGGGAAATTGTGTGTGCTTTACACAATCTTCCCCTTTGCGGCTACTAGGTTTTAATCTATTTACTTGCTTAAGAAACATGGAGCTGAGTGTGTGCCACTTACTGGGCTGTGTGGTGGGTGTTAGGGACACACTGGTCTCTGCTCTCTAAGAACTCACAGACCAGTAGAGGAGGCCGAGATATAGCCAGGGACTGACAGAGGAAGACAGCAGATGGTTCAGAGCACGCACACTGGAAAGCAACAGACTTCTCTATATGGATCCTGGTTTGGCGCTCCTGGCTCTGTGACCCTGGGCCAGATCTTGATTTTGGTAAATCTATTTTCTCATTTGTAGAAATAGGTAATAGTAAGGCCTACCAGGTAAGTTTCTTGTGAGGATTAAACAAGCAAATACATATGACAAGCTAAGTGTCACCTAGAACATGGTAAAAACTCAATAAATATCAGTAACTATTAGTATTACATGCTATGGAAACGCAGAGGGGCATTTGACCCATCCTTGACAGAGGAGGAGGATTTGGAAAGGTTTCCCCAAAAAATGGCACTCTAGAGCAAGGATAGGCAGCAGAGTGAGATGTGATTCTCAACCAGGGGGTCAGTTTTTGCCCTCCCAGGGAACATTTAGTAATGTCTGGAGACATTTTCGGTTGTCACAACTCGGGGGTGGGTGCTATGCATCTCATGGGTAGAGGCCAGGGAGGCTGCCAACATCCTGCAGTGCACAGGACAGCCCCACAACTAAGAACTGTTCAGACAGAAACAACAATAATGCCGAGGCTGAGAAGCCCTGGTTTAGAGCATGAATTCTACAGTCAAAATGCCTGGATTTTAATTCTGGCTCTGTCACTTGTCAGCTGTGTGACTTTAGGGGCATTACTGGATTTTTCTGTGCTTCACTTAGCTCATTTGTAAATGAATTAAATAAGTTAATACTGATAAATTGAACAAAGTATTACAGTATACTTAAACAAATTCTAATATCTAATTAATCCTAAAGGATCTTTTTTCACCCCAAATCAGAAGTAATGGCTATTAAAACCTACTCTTTTGTGCTCTAGACAGCTTCTAGGAAGGTCATTCTTACTTCCATGGAGTCCTTTGGACTATATGACTTTAGCCAAGTCTCAGCCTGGTTTACTACGGCTCAGTTAGTCCATGCAATTTTAAATGCACCCTTAAGACATGCAACAGAAAAGCATGGCCCCCTCTGTGATGCTGCTGGTAACAGGAACAGAAGGGACAGGGAAGAAGCCAAGCCAGGAAGGACTTGCGCTTACATTCTCTTCCACAGCTTCTGCCTTTACTGTTTTATGTTTTCTTCCCGTTCCTCCTTTCTATTCAAGACATATCTCCAACACCCTCAAAGCAATTCTCTGCTATTTTCTCAAGCTATTATGATAAAGCTTTATAGCTTCTTACTGCTTAAGGGCATTTCAGAATAATCATCTATGCTTGAATGGTTTTTGAAGGACAGATGAGAAGTCAGATATTTCCCAGGAATCTATACTTCTTCTCTAATCAAAAGGATATTCGGGGCTGGGCGCAGTGGCTCACGCCTATAATTCCAGCACTTTAGAGCCCGAGGCAGGCGGATTGCCTGAGGTCAGGAGTTAGAGACCAGCCTGGCCAACATGGTGAAACCCCGTCTCTACTAAAATACAAACATTAGCCAGGCGTGGTGGCAGGTGCCTGTAATCCCAGCTACTCAGAAAGCTGAGGCAGAAAAATCGCTTGAACCCGGGAGGCAGAGGTTGCAGTGAGCCAAGATCGCACCACTGCATTCCAGCCTGGGCGACAGAGCGAGACTCCGTCTCAAAAATAATAATAATAATAATAATAATTAGCCAGGCATGGTGGTGGGCGCCTGTAATCCCAGCTACTCGGGAGGCTGAGGCAGGAGAATCGCTTAAACCCAGGAGGCGAAGATTGCAGTGAGCCGAGATCACGCCATTGCACTCCAGCCTGGGCAACACAGCAAGACTCCGTCTCAAAAAGGAAAAAAAAAGGATATGCAAAATTGCTGTATCTTACTATTGCGTCTTCAAAGTTTCCAGTGCAAGCCTTGAACTTCTTTAAGGTTTTTCTCTTAATCAACCACCTGGGTCACCCATGTATTTATACAAACACCTGCACTTGAGCCCTTCACTGAAAAGAAAAGCTAAAATCACCAACCTCTATAACAAATGAGTTTAGAATGGAGAGTGCTCTAAGCAGGGGATATTTTTCTCTATTTCTCCTCCACTCTCTTTTTCCACATTTCTCGTGATAATCAGTCTGTTCTTCAGGCTGTTTGCTTTCAGAAATTTTATTTGCACTCCTCTCTAAATGTTTCGAACTGAGAAAATAATCCAGGGAGGGCCTTGAAATTCAAATTCCCTCAGGAGCACTATCACCTCTCTCCTCAAAGAGATTCGTGGTTTGGGGGCTTCTTCCGAAGCATCCCATCATATTAGTCCTCACTTGTTTCTGTCCTTAGGCCAGAGAAACTCCGGGGTATCAACACCATCCTGAAGGGTCAACCAACTCAAGAATATATATTCAGAATTTTCAAAATAGGATGAAAGGAAGGCACCAGCTCCACAATACATCTGAGTTCTATATTTATTTTCTTTGAACAGCCAATCCAAGGAGGAATATCAAGGTCACCAACCAAAATACCTTCTCTCTTGCCCACAGCATTTTCCAAAAAGTTGAGGTCAGTGAACCCACTGTTTATTAAAATGTTATGACAAGGGATAGGTTGCTCTTTTCTATCATCTACTGTTTTTATGAAATAAGTTGTGAAACTGGAATTGATTTGGGGCAAACTTATACAGTTTTGTGGTTCAGCTTCTTCACTCAGAGCTGATTTATAAAATAAGTTAAAATATCTTATTATAAAAGAGCATCCTGTGAAAATATATTCCATGATTCTATGAAATGGGATCGTTTGGATGGGATCAGAAGAAAGAGTATTTATTTCCAGGTCAAAATTCAGCCAAGACAATTAATTCCCTATTTTCTTTTTGAAGTAAACACTTGGGAGCATTTAATAAGTAGCACTGGGTTAACTTGGTTTTCACCTGTGATGCTGCCCTTTCTGTTTTCATATCTTCTCTGTCTCTTTCTCCTCCTTCTTTATGAGGACCTTTAAAAGACCCACATTTCTCTTGCTTCTTTGCTTCCTATTTGGGAGGGATTCTGTCCCTGAGGTTAACTAATTTATTTATTATATTTTCATAAAGTTACTAATGTTGACTTTTAGTACAATTAAAGGGTTCCTATCAAAATTTGAAATCTACTATGACCCATAAAAAGAGATTAATCATTATATAAACAAAAAGGGTGGGGAAGAATCAAGAAAAGGTTTATTAGTGGCCCAAAGTCTTAGAGCAGAGGTCATGGGCAAAATCTGGCATGAAGCCTGTGTTTATACAGTCTTTGGGCTAAGAAAGTTTTTACATTTTCAAAGAGTTGTGAAGAAAAAGAAAAAACGAAGAAGAATATGCAATAAAGACAGTGTGTGGTCTGCATAGCTTATTATTTACTATTTGGCTCTAACAGAAAACGTTCGCTGACTGCTCCCCTATACTGTCCTTTCTTTCCTAGCTTGATATATCACTGATCAGCTTCATCTTCAGATTATTAAACTGAGCTTACATTTCCTATCTACTCTATCTTTTTGGTCAAAAAACACATTAACATTATTCCTCTGATTTTTTTATAACAACAAGGCTTATTAAAAATTGTTTTGTTTTGTTTGACATGGGGGTGGGTCTCACTATGTTGTCCAGGCTGGGCTTCAATTCCTGGGCTCAAGTAATCCTCTCACCTCAGCCTCCCAAGTAGCTGAGACTACAGGTGCATGACACCACACTTAGTGGTGAATTTACTTATTTATTTATTGCAGTAGGTAATTTTCTGATGTCATTCATGTACTCATATTTATTGAGTTCCTACAATATGCCAAGCACTGAGACTTTTCTTAGGGTGAAATAAAGTGGTTACCAATAGAGTTACCAAATCCAGCACCTTATTTCAAACAGATAATAAACTCATTTAAATGTCTTTTTAAAAAATCTCTTTTATAGTAAATATGTGCTCTTGTTACTTTATAACTCAACAGCTTTCTTTGGTTCCTTTTTGTCTCCAGAACAAAATACAAATTAGTCAGCCTGAGTGGCTATTAGAGTGTTCCACAATTGTCTTTTTAATCTCTCCTCTCACTGCTTCTCCACCTGGACTTGATACAGGATGAACTGGGCTATTCATTATTATCCAAACATAAGTTGTTCTTTCCAAAATTCATTCTGTCAAACATGTCAACCTCTCATCCTGGAAACATTTCAGATATTTTTACTAAGAATAAAAAGAGTTGGTAGAAAAGCTGTTGGGAAGGCATAGCTTCCACCTGAGGCAAACCATTCATATATATACCTTATTTAACATGGTGACAGTTTCATCCTCGCATATTAAACAACGGTCATCTCAGAACATTGAACAAGGCTAATGTGCCAAGCTTGGTGCTATGAATGAAGCATAGTCCTTGTCCTCAGAAGAAACCAAAGTTTAAAACCTAACACGGTAATTTAACTCTGGATCTCTCCATCCTCCTGTCCTCCGCATTCCCTCATTCACTCATCCATTCATTTAGTAAATTTTACTGGGCAGCTGTTGGGCATGCACAGTTCATCAGGCTCAGTCTCAGTTCTTTGGCATATTAACCAACAATTACAGAACGAGTGCAAGGATGGAATTGTGCAGAGCACTCTGGGAGTGTGGAGGAGTGGCACATAATCAGGCAGAGCTGAGGGAGGAAGGGGCTTCCTGGAGGAAGGGACTCCTGAGTTTGGTCCTTAAAACTTTGAAGGAAATAGTCAGGCAAAGCATCACAAGGAAGTATCCAGACTAAATTTCTCTCCTATGTTACTTCATCTATAGCTGCGAATATGATTGCTTTTCTGGAAGCACCATGCTTGCTCAGGAATGAGGGGAAATATCATAGAAGGAATTAAGGTTATATTTCTTGATTTTCTTTTCACTGGACTACATGGCTTAACAACAGAGAATAATGTATCTTGCCCTATTGTATTTTTAGTCTTTCGCTGTAAGTCCAAGTAAAATATGTAGCAATGGGACTACGGGATTCCTAAATTCGTCCCCAGGAAATTGCTAAATTGAGAACTAGTCATTTCAAGAAACAAGAAAACACTGCAACTGTAAATAGACAGATAAAATGCAAGCTAATAAATTTCTTTAAAATTTTTCTTTGTGCTATTAACATCATATGATGTATTGTATACAATTGGAGACAGGCTATAGTTAAAAGTGTGGACTTTACAAAAAAGAAATTCCTAGGTTCAAACCACAGCACTGACAGCTCTTAGCTCTGTAAACTAGGCAAGTTATAATGGCTGAATAGTAGCCATCATATAAAAATATCAAATGTTCTTAATCATTTCTTTTTTTGAGACACTTAGGTTGTTTCTTAATGGGGAGTATTAGTAATAAGACAATAATCAATATTGTGATACTAAAATCTTTGTTCCCCTCTCTGACAGAATAAATTTTTTTAAATGGAATTTCTAGGTTAGAATTTATATCTATTACTAGTTTAATATCTCTAGGCCAGTTTCTTCATACATAAAATGAGATGGATGATGGTACCCACTTCGCTGGATCATTGTAAGAAGTAGATAAATTAATAGGAGGAAAACTGCTTAAGCAAGTGTTTGAAACAGCCTTTCTGTCCATTTTAAATCAATGAGTAGTAGCTTCCTCCAGGGGGATTTTGCCAAGTTCCACAGCAAGTCATGTTTTTCAGGTCCTGGAATACTGCCAGTGTGGAGGAATACGAATGGAATGTAGTCAGAGGATCACATCCAGGTCATTTTCGGGATTCCACATGGCTCCTTGGTGAATTTATACTGTAGTTATACTTCTCTTTATAACAGACATTTGCGAAACCTAAGAGCTAAAGCAGTAGGAAAAATACAACAGCAAATCCACTTACCCCACATCATGTCCCATTCAAACACTCACAAACACTCATCTTTGCCAGTTTCTTTACTTAGTCCTTATCAGATAGTACCCATGGGGTTTCTTCTATCTTATCGAGCCAGTGACTGTACTGAATAACTCACTTCTTTTCATGTGTGAGCATTACTTATGCCCCAATTTCATTTTTACCTTCCTCTAAGAATAGATTCTTTATCTTTCTAACTCTGATGTTATAAGCATTGAAATAATAAATCTAATTTCTCTGGAAAATTATAAACAAATGAATAGGAGACATGAGAATCCTGAGATAAAGTTGGTCCTGCTTATTTTGGGGGATATTTCCTCATAGTTATATCGGGGATGATAATTCATCATCTGAGTACAAACAGTGCTCCCAATAGGGTCATATAGCCATTATCTAAAATGCCACAGGATTTATCTAGCATCACTTGTAAAAACAGAAATCTATATGGCCAGTTCTGGGGTACAAAACACATCACACTGGACGTTCTACCCAATGATGGTAAGATCCCATAGGGGAAATTAAATGCCATGAAATGGCCTTAATTATGGGAGTTAAGAAAATTGTTTTTCACAAACTACACAGCAGAATAAAAAACATGATATGACGGGGAGAGAATAGCATCTAAAAGGCATAGGATGAGGTCAGAGTTCCGAATGCACTTTATGGGTATGGTGGTTAATTTTATGTGTCAACTTGACTGGGCTAAGGGATGCCCAGGTAGCTGCTGAAACATTCTTTCTGGGTGTGTCTGTGAGAGTATCTCCAGAAGAGATTAGCATTTTGAATTGTTAGAGTAAGAAAAGAAGATATGCCCTCACCAATGAGGGCAGGCATCTCCAATCCGATGAGGGCTCAAATAGAACATAAGACAGAGAAAGGCCAATTTTCCTCTTTTCAGTCTTTATGAACTGGGACATTCATCTCTTTCTGCCCTTGGACATTGAAGTTCCTGGTTCTCATGCCTTTGTGCCTTTGGATTCCAGGACTTACACCAGTCCCCCATCACACCGCCCACCCCGGTTCAATTACAACAGAATTGCCTTGTGACCAAGTCACTGGGGGTGGAGGAGTATAAAGTCAGTGTTTGTGTTTATGCCATCCTTGCCATATGTGTCTCTTACACAGAGAATTGAGGTGATTATGGAAATATGCCCCCGAAATAACAAGAAAGACCACAGGAAGCTACACAGGCAAGAGTAGAAAATTCAGGAATACTGTAAATACCAGGATTCTTCTATACATGTACAGATGGTCCTTGAGTTACTTTTCTTCGATTTTATGATGTTACAGAAGTGAAACGCATTCAGTATAAACCATTACTTCAAGTACCCATACAAACACTCTGTTTTTCACTTTCAGTACAGTATTCAACAAATTGCATGAGATATTCATTATCTTATTACAAAACAGTATTTGAGAGATGATTTTGCCCAACTAATCACTTATATCATAGGCTAATATAAATGTTCTGAGCACATTTAAAGTAGAGTAGGCTAGATGTATCAAATCCATTTTCCTCTTATGATATTTTCAACTTATAATGGGTTTATCAGTATGTAACCCCACTTTAAGTCAAAAAGCATCAGTATAGATTTATATCCTGCTTTTCTCTTCAAATATTTTATCATAGGAATTCCCACATATTATTAAACATTCTTTGAATATGTGGTTTATAATGGCTGAGTAGTAGCCATCATATAAAAATACCAAATAGTATTAGTATTGACTATGATAAATATTGTCATACCAAAATCTTTTTGTGCATCTCTGACAGGATAAATTTTTCAAAAATGGAATCGCTAGGTTAGAATGTATTTTATTTAAATTATTTAATTCTAACAACAAACACTATTTCAAAAACTAGATACTGGAAAAAACACAACTGACTCTAGATAAGTCTAAAATTTATCTGGCAGAAGCAGACATGTTAGACAGAAATAGAGTAGCCAAAAAAGTTTACAATGCCATGGGGTAGTAGTTAATATGATTTGCAGAGGAAAAGAAGAGTGTAGGCCATTCTGGTGAGTCAATTAATTGTAAATAGATTTAAAAAGCTTCTGCTGCTTTCAGGTCTATAACCCTATCAAATCATTTAGGCTTTCTAAACCTCAATTTGCTCATTTTGAAAACTGGAGACATTTCCCATGTTCATGCACCAGAATACTTAATATTGTAAGCTTGAATGTTCTCCCTAAATTGGTATGTAGATCTGCTGTCATCCCAATTACATGCCCGACCAGCATTTTTATAGAAAAATAATAGATAGAAAAAGGATCATAGAAAAGCTGATTGTAACATTTATATGAAAAGGCAAAGGACCTAAAATAGTCAAAACAATCTTGAGAAAGAGCAATGTTGGAGAACTCACACTACCTCACCTCAAGACTTATTACAAAGCTTTGGTAATCAAGACAATGTAGTATTGATAAGAAGACAGACAAACAGGTCAATGAGCTAGAATTGAGAGGCCAGAAATAGATCCATGCTTATAAAGCAAATTGTTTATGATAAAGGAACCAAAGCAATTTAAAAGCAAATAAAATACCTTTTAAAAAATGGTACTGGAACAATTGGCTATCTATTAAAAAAATTTTTTTAACTTAGACTCCTATTTGCACTTACACTCTATTTCACACCACACACAAGAACTAATTTTAAATGGCGGAAAGATCTGTGGATAGGAGTTTGAGAACCTTGAAAGATAGTCTATAGCAATAAGCATCTGCCCAAGATAGTCTATAGGAATAAGCATCTGCCCTCAGGCATTAGACCCTCACTTATCCTTAAATGTATCAGGATAACTTAGCTTAGGCTAGGACCTGGCCTTCGGCCCTTCCCCACTACTTATTAAAACATTTAAAGAGAAACCTAAATTAAAAATCCAAAATAATAATGCAATTTAAAACTACCTCACAAAATCCAAAAATCTTTAAGATATACCGTTTGAAACAAAAGTGTTAAAAGAGATAGAACAAGAATTTTATGTAAAGATGATAAATATACTTAGAGATGTAACAAGCTATTAGTAATATGAAGAAGAATAAAAATCATTAAAAATGAAAATATATGAGGTATAATAGCTGAAAAACTACACCAAAGGTGGGATAAAGAAAGGATAGAAACAGCTAAAGAATAAATTTGTGAATTAGAAAATCAGACAAAGAGGCACTCTCTCGGCAATCAGAAGAATAAAGAGATAGAAGATATACAAGTAAGCGTATTCCTCCCTGTTCCCATTATGTAGTATCAACCCTCTCCCCTCAAGAAAAGCAGGTTACTTACCCCAACATTACTAGAACTCCCTTCTGATCCACTGGCATGAGGAGTCCAAGACGGCCAGGTGGTAGACCCAGCTTCAAATTCAGTAGAATCCTCACTTTGCTGGTGGAGACATAGCCCTTACTGGGAACGATGTTCTCTAACCTAACAGAGCCTAGGGTTAGAAGACAGGAAGAACAAATTTCACAAATAGGTCACTGGGGATGATCATGTAGGGATCACTTCTATTTCCTTGGTTACCAGACCTGTGTTTTCTAACCATTAAGGATACAGCACCATGTATCAGTCCTTATTTCCATGCATATACCCCAAAATTGAGGATCATGCTCTAACCTTCAGAATGTGTTCTCGGAGAGGGCCACTTAGCTGAGCCTTTAAGCCCATTGGATCATTCAGCTAGGCCAGCTGCTTCTGGGTGATGGGATATATGGTGGAACCAGTGAATCCTGTAATCATTGTTGTATGTCCTTTGCAGCAAAATTGGTCCCCTATCTGAGGAAATGTTGTGAGATCCCATATTGATAGATCAGGCATGCTGAAGTGTTGAATCATACTTGGTGTAGATGTAACCTCTGGTAAGGACAAATTGCTGCTGTTTTCCTCAATTGAGGGGTTAGCATCAGTCTCTGAGGCTGACATTCAGCACTGGCTAGATAAGCCCTTTGTGAACTGAATCCCATTCTGTTAGGTGTTTCATACTTCTATTCCTGCCACCGTTGAATGCCAAATTGCACTGGTACTGCAATAACCAGGAAGAAATGTTGGCTGACATCCACAGGTTTACTCATCCTGTCCACCTGATGGTTGAGATCCCCTTCTGCAAAAGAGGCTTGCTGGGCATCACCACAAGACAGACAGATCTGCATGCTTGGTGCCCACCAACTATAGGGCCCACATATCTCTTTCCCCTGCCTCCTTGTCCTCACTCTTCCCATTCTGGTCCTTCCAGGCCTTGAACAAACTAGCCAAATCATTCGCCACTACCTATTGCTACCTAAGGTCACTTTTCCTTCCATACAAAGTGGACAATCAAGTGTGCTGCTCGAAGCTCTGCCCAAAGCTCTATATAGAGATTTTATACAAGTGATAAAGAAGATTATGGGAGGTAGCCCAAAACCCCTCCCAAGACAGTCCTGTGACCACCACTGTTCCTCTCTAAACTAATACTATTTCTTCAAAGCATTCATTAGTAGCGGAATCTCCTAAAAGAAAAAAGCCCATAGCAGCTTAGGGGGAAATGAAAATAGGGTGAACTGGGAAGGCAGAATGTTATTGAGCATTCAGACATTGGAGGGATAACTCTTCCTCAAACAAAAATGAGACCTTCAAAAAGCATCAATTTAGTGTTTGATTTAATACAACTTTCTTCCATTTGTAATGATTTCATGTGCATTTGTGTCATCTCTTTAAGCAGCGTTTCCATCCCTTTGGAGTCAGGAAGTATATCTTACTCCTCCCTGTATCCACCTTTCTCAGTTCCCATCACAGGGCTAGGATCACAGCAGCTACTCACCTTAGTATTAAATAGTTTGGAATTGACTGATCCTCACTTAGGCAGTCCAGGGCTCTCTCTCTAAATTCTGTCATGATCATGCTGCCTTGACTATTGATGCCCATGCTTCCTCCTATAAACCACCCTTCAAGGTTTACAAATCCCTACTCATGAGTCTGTCTACCTTTTATTTCAATACTGAGCAGCCATCCTCAACCAAGGTCATTTTAATACCAAGGTCCATGTACATCACGGGGGTGCCCATCTCTGGATGGCAACTCCAGTCTTGTTTGCTTGTCTCTCTCACACCATTTCTGTTTACTGACTGTTGAAGGAAGAGGCTGCAAGAGCTCCCTATCCCCACATGGCCTGATAACAGAAATGAGTTATTCCACTGACTGGCAAAATACTAAATCTTCCCCTCATGGATCCAAAACTGGGCTTAGACACTCCTCTACTGTGCTCTCCACTGTTCAGATTCTACCATTGAGGACCTCCTGGAGAAATCTGGAATCCCCGACTCTGACATGAAGTCCACAGACTACTTGTCAGTAACCCCCAGGGCATGGTTTCTATGGACCTAAGTTTATGTCAGTCCGAAGATCAACTTTGTCCCCAGAATGTCTCTCTCGTGTTCCCCTCTGGGTCTTACTGAGATTAATGAGCAGTCCAGTTCTGCTATTTACTAGTTGAGTGATCTTCAGTGAGTTAATCTCTCTGGGATTTTCTTTCCTGAGCTGGCATAGGAAAAGACTCATTTGTATTTCACAGGGTTATAATAAGAACTAAGTGACATAAGGAGTATGTGTTGCTTTGCACAGTGTCTGCTATTTGGTTGCCACTAATTAATAAGCATTGTTATTATAATTCTAGTAATATTGTTATGTACTCCGTTTCATACTATAATACCTTCACCACCCATACAGACCATTTTTCTGGCTTTACAATTGTCTCTCTGCCACCCATCTCTTTTCTACTCTTCCTACTCCTACATACAGTTGCTTAGTGGAGTTGATTTGTTATCATTTTTTTCAATGAAATTATACTACACACTCTGGCAAGTTTTGAAATGCCCCTCCAACTTTTTCCCTTGTCTTGCACACCATCCCCTTCACTATTCACTTTGTGATTAACAAAATATTACAAAAAAATTTATAGTATATGACAATGATGTCACCTCTCAAAATGACCAGAAAGTATACATTCATTCACACTAACACGTCTATTTTTTCTGACTCACAGGGCTGTGTTTTAATGACAGGTTCATATCCCAAAATTGGGTAACACCAAAAACACAGCCTAATAAGCTATGCCACACAGTGCATTAGGAACAGGCTAATAGATGTTGCCAAGAAGAAACAAGAAGAGAAATGCTCACTGCCTCTCAATATGCAGTAAACAAAAAGCCAAAGTACTTTACATTTTTCAGTAGAAAGGTCATAAGAATGGGTTAGCCTTGGTATGGTATGACAACTAGTAGTTCCTGCAAAAGGAGATAGTCAAAGAAGCAACGTTAATTTCAATATCAATTACAGATTGATATTAAATAAATGTCAAGGTGCTAAACTACCGTGCCACCTCGCACCACTTGTGATTCAGAAATTATCTTCGTGGCTCTGGTCATGACATGCCCCTCCTCAAGAACCTTCAACTGCCCCCCACTGCCCACAGGACTGACCCCAAATTCCTAAACCAGTTTTTCTAGGCCCTTCACAAGCACACCTGGGCCCTCTCACCAGGTGCATGTTCTTACAGTCTTCTCTGTTTCACCTGCTTCGTTGAAATCCCACCATCTTCCAAGGCTCTGCTTCAACACCAGACTCTCCATTCCTACCTCTGTGGTAGAATACCCATGTCTTCTTCAGTCAGAGCTAATTTCTCTGTCCCATGCACTTCTATATCACTTTTGTTTGTTCCTCTGTTGTAGAACTTACTCTTTTTTTCCCTGATTTCAAATGTTTAGATATGCAGCTTTGGTTAAGCCACCAATTCTCACTGAGCATAGTGTGCGGCCATGAGAAATGAACTCAGTAATGCTGTTGACCATCTTCAAAATGGATTTCAAAAACCAGCAGCACAATATGAGTGTAAAATAGAATCATGACTCAATGATTACCCTGTGAATAAATGAACATTTCAGTGATTCCACAGATGATCATTCTCAGTTACATCACTTGGTTTAAACAGGCCAATGAGGCCTTAAAATGCCAGTTAACCCTGAATTGTATAATTCAAATCGATAAATTTATATTAAATGAATCACATTTCATTTTATGTTAAGCAAATCACGAATAAACCTGTTTTGTTTTTTTAAAAAATAACAGGTTAAAATCTCAGCTACTCGGGAGGCTGAGGCAGGAGAATTGCTTGAACCTGGGAGGCAGAGGTTGCAGTGAGCTGAGATCTCGCTACTGCAGTCCAGCCTGGGCAACAGAGGGAGACTCCATCTCAAAAATAAAATAAAATAAAATAAAATAAAATAACAGGTTAAATCAGCCTGTTATTTTAAAACAGCCCCATCACCATGACTAGAACAGCTAACTCTGGCCAAAGAACCCAAACATGTAGTATGTCCTAGCAAGAATAGATGAGTAGATCAGCATAATTCCATTCACACTGAATGGATTTGCCTACAAAATAGGGTTCTCATTAGAAAGCAGAGAAGTATATAGGTCAGGAGATTGCCCAAGCAAGGTGTGGGAGGATGGAGTCCTTTGTGGAATCAGACAACAGGTGACAACAGGTGTGGAGGAGTAAGGATGAAAGTGACTAGAAGAATAGCAAAGCTCTCAAGGATTTTATACATTACATGCATTTTCTAGATAAAAGGCTATTCAAAATTTTACAAAGGTCAAATCAGAGCACCTTCATAAGCCAGGTTCCTCTGTTGCCTATGACTTCGGACTTCCCTACAGTGATCTGCTGCTTAATGATGGGCAAAGAACAGGACTAGCTTTGAGCAAATTATGAGGGATGCCAGCTTGGAGTCTGCTCCCCTTCCTTTTTCTGTTTTCACTTTCCTCTAGAGCTGCCCCCTGTATTTACTAACCTTTGAAAGACAAAACCCACCTGCATTCTTCTAAGGGCTTTTCTCCCCAACCAATTATGCAAATTGGAGCAAATCAGACAACCTTAGTCACACACGTGTATATAAATAGCTAATAGAGGTGGTGCATATGACATCGCTCCTGAGAGAAAAGCCTTAAGGCTAAGAGATTAATTTCCAATTACGAAATTGCAACCATCCAGGAATTGGGCAGGGAGAACTCTCCCATGACATCCCCCGCCCCTTCCCTGCCAAGAACACCTTAAAGGCATAAAGCACTTGCTGCCTGCTTGGCCTGTTCATAAAGATTCACACTTACCAAAGAATTCCTTGGTGCAACCTCAAGCTACAAAATTGTTGCGAAGAATATTTACATTTACATTTCAAGTGCAAATACCTAGAGTGGAAAAATGTATTTTTGATCTGGATAGAGGACAATATTTTTAGGTCCTCCCCCACTGCTAGTAAATTTACAGAATTACAATACCCATAAGGAGCCAATAATTTTTTAAATAGTGATGTTAAACTAAGTATGTTCAGGCATCTAAGGGGTGTTATGTGCTTTATAAAGAACTGAGAATGTGGTTTTAACAAAATGTTTTCACCCATACACCACAAATACATGTGCAGTTTCATATTTGGCTCCTGAGAATATGTCTTACAAAATAGACCTCAAACCAAACACCAAAAGATGACTATCTCTCCTGCTATATGACTGCATCCTGCACTGAGTTGGTTATTCAACAAATGACATTCAGTTATAGCCTAGAAAATATTCGTAGTAGAGATGGGGTTTTACCATGTTGGCCAGGCTGTTCTCGAACTCCTGACTTTGTGATTCGCAAAATATAAAAATTTAGCCTGGTGTGGTGGCGCGTGTCTGTAATCCCAGCTACTCGGGAGGTTGAGGCAGGAGAATTGCTTGAATCTGGGAGGCAGAGGTTGCAGTGAGCCAAGATCACACCACGGCACTCCAGCCTGGGTGACAGAGCAAGACTCTATCTCAAAAAAAAAAAAAAAAAAAAAAAAAAAGAAAGAAAGAAAGAAAGAAAAGAAAAAGAAAATAATTGTTTAGCCTTGTTTTGGTTTTACTTCATAGTTTCCTGACTTCATTCATGAGGGAAAAGGAATAACACCTAGCAGAGCAGGCCCCATGGAGCTCCTGCACTTGCAAGCACTCACATCCTGCAGGAAGAACTGGTATGCACCCATACACACAGGAAAGGCCACTGAGAGTCAAATACCACCAGCACCAATTCGTGAACTTTAGTGAGGTGTGAGGTATTATTGCAGGGTAGGGTTTATTTATTGTTGCTGCTGTTTACTGAGGTATAATTTCCACACAGTAAAATTAAACATTTTTAGGCACATAGTTCTCTGAATTTTGACAAACTTAGTGATGTGACTACAAAAGCAATCAAAGTTCTATCACATAAAAAAATTCTTTGTGCCCCTTTCTAGCCAATCCCCTCCCCTCACCCCTAGTCCTTGGCAAATGCTGATTTGGTTTCTATTTCCACTGTTGTCCTTTCTAGAATATCATATAAACAGAATCATACAGTGTATGGCCATTTGTGTCTGGCTTCGTTCACCTAGAAAAATGCTTTTGAGATTCATCCATGTTGTTGCGTGCATGAGTTCTGTATTCCTTCTTATTGCCAAACAGTATTGCATTTACGGACACACTACAATTTGTTTATTCACTAGTTGAGGGACATTTGGATGGTTTCTAGCTTTACATGATTATGAATAAAGCTGCTGTAAAAATTTGTTGACCGGTTTTTCAGTGGAAGTCTGTCTTCATTTCTCTTAGATAAATACTCAGGAGTGAGATTCCTGGGTTGTATGTCACGTGTATATTTAACTTTATAAGAAACTTCAAAACTGACTTCCATAGTGGAAGCCCATTCCCACCAGTAGTATATGATAGTCCAGCAATGTATGATAGTCCAGCAATATTTATAGCTCTGAATCCTTGTCAGTATCAGATGTCAGTTACGTTGATTTGAGCCATTTTATTAGTAATCCATCAACTTTTGATCTAGGCTGGGCCATAAAATTAAACTTTCTGCTAGCTATATGTACGGGGTTGAATAAGTGTCCTTCTGAAATACACATTCACCTGGAACCTCAGAATGTGACCTTATTTGGAAGTAGGATCTTTGCATATGTAATTAAATTTAGATGAAGCCACACTGGGCTGAAGAGGGCCTTAATCCCAATGACTGGTGTCCTTATAAGAAGGCCACGTGACACAGGGACACACAGAGTAGAGCATCCTGTGACAGTAGAGGCAGAGATTGGAGCTATGTTGCAGCAAGCCAAGGAATACCAGAATCCCCAGCAGCTGTTACGGCCAAGCAAGGATTCTTCTCAGAGTCTCGGAGAGAGCATGGCCCTGAATACATCTTGATTTCAGACTTCTGACCTCCAGAACTATGTGAGAATACATTTCTGTTTGTTGTAAGTCACCCAGTTTGTGATAATTTGTTAAGGCAGTCCTAGAACTAAAACACTATGAATACAATTTACAGAATACAACAATACAAATAGGTTTATATTTGACTTATATAAAGCTTTCTGAGGATAAAAGCATAATAATTGCTTCTATAAAATTCATTCTAATTGGTTCAAGCATATCACTAGAAGCCTAATTTATTAATATGCATAAAAATTCTTGGGCTAAGTTTTTGACTATTCTATAATTCAACATTTCACTCATTGGACTGAACTTCTGCTAATGAATCAAGATTAGTGAAGACCACTGTTTATCGTGAATTAAGAGCAGTGCAGAAGCAGAATCCCAGTGGTTCCTATCTATGGCCATTGAATATGTGAGACCCACATTTTGCAGAATGTTCTACAAAGGATTAAAAGATGAACTTTCTTTTAGTTTAGTCATTTGTGGTATAATGTACTGGAATGCACCTTTAAAATTTTTTAATTGTAAAATTATGTGTTTATTTTTCCTATCATGAAGTCTAGTTCTGAAAAACAAGACTTCTGTGGTAGAGCCAGTTTTGGTTGTTTCATAAAGAACAGATCGCATTTCAGTTTTAGCACAAAGCTCTTCTAGCCCCTGACGAAGAAAATTGTCCCTCTCTCAACCTGTATTAGACTTCCTTGGGGAGGCAGAGGGATCTCCCTCCCCACCTGACCCCAAAACCTTTGAAAGAAAGAAGTTGGTTATTCTGTTACACTATTATTCAATTAGAATTCCACTAATTCAATAACAGAGAATAAAAGAATAGTTACAGTCAATAGCAGGTTGTGGTTTCTGCTGCTAAAACTTTCTGAAAACCTATTGCAAATAGACAAATACTGAGGCAACAATAAGACAGGAGGGCAGGTGCAGATGTGGGAGCAGGAATCTCATGTTTTACATTCATTCCTCTATACTATGTAAACCAGACTTTCTCCCCATGAACAACATAAGGTAATAACAAGCCTATCAGGTAAACATTAGATGTCATTATATGGACTTCTGGGAGGAATCTGGCACTCTTATGAGCACTTTTCTGTGTTGTGCACTGTGGTTACCAGCTGTACCATGCCTATTTCACAGGAATAGCTGGTGAATATAATCATAACTTCCATAAAATTTGCAGAGCAAAGCAGGTTGTCATCCAAACAGAGTCCAACAATGTTCAGTGATCTGAACAAAAGTCAGGCCCATTTTCACCACTCCTGCTCTCTGATAAGCATACATTGTCCTTTGAGTGTTTTGGGAGAGCACAGAGTTGACCTATTCTGGGGGACAAGGACTTATAAGATTGGACCACTCTGTTCCAAGTTTGGGCAATTTCAAAGGACAGGGCTTTGGGGAATTGGAACAACTTGTTCAACTTCATTGTCTTTGGGTCTCACTAAACATAGAAACCACCAGCCTCCCTCTTAATCCCCATCCCACGTGTTGAAAACCATAAACTCAAGTTACCACGAATAAAAGGCCATGGAAGAGTGCCCAGATGCCCTTCGGGATGGGATGACCCAGTTAGGAGGTAACAATGTTTGGGGTTGAGATTGTCCCTCTATTAGAAGCAGACAGAGAAAAAGCTATGACCAAAATGTTTGCATGGCTTAATTAAATATCAACAGAAATCTCTATTCACTTTAAAGCTCCAGCACACCAGACAAGGGATCCGAGCTCCGGGCAGGAGCCAAAACCACCATTGCAGATATGCGCCCAGTTTTACCAGCTAATTAGATGTTAAACTTACATTGTAACAATCAACCTGATATTATTGCCTACTGCAGATAGAACTAGAATTCTAATTAGGTCAGAATTCTAGCTGGGATTGTGTAGATGGACAAATTCTTTCAGGGTAGTTTGATATCACTGCTATAATTTATGGTAAAGACAGTTGGGATCATACTGGCAAACTAAGTACCTGCCTACACTCCCTCAGGCCTAAAAATGCCATTGATTATCCCAAAAAAACTGAGAAAATAATCCACTACAGTACGGAAAAAGACAAAATAGGGGCACTAACACACAAGAAGCACTGAAGGCTTTCTGAAAGAGTAATCAGGCCTGATGTTTGTAGTTTTAATGTTTACTTTGCAAACAAAGGTAGAAACAGAGTCTGGAGCTCGGATGCCACCACCAGAGAGGGTAGCTGTTCAGCCTCTCTCCTGTGCAAATTAACCTAATCCTGAACCTGTCTTGGTTTAATTCGCACAATTTCAGGTGCCAGGCTAGGTACACCACAAATATACCTCAGGGACCTCAATTGCAAAAACCTGGACTGCAAACGTTGGGGCTGCAGAGTTGACTAGGTTAATAAATTCTTTCTGAGGTAAAGCAGATAACACCCACTAATAAAAAGAATGAAAGTTCATCGTCCCATTGGCATCCTCGGGTGTGCAGGTGTTCCTCAGAGCAAAGCCCATGGTGTGCCCCATCGCCAACTCGTGACAAGGCAGGGGGCGGGGGGCGGGGGAAGGAAAAAAGCCTGGGATAAGAAATCAGAGAATACAAGTCGCTTTTAAACAAAAAACAGTGAATGTTAGAGTACACCCACCGTTGGGGTAGCACGCAATAATCTCTCAGCATCACTGACTCCAGCACAGCTGGTCCCCTGGAAAACGCACGTTGCCGGAAGGTTTTGTGTGTGACCAAGCAATTGGCCACCCCACGCCTTCGGCCTACCAGATGGGTCCCTGACCCCGGGAGTCCCCTCCCCCTCCACCCTCCAAACCCAGGCAGCGCCCGCCCCTGCCCCCGCTGATTGACAGGCCGTGCAGCTACTCCTGGGAGCCTGGCTTTCGGGGGCAACCCAGGCAGAGGTGACTATCTCTGCAGCAGCCAATCGAAGCCAGGAGGCGGGGCGGGGAAGCGGCGCGGTCAGGTGCTCCGCTCCAGAGTTGAGAGCAAGTGAGCTCCTGCGCGTTCCGGGGGCGCTCCTTCCTCCAGTCACCTTCCCGCCGTTACCCGCGGCGCGCCGAAGGGAGTCTCCTCCAGACCCTCCCTCCCGTTGCCCCAAACTAATACGGACTGAACGGATCGCTGCGAAGGTGAGTCCAGGGGGGTGGGTGGCTTCCCTCCCGGGGACCCACACTGCTCCTCTGGTTCCCTAAAGCAACGTCCCCTCCTTGCCACTGCACATCTAAGAAGCCCAGGCCTCGGTGGGCGGGATGACTGGGAATTGGGAACATAACCTACGCAGCGACCCTTCTGGGTGGCTAGGATGGAATCCTGGTGGAGAAGGTGGACACCCCCGCCCTTGACGTCTACCCGAGCTACACAAACCTACTCCTTCTGCACTTTCCCTCTTCCGTTTAATCGGTGCCCCGTCCTTCCTGATCTCTAAGTCTGTTTGTGGAGGAAGGGTTGGAGGGGAGAAAGAACTGGAAAGTACTCAATGAAATGTGGAGCCAGATCCAGGGATTCCACTGTTTTGTGCAGCATTTTGTGCACGAAAAAAAACAAAAAATTCTGATTGTTTTCATTCCCCACCCCCCACCTCTGTTTATTGCTCTGTGTCATGGATGTGATGTTGAGTCTTCTTGCCAAACATTCCTAAGCTTCAGACAACACTTAATCTTTGCTTACTTTTGTTGGTCCCAAGAAAGCAGTTTTCTCCTGCTTACACATGCGCCGAATTAATTTGCTAAGATAGATGAAAACGAGGTGTTCCATGTAGTTTATTTTCTCTGCTTTTAGCCTTAAATTACATTTGGTTGAGACTAGCCTTCCTTGTTTTAAAAAGGTGGGAGAGAAAATTAGGGGGAGAAAGGACAGAGAGAGCAACTACCATCCATAGCCAGATAGGTGAGTAAATATATTTGCAGTAACCTATTTGCTATTCCCTGCTGCAACTGTTTTTAATATTCCTTCCAGAATCAGAGAGAGTATTGCCATCCAAGAAATCGTTTTTAAATATAACATTTGAGCTATCATCTTGAGACCAATACCTAAAACAATTTCAGTTTAAGAAATGTCTAGGTATGGTGAAAGCACAGTTTAAAACCAGCAAAACAGAATTTATTGCCCTCAGCGAATACCCACAATGTACATATACCTTGTACTTCTGAAAGCAAAGCAAGCATGCCAAGTAGTTTTTATTTACCTGTACCTATAATACAGCAAGGTGAAACAGGATATATTTTTGAAGTTTAAAAATGTCTTCAGGCCGGCTGCGGTGGCTCATGCCTGTAATCCCAGCACTTTGGGGGGCCGAGACGGGTGAATCACCTGAGGTCAGCAGTTTTGAGACCAGGCTGGCCAACATGGCGAAACCCTGTCTCTACTGAAAATACAAAAATTAGCCGGGTGTGGTGGCGGGCGCCTGTAGTCCCAGCTACTTGGGAGACTGAGGCAGGAGAATTGCTTGAACACGGGAGGCGGAAGTTGCAGTAAGCTGAGATCGTGCCACCGCACACCAGCTTGGGCAACAGAGTGAGACTCCCTCTCAAAAAAAAAAAGTCTTCAGCTTAGGAAGATATCAAAAGCCAGTTTCAAGAGATTTATTTGTACAAGTGTGGTTTGATCTAAGTTTTGGTGGGTTTATAAATACCTTCATGCAGGAATGGGTAGAAAAATGAGAGAACAAAAGATCCCTGCTGGATGTGCACGCCTGATGAAAACTGACAAAATTTACATATCTATTGTTTATCCATACAGCGTCTTATTAGCTTTCTCCAATAGAATGAAAGTATTTTAGAAATATACACAGATTAGGGGAAAAGACCAACAACCTTGATTCACAGAGCTGTAAACCAGCGAAGTGCTTTTACTACACCTATCAATGATAAGATTAAATTTTGACAAATTTTAACATTAGGAAAGTCAACAACAAATTTCAGAATTATATTTCTGTTAATATTTAGTTTAGAATCTAATTATTTAGTTCAACGAAGGCTATGATTTGATTATTAATAAATGAATGTGGATTACTTTTCAATAAATATATCTGGATGTCACAAATGTTATTTCACTTCAAGAAACCAAATTCATCTATTTTCCTCTCTCTTTAGTAATACTTCTTTTGTCTGTGATTAACCAAACATAGGGGTTGAAAATAGAAGTGTGCATATACATATATACATATAATATATATATATATATGCACCATTATTCGATTTGCTAATGATACTTCATTGTTGCTAGGTTGCCATAGTTGCTCTAGCCATAATGTTAAGGATGTTCACAGGTATTTGACTATAAAAAAGTTTCTGACCAGAAGTCAAAAGTCTGGATCAACCTGAAAATGTTTCTAAAAGTTTTATGTAAATGATGTCATTTTAAAATGCTGTTGAAGAGCTCACTTAAATAATTCCTTTGAGGGATATTTAGATAAATTCTCAGAAGTGAAAAAGTTGTTTAAATGCCCCTAAACTTATTAGCTTTATTATTCATTTAGCCCCAGGTCTCTTATCTAATACGGAGTTCTGTGACATAATTCTTCCAGGCTGTGATTTATGAATATAACTGGGATTGCTAAGCACTGTTACTCTGAGTTTGGGGTAAAGTATACAAAACAAAATTATTGCCTTTAATTTCTATATGTTTATTCTACAGATTATCTTACACTGAACTGATCAAGTACTTTGAAAATGACTTCAAAATTTCTCTTGGTGTCCTTCATATTGAGTCTTTCAACCACCTTTTCTCTCCAACCAGACCAGCAAAAGGTTCTACTAGTTTCTTTTGATGGATTCCGTTGGGATTACTTATATAAAGTTCCAACGCCCCATTTTCATTATATTATGAAATATGGTGTTCACGTGAAGCAAGTTACTAATGTTTTTATTACAAAAACCTACCCTAACCATTATACTTTGGTAACTGGCCTCTTTGCAGAGAATCATGGGATTGTTGCAAATGATATGTTTGATCCTATTTGGAACAAATCTTTCTCCTTGGATCACATGAATATTTATGATTCCAAGTTTTGGGAAGAAGCAACACCAATATGGATCACAAACCAGAGGGCAGGACATACTAGTGGTGCAGCCATGTGGCCCGGAACAGATGTAAAAATACATAAGCGCTTTCCTACTCATTACATGCCTTACAATGAGTCAGTTTCATTTGAAGATAGAGTTGCCAAAATTATTGAATGGTTTACGTCAAAAGAGCCCATAAATCTTGGTCTTCTCTATTGGGAAGACCCTGATGACATGGGCCACCATTTGGGACCTGACAGTCCGCTCATGGGGCCTGTCATTTCAGATATTGACAAGAAGTTAGGATATCTCATACAAATGCTGAAAAAGGCAAAGTTGTGGAACACTCTGAACCTAATCATCACAAGTGATCATGGAATGACGCAGTGCTCTGAGGAAAGGTTAATAGAACTTGACCAGTACCTGGATAAAGACCACTATACCCTGATTGATCAATCCCCAGTAGCAGCCATCTTGCCAAAAGAAGGTAAGGCTGACTGAATGAATGGTGAGCTGAGACTAGAGGTGCATTTGCCCAGTGTGATCAAATGAATAGGGATTTCTGTTGCTGCGCCTTTAAAGTAGACTTTGCCTGTGTCATGGTAATATTCTGGGATTTAATCCTCAGACTCTGAAAAGACAAAATCTCTTTTCTCAAAGCTTAATTTTTTTTTCCTTTTTCCTAGAATACTGAACTTGATGTGCTCTATGTATGTATGGCAGTAGGTTTTAACCATTTTGGATCCATAGAATATTATGAAAGCTATAGCCTCCCTTCTCAGAAAAATTGAGATGGAAAGATACATACAAAACTTGAATGCATGTACAGTTATTTCATAGAATCCCCAAAGCCTTTTATAGGTTCCTAATTTGGACCTGCTTAACAAGGAAGCTGTGGAAGATAAGAAGGAGAAAGAGCTTTGGTCAATCTGAGGTTTATTTTCCTTATAAGTGTGGAAAGTAATAACAACACCTTAAACTTTTTACAAACCTCTCCTGGAATCCTTATACCAAACCTGTCACCTCAGTATTGTCTCCATTTTAAAGACAAGTAAATGACAGGTAAGTGACCTCAAAAGGTTTAATATCCTGAGGTCACAAAATAAGTGACAACATGACTCAGACATGCTCTTTGACATATTTTATCACTTTGCAGGGTTGGTCTTAGGTATCAAATGAGAGAACAGATTTTGAAAAGCTATAATATTTCACAAATGAGAATTCCATCCCTCAGAGGGGAATTAGGAGAATCATATGAAACAGCGAATGTTAAAATATGTGTGTGTTTTACACACACAGTTTTCAGCAAACAGCACTTTTTTTCTGGTTTAAGAAAATTAGCTAGGAGTGGTTGCTCACGCCTGTAATCTCAGCACTTTGGGAGGCCGAGGCAGCAGGGTCACTTGAGGCCAGGAGTTCGAGGCCAGCCTGGGCAACATAGCAAGACCCTGTTGCTAAAAAAAAAAAAAAATAGCCTGGTGTGGTGACACATGCCTGTGTCCCAGGCTGAGGTGGAAGGGTTGCTTGAGCCCAGGAGTTCCAGGTTACAGTGAGCTATGATCATATCACTGCACTCCACCTTGGGCGACAGGGAGACACAGTTGAAAGAAAAAAAAGAAAGAAAAAGAGAGACTGAGGGGGAAAGAGAGAGAGAGGGAGGGAAGAGAAGGGGGTGAAAGAGAGAGAGGGGGGAGGGAAGGAGGAAGGGAAGAGGAAACAGAAGGGGAGAAAATTACATTAACCCTTCAATTTCCTTTATAAAATTGGAATGATGTCCCCTTGTTGCGGTGCAGAAGATAAGGATGCAACCTCAGCAATGGATTTGAAAAACAGGAGGAGGATGAAAGACAGTGCCTGGGTAACCGCATTTGTAGTTATAGGGAGTACTTTGGCAACACCTCCAGTGTTTTCAGATGTTTCCATTTTACAAACTGCTTTCCACCTCCAGTCTCTTTTCCCAGCCCTCACCCACCCCTCACCATGTTTTCTTGTCTGGAGATTCTTCGTGTCTGCACTCACAACTACCAGAACCTAGTCATTTTTATTTGGGTATTGCAGTACCCTAGACATTTTACATAGTGTCACTAATTAATATGTATGTGTATCGAAGTCTTTAGAGGTTTCTGGATCTATAAAATGCCCTTCCTTAATTCTATAAGGTGAACTTACAACAGAAGATTATTTCCTAGTTTCCCCTCCCAAAATTGTTTTCCCCAAGGGGAAAAAGAATTTTTTCTTATGTTCAGCTCTCTGGTTTTTCACCTCCGTAGCAAGTCTGTTGCCCATGGTTGATGGTAGCTATGAGTATTTTGTTCTGAGTGCCTCTCCTCCCTTCTCTTTAGGTAAATTTGATGAAGTCTATGAAGCACTAACTCACGCTCATCCTAATCTTACTGTTTACAAAAAAGAAGACGTTCCAGAAAGGTGGCATTACAAATACAACAGTCGAATTCAACCAATCATAGCAGTGGCTGATGAAGGGTGGCACATTTTACAGAATAAGTCAGATGACTTTCTGTGTGAGTATGTTACAGTATTTCTTTCCATTCTGCATTACTTTTTGCTAAAATACAACAGTTTAAATACATAATACAGCAGTTTATTGATTGATATTTTTACTGTCTGTTACTTGAATATTAAGGAACTATAATGTTTTTGTACTTATCTAAAAATGCATTTTTTAGATATTGGTCCTTGATATATAAAAGATATATACAAAATGTCCCTTTAGGTAGAATTGGGTTTCTATCATGTTTATTGATTAAAAGAAAAGCAGATGCCTGACAATGGCATTTGTAGTGTGCTTGTGACTCATAGTGGCAGATGTATACAGATACATGGTTTCTGGTTCTTAAAACGGTTTTTGGCCAGGTGCGGTGGCTCTCGCCTGTAATCCCAGCACTTTGGGAGGCTGAGGCGGGTGGATCACGAGGTCAGGAGATCGAGACCATCCTGGCTAACACGGTGAAACCCCGTCTCTACTAAAAAAATACAAAAAATTAGCCTGGCATGGTGGCGGGCACCTGTAGTCCCAGCTACTCGGGAGGCTGAGGCAGGAGAATGGCGTGAACCTGGGAGGCGGAGCTTGCAGTGAGCCGAGATCGTGCCACTGCACTCCAGCCTGGGTGACAGAGCAAGACTCTGTCTCAAAAAAAAAAGCAAAAAAAAAAAAAAAATTTTTACATATAGATAATGATCCATAAACCAATGTTCAGATTTTTATGTCTTGTGCAGGTAGCTCTTATGTTAGAGGGCTTGCTCAACAAAGGACTGCTATCTTTGGCAAGATTTGTATTTTAAAGTTAATATAAATTCAAAGGGCCCTCTAGAAATGGTTTGCTGAACTACAGTTACACAATAGATTGGTCACCTCTATTTTTGATAGAAAACCTTAATAATACTCAATTTATATTATGTTTAATGATTCAATAATTAATTAAAGATTGACCACTGTATACCTAAGCCAGAATAGTTAAGCCCTAATGCCCCAAAGCAGTGGCTCTCAAAGTGTGTTCCCTGGCCCACCAGCATCCACATCAGCTGAGAGCTTGTTAGAAATGCAAATTATTGACCACATAAATGTCTTCTTTTGAGAAGTGTCTGTTCATGTCCTTCGCGCACTTTTTGATGGGGTTGTTTGTTTTTTTCTTGTAAATTTGTTTGCGTTCATTGTAGATTCTGGATATTAGCCCTTTGTCAGATGAGTAGGTTGCGAAAATTTTCTCCCATTTTGTAGGTTGCCTGTTCACTCTGATGGTAGTTTCTTTTGCTGTGCAGAAGCTCTTTAGTTTAATTAGATCCCATTTGTCAATTTTGTCTTTTGTTGCCATTGCTTTTGGTGTTTTAGACATGAAGTCCTTCTCCATACCTATGTCCTGAATGGTAATGCCTAGGTTTTCTTCTAGGGTTTTTATGGTTTTAGGTCTAAGGTTTAAGTCTTTAATCCATCTTGAATTGATTTTTGTATAAGGTGTAAGGAAGGGATCCAGTTTCAGCTTTCTCCCTATGGCTAGCCAGTTTTCCCAGCACCATTTATTAAATAGGGAATCCTTTCCCCATTTCTTGTTTTTCTCAGGTTTGTCAAAAAACACATGAAAAAATGCTCATCATCACTGGCCATCAGAGAAATGCAAATCAAAACCACAATGAGATACCATCTCACACCAGTTAGAATGGCAATCATTAAAAAGTCAGGAAACAACAGGTGCTGGAGAGGATGTGGAGAAATAGGAACACTTTTACACTGTTGGTGGGACTGTAAACTAGTTCAACCATTGTGGAAGTCAGTGTGGCGATTCCTCAGGGATCTAGAACTGGAAATACCATTTGACCCAGCCATCCCATTACTGGGTATATACCCAAAGGACTATAAATCATGCTGCTATAAAGACACATGCACACGTATGTTTATTGCGGCATTATTCGCAATAGCAAAGACTTGGAACCAACCCAAATGTCCAACAATGATAGACTGGATTAAGAAAATGTGGCACATATACACCATGGAATACTATGCAGCCATAAAAAATGATGAGTTCATGTCCTTTGTAGGGACATGGATGAAATTGGAAAACATCATTCTCAGTAAACTATCGCAAGAACAAAAAACCAAACACCGCATATTCTCACTCATAGGTGGGAATCGAACAATGAGATCACATGGACACAGGAAGGGGAATATCACACTCTGGGGACTGTTGTGGGGTGGGGGGAGGAGGGAGGGATAGCATTGGGTACCCTAAAACTTAAAGTATAAAAAAAAAAAAAAAAAAAGAAATGCGAATTATTGGGCCCAAAACAGACCTACTGAATTTGAAACTGTGAGGCCCTGGTGAAACACACAAAAGTTTGAGAACCATTGCCCTTAGGCATACATTATAAATACCATCTACTTGATCAAGCATTTATGATTGGGGCTACCACTACAAAACAAAGTCCCTATTCATAGGAAAGCTTTTACATAAGTCACAATGACTTAATTTTAAGTCTGAATTTCTAGTAAGAAGTGTGATATAAGATAATTATCTTTGCCTTCATGAGTGAGAGTCTAGGTCCCAACTTCTCATAGAAATGAACACAGCAATCATCCAGTCAATTACAAAGTATATAATGATATATTCCCAGTGTGACTATCAATTAATGAAATAGCATAGTACCCTGTCAGATAATTACCAGTGATTCATAACTTCAGTGCTATTTTTACTTAAATAAACCTAAAAGAATCATGGCATCTAGAATGACTTCTTTAGACACATTTTTCCTGGTAGATTTCCAATTACTTTGAAATGACTAGGGGTCAGTTTATGACTTTTTGAAAAACTGATTTAGGATTTTTTCGAGGCGGATGGGGCAGGGAGTGTTCCTATTGCATAGTACCCTGAAGCAAGTATGGGTATTAGAGATGGATTTACTAGTCATTCTCCTTGCCACCTTTAAGATAAAGCCTGTCAGTTTTGCTTGGGTGCCATCTTATCAGCAGTAGCTCCTTTGCCTTGTACCTTGATACCATGCTAAGCACACATGCCTTTGAAATCCAGCTGTTATCAATTTCGTATCCATTTTATGTCACTTGACACGTGTCAGAAGACCCCCAAGTTTTTACCTTATTTGTAGCCACACTAAAAGCACATAATGCTAAGTTGGATCCTGATTAGAGCTACCAAAATCAGGAGTTTCCTACTCTCCTCTACTCTGACCTTTGTTTTTTAGTAGTAGATTATAGCTGTAAGTACAGGTTTGATTTTTATGGTTTCTTTTGTTTTTCTTTATGTATCGTATTTTCCCTTTTATTGGTAACTATGAGTTTATTGGCTTCAGATTAAGACTAAGAGCACCTTTATCTCTTTATCTTAGAATAATAATTGGAACATAGTAGGTACCCCATAAGTATTTGCTAAATATTACTTTGCCACCAGTAAAAAACAAAAACAAAACAAAACAAACAAACAAACAAAAACTCTAATTTTTCCCTAACTTGGCTCTGCTTTGTTCTTTACCCTTCTTCCCCTGCTGCTTAAGCCACTGTTGGCCTGTAAGAAAGATTCACAACCATTTGACTCTTCAATTCCTGAAGAGAATTGTGATGTGGACAACAGCAGAGATTGTTTGTCAAAGATTGTTTTGTTTACAGTCAAACTAGATAAGATGTGCATTTAAGTTCAGAATTTGACCATACAACAATTATGTCCATTTTAATGCATAGTTGCCTAACTTTTTCACATATTTTCTCTTTACAGTAGGCAACCACGGTTATGATAATGCGTTAGCAGATATGCATCCAATATTTTTAGCCCATGGTCCTGCCTTCAGAAAGAATTTCTCAAAAGAAGCCATGAACTCCACAGATTTGTACCCACTGCTATGCCACCTCCTCAATATCACCGCCATGCCACACAATGGATCATTCTGGAATGTCCAGGATCTGCTCAATTCAGCAATGCCAAGGGCGGTCCCTTATACACAGAGTACTATACTCCTCCCTGGTAGTGTTAAACCAGCAGAATATGACCAAGAGGGGTCATACCCTTATTTCATAGGGGTCTCTCTTGGCAGCATTATAGTGATTGTATTTTTTGTAATTTTCATTAAGCATTTAATTCACAGTCAAATACCTGCCTTACAAGATATGCATGCTGAAATAGCTCAACCATTATTACAAGCCTAATGTTACTTTGAAGTGGATTTGCATATTGAAGTGGAGATTCCATAATTATATCAGTGTTTAAAGGTTTCAAATTCTGGGAAACCAGTTCCAGACATTTGCAGAAACCATTAAGCAGTTACATATTTAGGTACACACACACACACACACACACACACACACACGGACCAAAATACTTACACCTGCAAAGGAATAAAGAGGTGAGAGTATGTCTCCATTGTTCACTGTAGCATAGGGATAGATAAGATCCTGCTTTATTTGGACTTGGCACATATAATGTATATATTTAGCAACTTTGCACTATGTAAAGTACCTTATATATTGCACTTTAAATTTCTCTCCTGATGGGTACTTTAATTTGAAATGCACTTTATGGACAGTTATGTCTTATAACTTGATTGAAAATGACAACTTTTGGCACCCATGTCACAGAATACTTGTTACTCATTGTTCAAACTGAAGGAAATTTCTAATAATCCCGAATAATGAACATAGAAATCTATCTCCATAAATTGAGAGAAGAAGAAAGTGATAAGTGTTGAAAATTAAATGTGATAACCTTTGAACCTTGAATTTTGGAGATGTATTCCCAACAGCAGAATGCAACTGTGGGCATTTCTTGTCTTATTTCTTTCCAGAGAACGTGGTTTTCATTTATTTTTCCCTCAAAAGAGAGTCAAATACTGACAGATTCGTTCTAAATATATTGTTTCTGTCATAAAATTATTGTGATTTCCTGATGAGTCATATTACTGTGATTTTCATAATAATGAAGACACCATGAATATACTTTTTTTCTATATAGTTCAGCAACGGCCTGAATAGAAGCGACCAGGCACCATCTCAGCAATGTTTTCTCTTGTTTGTAATTATTTGCTCCTTTGAAAATTAAATCACTATTAATTACATTAAAAATCAAATTGGATAAAACAATGTTTTCTTTCTGGTAGCACATAATAACAGAGAACAAGCATCTTTTAGATTTGAGCATTTGAAGATTCAAAGTTGCGAAAGAGCACAAACCATATTAGGTAAAATATTGGCCACTCAATCCTTGAAAAGAACTGTGTGGAGCCTGGAAAAAAAAATTAGGACCACATGTGAGATGTTTGCAAGACACCCAGAACAGTGGTAAAGTGTGCATACTAGAAAAAGCAGCAAAATAACTCTTTGTGGTAACAGGTATCAAAACATGGGAGCTGAGATGATATAGCCCTGTTTCAAGAAATATGTGAATACCCACCTACCAGGTGCTCAGTGGAATCAAAGATGAATCCAAGTTCACAAATAGACTTCTACTTCCAAGGTAGTACTTTTGACCTGCCTGGTCATCTCAGTCTTTTCCATTCCAACAACCTAAGGCTGTGCTTTAGATTTCTAAGTAATCAAGAAGTTTGGGAGAGGCATGGTATTACATGTGGCTTCTTAGAGGAAAGAGGAAGCCCTGAAAAGAAAGGCTTTCCTTGAAGAAAATAGCATTTTACAGACACATGGATAGTACTGTGATTTCATGTATATATATGTACCAATTGGCTAATGAGTAGGTAAAATTGTATTACTATTCCAGAAAGAAAGGATAAATTGGATGTGAAGAACTAAAGTGACCTAGTTAAAAATTTAAACAAATTTAAGTGCTTCCTAAAATTTGGTGAATGTCTTATTTTTTAAATTGATAATACCAGTAAGGAATGTTGGCACATAATTCCCATTTCATTATAAAACCTCTTAATAGAATAGAATCAAATAATTCGAAATGGCCTATAGATTAAAAAGCTGAGAAAGTATATGGTAGGTAGCAAACTCCCCAGAAGTATGGACTCTGGATTAGACATCTCAGAATACATGAGCACTCATGTTGGCTTGCTTTGTAGCTATGAACTTACCCTGTATTATTGAAATGTCAGCATAATGACTGGAAGGTGAAATTGGTCCATTTTAGAGCATTACTATTATGCTATCTGTCCATTTAAATTAATAATTGCATTAAATTCATTTTAGAAGATGCTATTACATTAGTAGTAAGAAAGTAAATTCATATATAAATATTTGATTATCAGATGGTTTACTTACAGATACTTATTTTCCTGTAAAATAGGAGAGTTTACCTGAAGAAAAATAAAACTTTTAACTTTTCTGGGAAAATCACATCACTTATCATCATTGACATCTTTTTGTTGTTGTTTTGTCTTACCTGCATGTCTTCATGGTCAAGCTTTGTATGCAGTGAACTCAAATTAGTACATGGAAATAAAAGACTAGCTAATCTTACTAATTGTAAGAATTTTAGAAAGGTCAGAGGAATGGAGCTTCTCTCTGTGCCCCCATTTTTTCTCAACATCCTCCTACATGAGCCATTTTGTAAAGTTTATTAATTGTTAGGATTTTTAAAAATTCAGTTTGTATTTTACAATTTCTTCTCCATCACCTGCAGTTTAAGTTTAAATTGCTTTTCAAAATGCTCTGTGATCTTGTAAGTATCCTATTATTAGTCTTAGTTTCTTACAAGAACCTATTATTTCTAGAAAATCTAATGAAAGACCCCAGCTCTTCTAGTTCTCACATTTTTTTTTCTGTTTTTCATTAGCTGAAAAACATACTTGATAATCACAGAGCTGGGAAAGCTCTAAGGGATCATTCAACCCTTGATTTAACAAAAGCTCTTGCAAAGCTGTGAAATTTGCATGACATATTAGTGCCAGAGCTGGAGGCAGGACCCAGGTTCCATGACTGAGTTTATACTCAAAGTCAAGCTGCAGTCTAAGTTGGTTTACTTCCGGTTCATCCTAAGGTAGCCCTTTGAGATCCTACCCCAGCAGGAGGTGGTTAACTGATGTTCCCACCCTTGGCAGGCTCTCTGGTCCAACTTTTAACAGTCAGCTACACAAGGCTTATAGCTTTCTTTCAGACTGGCCAATGCCCAAGGGCAATGCCCCAGGACAAAATAGTCCTGAATGCTAGACTCTTTCAGGATTTCAGTCTTCTCTGAATGTCACCCTGGTAATTCTTCATAACCTTGTGGGCAATTTGATTCTTTTTAAAAAGACGTTTTAAAATGCATTTTGACTTCCAATCAGGACAGGATAGCATGGTCCTGCTTTTCCTTGTTCCTCCACACTAAGCATAATTATAGAGCCTGGAAATGGTGCAAGAGACTCTGAAGGGTGGTAATAAGGCTGAGAGCTGATTAGGGAACCTGGGGCTGGAAAAACAGCACAGCGGCAGGGCTTCACGTGTTTCTCACCTAACAGAAGGAGGCCACACAGAGCCTGCATTTCTTAACCCCCACCTACCAAGACAGCAGCCCAGGGAGGTTTATTCCTCCCCTGGATCAAAGAAGAATCTCTGGTAACATCAGGGCAGCCCATGTCATCAGCAAGGGGAATTGCCATAACCCTCCAACTAAGAATATTGATTGGAGTCCCATTAAAGAGCAGCCAAGAGGAGCATTCTCCTTCCCACCACTGAAACACTCTTCCACTGAGACATAGAGGTGGACAAACAAAATCTGCAAAAGAGACCAAGCTACAGCAGACAGTCTGGGGAACCTCTTTGTTTCCATGCTCTGAGACTCTCCTCCTCTACCTAGAGACTTTGCAATGTGCAAGGCGCACCAATAAAGGAATCCCACTACACCATTTCCCTACCAAGAGATACCTGGCAGCTGGCCTGGGGAAAACCCTTCTGCTTTCCTCAGGCAGGACCAGCAGAGACAAGTGGGAATTCCAGCAGCACCACACAATCCAAGCAGACCATAATCCAATAGCACTCCAAAGGCTGTGAAAATTAAGCTGCCATTGGAATCACAGCCCACAAAAGTAGGACAAGATCTACATGCTAAACCTAAACTGTGTGACTTTCTGCTAAAATAAAAAATGTAAAGGGAACTCATCATCTTATTACATAATATATAAGATATCCAGGATACAACTGAAAATTGCCTGTTATACCTAAAACCCAGAAAATCACAACTACAATGAGAAAAAAAAAATTGACACCAGCACCAAAGTGATTCATATGTTGGGATCATACAAGAAGAATTGTAAAACAGTTGTCATAAAAATACTTCAATGATCAACACAAATCCTCTTTAAAATGAAAGGTAAAAATCTCAGCAAAGAAATAAAAGCTATTTTTTAAATGGAAATTATAAAACTGAAAATACAGTGGCATTTAAAAAAACCACATAGGCTCAATAGTACAATGGAATTGGTGCAGGATAGAATCAGTGAACTTAAGTACAGAACACTAGAATTCACAAAACTTGTAACAAGTCTCAGTGATCTGTGGGACAATAAGAAAAAAATCCAACTTCCATATCACCAGGGTTGTAAAAGTTGAGGTTGAAAGACTACTTGACAAAATAATGACTAAAAACTTCTCCAACTTGACTAGACACAAATCTACAGATCCAAGAAGCTGAGTGAATGCCCAAACAGAATAAACCCAAATAAATCCACACCTAGGTACATTGTAGGTAAACTTGTTAAAAAGGGCCCCCCACCCAACAACTTAAAAGAAAAATCTTGAAAGTAGCCAAAGAGAAGCAATGCATTACTTATAGAACACCAAGTCTGATGACAGCAGATTCTTACCTGAAATCATGGAGGCCAGAGGCAATGGCACAGTATTTCTCAAGTGCTTAAAAAAGAAGTGACTTTCATAAATTCTGTATACCATGAAACTATCCTAAAGAATGAAGGGGAAATAAAATCATTCTCTGAACTAGAGAAATTAAAAGAAGTGGCTGCTAGCAGAAGACCCACTTTTAAAGATAGGTGAAGAATGTTCTTCAGACATAAAGGAAATGGTAATAAAAAAAGAATCTTAGAGTGTCAGTAAGGAAGATGGAAAAATGAGAACAGCAGATACTTGAGTACATACAATAGATTATCCTTTTTCTCATGAGTGTAATAAACCATATTTGATGTTCGAAGCAATTATAATGCCACCTGATATTCATGCCAATATTTAGAAGCATGGAAGTTAATGGGACCTAAATGGAAGTGAGGTTTCCACACTTCATTCAAAGTGGTAAAATGCAGATACCAGTAGACAATTATAAATCACAAATGCATATTATAACACTCAGACCAGCCACCAGAAAAACTATACAAAGAGACACACTTAAAAACACTACAAATAAATCAATAAGGAATTAAAAATTTTAACATAACCCACAGGAAGGCAAAAGAAGAGAAGCAGAAATGAGAACCAGGGGAAATCCTAGAAAACAGATAATAAAATGGCAGAATTAACATACCAATAATTACCTTAAATGTAAGTTATCTAAATACATGAATCTCAAAAGACAGAGATTGACAGAATGGACCAAAAAAACTGACTCTACTATATGTGGTTACAGTAAAAGAACTTCAAATTCAAGACACAGTAGGTCAAAAGTAAAAGGGTGGGAAAAGTTGTACTATGCAAACATTAATTTTTCTTTTTTTCCCCTATACAATACCAATGTAAACAAATATTAATTTTTGAAAAGCAAGAATGGCTATATTAATATCTGACAAAATAGACTTTAGAGTAGAAAGGATTACTATAAAGAGGATTTTACATGATGATAAAAGGAATAATGATAAATTTATATAATATATAATATTTCATCAGGAATACATAACAATCCTAAATATTATAAATCCTAAACAGCAGAATCTTAAAATATATGAAGAAAAAAGACTGATAGGACTGAAAGGAAAAACAGATAAATAACAATTTAATTGGGATTCAACACCCTCTTCTCAATAACTTCTAGAATACCTAGACAGAGAATCAGAAAAAATATAGAAGATCTCTACAACACAATCAACAACGTATAGAGAGTACTCGATCAAACAACAGCATAACTGGCAAAAATACACACTAGGATAAACATTTTTCTCAAGCACGCATAAAATATTCACCACCATAGGTCCATTCACTATATCCTGGGTCATAAACAACCCTCAACAAATTTAACAGAATTGAAATCATACCAATTGTGTTTTCTGACCACAGGGGAGTCAAACTAGAAATCAACAACTGAAAGATAACAGGAAAATCTCTAAACCCATGGGAACTAAACAACATATTTAAAAATAATTCCTGGGTCAAAAGGAAAGTCTCAAAGGAAAAATTTAAAACTACATAGAATTTAATGAAAATGAAAACACAATATATAATATCAAAATATAAGATTCGAATCGAAAGCAGTACTGAGAGGGAAGTTTATAGCACTAACGGCTTACATAAAATGAGGAAAGGTCTTAAATCAACAACCTTAGTTCATACCTCAAGGGACTAGAAAAGAAGAGCAAGTTAAAGGAAGCAAAAGGAAGAAAATAATAAACATAACAATAGAAACCAATGAAACTGAAATTAGAAAAACAGTAGAGAAAATTAATAAAACAAAAATCTACTACTTTAAAAAATTAGTAATATTGATAAACCTATATAGCAAGACTGACAAAAAAAAAGCCACAATCACAATATCAGAAATGAAATAGAGGCTATCCATGCTGATATTAAAAGGTAATAGAGAACTATTAGGAACAAGTTTACCTCATAAATTCAACAACTTAAACTTGAAAACCACAAGCTACTAAACCTCAACCAAGATGAAACAATCTGAATAACCTTATACACAATAAATAAATTGAATTCATTATTAAAAAGCTCCAACAAGCTAAAGAAAAATATACGATCATATCAATCTATGGAGAAAAAGCACTTGAAAAGATCCAATACTAAGGTATTTTTTTTTTCATTTTTTAAAGAAAGAAAAAAAAAACCTCTTAGCAAGTTAGGAAAGGAAACTATCTCAACTTGATAAATAACATCTTTTTTAAAAAACTGCAACTAACATCTTAGTTAATGGTGAAAGACTGAATGCTTTCTCTTTAAGATTGGGAATGGGTGAAGGATGTCTGCTATCATCACTCTTATTTAACATAGTACTGGAAGCTCTAGCTACTGAAGTTCTTTCTAGCAGGAAAAAAAACGCATACATCGTGATAAAAAGAAATAAAACAATCCCTATTTCCAGGTGACATGCCATTGCAGAAAATCCCAAAGAATCTAAAAAACAAAACAGAAACTCCTAGAACTAACAGCAAGGTCTGAAGACACAAGATAAACACATAAAGATCAGTCGATTTTTATATATGAACAATGAATATATGGAAACTGAAATTAAAAATGTAATACCATTACATTCACTCCAAAGAAAATAAAATACTTCATTATAAACTTAACAAAATGGGTACAGAATCCTGAAAATTACCAAATACTGACAAATCAAAAAGCCTTCAAATCGAAGAAGTTTTCAATAAATAATGAGACATACCATGTGCAAAAGTTGGAAGATAACATAGTAAAAGTGCCAACTCCCCAAATTGATCTATAGATTTACCGCAATTCCTATTATTCAAAATCCCTGAAAATCTTTTCTTTTTGGTAGACATAAACGAACTTATTCTAAAATTAATATGGGAACACACAAGCCCTACAATAGGTAAAACAAAACTGAAAAATAATATAGCTAGAAGAATCATTCTACCTGATATTAAGTCCTATTGTGTAGATACAGTAATCAAGACAGTATGGTGTTGGCAGAGAGACAGACAGGTAGATAAATGGAACAGAATAGACAAACCTGAAATGCCCATAAATAGTCCCCATAAATAGTCCCAACTGATTTCTGACAAAGGTTAAAAAGCAAATCAATGGAGAAAGGACAGCCTTTTAAACAACAACAACAAAAACCCTGAACCTTGACCTAAACCCCACACTTTATATAAAATATAATTAAAAATGTATCATGGACTTAAATGAAAAACAAAATTTTAGAAAAAAATATAGGAGAAAATCTTCAAAACCTAGAGCAAGACACAGTTCTTTGGCTTGTCACCAAAAGCACAACCCATAAAAGGAAAAATTGGTAAACTGGGCCTCATCAAAATTAGCTTTTTTTTGTTGTTCTGTGAAAATCCATGAGAAGAGGCTAAAAAGATAAGCTACAGAGGAAGTACTTGCAAACCACATATCCTACAAAAGACTAGTATATAGGATATACATAAATAGTTCTTCACAACTCAAGAGTAAAATACAAACAATCCAATTCAAAAATAAGCAAAAGACATAAAGAGACATTACACCAAAGAGGGTATATACGGTAGCAAATAAGCTCTTGAAAAGATGTCAACATCATTAGCCATTCTGTAATGCAAAGTAAAACCACAATGAAATGTTACTATATTCCTATCAGAAAGGCTAAAATATAAAACAATGATAACATCAAATGCTGGCAATGATGCAGAGAAACTGGACCACTCATATATTGCTGCTGAGAATGTACATGGTACAGCCACTCTGAAAAACAGTTTGACAGTTTCTTATAAAAGTAAACATGTGACCCAGCATTTGTACTCATATTTATACCAAAAAAATGAAAACATATGTTCACACACAAAAAAAACTGTAAACATACATTCAGAGCAGCTTTATTTGTAATGGCCAACACTAGAATCATCCCAAATATCTTTCAGTTTGTTGAGTGGTTGAACAAACTGTCCTACAAACATATCGTGGACTACTACTTGGCAATAAAAAAGAACAACCTATTGATATGTGTACCAACTTGGATGGATCTCCAGGGAATTATGCTGGGTGGAAAAACCAATGCTAAAGAGTTACATACTGTAAAATTCCATTTATATACTATTTTTTAAATGACAAAATTTGAAATGGAAGGTGATTATAAAACAGCAACGCAAGAGATTCTTATGGTATTGGAACTATTTATTATATTAGCTGTGGTTGCCGTAACAAAATACCAAATATGGGGTGGTTTAAACAATAGACGTTTATTTCGCACAGTTTCAGGAGACTGGACAGTCCAAGATTAAGATTCCAGCAGATTTGTTTCCTGGTGAGGGCTCTCTTCCTGGGTTGCAGACAGCTGCCTTCTCATTGTACCTTTACATGGCCCCATGGGCATCAACTCCCTATATTTCTTGAAAAGTGCATGCCCAAGTGCCAAGTATGATCTTAGAGGCACTCACCACTTTAGTGTTCAGGCCAGTCATGTCTGGGCCAAGAAGAAAGAGGCTAAGCATTGTCAGGTTGCATCTGTGGGAAGCTAGCCAAAGCCAAAATAAAACTGGAGTAAGAGTATATTGACTGCGTTTGAGGGTATACAAGAGAAGTCTAATACACCCACAGATGTATGGATTCTTGATTTTAACAAAGGTGATTAATTCTGTTTATTTTTTAATCCTTGGGTCAATACTATACTCTCTTATTATATTTTTAGAATTATTCCTGACACCTGATAGAGTATGTCCTACCATTTTATTTTTTTCAAAATTGTCTTGGCTCTTCGCATTTCTACACAAATTTTAGAGTCGGCTTCTGCAGTTCCATAAAAAAACAAATAAAACCCTGCTGAAATTACTTGGATGCAATTATCAGTTTGGGAAGAATTGCCATCTTTATAATATTTAACCTTCCAACCTATAAGCATGATATAGCCCTCTATTTATTTTGGTCTCCCTTAACTCCTTTATAATTTTCTGTGCAAAGATTCTGCATGTATTTTGTTAGACTTATTCCCAAATATTCCATGCTTATTGATAGCAATGTAAATAATATGAGTTTAAAATTTTCCTTTTCTAATTGTTTTCTGCTGAGATATAGGAACACACTTGATTTTTGTATATTGACCTGATATCTAGCCATTTTTTAAACTCAGAGTTTATCTGTAGATTGTTGGATTTCTTATGTGTACTATCATGCATTTGTGAATATGAGTTTTATTTTCCAATACTTATTTCTTTTGCTTTCCTTATTGCACTTGCTAGGACCTGCAGTACAATGTTAAATATAAGTGGTGAGAGTGGACATCCTTGCCCTGTTCCTGATCCCAGGAGAGGAACATTTGCTATTTCATCATTCAGTATATTAGCTTTGGCTTTGTTTTTGTTTTTTTTTAATAGATGGCATTCATCAGCTGGTGGAAGTTTCCTTCTATTCCAAATTTAATCAGTTTGTTCAACTAATAAATAGGTGTTGAATTTTGCCAAATACTTTTCCACATTCATTGACTTGATAATGTGTTCCTTTTTTTCTATTAGTATACAGCATAACATTGATTGATTTTCAATGATCAAAACAATTCTATGCCCTGTAGTAAACTCCACTTATTCATGTGCATTATCCTTTTGAATTACCACTGAATTCAATTAGATAATATTTGGTTAAGTATTTTTGTTCATAAGAATGCTGGTCTTTTAATATATTTTTTCACGTTTTTGTACCAGTGTTATACTGGCCTTATAAAAAGAATATGTTGGCTGGGCGAGGTGGCTCACACCTGTAATCCCAGCACTTTGGCAGGCCGAGGTGGGCAGATCACGAGGTCAGGAGATGGAGACCATCCTGGCCAACATGGTGAAACCCCGCCTCCACTAAAAATACAAAAATTAGCTGGGCGTGGTGGCACGTGCCTGTAGTTCCAGCTACTCAGGAGGCTGAAGCAGGAGAATTGCTTGAAACGGGAAGGCGGAGGTAGCAGTGAGCCGAGATCGCACCAATGCACTCTAGCCTGGTGACAGAGAGAGACTCTGTCAAATAAATAAATAAATAAATAAATAAATAAATAAATAAATAAATAAATAAAACGTGTTCCTTCGTCTTCTATTTTCCATAAGAATTTATGTAAAACTGGTATCATTTCTTCATCAAATGTGTGATGAACTAATCAGTGAAACACCTGGACTTGAAGTTTTCTTTATAGGGATGTTTTTGATAAATTAATGTCTGTGATAGATATAAAGCTATTCACATTTTTAATTTGTTTGGTAAGTTGCATTTTTCGGTGAATTTATCCATCATTATGTAAATTGTCAAATCCATTGGCATAATATTCTGTATTATCTTTTTGACATATGTAGGATCTGCAGTGATGGCCCTTCTGTTATTACTGATATTGCCAGTTTCTGCTATCTCCCTTTTTTCTTTAGGTCATCTTACCAATTTTACTAGTATGTTTTTAAAAAATAAATTTTCACTTTATTATTTTTTCTCTTTACGATTTCATTAATTTGGACCTTATTTTTATTATATCCTTCCTCCCACTGACTTTGGATTGTTTCCTCCTTTTACTGTTTTCCTAAAGCGAAGGCTGTAATCATTGATTCTGAACCCTTCAGCCTCTCTTAAGATAGGCATTCAAAGCTGCAAATTTTCCTCTAATGCTTTAGTTGCATACTATAGATTTTAGTGCTACATATTTATGATCATTCATTTCCAAATATTTTGCCTTATTTTTATTTTTCTCATAAGTTATTTAGAAGTGTATTGTATTGTTTAATTTCCAAATATTTAAGGATTTTCTGAATTGTATTGTTATTGACCCTCTTTCCATTGTGGTCAGAAAACATACTTTGTAAAATTGCGGTTCTTTGAGATTATTTACTGAGACTTGTTTTCTGGTCCTGCATATGACCAAACTTGGTAATCCTTCAATGTATACTTATAAAAATAATATATTTTGCAGTTTGGAGCTGTAATCTCCTCTAAACCTCATTTAAGTCAAGGTGGTTAATAAAATCACTCAAGTCTTCTGTATCTTTATTGTCTTTTTTTCTTGGTGTGGTTGGTGTATCAACGACTTAGGAGTGCTAAATTCTTCAATTATGTTTATGAATTCTCTTTAGTTCCATCAGTTTTTGATTAATGTGTTTTTAAGCTGTTTTTAGGTATGAACACTTTTAGAATTGTCATGCTTTCCTTACATATTGGTCCTTGTACATTAATGAACTCTGTCTCTGAAAATTATTGTCTTGAAGACTACTTTTTCTGATATCAATATGTATATATGTACTATAGCTTTATTATGGTTAGTTTCTGATATGGTTTTGCTGTGTCTGCACCCAAATCTCATCTTGAATTGTAGTTCCCACAATTCCCACATGTTGTGGAAGGGACCTGGTGGGAGGTAATTGAATCATGGGGGCAGTTACCTCCATGCTGTTCTCGTGATAGTGAGTTCTCATCAGATCTGATGGTTTTATAAGGGTTTTTCGCTGCTTTGCTCTGCACTTCTCCTTACTGCCACCATGTGAAGAGGACGTATTTGCTTCCCCTTCCGCCATGATTGTAAGTTTCCTGAGGCCTCCTCAGCCTTGTGGAACTGTGAGTCAATTAAACCTCTTTCTTGTATAAATTACCCAGTCCCAGGTATGTCTTTATTAGCAGAGTGATAATGGACTAATACAGTTTCCATGGCATGTTATTTTCTATCCTTTTTTAAAATTCAATTTGTGTCTTTGTATTTAAAGTGATTCTCTTGTAGACTACATGTAGTTGGATATTGCTTTTTCATCTACTTTGATAATCTCTGCCTTTTCACTGGAATGTTCAGTCTATTTACATCTAATTACAGATGTGGTTTAATTTTCATTTTTGAAAAATGTTTCTTTCATTCAAGATTGGTCCATAGTTTTTTTGTGTGCTATTTTTTCAAGTTCAGTATCAGTTTTATTCACCTTAAAAATAATATATTTCATTTTCTAAAATGTTAGCTTTTTGAGGCAAATATAAACTGATATCCAAGCCTGATAGAGTCACTAAAAAAAAAGGATTGTCTTTGAGGCCTGATACTTTTTTATACACTATAACTGCCTCAACCTTTTCCTAAATACAGAAACTGGTATGTTTTTGTTTTCGCTTTCTCTACTGGAGTCAGTTTTATCCAGTAATTTTTTTCCTAGGAAATTATTCATTTATATTTTCAAATTTGTGCCAAATAGTGCAGATGCATGATTTTAATAGATATATTTACATCTGTGCCTTCTCTCCTTCAATCACCCGCTCGTAGTCTCTTTTGATTAGGTTAGCTTCTCAGCCTTTCAGCTGCCTCTTCCACAATTCATAGATGCCATTAGGGACTCATGTTTATTGGGTTTTTTTTTTCCTTCTAAATCCTAGCCTCTTCATTCTTCACTTTCTGGAAATTCCTCAATGCATAAGCACAAATCTTTTATTTGTCCAGATTTTCTAGTCCTCAGTAAGAGCACTGGTTTGAATTACACAGTCTACCATTACTGGATACAGAACCCAACATGTCTTTTTAAGATTACAAAAAAAAGGGGAGTGAGGGAGAATCTTCACAGAAATTTCGAGTGTAAAAAACATATTCACTCTCCTCAGTGGATATTTCAAACATTTTGTAAATCAGTAGTACTCTGTCTAACCTATAGAAGCCCCTTTATAAAATGGTTATTTATATAGTGAAATTTTCTAGATTTGTTTTGGGGTTAATTTCTATTGCTCCTTTCCACCACTCGCCTACGAAAGTGAGATTGAGCATGGTTGATATGAATGTAATGCTGATTAAATTAATAGCAATTTGTATCTTTAACAGAAGAGGAAGGTCTAGACTGGAGACACATGTCTGTAAATCATCATCATGGAGCTGTCAGTGGAAGAGCTCACCAGGTTGTGTATTGACGGTGGAAATGAGATTTCAGAGGTCAAAAGGATAAAAAAGATACGTGGACACAGAAAGCCTGCATAGCAGTTTGGCTTACTCTTTAGGTATAGACTCTGCATTTACCTCCCAGGTAATTTTGACCATGGGACAGGAGTCAGAGGATCTAGTCATTTCAACATATACACATACTTATTACATAAGAATATAGAACTATACACACATGTGCCTGTACATATATATATATTAGTATATACATACATATATGTATAGTATACACACACACACACATATATATACACTTACACATATACTTACATACACACATACACATATATGTTGTGATCAGCATGTCTGTTACAGGACTCCAGAGCCCAGTTGGATCATTTAGATTCTCACATATTCTTTCAAGCAATGGTTGTGAATGTGTGTGTGAGTACACTAGTGGAGGATGGGGTGAGAAGGATGTAATAATAACCAAACATAGGCACTAAGGAGGCTGGGAGTTGGGGGAAGAGGCAAAATTAGCATCTGAACCTCAGGAAGCACAAGGTCTGGAAAATGATTCTAGATACAAGGCTCTCAGCAGCAAGAGTTAACCCATGAGTACACATAGGTAATTTGTTGGTATAAATAAAGTTTTACCACTTTTGAAATAATTCTCTTTCAGAGTAAAAAATGTTCCATTTATTCTTTTGTTTTCCTACAATTCTTAGCAGAGTTCTTTTAATACAAAAATAGGAAATGAATTAATCACTGCTCTAATAGGAGACTTCTTGAATCTATATTCAATTGGACAAGTTATTAAATACCTATGGCTATGTACAAAGTTTAAACATTATAATGCTTCCCCTACCATCCCCACTATTTTATAATCAGTTTTTTTCAAACCTCTTCTCTTCTACCATAAGCCAATAAATTATAGCTCTGGAGGTTCTATAAAACTTATCTTGGCTTTCTTTCCAATGATGTCCTTATGCTGGATTGTATACTTACACACTGTTTTAAACTTTTTGTTAAAGAGTTAAAAAATCCTAATAAATACCTATGTGGGCTTCTATAATATTACTAAGTCATGTCAACATCTAGCACAGTAAGTATATTTTGCAAGAAGGTAACAAATGTAAAAATCACCAGTGACACTGAACTTTATATTTATAATTACAGTAAGAATTTTTTGGTAGATTTTATTCACACACATTTTAAAAATCATGAACAAAGTCATTAATTCTGAACTCAAGTAACAGTCAAAAATATTTTAATTTAAATTAAGGCACTACATACACATTTCTTTAAAGCACACTGATGTTATTTTATTTACACACTATTTTAAGAATTAACAATAAATACACATTTTCCATCTCCTCCTTGTCCTTCATTTATAACTTTATGTGTTAACAAGGAAGTAAAACCCTCCAAATAAAAGGAATTAAATGCAATAATCCATAAAGCTTATCAGATATGGGCACAAGAAGGAGACACCCCAAAACAATGTAAAAACATTTTAATCCTTTAATGTTACAAGAATTTATCTATAAATTCTTATGCCATACCTAGTGGAATAATAATACAAAACCTATACACAAACATTGAAATATGTTTTATTCTATTGCTATTTACCAGAAGAATTGCATATAAATAACAGCAGCAGAACTGTCCCTATGTTATACATGAATGTACTTATTCTGAATTCACTGACTGAATTAAAAACACTTAACTCAAACTTTTCCTATTACCTTGGGGTATTGTTTTCACAAACAAGTAAATGTTTCCTAGAGCCAAATACTTTCTACACCCAGAAAATAGAGCAGCATGTTAGTTATTTAACAAAATACACACCAAAACCTTAATGTGAAAGACTAGTTTTACTATAAGATTTTTCTCAGTGTACTAAAGGAGTCAATGGCTTTAACAGTGATAATTTTTTAAAAGATACAAATGAATTAAAACATAGTTCAATATAATATATGTTTTATTAAATAAATACTATTCTTCTTGTCCCATCGACATATACTTTTTAAATTTTTGCTTAATTTACAATTCGAGTTAATATTTTGAGAATGTAAGGAAAGACAAATAGGTAAATGTCTTGTTGAAAGGGTTAAGATAGTGACAGGACATACCTTCCTGTTACATCCTATATAAAATCCACTCATGAGTTGGATGCCAAGTATAGATTTCTGAAACTCATAACCACCAATCACGCTAATGCAATCATTAAAACTCACACCATTGCAAGGACCAAGTATAAAATATTCTGCTACTATTTTAGATACTTCAAAAACATCCACTACTTTAAATGAAAAGCTTTAAATGTGTCAATGCTATTTGTTTTTTAATGGAAATTAAAGTAGAATTTTTCTATTGTTCTGTTTCGATCAACTATTAACCTTTAGGATAATTGTTTTATGTGAAAAAAATTAGAAATTTTTTTAAAGCAAAATTAGTACTATTGGTTTTTATTTATTTTACTGTTCTTAATACAGTTAACTTATGACCAACAGCATGGATTATTTATACAGGGTTTGAAAATGCCTCTCAACAACCACAAATACAATAGGCAGCAAATACCAGGCTCAAGAAATTAGCAGTGACTCAATAGGACGCACTGTATGTTTGATGACTGGCACCACTGTTGTTCTTTACCATCACAGATAATATTTAACTGGGCTGCATATTTCTTATACTTTTATATTTGTAAAACAGTTACCAAGTTTATTTTATATTGTCAAAACTTTAAAGATTATACTATTAACTGCTTGTCTCACGTACTGACGAATGGTTCTTGAGCCCAATTTTTCCCCTACTAAATATAATCTAGTCTGTCACAACCTAGTTTCTTCATATTAATTTTGATTACTAGAAGGTACCAGCTAGCAAAGGCAGGATGACAGTTCTTCACAATAAACCCTTGGCTCTGAACAAACATGTTAAACAGAGGGATTATTTCTGTGATGCAAATACTGGAGAAAAAAGTGGAGGTAGCACTAAGGCTATTCTGCCACTTAACATATGAATGGTGTGAAAGACCAAAAGATACTAAATTTTGTTTAAAATTTCTTAACTATTCTATAGCCTAAAAAGTAAGGCGTAAAGTCCCAAAGATAAATACAAAAATCTCCATTCCTCATTCTGTCCCAGTCAAATTGAGATTTGTATTTGGGTCATAAATTTTTCTGCAGCATTTGGATACCTCAGGTTACAACAAACATGAGAGAGTTAAATGATAAAAGTTAATGAAATTAAGTTATGATTTTAACTTGTGAGTTAGGAGAAAGTAAACAAATATGAAGTGCAAAACTAACCTTTCCTGAGATCTGTGTGCTTCAGGAATGTGGAAGCCTGGCCACAGTCCATCTCTGACCTCCTTATATAGTAAATCACATAATGTCCACACAACCACACACAAACACACTTGCACAGGCACACGCAAACAACTAAGTAACTTACATAAAGGCATTAAGCATAGATAGAGAGAAGAGCACTTGTCTCTCTTTTCTTCTGAATTTTTTAACAATAATCTTTAAGACTAACAGCTTAAGACATAATGGTGACAACTCAGGCTTTTATCAAATGGTCTTTGTTTTTTTTTTTCAAATAGGTTTCCTTAAAATATTTCTTCATTTGCTATATCTTTTCTGTCTGCTCCAATGTTATTTACCATCACAGAGCATTTCCTACCTCAAGAGGGTACTTGAGATACAAACTAATTAAAGGTAAATATAAAAATATAGGAAGATTTTCCTCCCTAATATACAAAATTCACAAATTGCATAAAGATTTCTGTTGTTTTCTTTACAAATATATAAATTTATTAGAAAAACATGCCTACTAAATTGTGGTATATTTTCATTTAAAGATGTATCACATCTTCATTGCAAAATACAAGCAGAGGAAGTATTTTTCTCAAAAGCCATTTTTAGTATTTCTAGTTAGGATTGATGTTACCTAATGATTTCCTACCACAAGATGTTACCTAATGATTTACTAACAATTTTACTATGGTCAGCGTTATCTTATTAGCAAATGCACCGAAACAAAACACAAGGAAAACAAAGTAATAATTTTAACATGCTTAGTCTAAGTTCTTTGTCTTTCAAAGTATTCTTTTTCATAGTTACAACACTATTCTTTGGATGTATTCTTAGTTTTGTGATTAATCAAAGACACTTTGTATAAGCCCTAGCACATGTCACCCAATTAAAGGATCATCATCATCTTCTTGTAGCTGAAGTCGAGAAAATGGACGAGGTACAGAAAGTCTATTCTGCATGATTATTATGAGGCATGTTAGCATGGTTAACACCAAGAGTGAACCGATAACAATCGCGATGGCTTCTGGGAGATTAATGCACCACTGGTCAACTAACAAGCACTTAGTATGACCAAAGGTCCCATTATTGGGATGTGGTTTTAATCCCAGGATGTGGCACATCATTGGATAAATATCCACAATGTTAATTGTGCTATGCTTGTAGCCTTTGTGAAATGCAGGTCCGTGGGCAGCTAGAAATGGATGCATACTAGGCAAAGAATTATCATAACCATGGTCACCTACTGAAAAAGAACAAAACAACATCAGTCAAAAAGATCAGACTTTTTAGGACAAAATAACTTGCTTCTAGTATATAAACATTCAATTCTTTCAGAAAGGGACTAGAAATAAAAATTTCTATTTCTTCAACTCAGCTATGTTCCATATTTCCCCCTCTCTCTCTCTCTCTCTCTCTCTCTCATACACACACAAACACACACATATGCCCCTTTTCCCAACTGGTCATACCCTCAGACTTTACCACCACTTGTCAACCTGATGTACTTATCTTTCAGCCTGAGTACCAATTACTTCACCTGTCAATCTCAGCACTGTTTGCAAAAGCTCACTGCAAACAGTACCAGTTATAAAGACAGTGGTCAGGCTGAGGGTTCTGTGTAACTGGGAAGAACAGAAGTGAGTAAGGCCAACAAATGGAGAAAAAGAAAATCTGCAGCCTAACCTATCTCAATTGTTACAGGAGGGATCTTGCATTGAATGTGTTGTCTAATCTGGTGACTCTATCCCAGTAAAAGTTAGATTTAAAGAAAAGCATATGATAGTCCCTAATACAACTCCAATAATAAATTCCCAATTTTTAGCTTTATTTTAACAAACGTTGCCATTTAACGTACACCCGTTGTATTTAATAAGCTCCCACTTTCATATTAAGTACGGGTGACTGGGTGATGAGTATACTGATATTTGTTATATTATTCTTTGGTGGTATGTTTGAAATATTTCATCATAAAAATAATATGACAAAAAGCAGAATATATAGATAGTAAGATTTCAATAATATTAAAACACACACACACACATATATTAGAAAAAAAATATATTTTTCTATATATAATATATAATACATATAATATATATAATATATATTATATATAATATTATATATTATATATTATATTATATATATTATATATTATATAATATATATAATATATGTAGAAAATATATATTATAATTATATGTAATTATATATTATATAATATACATTATATTATATATAATATATTACATATAATATATATTATATTATATAATATAGATATATATTAGAAAAGAATATATATATATATATATATATATGAAAAAAGATTGGATGGGGAGAAATGCCCACAATTAACATTTGCCTATAAATCCATACTGAGGGATTATGGATAGTTTTTGTTCTCTTTCCTATGCTTTTCTATACTTTCGGTTGTCAACAACAAATATGCAACATAACATTGATGTAAATAATATACAAACTTCATTGATCCTGAGTCTGTCCTATGCTTGCCTGATACTTCTAAATTGCTATATATCAGGGAACTGTAAACTACAGCCCATAGCGAAGGTTAGCCCTCCATCCTTTTTATAAACAGAGTTTCACCGAAGCACACCACTTCAATTTCTTTACAGGTTGTCTATGGCTACTTTTACACAATAAAGGCAGAGTAGAGTAGCTGAGACAGACCAGCTGGCCCACAAAGCCTAAACTATTTTCTATTTGGCCCTTTACTAAAAAAGTTTGCTGACCCCTACCATAGACCACAAAATTAGATTTTAAAAAAAGCATTTGAATTGAATATGAAATATGGATAAATAAGCTTCAGTTTGAGGCAAGCCTGTAACTCACCCCTATACATTTTCTCACCTATATATTTTTTAGGAGAGATTTTGATGTATCTATTTTGTTCACTTGGTGGATTTGTTTGGTTACTTTCTGGTTCTTGCCCAGTGTTCTAAATAGCTGTAGCATTCAGGTAAATGATTTTGTTACTGGGGAAGACTTAGGGTTACTCAGACAAATTTTTTTTAACATACACAAGAACAAGGATTAGCTAATCTCTCCCCTTTTACTGTTTCTTTACTTCTCTATTTTGTATAAATCAAGAGAATGAATCTTGAAAATTACTGACAGTAATTGCAGTTCTGGAAAGAAAGTAGGACTATGCCTTCACTCTTAAATTTACTTTCTAATTTAAAGGTGAAATTGTGATTACTGTAAATTGCTGTTAAATGAAGACCTGGGAATTATCTGGTTGAAAATTGAACTAATTATTCTGTGTGAACTTCTTTAAATCAAAGTACCCTCTTAACACAACAGTATCACAAGGTATGATTTGTTCCTAGGACACAACAGAAATATCTCAACTGAATACTTACATTTTTGTGATGATTCATTTAGCACAATTGTCCAGCCTTCATCGGCAACCAAAATAATGGGCTGAATTCGATCATTATGTTGGTAATAAAATCTGTTAGGAATGTCTTCTTTGAGATAAACATTCATATGAGGGCTACAGTTTTTCAGTTTGTTATAAACCTCTGTTCTATCTGAGAAAAAAAAAGAAACAGCAAAGGAAACAAGTTATGATTGATAAGGAAAAAATATGTCTAACTAGAATAATTGGAAGTAAATTATAGATAATGTCATCTATTAAATCACTTCTTAAAAAAACAGAGCAATAATAATGTGACAGTGTTGGGGACTGATACACACAAACACACACCTTTCTCAAACATTAACAAATCTGTTTCACTTTGTGGATTACCATGGTGGACTTTTACAGATAGGGGACATTTTTCAGGTGTATCTTCCTAAGTAAACATAAACTAATTACATGTTACTACTAACTACTACTTCTATGATCAGTAGAAGAAAGTACCTCACATTATTACCACTAAATATCACACACTAAAATCTAAGACGTTTAAGGATAAAAATTTCCTTTTTCTAGTGCAAATAATTAGATATATCAAAGGCAAAGAAATACTCACTTTGAAACTAAACCATAAGCCATATAACTAAACCATAGGCCAACTGCTCTCAACTTGTAAATAAGAGGAAAAAAACATATAATCCCACTCTGAGTATATGGTTCTAAACTACAAAAAGCTAGAGCTTCATTCTTTTATACAACCCACCCCCCTCAATCAATTGCCCCATTCGAATAATAGTATCCCTCAGTTGAATGTTTACTTACTTATTTTGGGAAGTATTGCAGCAACTGGGCTCAAATCTATAAGAGTGTAGTATGAATGATCGATGCAGGAATCCAGGTTTATCAGTCTGTCCTGAGAACACTGGGTCATCCCATGATCACTTGTAATGATCACATTAAGATTTTCCCATAGCCCTAACATCTTGAGTCTTTGGACTAAGTCACCGATAAGATCATCTATTTTTTTCAACACTCTGCTCATGTTTTCTTTATCTTCAGGTCCGTATTTGTGGCCACTTGCATCTGGTTCTTCCCAATATAGTGTTGCAAAGGTGACTGGTGGGTTCGAATTGTTTAGCCACATAGTAATATTATTTAGTCTTTCCTCAAATGACACTGAGGAGTTGTAATTCATAAAATAGAAAGAGATGGTATCGTGAATGGGTACATCTGTACCAGGCCACATAGCAGCAGCACTTGATCTGTTTTCCTGAAGCTGATTGGTCACCCAAATAGGTACTGCCTCATTCCACCAAAAAGGATCCTTGTCATTAGAGTCAGAAAAGTGTTTCTTTGTGACTGCATCATACATGGAATTAGCCACAATGCCATGGCTTTCTTCATACAAGCCTGTCACAATACTGTAGTGGTTTGGAAATGTTTTTGTGATAAAAACATTTTTAACATGCTCTACCAAAACACCTTCTTTGATAAAATTCTGGAGATGAGGAAATTCATAGTTCTTCAGATAATCAGCTCTGAAGCCATCAAAGGATACTAGTAGTAACTTAGGTGGCAAACTAGAGGAAGAGTCACTTCTAAAACCAGTTATAAGTCCAGAAAACAAAAGTATTACTAATAACTTCATAATGAACACGTTGAAGGACAGCAATCAGGGTTCCTAAAATGTAAAAACACAATTCATAAGTAGTAATTCTATTTCATTTGGGTTAAGTTTTAGAATTTTAGCCCACAGGAGGAGAGAACCAACATTTATATGCCAGCTTTACCTATATTAACTTAAATAATACCATTTATTTAAAAATAACTAAAAGCTAAAATTGGAAAAAAATTGTCTTGTCCAATTTCCTATTTATATATATGCCCTACTCTATCCTTCATATGGGCCATTTTTATACTCCACATCAATACTCCTTCTAGGCTGTCAGCTCATTTGCCACATTAGAAATTCTTCTAAAGGCTTAATAAAAATAGATGCAGACACTAAAATGATTCTTTTGTAAAACATAACGTTAATGCCAAGCTTTCAGAGGCTCCAGAGATGATGATTATTTTTCCAGTTTAATAAATTGTGCTTTATAGTTTCTTTAACCCACAGAAATAATTGGTGGAAATTCTACCATATTGGCTTATTGCCAGTTCTTGTTGAAAATATTGCTATAAAAAAGGGGGAATAAGAAATAAATGCTATTGAGAAAAAAGCCCCCATCAGTCTGTATGTGCCCCAATAGTCACATGAAGTTGATTAACAAACATGCAAAGCCTACATGGACATGGATGCTCCAGTAACTTATGAAGAAATCCAATAGCTATTGAAATGAGTTTTATTACCACATCCCTCTTAAACTTCCTTTTAGCTATCAACAACTATTTTCACTAATACCCTAGGCTTAAAGCTATCTCTGATTTTTTGTTCTTTCTTTAAATCAATTCACTGATGACAAAAACAGCTTTTCCCTAATAAATCTCCCTGCCTTCACTCTCTATCTTCTTTGGTCTCTAAGAAAATAGAACATGTGAGTTAGGTAAAATGATTCACTTTAGATGGACAGGATGCCTCTTCCATTGTAACAGGAGAGAAGGAGCAAAGGTAGGGGAGCTGACAGATTTGAGGGCTGGAGGTGAAGAGAGTTGCCGGAGGTAGGGTCAATTATTGACAGGGAGTAGAATGGTAAAAGGTTCAGAGGTTTGAGGAACAGAAAGAATGTCTGAAATAGTTAATGTGGAAGATGGGAGAAAGTGTGAGTAAACAGTAGAACTGGAGTCAATGTTGACAGCTGTCATGAATTTTCATAGTGACACAGTTGACTGGTTTTCTCTAGCAACTCAGTAAACCTGGCACAGGCATGAACAAAACAGGCAGCTGATCCTACCTGGATTTGAGATTCCGCCAGAAACTGAAGGAAGACAAAGGAAGCTGAAGATGCTAACTAAAGAGCAGCTGAAATTTGGGCTGCAGCATCTAAGCTGAAACTGACAGATGTAAGTAAGAAGTAGAGAAGTTTTTCAACTAGAGGTTCTGGTGAAGTCAAAGAACTAATGAAGATTAGTTAAGAGTAACTTTTAGTGAAAGTTACAAAGATCTGGGATTGCAGTTAGAATGCAACAAGTGAATGCATTATTTCAGACTAAGAAGACCCTGAACATGGTAACGGGTATGCATGTTGAGGTCCCAGGTATGAAGAGCAGCAAGTTAACTAATATGATTATGAAGTTCAGGAGTCATTTATTGTGTATTCTCTCAAGTAGACTGGAAACACTTTCTCTCTTTCTTTCAAACATGCCACCTGGAGGATCTGCGTACTTGTGGTCAAATACTGACAGAGGCTGTGATCCTCTGAAAAACTGACTTAAAATTAGGAAGACCAAAGGCACAGAATCTGATTTATGAGGATCTTGGAGTCTACAAAATCTCTACTATTTTAATCGGAGACAGGTTGCCTTCTGAATGTGGTACATGGAACATTCGTTCCTGGTGCTCCCTAATAACCAAAAATAATGCAGAGTAACAAAACCACCTCTCCAAAGGACAGAGTAACAAACCTAATGAGTGGTAGAGGAGGCATATGGGTATTTCCACAGACACAGCCCTAGTCATAGCACAGCAATTTCAGCTATCAAGAATCTAGACAATGGTACTTACCCGTTCATTCAATATTTTATGCCCTCAACACAGTGTTTATGTATGACTTAACTCCTCCCTCAGAGAGTTTTAACTGGGTTCAATCAGATGACAGTATCATGTGGGTTGCTACAATTTTAGAACTTGTGTCAAGGGCATTCAGGTCTCCATGAAAGCTTGGATTGAGTAGATTCCCTGGTTTCTCTCTGGGTATAGTTCCCCATATCCAAATATTTCTTTCCAATCACAGAGTAGACTTTTAAATCAGCAAATACGGCGGCACAGTATCTTCTCACAGAGAAAACATACTCATAAATTTAATTTTTGAAAAACACTATTTACTGCTCTGGCTCTTTCCCTGTGTAACTATTTTATATTCCCAACCAATCCTATCCCACTGCACAGCTGTTCTGCTGCCAAATCCAATCTGATATGTGTCAGATGGAATGCATTCTCTATACCTCCAAATCTTTTCCCCCTTCCTTAGTTCCCAACCCTTTAAAACAGCTTCACCATTCTCTCAGTCACAAAGAGATCCCCTGAGTATATGATCAGTTGCCAGTCTAGTCAATTCTATCTTCGTATCATCTAATACAGCATATCAGACAAAAGAATCACCGAAGGGAGCTTGTTAAAAGTGCAGATGTCAAGTCACTATAACTAGGAGATTCTGATTCAGTCAGTCCACAGTAGAGGCCAGAAACCTGCATTTGAAACAAGCATTTTTAACAGCTACCCACTCATCCATCTCTACTACTGCTATATTTTTTAGTCCTCAATACCTCTTGTCCAGAGCACTTTTGTCTCTTAATTCACCTTTCTACCTCAACCACCTTCCACTTTCTTACCTCACATCTGCTGCCTACTCAGTCTCTCTGGGCACAGCTCTGTTCATGTTCCCTTAATTTAAAATATATTCAAAAGGTCCCCCTGCCTATACAAAAAGCCCAAATGCCTCAGTCTCACATTCAAGCCCCTCCAATATCCAGGTCCAACTTGCATGCAAATTACTGTGAAATAAATACAGAAATAACTGCCAACTTGAATTTCCATTCACCATACTTCATTGCCATGGTCTTTCTGAAAGGTATTACAACAACATGTAAAGTATAATCATCGTTCATCTTGGTGGCCTATAATAGCTCTTCAGTGTTAGTTTGCATTTCCAGAATATCCTAAAATTAGTTCCTACATATGAAGGTTAGCTCAGCAGACACCTGGGTCATTTTGTAAAAAATCATTCAACAAATATCTACTATCACTAATTCCATAACACAAAAGTATATGTATGTGCCATGTATTAGGGGACAAAGAACTTATACTTTTCAAATATATAATAATCAAAACAGGAGCATAAAGAACTAAAATAATAAATCAGGCTGCCAACTGGAAAAAGAAAGACAGGCTTTACACTTTAATCAATTTTGTTCTACAACACCAAATAACAGAATAGACTTAAATCAGCAAATAGGTGGCACAGTATCTTCTCACGGGGAAAAATAATCATAAATTTATGAGTACATATTTGTAACAGTGTGTTTGAGATTCATACACCATAATGTATTATTTTAAAAGCTAAGGTGTTAGAGAAATTACTACAAATGGAATATCACAGTATGTCTAAAAATTTTCCAGTAGATTTACCTCTAAGAGCAGAGGGGTGCCAAGACAATTCAACAAATGGTAGAGGGACAACTGGATATCCACATGCAAAAGAAATTGGAGCCCTGCCTCATACCATACACAAAAACTCATTCAAAGTAGATCACAGACCTAGATTAATAGCTAAAACTGTAAAGCTCTTAAAAGAAAATGTAGGAGTAAATGTAGGAGTACATTTTTGTAACCCTGGGTTCAACAGAGCCTTCTTAGATACCACACCAAGAGCACAAGTGACCAAAAAAGAGAAATAAACTGGACTTCAAAATTAAAAAGTCTCGTGCCTCAAAGGATACCATCAAGAAAGTGAAAAGACAACCCAGAGAATGGAAGAAAATATTTGCAAATCATATATCTGAAGAGATTTGTATCTAGACTATATAAAGAATTGCTACAACTCAATAATAAAAGTCAGATAATCCAGTCAAAAAATGAGCATGAGCTGAAAAAGATATTTCTCCAAAGAAGACACAAATGACAAATTAGCACATGAAAAGATGCTCAACAGCATTAGTCATCAGAGAAATGCAATCAAACCCACAATAAGGTACCATTTCACACCCAGAAGGATGAGTAAATAAAATAGATAACAAGTGTTGATAGAGAAATTGAAACCTTTATAAACTGCTACTGGAAATGTGAAATGGTACAGCCACTTTGGAAAATATTCTGGCAGTCTTCAAAGGGTTAAACATAGGGCTACCATATAACCCAGCAATTCTACTATTAGGTATGTGCTCAAGAGAAATGAAAACATATGTCCACACAAAAACTTGTACACAAATGTTCACAGCAGCATTATTTGTAAGAATCAAGTGGAAACATCTCAATGTGCACTAACTTATGAATGGATAAATAAAATGTAATATATCCATATAATGAAATATTATTTGACACAAAAAGGAAGGAAGTGCTAACACATTTTATAACCTGGATAAATACGCTAAATGTAAGAACGCAGTCACAAAAAATCACTTATTATATGATTCCATTTAGATAAAATGTCTAGAACAGGCAAATCTATAGAGACTAAAAGTAACTATAGTAACTATCTAGGGCCAGGGGTTGGGGGGGAAATGGGTAGTAAATGCCAGTAAGTATAAAGTTTATTTTTGGGGTTATGAAAATGTTTTCAAATTGATTGTGATGACAGTTGCACAGCTCCATAAAGCAGTACTCTTTAAATGAGTGAATTGAATGGTGTGTGATTTATATCTCAATAAAATATTATTTTTTAAAAAAGAGCAGAGGGAAGTGAAATTGTAATCTTAAATGTCCTGCCACAAAACAGGAAACATTTTTGATCTCATTTTACCTCAAAAAAGTGAATTTTATACTCCAAAATACACACTTGAGTGTTTTAATGTGAAAGTTTTATACCACTTCCCATGTGCATAACAGACCAAAAACCTGTGTCCGTCCTCTCCCACAAAACACAAATCAAAATGCTTCTTCCTCAAATCTTGAGTTAAAAGGATGCTCCAGGAACACATGCTGTTAATCCTGTGGCTCAGTAATCCCTCAGCACACTGCTGGGATCCAAGCGTCCCAGTCCTTGTCCTCAGGATAAGTAGAACAGACAAAGTGGAAAGACTATAGACTGAAGTCAGAAGGGTCCCAGAACCTGAGCTCACAATTAGTAGATGGGTGATCTTGGGTAGATCCAACTTTTCTTGGCTTCTGTTTCCTTGTGTGTAAAATGAGGATGTGTAAAGGTTACAGAATAGGCCCTCAAAATTAGTTTCCCTTTATCATTCTAGTTACAAAGATGTTGGGAAAAAAACAAGACTGTACTATGATAGGCAGAATATTATTGTGAAACTATAAAATACATTAGGAATAATTTAGTCTCATCTCTTCGCATATAATGACCTTGCATATGACTTTGCTTATGATGAAGCTAAAGTCCAGTGATTAGCCGGGCTCAGAAAGCGATCAGTTGCTTCACTGTGTTCTTACTAATTTCATGTCCTCAATAAGTTTACAAGTCCAGTAATAGCAAGTTAACAAGTCTGATAATAATCTCCAAACTATTAACAGAACTCTTCCTGACAGAACACCTTTTATTAGCAGTGCCAGATCCATGTCTGCCACATTCTGTCTCATTCTAATAGGGAGTGTTAAGCTACAGACAAACCAACAATGAGAAGTTCTCAAGCAGTTTCCAAGGAATGAAAATAAAGTTTGCAGGGAATGAAACTGTTATATTATAAAACATTGAGAGAAATTCTGTAATTTTTCACACCAAAAAGATGTCAAAGAGAAGAAAAAAAGCAGACCTCTCTGGGCTGCAACCAAATATCCCTACAACAAATGGAAGTATGAGTTACTCTTCAATTCAGGGGACAAACTACCTTCTAATTTCTCTGGGAAGACGTTCTTCCCTGGATGGAATGCAGTCAACTCTCACTGGCATTCCTAGCCCATGTGAAGCCAAGAGAGTATAAACCATTACAGGATATGGTGAAAGATATTTGTCACTATTAGCATGCCATCTGCTCTGTAATACAATGAAACTCTTATACACCTTTAAAAACTTTATTCTATGTCTATAAATAAGGCAGTTATCTTTAGATTATTATCAGTTGCTTTCTTATAGTCTAAGGAAAAAAATATACTCCCTAAAAAAATTCCTTAGTCTTAAAAATCGTAGGATTCTAAATTATTCTCCAATTTTGTAAAATACACAGAAATTTCTAGCATACACAAAGTTTTCTAGCAGCTTCCAAACACTTACACTTATCTTACTTTCTACATAGTAAAATACCTCCCTCCATTACTCCTTGTCCTTTCATCAAAATTTCTTCCAAATTAAGTCAAATTGTCCCTGTTTGCAGATGACATGATTGTATATCTAGAAAACCCCATTGTCTCAGCCCAAAATCTCCTTAAGCTGATAAGCAACTTCAGCAAAGTCTCAGGATACAAAATCAATGTACAAAAATCACAAGCATTCTTATACACCAACAACAGACAAACAGCCAAATCATGAGTGAACTCCCATTCACAATTGCTTCAAAGAAAATAAAATACCTAGGAATCCAACTTGCAAGGGATGTGAAGGACCTCTTCAAGGAGAACTACAAACCACTACTCAAGGAAATAAAAGAGGATACAAACAAATGGAAGAACATTCCATGCTCATGGGTAGGAAGAATCAATATCGTGAAAATGGCCATACTGCGCAAGGTAATTTATAGATTCAATGCCATCCCCATCAAGCTACCAATGACTTTCTTCACAGAATTGGAAAAAACTACTTTAAAGTTCATATGGAACCAAAAAAGAGCCCGCATCACCAAGTCAATCCTTAGCCAAAAGAACAAAGCTGGAGGCATCACACTACCTGACTTCAAATGATACTACAAGTCCACAGTAACCAAAACAGCATGGTACTGGTACCAAAACAGAGAAATAGATCAATGGAACAGAACAGAGCCCTCAGAAATAACGCCGCATATCTACAACTATCTGATCTTTGACAAACCTGAGAAAAACAAGCAATGGGGAAAGGATTCCCTATTTAATAAATGGTGCTGGGAAAACTGGCTAGCCATATGTAGAAGCTGAAACTGGATCCCTTCCTTACACCTTATACAACAATCAATTCAAGATGGATTAAAGACTTAAACGTTAGACCTAAAACCATAAAAACCCTAGAAGAAAACCTAGGCATTACCATTCAGGACATAGGCATGGGCAAGGACTTCATGTCTAAAACACCAAAAGCAACGGCAACAAAAGCCAAAATTGACAAATGGGATCTAATTAAACTAAAGAGCTTCTGCACAGCAAAAGAAACTACCATCAGAGTGAACAGGCAACCTACAAAATGGGAGAAAATTTTCACAATCTACTCATCTGACAAAGGGCTAATATCCAGAATCTACAATGAATTCAAACAAATTTACAAGAGAAAAACAAACAACCCCATCAAAAAGTGCGCGAAGGACATGAACAGACACTTCTCAAAAGAAGACATTTATGCAGCCAAAAAACACATGAAAAAATGCTCACCATCACTGGCCATCAGAGAAATGCAAATCAAAACCACAATGAGGTATCATCTCACACCAGTTAGAATGGCAATCATTAAAAAGTCAGGACACAACAGGTGCTGGAGAGGATGTGGAGAAATAGGAACACTTTTACACTGTTGGGGGGACTGTAAACTAGTTCAACCATTGTGGAAGTCAGTGTGGCGATTCCTCAGGGATCTAGAACTAGAAATACCATTTGACCCAGCCATCCCATTACTGGGTATATACCCAAAGGACTATAAATCATGCTGCTATAAAGACACATGCACACATATGTTCATTGCAGCATTATTCACAATAGCAAAGACTTGGAACTAACCCAAATGTCCAACAATGATAGACTGGATTAAGAAAACGTGGCACATATACACCATGGAATACTATGCAGCCATAAAAAATGATGAGTTCAAGTCCTTTGTAGGGACATGGATGAAATTGGAAATCCATTCTCAGTAAACTATCGCAAGAACAAAAAACCAAACACTGCATATTCTCACTCATAGGTGGGAATTGAACAATGAGAACACATGGACACAGGAAGGGGAACATCACACTCTGGGGACTGTTGTGGGGTGGGGGGAGGGGGGAGGAATGGCATTGGGAGATATACCTAATGCTAGATGACGGGTTAGTGGGTACAGCGCACCAGCATGGCACATATATACATATGTAACTAACCTGCACATTGTGCACATGTACCCTAAAACTTAAAGTATAATAATAATAATTAATAAATAAATAAATCTAAGACCTGAGACCATAAAAAAAAATTTCTTCCAAATTATATCCTGTAACTAATTTAAGTGGAGGTGGGGGGAAGACGCACAAGTGCAGCAGGCCTCTTAATTTCCTTAAAACAGATTGAAACAATCTCTGAGGGGAAAAAAGAAGAAATAGAAGATCATAATACTGAAACCAGCAGTTGATATTTCACAGTAGTTGGCAAATCTTCCTTCAGACTTGGGTCCACAAGATTGCCTGATTAAGCTAAGCCCTTCTGGAGTCAGATCTGGTGTAAACCTGAATCTGCCTGTCACTAGTTGTACAATCTTGGTTGGACGCGTCCCTTCACTTCTCTGAGCCTGACTTTCGTCATCTGTAAAATGGGAATGCTATGATCTCATAGGGTGGTTGTGACAACAAAAGGAAGCATTGTTTTTAAGTCCTTACGTGCTTTTAATCCAGCCCTTTAAAAAGGCACTTAAATGTACCTTTTATTGTTTGGTTGGCTTGTTTTCCAGGAAATTAGTTCTTAAATATCATTATCTATAATTAACATAAACTCTAATCTAATATTCAGACAGACGGATGTCGATGCCATGGGTGGTTCTCCTTTAAAACCAAAAGCCTGGCGACCCCGCCCCAGCTCCCCTCAATTTTACCCCAGACCCACCTTAGGTTCCTCCACTACCGTTTGGCTGACTTCCCTCCCTTCACACTTAACACCACAGGTTGCCTTCCCCAGCACCTGCTAATTTTTCTTTCCTCTTCCCTTCCTGGCCTCCGCCTCGGCCCGCCACCTCCCTGGCTCTTTGAGTCCCTTCGTGGACGTCCCCGCCGCGCCCCAGGGGATGTGCGTGTAGTGGGGGAGAGTGGGTCAGAGGGTCTGGTCTCACCATCTCTATTTTCAAAGCCCCTAGGGGACTGGAGAGGGGGTGACATTGCCCCCCAGAACGCCGAGCGCGCGAGGCGCGTACTCACCAGCCGCCGCGGTCGCTTCTTTCCAATGCGCGGAACTCGGCGCTCGCGGCACCTGGCACTCGTGGGAAGTTGCGGGAAAGGGGGACCTGGAGGAAGAGGGGCGATGCCGAGCTCTTCCTGAGGCGCCTGCGCAGTGGCAGGCGCCGCGCCGCGGGGCACAGCCCCAACCTCCCTATCTGCGCCGCTCGGGGCGCTCCGAGTGTGCGCAGCTGCCAGGCGAGCGTCTAAGGCGCCAGCTCAGGGCTGGCTGGGACCGGGCAGCAGAGTCTGAAACACGTCCTTGGATTGGATGCTAGAGCCAGCGTTGAATGTAACTTTCTTTCCGATTGGTTAGACAGGTGCTTGGCGGGGTCGTATTGGACCTAAGAGTAGAGGTTGATTCCACTCTCCCACCACGCACTTTTCTTATCATCCTAGATCTGGATGCCCTTCATGGAACCTAAAAACCAGCGAGTCCCGGAAAGGCCTCAGGCAATTGCCAAGCCGATGGCCTTCTGCCACTTAGTTAATGTGCACCTGGCAGCTTAGGTGGCCGCGGAGAAAGCAACTTTGGCTGCACCAAGGTCCGGCACAAGTCTAGAGAAGCTTCAGCCAGTTCCAGTGAGTTGGGATAAATGAAACGTGGATCTACCATAGACGTCTGTCCGTCTTACTGGATAAGCGAGCACCTTTACCGGGGAAGTTAGATAATAGTTTACAAGTAAGGTTAAAAGCAGCACAGTGCCTGCGGCAGGGAACCAGTAATGAGTTACAGCTGAGAAATGGATGCTTACTTTGACAGACGCGTATGTGGGATTGTGCTCCTGCTTTTAATTGGAAGGTTATTTAATAGAATAATGTAACTAAACTTTCCAACATAAAGAGCAGTTACCAAACAGAAGTAGAATTATTCGCTAACAGTTGGGTTGTCCAGGCACACTTGGCAGTGAGAGGATAGCATCTTTTTTCTTTTTATCTGTAGTGCCAAACAGAACTTGGTATAGAAGTACTTGCTAAATCACTATTGAATTTAATTGTCCCGCTTGTTAAAATGCAGGCTCCAGGAGGTATTTTCTTTCTTGTTCACTACTGTATCTCCAGCTCAAATAAAAAGTACAAATAAATTAAGAATATTAATCACATGTGATATCCTCAAGTGTTAAGTATTTAATAGCTGTAAATCCAGTACCTGGATTAGTAAACTGCAGTACTGGACCTTAGATAACAAATTCTGAAGTTGGTCCCCTTGGTCTGAACCTTACAGTATAGCTATTACCAACAATCTGGAAGCAGCCATGGAGATGATTTGGCAATAGATGTATTCCGTTGATTATTAGTTTGTGCCTTGATAAATTAATTCCAGTTTTAAGTCTCAGGTTGGCCTGTGCATTGGTGAATATGGGCATCTTAGATCCATGGGCTTTCAGAGCTGGAGGGGATGGTAGTGGGTATGTAGCTGAATCCCTAGAACCTGCAGACCCTAGAACCTGGTTTGAATACTCCCTGTCACTCACCAGCAGAGCAATCATGGGCCAGTGTCTCAACCTATTTGAGCTTTCATTTCCTCATCTGCAAAACGCGTCTTGTTACAATACCAACCTCTTACTATCAAATGAATGAGGAAAGTGAGTAGAGTATTCAGCACAGTATCTGACACATGTTGTTTTGGGGATTATTATCATTATGACCAAAAAAGTACCCCAATTTGAACAATAGTCAGGGTAAGACCAAGTTTTGGGGGAATTTAGGTAATGTCCAATGACATAACATTTAAGTTTAGCAGAACTTAAATTTTGTGGCATTTGGGGGTATTGTGCATATCCTGTTTGTTCATTCAGTAGGTGCATATGTATGCTTAAAGGGTGGACAAAACTGAATGCCATCTAGGTCAGATGTGTGGTGAAGATAGCAGCTGGATGGGCATCAGGAGAGGACTCTCTTTATCCACTGCTACTGCCTGTGTGGCTGGGTTAAATTAGGGAGTCTCATGCCACCTGGGCTCTTGCTCTGTAAGATAAAGTGGTCAGGAACAGAGGGACAAAATGACACATAAGGACCTTTGGCCCTAAACTTTTGTTATCCTCTATATATTTGCCATTTCAACCACAACCAAAATCCTATTATAGTAAGGATATTTATCGTCTTGTGGAACAAGAAGTCCAGAGGTAAGGCAGACTTCAGGACTGGTTGAGTTAGCAACTCAACGATTTCATAATGTACTCAGTTCTTTGCAGCTTTACACTTGGCTTTTAACAGAGTAGACTTCTGGTTCCTTTAGCGGTAAATATAACTACCAGCAGCAACAGGAACCATGTAATTCATTTTTCACTTCCACTGGGTGATAGAAATGACGTCTAGATTTCTTCTGTCTCTTAGAAGTCTTCAGCAACTGTCTCCTTTAATCACTTTGGACAGAATTGTGTCACATATCCAAATCTAAGCCAGCAAAGGATATGGTTACCTGTAGACCAATGCAGTCCACATCTTAAACTGAGGTCTCACCCAAACTTTACTTTTTTTCTCAATGGAAATGAGGTGGAATGGGTGCTGGGAAGTTGGCCACAAAGTTCACTATAGTTTCATTGTAGAACTTTAATGATAATAAAAGAAAACATAATAGTAACATAAATTTCTTATTTACAATGTGATTTTTAGGCATAAGTGTTGTTTTATTTAGGTAGGCAAAATAATATTCATTTATAATGTTCTTTCAGCTCAGCTTTTGCAAAGGGAATTTTATATAAATTTTGGAAATATAGAGAGCCTTTAAACCCATTTTATGTTAGAGATTGAAATGAATTAGAGGCAATAGTCTAAACTTATTATTTACAAATAATAAGTTTATTATTATTTGTAATAATAATAAATCTCCCCACAGAGAAATGACTGAGCAAACATACAGTTAGATAGAAGAAATATATTCTAATGTTTGATAGGAGAGTAGGGTGACTATAGTTAAATGTATTTTATATTTCAAAATAGCTAGAAGACAGGACTTGAAATGTTCCCATCACATAGAAATGATAAATACTCGAGGTAATGGATACCCTAAATACCCTGACTGGATTGTTACACGTTCAATGCATGTAACAAAATATCACATCTGCCCTATAAATGTATAGAAATATTATTTATCAATACACAAAAACTAAGTACAACTAGAGTATTTGCCTCCATGGGGCAATGTCAGATTTGGAAGCAGCATGTCAAAGGCAGTTTCTTTTTCTCCCATGAACAACGCTCAAGACTGAACATTTATTCATTAACACAAAATATTTTAAAAATCTTATCCTGTTTTCAAAATTAAAGACATAGCTCTCTATACAATTATTTCTCTTTTATACTCCTAATTGTGATGTATAACTCATTGCTGGCCAGGAGTAGGTCAGAAGTTAGAAGTTACAGGAAGAAGGTTTCAGAGCAAAAGCCACACCCTGCCCAAAGAAAAACAATTCCCGTCCACTGCTCAGTTCTAATTAAACAACAACACAACTGAAACTAAATAATTGAATGTCAAGGAGAGTATTTAAGGTTCACTTTTTAATATAAATTAGATGTTTAAGTAATACAGATTTTATCTTAAATATAACAGGGGAAAAGGACCTTATGAATCATTGCATTTTAGTGATTTTGAAAGTTCCTTTGGTGAAAACTTTTCACCTACTCCATTTTCAGTAAGATTATATTGGAATAATCTCAATCAAGTTAAGATTGTAAAATATTTTTAAGTGCTCCTTTAAAAAATGATTCTGTATTAACCACCATGAACTATTGTGTTAGACCTTCACTCTAAAGGAATTTTTTCAAATATTTAATAAAACTGTGAAAGAAACAGTATAAATTCTTTTGAGGCTTTCCTATGTGGAGAGCTATGTGCTCAATTTTTCAAAAGATACAAAAATAAGTAAGATTAATTCCTTGCCCTCAAGGTGCCTCTAATCTAAGAAAATGAATGGAGAGGACATTACTCTCTTGCTTTTGCCTGCCCAGCATTCATTCCTCCTCCTTCTGGCAATTCCTCCAAGAGACAAACCCACCTTCATTCTTTGACTATGGGAGTCAGATGGGGCTGACTGTTAATTCCCCTCATCCACGGGGCAGACTCCTGAGGTGCCAGCTATCTTGGTTTGTCCCAAATGGAAGAGGTTCCTGGGACATGGGATTTTTAATCCTAAAATCAGAAAAGCAACAAGCAAATCGGGGTGAGTTGGTCACCCTAACCCTGACTCAAGCTTGGCCTTTTGGAGCCAATTTTACTCCATTAACCACATGAATTAGTTCAGTGATAGGGACATGCCTCAGTCCAGGCCATAAAGACTCAATTCTGAAACTTTTGTTGAAATAATTGGGAAAGAGTCCCTGTTTCAGCAACAATTGCTAAATAGGTAGAGTATAAGCTTACCTATTTGGCAATTGTTGATACTCTACCTGTTTAGCAATCACTGAAGCTGCTGGTGGCCATCATTGTCACTGTAAAGGGAAAGTCTACCTGAGAATGAAGGCAACACAGAAGAAAGCAAAGCCAAGAGCTGGAGTCCAACACGTGATGACATTGAGCACGTGGGTCCAAGTTAATCTGAAGCTCCATCCTTGGACTTTTCACTTTACATGACTCAGTAAATTATCTTTTTGCTTAAACTATTTTTTTTAACTTTTTAAAAATATATATATATTTTAATTATACTTTAAGTTCTAAGGTACATGTGCACAACGTGCAAGTTTGTTACATATGTATACATGTGCCATGTTGGTGTGCTACACCCATTAACTCGTCATTTACATTACGTATATCTCCTAATGCTATCCCTCCCCTCTCCTCCCACCCCACAACAGGCCCTGGTGTGTGATGTTCCCCTTCCTGTGTCCAAGTGTTCTCATTGTTCCATTCCCACCTATGAGTGAGAACATGCGGTGTTTGGTTTTTTGTCCTTGCGATAGTTTGCTGAGAATGATGGTTTCCAGCTTCATCCATGTCCCTACAAAGGACATGAACTCATTATTTTTATGGCTGCATAGTATTCCATGGTGTATATGTGCCACATTTTCTTAATCCAGTCTATCATTGTTGGACATTTAGGTTGGATCCAAGTCTTTGCTATTGTGAGTAGTGCTGCAATAAACATATGTGTGCTTTTGTCTTTATAGCAACATGATTTATAATCCTTTGGGTATATACCTAGTTATGGGATGGCTGGGTCAAATGGTATTTCTAGTTCTAGATCCCTGAGGAATCGCCACACTGTCTTCCACAATGGTTGAACTAGTTTACAGTCCCCCCAACAGTGTAAAAGTGTTCCTATTCCTCCACATCCTCTCCAGTACCTGTTGTTTCCTGACTTTTTAATGATCGCCATTCTAACTGGTGTGAGATGACATCTCATTGTGGTTTTGATTTGCACTTCTCTGATGGCCAGTGATGATGAGCATTTTTTCATGTGTCTGTTGGCTGTGTAAATGTCTTCTTTTGAGAAGTGTCTGTTCATATCCTTTGCCCACTTTCTGATGGGGTTGTTTTTTTCTTGTAAATTCGTTTGAGTTCTTTGTAGATTCTGGATATTAGCCCTTTGTCAGATGAGTAGATTGCAAAAATTTTCTCCCATTCTGTAGGTTGCCCATTCACTCTGATGGTAGTTTCTTTTGCTGTGCAGAAGTTCTTTAGTTTAATTAGATCCCATTTGTCAATTTTGGCTTTTGTTGCCATTGCTTTTGGTGTTTCAGACATGAAGTCCTTGCCCATGCCTATGTCCTGAATGGTATTGCCTAGGTTTTCATCTAGGGTTTCAATGGTTTTAGGTCTAACATTTAAGTCCACCTTGAATTAATTTTTGTGTAAGGTGTAAGGAAGGGATCCAGTTTCAGCTTTCTACATATGGCTGGCCAGTTTTCCCAGCACCATTTGTTAAATAGGGAATCCTTTCCACATTTCTTGTTTTTGTCAGGTTTGTCAAAGATCAGATAGTTTTAGATGTGTGGTATTATTTCTGAGGGCTCTGTTCTGTTCCATTGGTCTATATCTCTGTTTTGGTACCAGTACCATGCTGTTTTGGTTACTGTAGCCTTGTAGTCTAGTTTGAAGTCAGGTAGTGTGATGCCTCCAGCTTTGTTCTTTTGGCTTAGGATTGACTTGGCAATGTGGGCTCTTTTTTGGTTCCATATGAACTTTAAAGTAGTTTTTTCCAATTCTGTGAAGAAAGTCATTGGTAGCTTGATGGGGATGGCAATGAATCTATAAATTACCTTGGGCAGTATGGCCATTTTCATAATATTGATTCTTCCTATACATGAGCATGGAATGTTCTTCCATTTGTTTGTGTCCTCTTTTATTTCATTGAGCAGTGGTTTGTAGTTCGCCTTGAAGAGGTCCTTCACATCCCTTGTAAGCTGGAATTCTAGGTATTTTATTCTCTTTGAAGCAATTGTGAATGGGAGTTCACTCATGATTTGGCTCTCTGTCTATTATTGGTGTATAAAATGCTTGTGATTTTTGCACATGGATTTTGTATCCTGAGACTTTGCTGAAGTTGCTTATCAGCTTAAGGAGATTTTGGGCTGAGACAATGGGGTTTTCTAGATATACAATCATGTCATCTGCAAACAGAGACAATTTGACTTCCTCTTTTCCTAATTGAATACCCTTTATTTCTTTCTCCTGCCTGATTGCCTTGGCCAGGACTTCCAACACTATGTTGAATAGGAGTGGTGAGAGAGGGCATCCCTGTCTTGTGCCAGTTTTCAAAAGGAATGCTTCCAGTTTTTGCCCATTCAGTATGATATTGGCTGTGGGTCTGTCATAAATAGCTCTTATTATTTTTAGATATGTCCCATCAATACCTAATTTATTGAGCATTTTTAGCATGAAGAGCTGTTGAATATTGTGGAAGGCCTTTTCTGCATCTATTGAGACAATCATGTGGTTTTTGTCTTTGGTTCTGTTAATATGCTGGATTACGTTTATAGATTTTTGTATGTTGAACCAGCCTTGCATGCCAGGGATGAAGCCCACTTGATCATGGTGGATAAGCTTTTTGATGTGCTGCTGGATTCGGTTTGCCAGTATTTTATTGAGGATTTTTGCATTGATATTCATCAGGGATATTGGTCTAAAATTCTCTTTTTATTCTTGTGTCTCTTCCAGGCTTTGGTATCAGGATGACGCTGGCCTCATAAAATGAGTTAGGGAGGATTCCCTCTCTTTCTATTGATTGGAATAGTTTCAGAAGGAATGGTACCAGCTACTCCTTGTACCTCTGGTAGAATTCGGCTGTCAGTCTGTCTGGTCCTGGACTTTTTTTGGTTGGTAAGCTATTAATTATTGCCTTAATTTCAGAGCCTGTTATTGGTCTATTAAGAGATTCAACTTCTTCCTAGTTTAGTCTTGGGAGGGTGTATGTGTTGAGGAGTTCATCCATTTCTTCTAGATTTTCTAGTTTATTTGCGTAGAGGTGTTTATATTATTCTCTGATGGTAGTTTGTATTTCTGTGGGATCGGCGGTGGTATCCCCTTTATCATTTTTTATTGCGTCTATTTGATTCTTCTCTCTTTTCTTCTTTATTAGTCTTGCTAGTGGTCTATCAATTTTGTTGATCTTTTCAAAAAACCAGATCCCGGATTCATTGATTTTTTGAAGGGTTTTTTGTGTCTCTATCTCCTTCATTTCTGCTCTGATCTTAGTTATTTCTTGCCTTCTGCTAGCTTTTGAATGTGTCTGCTCTTTCTTCTCTAGTTCTTTTAATTGCGATGTTAGGGTGTCAATTTTATGTCTTTCCTGCTTTCTGTTGTGGGCATTTAGTGCTATAAATTTCCCTCTACACACTGCTTTAAATGTGTCCCAGAGATTCTGGTATGTTGTGTCTTTGTTCTCATTGGTTTCAAAGAACATCTTTATTTCTGTCTTCATTTTGTTATGTACCCAGTAGTCACTCAGGAGCAGGTTGTGCAGTTTCCATGTAGTTGAGTGGTTTTGAGTGACTTTCTTAATCCTGAGTTCTAGTTTGATTACACTGTGGCCTGAGAAACAGTTTGTTATAATTTCTGTTCTTTTACATTTGCTGAGGAGTGCTTTCCTTCCAACTATGTGGTCAGTTTTGGAATAGGTGCAGTGTGGTGCTGAGAAGAATGTATATTCTGTTGATTTGGGGTGGAGAGTTCTGTAGATGTCTATTAGGCCTGCTTGGTGCAGAGCTGAATTCTATTCCTGGATATCCTTGTTAACTTTCTGTCTTGTTGATCTGTCTAATGTTGACAGTGGGGTGTTAAAGTCTCCCATTATTATTGTGTGGGAGTCTACGTCTCTTTTAGGTCTGTAAGGTCTTGCTTTATGAATCTGGGTGCTCCTGTATTGGGTGCATATATATTTAGGATAGTTAGCTCTTCTTGTTGAATTGATCCCTTTACCATTATGTAATGGCCTTCTTTGTCTCTTTTGATCTTTGTTGGTTTGCAACCGCTGCCTTTTTTTGTTTTTCATTTGCTTGGTAGATCTTCCTCCATCCCTTTATTTTGAGCCTATGTGTGTCTCTGCACATGAGATGGGTTTCCTGAATACAGCACACTGATGGGTCTTGACTCTTTATCCAATTTGCCAGTCTGTGTCTTTTAATTGGAGCATTTAGTCCATTTACATTTAAGGTTCATATTGTTATGTGTGAATCTGATCCTGTCATTATGATGTTAGCTGGTTATTTTGCTCGTTAGTTGATGCAGTTTCTTCCTAGCATCAATGGGCTTTACAATTTGGCATGTTTTTGCAGTGGCTGGTACCGGTTGTTCCTTTCCATGTTTAGTGCTTCCTTCAGGAGCTCTTTTAGGGCAGACCTGGTGGTGACAAAATCTCTCAGCATTTGCTTGTCTGTAAAGGATTTTATTTCTCCTTCACTTGTGAAGCTTAGTTTGGCTGGATATGAAATTCTGGGTTGAAAATTCTTTTCTTTAAGAATGTTGAATATTGGCCCCCACTCTCTTCTGGCTTGTAGAGTTTCTGCTGAGAGATCAGCTGTAAGTCTGATGGGCTTCCCTTTGTGAGTAACCTGACCTTTCTCTCTGGCTGCCCTTAGCATTTTTTCCTTCATTTCAACTTTGGTGAATTTGACAATGATGTGTCTCGGAGTTGTTCTTCTTGAGGAGTATCTTGGTGGCATTCTCTGTATTTCCTGAATTTGAAAGTTGGCCTGCCTTGCTAGATTGGGGAAGTTCTCCTGGATAATATCCTGCAGAGTGTTTTCCAACTTGGTTCCATTCTCCCCATCACTTTCAGGTAACCAATTAGACATAGATTTGGTCTTTTCACATAGTCCCATATTTCTTGGAGGCTTTGTTCATTTCTTTTTATTCTTTTTTCTCTAAACTTCTCTTCTTGCTTCATTTCATTAATTTGATCTTCAATCACTGATATCCTTTCTTCCAGTTGATCGAATCGGCTACTGAAGCTTGTGCATTCATCACGTAGTTCTCGTGCCATGGTTTTCAGCTCCATCAGGTCCTTTAAGGACTTCTCTGCATTGGTTATTCTAGTTAGCCATTTGTCTAATCTTTTTTCAGTGTTTTTAACTTCTTTATGATGAGTTCGTACTTCCTCCTTTAGCTCGGAGAAGTTTGATCGTCTGAAGCCTTCTTCTCTCAACTTGTCAAAGTTATTCTCCGTCCAGCTTTGGTTCATTGCTGTTGAGGAGCTGTGTTCCTTTGGAGGAGGAGAGGCACTCTGATTTTTAGAATTTTCAGTTTTTCTGTTCTGTTTTTTCCCCATCTTTGTGGCTTTATCTACCTTTGGTCTTTGATGATGGTGACGTACAGATGGGGTTTTGGTGTGGATGTCCTTTCTGTTTGTTAGTTTTCCCTTTAACAGTCAGGACCCTCACCTGCAGGTATGTTGGAGTTTGCTGGAGGTCCACTCCAGACCCTGTTTGCCTGGGTATCAGCAGTGGAGGCTGCAGAACAGTGAATATTGCTGAACAGCAAATGTTGCTGTCTGATCGTTCCTCTGGCGGTTTCATCTCAGAGGAGTACCCAGCCGTGTGAGGTGTCAGTCTGCCCCTACTGGTGGGTGCCTCCCAGATAGCCTACTCAGGCATCAGGGAACCACTTGAGGAGGCAGTCTGTCCATTCTCAGATCTCAAACTCCATGCTGGGAGAACCACTACTCTCTTCAAAGCTGTTAGACAGGGACATTTAAGTCTGCAGAGGTTTTTGCTGCCTTTTGTTTGGCTATACCCTGCCCCCAGAGGTGGAGTCTACAGAGGCAGGCAGGCCTCCTTGAGCTGTGGTGGGCTCCACCCAGTTCCAGCTTCCTGACTGCTTTGTTTACCTACTCAAGCCTCACAGTGGTGGGCACCCCTCCCCCACCCTCGCTGCTGCCTTGCAGTTCCATCTCAGACTGCTGTGCTAGCAATGAGTGAGGCTCTGTGGGCGTGGGACCCTCCAAGTCAGGTGCAGGATATAATCTCCTCTTGTGCCGTTTGCTAAGACCATTAGAAAAGTGCAGTATTAGGGTGGGAGTGACCCGATTTTCAAGGTGCAGTCTGTCACAGCCTTGCTTGGCTATGAAAGGGAATTCTCTGACCCCTTGTACTTCCCTGGTGAGGCGATGCCTCGCCCTGCTTCGGCTCATGCTCGGTGCACTGCACCCACTGTCCTGCACCCACTGTCCGACAAGCCTCAGTGAGATGAACCCGGTACCTCAGTTGGAAATGCAGAAGTCACCCGTCTTCTGCGTCGCTCATGCTGGGAGCTGTAGACTGGAGCTGTTCCTATTTGGTTATATTGGAACCACCAACCAGTCTGCTTAAACTACTTTTAATTGGTTTTCTACTACTTGTATCTAAATAAGGGCTAAGAAGAGGGACCATGTGTTTGCACTATACTATCAAGTGAGGTAATTGCTATAAAAGAGTCCCAAAAGGAGAAGAGGTTAAATCAGGCAGAGGTTGAATTCAGCTGCAAGAAGTCAGGAAATGGATTCAGGATGAGCTGGTGTTTGATTAATTCTTGCAGATTAGCATGGTGTAAGTAGTTTCCTATGACTGCTCTACCACAAACTTAGTGGCTTGACCAACACAAATTTTTTACTTCCAGTTCTGGAGGTCAGAAGCGGAGAATGGGTCAGCAGGGCTACATTCCTTCTGGATTTCTTGAAGAGAATTCATTTCGTTGCCTTTTCCAGCCTCTAGAGGCCACCTATATTCCTCGACTTGTGGCCTCATACTCTTATCTGCAAAGCATCTTCTAATCTCTCCCTCTCTGATTCTGACTCTCCTGCCTCCTTTTTCCCTGATAAGGATTCCACATCGTGATTACACGTTGGGCCTACCTAGATGATGCAAGATAATATCTCCCCTTCTCAAGACCCTTACTTAATTATGCCTGGTAGGTCCCCTTTATCACATAAGGTAACTTGTACAATCTGGGGATTAGGATGTAGACACCTTTGGGTGACTATTAATGTCTGGCTGAGGCAATAGCATTGACAAAGGCACCAAGATAAGAGAAGTATGTTAGTTCTTGAAAATAATTTAATTTTCCTGGAAAATATTTGAGAGATCATTGGGATTGAGGCTGGAAAGTTTGGTTAAAATCATATTATCTTGTAGACAGGGAAGGAATCATACTTCATTTAGTACTTAATGAGGTGCAAAGCACTATACTTTTTGTATTGTAGAAAAAGGGATGACTAAAACATTATCTCTACCCTCAAAAAGTTTACAATGTAGTAGGGAGAAAGGCGTCTATATGTAAAGTTCCCAGGATAGTCCTAGTTTATGCCTGTTGTGCCCCATAAATATTCATTGTGCCCCCTTTCACCTTCAAAATATCTTGGTCTGGATGATGAAATATGTCATCACCCTACCTAAATGGCATCATCATCAATATTTATTGAATATTACCATGTAGGAGCCCTGTGTTAGACCCTGGGAGAAAGCAAAAGATAGAGGCAACTTTTCTGGGCTCAAGGTGTTTACCATTTAGTTTCAGAGTTCAAAGATGTTTATAACATGATAAGATAACAAATAATATTTGGTCAACAAAGCAGCAGCATAAATGCTAAGCAAGAGAAACAGAAAATAGGTGCTACAGACAGCAAGAGCTGTAAGAAGAGGAGAGACATCCCTGCAGCCTGGGTGAGCTGGGCAGGCTGTGGCCAGTGAGATGCACAGTTGGCACTGGAGCTTCAAATGTAGGCAGGCTTGTGGAAATAGAGATGCACAGGAGGCACCCAGGCAAGGGCATAGACCACTTGTGATGTGTCAATAGAGATGGAGAAAATTGTCACTGTCTTGTGTTTCAGTATTTCACTGAATCCAAGATACACCCTTTGTTAAGAAATCCTATTATTTTATATACCACTAAAAAAATTGTTGCTAATCAGCTTTAAGAAACATTCTGATTTCAGAGACATTAAAATGTGAAAAAAAATCTATTTTAGAATCAGTGAAATAAGATAATATTTCTTCTCAAATTTAAAGATTCTTGCTAAAGTGGCTCACCTCTGGACTTAATTTCTTTCAATTTTTTAAAATTGTTATTTGTTGTTTCTAATCATTGGTCATCCTATAGCTTTCCCCCAAGGATATTTATATCTCAAACTATGGTACTACAAAAATGTATGTAGAATTTAATAAACATTCTTCCTAATAGTGTGATTAAAAGAATTCTTTTTATTCACAAACCCTCCCTTGGATCCTACTTGAAATCTCCAGAACTAGTATAGCCCACTTAAGATATTAAAAGAGCTATACATTTTAATTGGGTTGAGTCCAGATACAGTAATATATTAGTTAACCAACACATTTGCATGTATTAGTTTACTGTTTCCCAAACCTGCTGAATTACAGAATCACGTGTGGCTTTTGTTAAAAATGTCCCAAGCCCCTCCTTTGAAGATTTGGATCTAGTAAATCTTATGTGGTGTCTGAGGACTTCTATTTCTCACAGGCACTGGGTGTCTCATGATCAGGCATGTTTGGGAAGTATCAGATTAGGTAGTAAGGGGTAACCTGGTATCCTGGTGTGTTACATGGTGGAGTACAGCTGACAGGACACCATGGGGACACTTGCATGAAGGGGAGAAGCTATTGCATGAAACATGGGGCTCTGTGCACTAGGTAGAGAAGAGCCTCAGATTGGCCAGGGACAATTTGAGGTCACTAAATGCTTAAGTAAGGAAAGGAAGTCTGGAATAATAATTGAACTTTGAATGTGTTGAGTGCTTTGCAGCCTACAAAATGCTTTTACATTAGAGTCTTACTTGGTTTTCACAACTGGTCTGTAAATAAGCATGCCCTTTATATCCATGTTATTTCTAAATCACAGAGGTTAAGGTGTTCACTTAGGGTTCTATGGGAAGTGTCAGGACTGAGCCCTGAAGTGGATGCAGGAGCAGTGGATGAAGGGAGCCCTTCTCTTCTGATGCCATCAGCTGCTGACTTCACCACACATCTGACCTAGATGGTCAACAATTTTGTCCACCCTTTAAGCAACCAGGCACCTACTGAATGAACAAAGAGGATATGGACAATATCCCGCAAGTGCTAGAAAATTTAAGTTCTGCTAAATTGGATATTACATACATTCCCCCAGAGCTTGGCCTTACCCTATGGTTCAAATTGAGGTAAATTTTTCTGGTCATAATGATAATAATCCCCAACACTTAACATGTGTCAGATACTGTGCTGAATACTTGCTTTAAAGCTTCTCATTCATTTGACAGTAACCCCAAGAGATATGTACTTAACAGGGCCCTTTTTGCAGATGAGGAAATGAAAGTTCAAATAGCTCGAGACATTGGCCCATGATTGTTCTGCTGGTGAGTAGCAGAGTGAATACTCAAATTCAGGTCTGGTAGGTTCTAGGAATTGTGCTACATAACTTTTACCATCCCCCCAACTTTGACAGCCCATATTCACCAATGCACAGGCCAGCCTTGAGGCTTGAAACTGGAATTAACTGATCAAGGCACAAACTAAAAATCAGAAAAAAACAGAATACATCTAGCCTCAAATTCTCTCCACAGCTGCTTCCAGACTCTGTGGTCTTGCTAATGGTTATACCCTAAAGTCTTGATAATGATTCTATCATTATCATTCTGGTAATGGCTATACCAATGGGGTCAGGGCCCCACTCTCACATGTTCTAACAATATAGGTAATTTATAGAGGAGGATAAAAAATAGCATGAGTTTTTATAATTATATCCAAAATTTCCAGGTAATTTTACATTTGACTTGAACTTCCTTGAACTTTTTAAGGCCAGCTTCCATCTCTGAAGATACCGGTTCCCTCTTTTATGTCATGTGAAAAACTGGCTGGGCCCTGCCCTATTTCTGACCTGGCATGAATGCCATCTGATTTACTTAACCTAAGGCACCTGGGTGTAACTGGTTTTGTTAGACACATGTAAATATCTTTCTGGCAGATTACAGAAACCCAAGCATTATAATCTCTTTTGACATTCATTAAAAATAAAGGGTCTACTTGTTTCAGTGACATAATTTTTCAGAGATAAACAGAGGCTGCTTCTGTTGAAGTCACCTTTCGTAGAAGGTGAAAAAAATTGGTTAACAGTACTGTAATTGTGTTAGTGCATTCCGAAGGTAAAAACATACAAACAAAATGGAAAGTTTTAATTAGTGTAACTCTTTATAGTAAAACCCAAAAGCTGAAAAGAGGGAAAAAATTATTATTATGACATTATAGGACTAGAGGAAGCACAGTTTGGAGCAGCTTATCTATGTTGCCTGCTCACACCCAGGATGTGTCCTACCAGATTCTGCAGACCCAGAAACAGATTAGGGAGCAAGAAATTTGGTAAATTAATATATTTGGTGAGATGGGAAAGTCAGAATCTATGCTCAGCCACAAGGTGTGGCCTCAGTGAAAATGGAGGTGGATTTCTGACCCCTTTTCTAGGAGCTAGTAGAGTACTGGCTTCTCACTGTTCCTGTTTGGATGATAGTGGTGTCATTACTGACTGCCCATAAATAACCTCTAGGCCCAATTCCTCAAATTACTCTTAGCATCATGGTTTTCAACTATCCTCCTAAGCTCTCAACCAGAGGTCCAGAATCTCTCCAGGGTCACCTACTATGGTCCAGTCTCCAGGGATTCAATGGAGTTGCTAAGCTACTACTCAAATCCCCTGTCTTCTCCTTTTCTCTCCACATAACTCATCGTCAGTGCTCAGATATCCTTGTGTCAATGAGCTGTCTTGTTATCATCCCTGGATTTTTGCCCTGGTCACCCACTGGTTCATAGAATCTCCTAGCCACCCATGACCTCCATATCACTCTCCCAAGTCCCCCATACGCTCAGCAACCTCTTTCAGCTGCTTCTGTAGCCCTCAGACACATGCAGGACCTCTCAGAGATTTATACAAGTTGTCCATCTGTGTTAGTTTGCTAGGACTGCCATAACAAAGTACCAGAGACTGGGAGGCTTTAAACAATAGCAATTTATTTTCTCATAATTCTGAAGGGTTGAAGAACTGTTAGAATAGGCAGATTGATGCAAGCAGGCAGGAGGACCCCTTGAAAAAAGGGAGGTCTGGAAAATCTCACATGCCAGAGACCACCTGAAACACACATGCTACACAGGATCAGAGAGGAGGGCAAGTACCTATACAGGAAGGAACTCCCATTAAGATGCCCAGTAAGAGTATGCTCTGCAGTTAACCTGACAGAATGTAGCTAGATACATGCTGATAAGGAGGAAAGAGGGCAAAAGAGAAATTCCTAAGAGATACTCAGGTGCAATAAGTATAGGTTTGACTGCTATCCCATCTTCTGGGGGTGACGGTAATGAGCAGTGCTGCCAATAGGTAAAATTTGCAGCCAACACTGGGCTGTGCATGCATATCAACTGACAGTAAAGGAGAATCCCACAACCCTGGTGTGGGAACTAGGTGGGGGAAAGGCAGGGACTTAAGGCAATAGCGGACAAACTAGACAAAGAAAAAAGGTAGAGACTTAAAGCAGAGCTGGAAACTTCAAGAAAGGGTTCCACATAATAAAAACTGCAATGTAGAGCTCTTGGGGCTGCTGGCCTACTCACTCTTTCAGGAGCCCATTCTGCCTCATCTTTCAGAGTGTAATGTCTCTTTAAATAAACTCTCTCCTCTCCATTTCCCTTCAATAAAGCTCTCTGCTATCTTTGAACTGTTTCTTCGCTGAAATCTTTCTCCCAAAATGACTAAGGACTGAAGATTCCCCCCACTTTCTGGTAACAGAACAATATCAAGGTATCAGCAGAGTGGGTTTCCTCTGAGGGACACTCTCCTTGGCTTATGGATGGCCATCTTCTCTCCATCTTCATGTGGTTTACCCCACTGTGCATGTTTATGTCCTCATCTCTTTTGATAAGGACGTTGGTCAGATTGGGGCCAACCTCTGTGGCCTCATTTTAAATTAATTACCTCTTTAAAGGCCCTGTCTCCAAATGCAGTCATATTCTGAGGTACTAGGGGTGAGGACTTCAATATATGAATTTTAAGGGGGCAGGGACACACAATTCAGCCCATACCATCTAATTAAAGAAGTGTCTGGTCCCCTTGCCAGCATGACTCACCTGTTTGCAGATTTGACCCACCTGCTGGTAAGTGTGCCACACCTGCTGGCCGGTGTCATATAACTGCTCACATCACTTACCTGCCTACTGACAGAACCTGCCTACTTGCTGGGCTGTAAGAAACCCCTGACTTCCTAATAGCCACAGCCTGATTCCTGACATCACCTGTTTGCAAAGCTTCCCCACAACTTGTTTCTTACCTCCTCCAGCAATGCCTCAGGCCACCCCCCTTCTTCCCGAACCCTACTCTACTCACCTTCTAGCTGTTTCTTTCCTTCCCACTTCTTACTCTCTAGTCTTCACTCAGCAGCCAGTTGGAGCTTTTGAATTAGAAAATCATTTCCTGTGGCTCATTTGCTCAGACACTACAAATGTTCTCTCATATTCAGAATTAATCCAGTGTCCTTACTGTGGTTGATGGTGCCTCACAGGATCTGACCCCTGAGTAGTTGCGTATTTCCCAGACCTCAGTTCCCTCCAACTCACAATCTCATATACATCATCCTTAACAACCTGGCCTGGCCTACTACTTATTCTTTTTTGTTTTTTGAGACAGATTCTCGCTCTGTCACCCAGGCTGGAATGCAGTGGCATCATCTCAGCTTATTGCAACCTCCACCTCCTGGGTTCAAGTGATTCTCCTGCCTAGCCTCCTGAGTAGCTGGGACTACAGGTGCCTGCCACCACACTCGGCTAATTTTTATATTTTAAGTAGAGATGGGGTTTCACCATGTTGGCCAGGCTGTTCTCAAACTCCTGACCTCAGGTGATCTGCCCATCTTGGTCTCCCAAAGTTCTAGAATTACAGGCGTCAGCCACTGCGCCCAGCCTGCTTGTTCTTATTTCTTCTTCTCAGAGACCTTGATAAGCTCATTTATGCCTCAGAACCTTTGCTGCATCCTCACTGCCTAAACCACCCTCCACACAAAGCTTTGAATTTCTCATCCCCATATTCATTAAATCTCTGCAAGAGAAACTGTGTTTATTAATAAGTGTATACAATTGCTAATAACCCACAAAAGGCAGATTAATTGGAGAAAAGGCATACAAATTTATTAACATGCACGTGGGGAGCAAACCACAGAGTGATTACCCCCCCCCCCAAAGGCATTCAGAAGCCGATACACCATCTTGAAGATGCAGAAAGAATGGGGACTTGGATTGCGGCAAAACAGATAATGGTGGTAAAACAGGTTATGAAAGGGGGAAAAGATGGGAGTAGCTAGCAAAGGTGGTCTTGTTATATAATAAAACTCACAGGTGAAAGCTCTTAGAGAAAATAGATGGTAAATGTTTCTTTTAGACCTTTTAAGATAATCAGACTCTCAGGTAATTTTTTCTAGGTCCAGACAGGGGAAGGCCTCAGAGAAAAGCTGGCTGCATCTATGCAGATTATCTACTGATACAAATGCTGCCCACCAAAGACAGCTTTGCAGGGTTACTTCTGTTTGTTGGCTTTCTGACCAACCATCTCAAAATATGTCAAATAAGTATATTTTAGGATGAAATATTTTAGGGAGATTTCCTTCAGTCCTTATGTATTCGTCTGTTTTCACACTGCTGATAAAGACATACTCGAGACTGGTTAATTTATAAAGAAAAAGAGGTTTTATTGACCCACAATTCCACGTGGCTGGGGAGGCCTCACAATCATGGTGGAAGGTGAAAGTTTATATCTTACATAGTGGCAGACAAGAGAGAACTTGTGCAGGGAAACTTCTCTTTATAAAACCATCAGATCTCATGAGACTTATTCACTATCAAGAGAACAGCACAGGAAAGACCCACCCCCATGATTCGATCACTTCCCACCAGGTCCCTCTCATGACACATGGGAATTGTGGGAGCTACAATTCAAGATGAGATTTGGGTGGGGACACAGCCAAACCATATCACCTTACTTTGAAACTTTAAAATGTTTTGTATATAGTTGATAACTTTGGAGAGATTTGGGTTAAATGTTGTTAGATAGAGAGGAAAAGGAAGGGAAAAGAAAACAAATGGTGATAAGCAAAGAAGACTAAATTTAAACATATCCCATATCTTCTTGAATCAACCTGTTTGACCTGAGAATAGATCAGGTCAATTGAATAGCTGTGTCCCATTTCAGGAGGTGGCATTGCAAATGGGCTAGGCCTCTATATATGGCAAACATCTTTAGTAAGAGGTATTTCTAAGGAAATAGAAGAAAAACAAAAGTGAATGTCTGAAGCAGTCTACACACTGGTTTTTCTAGAGACTCTAAAGCATCTTCAGATGGCAGGGGCTATCAGATTTTTTCTGCATTTGTAGTTTGAATTAGGTGTTTAAGTGAGCTTTCTGAGTAGTCCATACATCATCAGGCATGAAGGCTGTTTATAAGTTGCTGTGGTGATTTCTTCTAGAGTTTAATTCAAGTTGTCTGTTTCCAAAAAAAAAAAAAAAGGACAGGTTTGATTTCTAGTGATTCCAAGTGAGAGAAATAGAAGAAAAATGTGAAAACATTAGTTTGGAGACTTGTAACAAGGAAAGAATTAAGGGTTCAGCCCAAATTGTAGGAAATTGTAAAAACTAAAAAACTACCAACAAGGCTATAATCGAATAACAAGTGTACTGTAATTTTCTTCTCAAACATAATTTTTTCTCTCCCCAGTTCCCCATTTCTACCAAGCGTAAGGAATAGTAGGACCAATTTATTTGCAAAATAAGTTTTAGTTTTATTGTATTTGGCTTCATTATTTGCATAAAATGCAGCAAACTCAGTGATTGACTATGTAGGTTTTTAAGTTGGCTTTGCTGGAGAAAATCATGAAGAATCTAAGATTAGACTTTTAAAAGGCTTGAGGCTAGAAAATCAAGCCAAGAGTTTGCCAACAGACTGTGCTTGTAATATCCACATGAATTGGGTAAATTCTTTTATTCTTGAGGTCCCACAAGATCTTGAAGTTCCTGGTCCTATCAGAAAGTGACATTCTTTACCTACCTACCTACCTCTTATAAGGTCAAATAAACCTTATAAGAGAACCATGTAGACAAGGTACCATATCAGTCTTTCCAATCTCAAAGCAGTCTGGTCATACCTGAAAATATGCCCTTCCAGTAAAAACCTTGGAAAAATAACCAGTGTCTCTAATCACATTCTGTTACAAAAGAAAACAGATTCTTATTGAAATTATGCAAGTAACTATGTTGCCATAAATTAAAAATACTCACAAATAGTTTCCTGTTGGGGTGATCAGACCCAACACCAAGTCGTGGGGGTGACAAAGTCCGGTGGAGTAAAAGGATTGAGAAAAAGACAGTTTGAGAGAGAAAGGTGGGACACCAGGGGAGCCATCACAATCATGGAGGCTACAAAGGCCCTGAGCTCTGGGAGCCCATGCTATTTATTGGTAATCCAACAAAGAAACAGGTGGTGAGAATGTGGAGGACAAAAGGTCAGGCGTATGATCTACAGCTGTGATGGTTTAGCATTTATATGGAACATGTTCTGCTACTTGAGGTAATGGAGAGCAGGTTCTTTTAACTCAAGATACAGTCGATCCTGGGAGAGCAAGGAGCAAGGAGCCAGCAAGTCTAGACCCGTTCCAGAGCCACAAGCCCTGGATTCTATCCAAGCCACGAGGGATTTTATGCCCTGGGCTTAGATTATGGTGGGTGAGGGTAGCCTTCCACCCTTTAGCACAGAATTTGGTATTCCAAAGGCCACAAGGGGTTTTAGACCCTGGACCCTGGACATGTTCCAAGACTCTTTTACATTATGTCAGACATGCAAGCCCTGCCTCAGCTTCTCCCAACGCTCAGCTTTTCCCAACAGTTTCCAAATTCTGGAGAAATCAGGTAAAGAGTAAGATAAACATTTCGACTTTGTTCACAAAAGTACACTTTACCCTATTGTTGTAAGCTACAAATAGCTCAAAAGAAAAAGTTTTCTTGACTCTGGAAAACTAAACATAAAAAGAATCAGCAATGTTTCAAACAAAGTTATAAAAAATTATTTCAGTCCTCTATTCATTCTCATGTAATTCATACTTGCTTTGATTGCTGTTGAGTTAGCAATCCTCATGAACACATCGGCTTTTTTTTTTTTTTTTTTAAGTGGAGACTGTTTCACCATTTTGGCCAGGATGGTCTCGATCTCTTGACCTCATGATGCACCCACCTCGGCCTCCCAAAGTTCTGGGATTATAGGCGTAAGCCACCGCACCAGGCAGAACACATCAGCTTTTTAATTAGAGTCCTGGAAGTTTTTAATCTAGTCCAATGTTATGGAATAGATTAAACTGTTATCTCCAAAGTTACCAGAAACCTGTATTCAAGAGTGTTAAATACTGGTCAGGATGCTTTCCAAAAATTTCCTTGAAGAAGAAGGAAATTTGGGACTATAGCCAATTATAAACCATTCTTCGAGAAAAATCAAAGTAAAAGAATAATTGTCTATGGGTGACAAAATACTTAGAAATATCTATAAAGACACAATTAATAAGAAAAGTTGGTTATTCCAGTGGCATACAACAATTTAATGTAATAATCATAATTATTACTGATGACATATCCTAAGACATGTAAGAATTTAGGGAATCTATATAACCTTGGGGCACATTAATAACATATTTATACAAGTTAAACACCATTTCTTATTTGACAATGCTTGCCATATCATTTTAACATACTAAATTAGCCTAATAAGTCTCTCTTGGACTTTCAGGATCCCTAATATACAAAAAGTTAATTTTAGGCCAAAGATCAAATTTGGAATTTGAAATATGATTTTGGAAAGTGCTCAAAATGGGAACACAAGTCACTGAAAAAAAACATTCATTCAATTAGCCAAAGTGATAATTCAAAGCTTTCAAAAGGCAAAAATCATATAGAGTGACAGGAGACTCAGCTTTTCAAACAATTAAAAGACCTGATAGGCAAGGTGTGGTGGCTCACACCTGTAATCTCAGCACTTTGGGAGGTCAAGGCTGGTAGATCACCTTAGTCAGGAGTTCAAGACAAGCCTGGCCAACATGGTGAAACCCTGTCTCTACTAAAAATACAAAAAAATCAGCCAAGTGTGGTGGTGGGCACCTGTAATCCCAGCTACTTGGGAGGCTGAGGCAGGAGAATCGCTTGAACCCAGGAGGTGGAGGTTGCAGTGAGCCAAGACTGCACCATTGTACTCCAGCCTGGGCAACAAGAATGAAACTCCGTCTCTCTCTGTCTCTCTCTCTCTCTCTCTCTCTCTCTCACACACACACACACACACACACACACACAAAGACCCAATAAAGAGGCAAACAAAATCTGTCTCTCTCTTCCCTTTTTTTTTTGCAGTTTACATAAAATGTAAACAAAAAATGTTTTACTATCTCTTATGAATATTACACAAAAATCATGTTCTAAAAAGAAAGTCAAATTTCACTTTTGCATCAGTGTATTATTAATGCTAACAATAATTTTAATAAAACCTTATAAGCAGATTCATGCAATCTCAATCAGCTTTGACCATACCCAATAATATTTCCATAAACCCTTTTTAACGTCTTATAATTTTCCCCATTTTCTTTATTTCCAACTTTCTGTATCCATTGAGTTTTTTTTTTTTTTTTGATGGAGTTTTGCTCTTGTTGCCCTGGCTGGAGTGCAATGGCGTGATCTCTGTTCACTGCAACCCCAGCCTCCTGGGTTCAAGCAATTCTCCTGCCTCAGCCTCCAAGTGGCTAGGATTACAGGCATGCGCCACCACACTTGGCTAATTTTGTATTTTTAGTAGAGACAGGGTTTTGCCATATTGGCCAGACAGGTCTTGAACTCCCAACCTCAGGTGATCCGCCCACCTCGACCTCCCAAAGTGCTGGGATTACAGGCATGAGCCAATGCACCCATCCCCACTAAGTTTTATCTATTATTATTTTTATTCCTTCAATTTAAGACAACTTTTAAAATCCTCTAAACTAACCAAAATTACTTTTCCTTTAACGAAACCCACATTTTCCTGCCTCCTTATATAACCTTTTTTAAACCGAAAATACTTCGTACTTTTCTTATGTACTTTGTATACAGAACTGTTTATTTTGTTAATATATCTAGCAATTTTAATTACACATATTAATCACAATGTTATCTTTTATTTTGGTAACCTTATTTTGTGAAAACCCTAGGAAATAAGCAATTTTAATTATGTACCTGATGCAGATCTTGCGACAAGGGACAGGGATGTGAAGACTATGCCTGGAGGATCCAACTCCTCCTAGCAAGGCCGGAAGGCACAACTGAGCCAGGGAGAAAGGGATTAGGCCCTGTTCCCAGGCCTCACCGTGGTCACTTGCCTAGACCTCAAAATCTAAAGGCTGAAATCCAAAAACATAAACTCACAGATTAAAAATGTCATAGAAGCAACAGTTTTATCACTTTAAAACATCTATTAGAGACAGTATACACCTGTCTGACAAATAGAACCAGGCAAAAAAAAAAGTCTAAATTAAATTCTGAAGACATTTATATTTTACCAATAACTTTTAAAATCACTTTATTTATGAAAGATTACTAAAATCATGTAAATTTGATAAACTTTTGGGCTAGTTATTTATGAGCACTCATTTATTTATAAATTAAGTTGGGACAATATATAAACATAGATGTGTACCCACGTATACATAAAAATACAAACATAAAAAAAGACTTTATAGCTTTGACTTTAAAATTTTAGTCATGAGACCATTGAAACTCACTAGTTTAAAAGGCATTTGGATTCAAACTGTACCTTTGTAAATGCAAAAGGATAAAGTTTATCTTTCTCACATAGGTAAAGCCCTCACTGAGTTTTAGATTAAACGTGGTAGCAAATTTACATCTCAAAGCACAGAGAAAGAGGATTTAGCTTTTTCGAGGAGTTTGGGTGTGTTAGAGGAAGATTAAAAATAAATGCCAAGGTAACATAAAATCATAGGATTTCATAAGGAAACATGCAGATGGGCCTAGAGGAAATTTAGAAACCTTTTCAAAATAACCAGCTAAACACCAGAAAGTCATATTTTGGAGACCAATCTATTTGAATAGGTGGCTTTTAAATTTTGTCTTCATTCTTCAACTGGACCACTGACCTCAGGGCAAAGCTCATTAACAAACTGGGCCCCAAAAAAGCATTGCAGGTTTTATGAAGGACCTAATATTTAAATATGTGAAAAGTAGGCACAGCTGGAAAGTATATCTAGATCTTTAAAAATCAAGGATTCCTGCCTGGCATAGTGACTCATGCCTATAATCCCAGCACTTTGGGAGGCTGAGGCAGGTGGATCACAAGGTCAAGAGATTGAGACCATCCTGGCCAACATGGTGAAACCCTGTCTCTACTAAAAATACAAAAATTAGCTGGGCATGGTGGCACGCTCCTGTAGGCCCAGCTATTCAGGAGGCTGAGGTAGGAACCTCAATCACTTGAACCTGGGAGGCAGAGGTTGCAGTGAGCCGAGATCACACCAATGCACTCCAGCATGGTGACAGAGCGAAACTCTGTTCCACTTTTCCATTGAATTCCAGGTGCCAAAAAATAGACACACATCTTGAGATGAGGGCTAGGCAGACAGTTCTTGTTACAAAGACATTGCCCCTAAGCTGGTGGGCAACCCAGAATCATTTGACCCACTTTGACAAGCTCATCTCCCATGAGAGTCTCATCCCTCTGTGGTGAGCACTCTCATAGACTCCAAGTGTTCAAACTGCACCTTTCTCATCTAAACACAAAGAAATACATAGCCGCCTGTAGTGACAACCATTTATTGCAATCACTGTCAGAACTTCCCAAACTGTAGTTCTTGCCAGTGACCCACCAGCCATTGCACACATAAAGGTCAAGTTCTCTCTTAGAGTACAAAGTAATTCTTGGCATCCCCAAGGCCAAAGAGATCAGGTAACAGAATGTAAAATAGAGCAGAGCTTTAGATCTGAGAGAACCTGCCTGTGACTCTTGAAACTCCACAAGGAAAACAGAAGACTTCAAAAGGGGGTGAGTGGCACCTTTTTCTGAGTTTCTTAAGGGGCCTGAGTCACTAACACTCCCTTCTAGATCTTTTCATGTGGTATCAAAGACAGTAAAGAGAAAGACAGCATAGGGAGGAGAAGTAAATAAAATAATTCTTGAGAAAGGAAAAGAACAGAGGAACCAAGCACATATTTAAAAGAGGTTTCAGTTGACTGAAAAAAATCCCCCCAAACGGGCCTTAAAAAGCAGGAAGACCTTTTTAGAAAAGTATATGTGTATATATAGCTTGAATATTGGCTTTTAATGAAGCTGACTTCTGACCATGGAGATCTTTTCAAAAAAATCCTTTTAAATCTCTAACAGATTTTAACCATGACAAACAACTGATATTTCTGGCTTTTAACTTTAAAAAAAAACAAAAAACAAAAAATATTCTCCCACCTCATAAGATCCAGAACCACCTCAAAGACAGCTCAAAGAAAGGAGTTTTATTAGCCACAAATGTGTTACAACCCACATCTGTCCAGCTGCATTCTCTTAAGGTCTCAGCGTCTCAGCTGACCATTTTCACACAAATGCCCAAAAGCCCCATATGCCCCACTCAAAAGCTGCCCATGAAAGAGAAAAGGACCAATAAATGCCTACTCCCAAAAGCCAAAAGTCACACAAACTTCAAACCAAAAGAGATTGATTCCCTGACCAGGAATCAAACCAAGGCTGCAGGAATGAAGGCATGGAATTTTAGCTGTCACACTGCAAGCTGGACTAGACTTCATTGTGAATCCTTCAAAGGGTCCAAAGCAGGCAGTTTTAATGTACAAGGGCTTTTAACTTTGTTTCAGGTCAGATTTTTGCTCTTTAATTTAGTCAAGGAAATTTCTAAGGCTAACCATGGTACTATTATGTGTCTTTCTTTCAATTTGGTCTTCCTGCAGGTACAAAGAAGTCAATTATTTAGAATAAGTGATCTCCAAATTTCCTTTTTTTTTTTTAAACATAGGAGTCTTTGCCTCTTTATAGAAAGCTCAGGGTGTATTATAATTTGCCAGGCTTGGAACAAAGTGGTGTTTCCTAGAGAAGGCATAGAAGAAGCAATCCCCCAAATCCCCCTCCCCCAAAATTCATTATCAGGGACAGTCTCAGATAGCAAAACACTCTTGTTGCCATAGACTAACAAGCAACAAGGTTGAGACAACAAAAGTCCCATGGTGATGGGACTTGTTAAGACAAACTCGCCTGAGAACTTGACACGTTCAGAACAGAAACTGTGCTGGCCTCAAGTTCCCAGCCATTTTTAGAATGGTCACCTGTCATGACTTGAAGATCATGCCCCCCAGATGGTGGAGACAAAAAGAATGTGCTCTCACTTCATCACAAGTCAAGCTCTCATGGACATAAAACAGGACGAGAGGAAACCTTATCCAGTACCCATCTTTCTGACAGAACAGCACAGAAAAACAAAGGCATAGGAAAATATTATTTCTGGAAGAAAAGGGATTAAATATGAATATGCATACCAAAAAGTACACCAGAGTTGTACTTGGCTACACCTAGAAAAACAAAGGCATAGGAAAAGATGATTTCTGGAAGAAAAGGGATTCAATATGAGTACACAGAGTTGTACTTGACTACACCAAGACTAGTCACACAAATCCTTTTCTCCTATTAATCAAAACCTTGCAGGTGAAAAAGAAACGGTGCTTTTTACCATTTGCTCCACCAGAGAGAGACAAACAGAGGCTGGGAGCCTGGTGGGTAAGAATCTCTTACCCTTCTGCTGGCTTGTCAGGTCCTGGGTTCCCTTAGCTGCAGCTTCCAGAAGAGTGGAGCTTTGGAATCCTGCTCACAGCAACAAAACAGTAGGAGCCAAAGGAAAACCTCCCCTTTGCCCTCTGAAGTTTTGCTGAAAAAAATCAACTCAGATGAATTGGAGAAAAGGCATACAAATTTGTTAATGTGCACATGAAGGAAAACCACAGAGTGACTACCCCACCCTCCAATGGAGTTAAGAAATGTATGCCATCCTGAGGTTGCAGAAAGAATGGCAGCTTGGATCATGGCAAAACAGATTCTGGTGGCAAAATGCATTATGGGAGGGCAAGGAGAGGAGGCCTGGCTAGCAAAGGTGGTCTTGTTATATAAATAAAACTTCACAGGTATCAGTCCTCAGAAAGAATAGATAGTAAGACTCTCATTAATCTTTCTTAGACAAGGAAAGGCCTCAGACAAAACCTAGCGGCATCAGTGCAGATTGTCTACAGATGTAAATGTCCCCTACGAAAGGCAGCTTTGCAGGGTTACTTCTGTTTGCAGGGTCTCTGAACAGCCATCCCACCTCAAAGTATGTCAAAGAAGTATACTTTGGGGTGAAATATTTTTATTTCCTTCAGTCACTATTTATCTTATTTTTCAAAAGCCTACAGGAAAGGTTATATATAATTTTAAGAAGCCCATTTGTTTGCTTGAAGATCTTAATTATAAGTTTTGCTGCAACTAGTTACAGGACTATAGGCAAATTAGTTAATCTCTTCAAGTCTGTATTATTATCCTTGTAAAATGGAAACACTGCTGTTTGTTATCCTCAAAAAAAAAAAAGCTGAGTGAAACTCGTGTGATATGATCAAATGAGATAATACTTTGAGAAAGAATTAATCAAAGAAGAAATTTTTAAACTCATCTGGATATCCCATGCTATATTTGAATATGTGTTTATCCGCAAGGGAGAAATGGAGAGCAATATTACCAATTCTTCACAGGGCATTCTTCATTGACGTTTGTCCCAGTCTTGTGTTTCTTTCTTCTCTGATTTTTACTTTTAGTTTATGTCACCTAATCCTTTCTGGAATCAGGGGACGTTACATATAAATACATTTTAAAACAGCACTCACCCTTTGTATGCTTGAATCATGCTTTAAAAAAACAATCCAGAAATTCAACTACCCTATGAGCTCTGTGATGCGTATTTTATTAACCCTTTCTTCTATATCTATAATTTGAAGATGGCTGGAGTCAGCTGGCAAATACAGAAGCAGGAAACATTACACTGAAGCTTAGAAAATAATATCCCCAAATGAAGGCATCAGAAATAAAAGTTCTTCTCTGACCTTCTTTCTCTCAAGGTGAGTCATAAAAACCAGAATCCCTTTTCCCCAAAGCCAGCCACAAAATCTTAGAATATTACTCTAACTTTCCCTTTGCCTTTCTGTGTAAAAATTGGACATAAAGAAATTTTCTGACCTCCCTTATTTGGCTGTAGGTCATAAGACCCCCATTCCATAGAGGGCCCTGTGCCACACCCAGAAGGAAGGCTGCTCAGAGAGGCCAAGACGAGTCTAGACAGGCAGGCCCTGCTGGGGTTTCCCAACTCCATCTATTAGCATTAGATCATACCCTTATTGTCCAATCGTATTTCTCCATTGCTGCTCGTACTTTGTTGAACCTAAGCAAAAATCGGACAATTTTCTGTGTATTTTTGGGTCTTCATTCAGAAGGTTCCTGTGTGTATATGTTAAATAAATTTTTATGATTTTTCTCCAATTATTCTGCCTTGTATGAAGTGATTTTTCCATGAAACTTCAGGGGCTCAAGGGTCCTGGCCCCTGAAATTAATATAACCTAGGACATAAATTTACCCTTCTATTATCTCACTCCTCATACCACCCCCACCCCCAACACACACACTTCTTCTTCTTTTTTTTTTCTCAATATTCTAGAATGTACCTGGAATGAGCCTAAAATATTTTTTCCCCCAGGAATGGTGTAATGTATGGAATGGTTATTTCTAGGGGTATTTAGCTTATGAATGATTAAAGAAAAAGTCAAAAAGGACTTTGGAAATTATCAAATTTAAACCTGCATTTTACATTATTAAATAAACTTCGTATGAGGTCGTTGGTTTAGATTGAGCCCCTGCACTAGGTTCAACAGACCAAACCAAAATGCAGTCACTCCTGCTGAAGTTCCATGTCACCAAGCCAAAAGTAAGTTCTTTACCTGACCTTCTGAGAAATCAGGAGAGTGAGAGATAATAGCCAAATCTCCACACAAGCCAGTTTTAGCTGGCATGATAAGGAAATCCCCTCTGTTTTAACCTTTACAAGGAAAGGTGCTTGGAAATAACCAACTTGCTTTTTGTCTTTTGATTCTGCTTTTCTCAGCCCTTTTCTGTCTACAAAACCAACCTCCTCTGCTCAGTTCATCCGAACACATTCCACTTTGTAGAATTAGATGTCGCCCAATTCTAGAATCACAAATAAAAGCCAATTAAGGTCTTTAAATTTATTGTAATTTTGTCTTTGAGCAACATATATGAAGTTTTAATTACCTGCTTAGTTATAGGTAGCAAATTTGAAACACTCATTCCTTTCCCAAGGACATGATGAAGTGATCAGATTATTTTATACCCCTTTGAACAGCTTTCTGAGGCATGTTTGTATAGGCTTCTTGGTTACTTTAGAAACATTCTAAGCAGCAGAGCAGTCTTACAACCTGAGTATTTTCTATCTTCGCAGATTCACGTGTCTGGATTTGTTGACTTAGTGGGTTGGCACAGGGTACATGCAGACCCCAGGTCAAATGAGTACTGAGATTTTTCTCTTCTATGAGATGTATTTCAATCCCCTGAAGTTTCCACGGGAATTCTTTATTTCATGGTGGATGAGGTCGTATGTCCTGTCCCATAACTGTCCTGCCACCATCACCTGATTTTCAACCATAACCTGTTTTTGGTCATGCTCTGAGCCCCCATTTTTTCTGTAACCTCCAGGTGGTGTTTAAGCTGCTGCACCCCATTGAGGGGTTAGTGGTAATCGCTCTGTGGTTCTCTCTGTGTGCACACGAATAAATTTGTATGCCTTTTCTCCAATTAATCCTGCCTTTTGTGAGTTGATTTTTCAGCGAACCTTCAGAGGACAAAGTGGAAGTTTTCCCTTGGCCCCTATAATTATTTCATATTGCCTTAATTTCTTACATTATGACTATATTTATGTATTTCTTATATAATTTAAAATAAAAGATATATGATTAACATTAGAGTACAATGATGTTCATGAATGGCACCCATCCACTTGAGCCCCAGTAAATTGCTGCCCCTGTGGTCTTAGCACTAAGACCGGGGAGTGGCATTTCGGCTGGGAGGGTGTTTGCAAATCTGTAGCTAGTGTAGCTCCTGCAGCTTGTGCCAATGCAGACAGCGTCATCAGCCATCCACTGACCACACCAAGGTGCAAGCAGCCCCAGGGCAAAGTCAGGGAGCTGCTGCATAACAAAGGGCAAATTCTATAACTTTTCCAATTCTCAGTTTTTTCATCTTTAAAATGGGAATAAAGGCAATGATAGCAGTACCAGCTCACTCATAGATTTTTAGTTTGTTTTTGTTTTTGTTTGTTTGTTTGTTTTTTCCTGGCAATATCCTGCTTGATATTTCCATGCATTGCAGCTCTGACCTAGTGACTGAAGACTGAAACAAGGTAAAAGGTCAAAGGCAGATGATGAATGGCTGGAGCCAAACTGGGATGAGTTAACTAACTGATACATATCATAGTGACCTAGTTCTGCCTGGCATCTTTGCAGAACTAAAACTGGGACCTAAATAGCATTGTTTCCAGGAGAAGAAAACTGGTTGGCAATTTGTCAAAATAGTAGAAGCAAGGTCTCAGCCCCATTTTTTTTTTTTATGGCCTTATGAATTTTAAGTAACCTCAGGAAGGCATTGGAAGTTTTCCTTGAGATAGAAATCTCTCCCTCTGTCCTTTTCAAAGCCTCCATGGACAAAATACTATCAAAATGATCGTTATTCTGCCAGTCATGTTAACAAGGAAGTGTGCATTTTAATAATTTTTCATTCCTTTTCCCCAGAGAGATAGACACAGGGAATGCCAGCTCAAAGGCCAATGTATCCACACATCCACCCTTAATTAAATAGGTGGGCAAGAGTATACATTTTGCAATTTAAAAAACTATTTTACTACAGAACTAGATTCCTACTTTTTCTGGGTTTAAAGACACACATGGTCTTAGCGTATGTACATACATATATAAAGTGAGTAAGGCAATCTAGAAATGTACACAAAAGAAAGTAAAATTCTTCCCCAAACTCACCACCAGGAGATACTGCAAATGACAGTTTTGTGCATGTCCATTTTGAAAAGTATGTTTTCCTTTATATATATTTAAATTTTTTTCCAGTACAAATACATCAGGGAAGCCAATGGCTGTCTACTGTTTCACTTGCTCAGTGTATAGTAATAATAGACAAAAATACTTTTTTCTCCCTTTCAGAAAGTCCTGCTTTCAAGGGAGGTTGATTCTCTGTTACCACAGTCGGGGGCTACATTGATAGAATTATTCCACAGCATTCCTGAAAACTCGGTCTAGTAATTTTTCTGCCCTTTTCACTTCCTGCAGGTCAAACATCCTAAAGACCAACAAGAGTTTTGACATTTAGGCTCAACCCCTATTCTGGGGGAGTGCCTGTACACTTAGGATTCAGTGGGACAACCTCTCTACCTTCTTCCCTCAGTTTTGTGTGTTGATTGTTACTGGCCTGACTTTTTAGCCATTTTCTGTCCCTTTCTCTAATAAGATAAAACTTGGTGTGGAACCTGCCCAGTAAGTTTGGTGAAATTTCTAACCATCTATGAAGTAGTGCCTTATGTGCTCCCTTCTACCCCCACCCCCGCAGCCAGTGCTGGTTCCCCACACCTGGTCACTAGGCTCTGTAAGCTTCTCAGGGCCAGCCAGTTCTGCACTGGCACCAAGCCAGTCTCAGCAAACAAAGAACAATCGGCATGTTGTTCTCAATCCAGTTCACACTTAAAACCCTCTGGGCCAGGCACAACCTCCCTCCACTGCCCTCAGACTCTTTGACTTTCTGATTGACTGGGTGGTGACACCTGGGCTGGGGAGCAAAGCAGTAAGGAGAGACAGCAGAAAGCAATAGTTATGCTTCCATTGCAGAAGCACCTTCCACTCCCTGTCCAGGCTGGTGAAGATCTTCCATGACATTAATCCTTGCAAAGGCTATGTTTCCTCTCCACCTCCAATAGGTAGAATAAGTGGAAGAAACGCCAACACAATACTGATTGTTTTTTCTTTATTTGATTACTCTAAGGCTGCTTTTGAAATATCAAATGTGAAGCTTTTTCTAAAAACATATTTTGTTGTCTGCCCTAAGCACATGCTTAGCCTGCCTATAATGTAAACCAGCTATGGTGGCCAGACATACACACATCAGAATTTGGGAAACTGGTAGCATTTTCATTTACTAGTAGCATTTTCACTTCAATTTCAATAACATTCAATAATAATTAATAATTTCTGCCAGTGAAATCTTACTACTGGAAATCCAAAACTGATGTTTGTTCTACTTAAATGTAAATTTATTGACCCATCACACTTTGATAAGTATTGCTAAGAGGTGGAAGAAAAAGATACCTACAAAACTTAAGAAACTTTGCCCTCAATAGCATTTTTTTTTTTTTTTTTTTTTGAGATGGAGTCTCGCTCTGTCGCCCAGGCTGGAGTGCAGTGGCGCGATCTCGGCTCACTGCAAGCTCCGCCTCCCGGGTTCACGCCATTCTCCTGCCTCAGCCTCCCGAGTAGCTGGGACTACAGGCGCCCGCTACCACGCCCGGCTAATTAATAGCATATTTTTTAAAGTAAAACTTTATTTTCCTTGCAGTCCCTTTGAAGATGTTTTAACTTTTAGAAATCGAAGACCTAGTTATGTGACAAATATTAAAATCACCAGGAGAGAATTTTTAATGTACCAATGCCCAGGCCTCCCTCCTGCACACTCCTCCATGCTGAGTTGCCATAGGGTGGCTGTCATCTCTATTGCTTTAAAAGCTTCCCAGGTGATTCTAATATGAAGCCAGCTTTGAGACCCAGTAAGAAGACGTGTGTACACCCCATCAGATGGTCCAGGAGAAAATAATGCAGTGACTAACTCATCAGTAGTTTCCGTCTGTCTTCCATTAACAAAAATGGTTACCATTTCAGATTAACTCAGCAAAAAAAAAATATGAATTAAATTATAACAGAAGGTACTAGAGATACTGATATAGAGAATTGTAGATATGTCTAGTAAACTATGTCCATGTATGTTAAATCTTAACTATCAAGACATTTCATTAGGGTACTTGTGAATCATGTATGGCCTGGAATGGTGAAATTCAAGTCTTGGAGTATCTCTTTCATACTCTTAGCTACTCTAGTTGCCACTGGCAACCTTAGACCATGTTGATTTGTGTCCTTCAGGAGGCTTAAGCCTCTGTAAGTAACTGATGGTCCAGCATAGCCAGTATTTCCAGTCCTTTGCCACAATTGCTCTCAGTGTGTCTGAACACAGCTTTTTCCCTGCACAGGGGTTGAGCAGCAGAGATCTGCCACTGCCTCTCCAAATGTACATCAATGGCATCTATCCCAAGCTGGGGTCAGGGCTACAGATACAGGCAGTAGTATCTCCTCATTGTTGTTGTTTTTTTTCTTTTAGACATTGTATTATGAAAAATTTCCAGCATACAGAAAAGTTGAAGAACACCCACATGCCTGCTACTCAGATTCTACAATAAACATTTGCTATATTTGTTTTACCTACATATCTAGTCATCCATCCATCCATTCATATTATTTTTAATGCACGTCTTATTTTTTAATGCACTGTCAACTACAGACATCAGTACTCTTCACCTCCAAACATTTCAGCAACATATCATTAACGATAGTCAAAAATTTGTTTAGAGTTCCTTTTGTTTTAAATAAAATTTATAAAGAATGAAATGTGTAATTCTTAAGTGTACTATTCTTTGAGTTTTCACAAATGCATAGACCTATGTAACCTAAAGTCCTATGAAGATGTAGAATATCCCATCCCCCTAGGAAGTTCCCTCATGGCCCTTCCAAATAATCTCTGCTTACTCTGGTTTTCAAGCAACCACTGTTTTGCCTTTTAACAAACTATAGATTTGTTTTGCCTTCTATAGCTTCATATAAAAGAAATAAAATCGTATAGTAAGTACTCTCTTGAGTCTGGTTGTTTCATTCAACATCATGCTTTTGAGATTCACCCATGTTGTTGTTGTTGTTGTGTATCAGTAATTCACACATTTTCATTAGAAGTCTTTGGTCCAACATTAATCAAGAAAGACTCAAGGCAGGACCAGAAGCAGCTTGCAGCCAGCTAGGCCACAGGAGTATGCTCTCTTGCATCTCTCATATGTTGGAGGCCAGCAGCCATGTCATAAGGACACCAAGCAGCTACATGGAGAGGACTATGTGGCAAAAGTCTGAGGCCTTCTGCAAACAGCCATATGAGCAAGCCCTTTGGAAGAAGAGTCTGTAATCCCAGTCAAACCTTCGGATGACTGAAGTCCTATCCTACATGACTGCAACAGCAAGAGAACCTGAGCCAGTGTTCCATGGTATAGAAGTAGTAGCCAGCATTGCACGGTGTGGATATACCACAACTTATTTATCCATTTGCTAGTCAATAGACTCCTGGGATATTCTCAGTTTGTGGCATGATATGGTTTGGATCTGTTCCCTGGCCTGGATCTCATGTCAAATTGTAATCCCCAGTGTTGGAGGTGAGGGCTGGTGGGAGGTGATTGAATCATAGGGGCAGATTTCCCACTTGGTGCTGTTCCATTGTGAGTGAGTGAGTTCTCATGAGATCTGGTCACTTAAAAGTGTGTGGCACCTCCCCCTACTCTCTCTTGGTCCTGTTCCTGCCATGTAAGATGACTGTTCAGGCTTTGCCTTCTGCCATGAGTAAAAGCTCCCTGAAGCCTCCCCAGAAGTAGATGCCACCATGCTTCCTGTATATATTGTAGAGCAGTGAGTCAATTAAACCTCTTTCCTTTATAAATTACCCAATGTCAGGTATTTGTTTATAGCAGTACAAGAACAGACTAATACAGAAAAATGGTACCAGGGGTTGGGATAAAGATATCTGAAAATATGGAAGCAGCTTTGGAACTGAGTTGGAAGAATGTAGAAGGCTCAGAAGAAGATAGGAAGATGGGGGAAAGTTTGGGACTTCCTAGAGTATTGTTAAATTGATGTGACTAAAATGCTGATAGTAATATGTGATATGGACAATGAAGTCCAGGCTGCAGCAGTCTCAGATGGAGACGAGAAACTTATTAGGAACTCAAACAAATGTCGCTTTTGTTATGCATTAGCAAAGAGGTTGGCTGCATTGTTCCCCTATACTAGGGATCTGTGAAACTTTGAACTTATGAATGATGATTTAGGGTATCTGGCAGAAGAAATTTGTTAGCAGCAAAATGTTCAAGATGTGACCTGGCTGCTTCTAACAACTTGCGTTCATATACATGAGCAAAGAAATGACCTGAAATTGGAACTTATTTTTAAAAGGGAAGCAGAGCATAAAAGTTGGAAAATTTATAGCCTAGCTATATAGTAAAAAGGAAAAACCCATTTTCAGGGGAAGAATTCAAGCAGGCTGCAGAAATTTGCATAAGAGGAGCCAAGTGCTAATATCCAAGGCAATGGAGGAAAGGCCTTGAAGACATTCCAGAGACCTTTATGGCAGCCCCTCCCATCACAGACCTGGAGGCGTAGGAGGGAAGAATGGTTTCCTGGGCCAGGCTCAGGGCCCCACTGCCCTGTGCAGCCTTGGGATACTGCTCCCTGTATCCTGGCTGCTTCTACTCCAGCTGTGGCTTAAAGGGGCCTGGGTACTGCTCAGGCTGCTGCTTCAGAGGGTGTAAGCCATAAGACTGGTGGCATCCACGTGGTGTTAAGTCTGTGGGTGCACAGAGTGCAAAAGTTGAGGCTCTACTACCTAGATTTCAGAGAATTATGGAAAAGTGTGAATGTGCAGGCAGAAGCCTGCTGCAGGGATGGAGCCCTCAGGGAGAACCTCTATTAGGGCAATGCAGAGGGAAAATGTGGGATTGTAGCCCCCACTCAGAGTCCTTATTGGGGTACTGCCTAGTGGAGCTATGAGAGGATGGCCACTGTCCTCCAAACCCCAGAATGGTAGAGCCACAAACAGCTTGCACCATGTGCCTGGAAAAGCCACAGGCACTCAGTGACAGCCCATCAGAGCAGCTGTGGGAGCTGAACCCTGCAAAGTCACAAAGGAGGAGCTTCCTAAGGCTTTGGGGGCCCACCCCTTTCACCAGTGTTCCCTGGATGTGAGAAATGAAGTCAAAGAAGATTATTTTGGAGCTTTAAGATTCAATGACTGCCCTGCTGGTTTTCAGACTTGCATGGGGGCCTGTAGACCCCCTTTTTTGGGCCAATTTCTCCTTTTGGAACAGGAGTATTTACCCAATGCCTATATCCCTATTGTATTTTGCAAGTAACTAACTTTTTTTTTATTTTACAGGCTCATAGGTGGAAGGGACTAGCCTTGTCTCAGATGAGACTTTGGACATTGGGCTTTTGAGTTAGTGCTGGAATGAGTTAAAACTTTGGGCAATTGTTAGGAAGGCATGATTGTATTTTGAAATATTACAAGGATATGAGATTTTGAAGGAGCCAGGGACTGAATTATATGGTTTGGATCTGTGTCCCTGCCCAAATCTCATGTCTAATTGTAATCCCCAACGTTGGTGATGGGGCCTGGTGGAAGATGATTGGCTTATGGAGCCAGATTTCCCATTTAGTGCTGTTCTGGTGATAGTTAGTGAGTTCTCATAAGGTCTGGTCATTTAAAAATGTGTGGCACCTCCGCTACTCTCTCTTTTGGTACTTTCCCTGCCATGTAAGACACCTGCTCCTGCGTTGCCTTCTGGCATGAGTAAAAGCTTCCTGAGGCTTCCCCAGAAGCAGATGCTGCTATGCTTCCCATACAGCCTGCAGAACTGTGAGCCAATTATACCTCTTTTCTTTCTAAATTACCTGGTGTCAGGTATTTCTTTACAGCAGTGTGAGAACAGGCTAATACAGGGGGTTTATGTGAACATTCTTGTACAAATCTTTTTGTGAACATGTGTTTTCATCTTTCTTTGATAAATACCTAGGAGAAGAACTGCTAGATCATGGGGTAAGTATATGTTAATTTTACAAAAAAACAAAATCTGCTAGATCTTTTCCCCAAGTAGTCATATTATCTTACATTCCTACCAACAGTTTATAAGAATTCAGGCACTCAGACATCCTCATCAATATCTGATGTTGTCAGTCTTTAATTTTAGCCATATTAGTGGTGTGTAGTGGGATCTCATTGTAGTTTTAATTCATATTTTGCTTTTCCTCTGTTACATGTGAGTTAACACCTGCCATGTGCAAAATGTTATGCAAAATGTACCAGGACTTTCCTAGTCAGACTGTGGTCCGTGAATCAGTCATATTAGTATCCTTTGGGAGCTGGATATGCCGAGAAATACAGAGTTCCTGCCCCATCCCAGACCTGCTGAATCAAAAATCTGCATTTCAACAAGAACCCTAGATGATTCTTATGAATATTTAAAGTAAGAAGTTCTGTATTGGAGATATAAAGGTAAATAAGATGTGGTTATTGACCTGGAAAAATGGGGCAAGATAGAAAAGGTGGTAAGCCGGGACCAGGTATAAGTGGAGCAAAGTTATTATAATAAATATAATGTGATGCCTGACCCAACAGACATGAAAACAAAATTTGAAAGGAGATGGAGAGAACAGATGGGGCTTCATGGGGAAGGCCTCTCTTATGTGGGTCATGAGCAGTAGATGGGGAGGAAAAAGGAAGAAAGATATGTATTCTTAGCTGTACTGCGAAAAGCTTAGTCTGATAAAAGGCAGGAATTGGATTGGGGAGGGGTAACAGACAAAGATAAGTTTTTGGATTAGAGTGACAATTTAAATAAGAGAAATTGAAAGTAAAGTGACTGCAAGATCCCTAATCTTGTACACTGTACACTGTAGACAGATATGTTCATTTATTAAAGGAGACTTCTTAGTATTTGGTTGGGACTTCAGGACATGGAAGTAATAGGGCAGAAACAATGTGCTATGATTATTAACAATGACAGAGTAGATTTTCCTTATCAATAATAAAGAAACTGAGAACAACAAGATATAGTAAAGTCACCAAAGGTGCAACAAATACTAGCAGGGAAATTGATTGCAAATATAATTTCATGTGTATAAATACAGATATGTATACACACACACACACACAAAAGGGAACAATTCTGATTTTGGTGTGGATTATCTGGAATTTAGAGATACGCCACTACTTATTTTCTGTTTAGTTTGAATGTTATGAATGGTAGGAGCCAAGACTTGAGTTAAAGTTTTATGGATACTTTATTACTTAGGTAGAATCAGGGCAGGAATAAAACACATTTTAGGTTAGTCTGTAGATTGACTCTAGAAAAATAAACATTAAAGAGAAAAAAATAATAATCATGAGGAAGACTTGAGAAAACCTGCAAAATACTTTTGTAATTGGCATTGTTTAAAAATGCTTATCTTGTTCTTGTTTCTCTAGCAAGTCTCAGAAGACACCATTAGAATTTAATAATCATTTCCTGTAGGAAACTGAGTTATTATAGTGTGAAAACGTGGGTTTTGGATTCAAATACTCTTGGATTCAGGTCTGGCTTCTCTGCTTATTGTCTGCCTGATCTTGGACAAATCAATTTACCCAAAACTCAATTTCCTCAGGTGTACAATAGAAAAATGAATTGCGTATAGAGTAGTTGTGAAGATTGAATGTTCTTCACAAGCTCCTAAGAGTTGTTATCACCTCACACCGGCTAGAATGGCTATCATCAAAAAGAGGAAAGATAACAAGTGTTGGTGAGGATGAGGAGAAAAGGGGACGCTTGCCCACTGTTGGTAGGAATGTCAATTAGTACAGCCATATTGAGAACAGTATGGAGGTTCCTAAAAATATTAAAAATAGAACTACCATAAGGTCCAGTAATTCCTCTACTGGCTATATATCTAAAGGATATAAAATCAGTATGTCAAAAATATATCTGCACTCTCATGCTTATTGAGGCATTATTCACAATACCTAAGATATGGAATTAACCTCTGTCCAACAACAGATGAATGGATAAAGAAAATGTGACATATATACACAATGGAATTATATTTGGCATTTTTTGGTATGAACATGGCTCACTGCAGCCTCGACCTCCTGGGCTCAAGCAATCCTCCCTCCTCAGCCTCCCAAGTAGCTGGGACCACAGGCATGCACTGCCATGTCCAGTTAATTTTTATTTTTTAATCTTTGCAGAGATGGGGTCTTTCCCTGTTGCCCAGGGTGGTCTTCAACTGAGCTCAGGTAATCCTCCTGCCTTAGACTCCCAAAGTGCTGGGATTACAGGCATGAGCCACCATGCTAAGCCCTGTTTAGCCTTTAAAAAAAAGGAAATCCTGTCATTTGCAACCACATGGATGAAACTGGAGGACATTATGTTAAGTGAAATAAGCCAGGACAGAAAAACAAATACTACCACATGATCTCACTTATATGTGGAGTGTAAAACAGTGAAACTCATAGAAACTGAGAGTAACATGGTGGTGGCCAGAGGTTGGTGGGTTAGGGGACTGGGGAGATGTTGGTCAAAGATGCAAAATTTGAGTTAGACAGGAGGGATAAGTTCAAGAGACATATTGTACCCATCTAGTACTACAATACATGTGTTAAAATACCTTAAACAAATTAAATTCAGTAGAGCTTAATCGCTGAAAGAAGATGTGTGAATCAGGCAGCATCCCCAACCAGAATAGGTTCAGAGCAACTTTGCACTGCCATGTGGTTGGAGAGGATTTACAGACAGAAAAAGGAAAGTGACCTCCAGAAAATGGAGGTGAGGTACCTAAACAGCTGGATTGATAACAGCTTGTTGTTTGCCTTATTTGATCACAAGTTTGAAGAGTTGCCCATCTTTGGCCAAAACTTGCTGATTGTTGCAAGAGTAGGTTACAGTCTGTTTACACACCACATTAGGTTACATTTCACTATGTACAGAGAAACCTTTAGGCTGAACCTAAAACATGTAAGAAGTCAGCTTTAGGTTAAATTTAATTTAATGCATTGTATATTTGAAAATTTCTAAAAGAATAGATTTTAAGTGTTCTCATTGCACAGGCAAAAAATAAGTATGTGAGTTAATACGTATGTTAAGTGGCTTGATTTGACTATTCCACAATGTATACACATATTAAGGCATCATGTTGTGCATCATAAGTATATACAATTTTTACTTGTCAATCTAAACATTTTTAAAAAATTAAATGTGGGTTGTTAAATGAACTGTAAAAAATAAGTAAAAGGCGAATTGAGCTCCAAACTAAAGTGACACATAGATCAAATATGTTTAACATAAGTTTAGAATTTGAGGCATTTTATCTTCAAAGCAAAATAATTGGGAAGTGGGAAAAAAAAAAAACCCATCAAGTTGACGAATCTATGAACTAGCTCTGACCTAGACCTAAACAAACTCAGCTCTGGAGGAGGCGCTGGGGTCGGAGCCGAAAGCAGGCAACAGTGCCACCTGGTGGATTATACATGCAGAAAAACATTCAGAGTTTTCAAATCCTGAAGGTGATTTCACACCTGATCCCTTCTTGGATATTTCAAGTTTTTACCTTTGATATAAAACGTGTTCATTTTTATTGTATTATCTGCCATCAGCTTCAATTATAGACATCTGGTATTTTTCTAACTCTACAGACCTACTTTTTTATAGAGCATATATTTCGTTTTTTGTTGTCGTTTTTAAGTAATGGAAGCAAATTTTAGTGCTAGAAGTTTAGTGTCAGCTGTTGGGGGACATGCACCCAATCTTATTACAAACAGCAGAAAGCAGCCTGGCTTACTGCATTCCTGTGCAAATCACGAAAAATACTGTCTGTTAATGTCTTTTGAAGGTGGCAATTACTGCAAAATGTAATCATCAAGATTTAGAGTAACTATCAGCGTTGTTAAAAGAAAATATGTCCCAAAATGTATAATAATAAATGGAATACAAAGCAGAACTAAGTTCCATTAATATGCTCACATGTTGAAATTACTCATGTTACCCGTACATTATTTTTTCCCCTCCAGAATCTTCATTGTGAACTCATAAGAAAGTTGATGTGGCTTAGTTGTGGGAGAAGGGGAGGAAACAGTCACTGAACACACCTGTGTAATCTGCCAGGCTTCAAGATTTTACATATTGTATGTCATTTAATCTTTCTACCCACAATAAAGAAAAGGATTTGTGTCACCCGATAGCATATTCTACCCCTCCCACATGGGCATGCGAGGTGTGAGTATCCAGGCAGGGAAAGTGGAATGAATCACAGTGATAGTTAACATTTCTGAGAGTTCATGGACCCTCCTGAAATCGTCTGGCCACAAACATTATTGCATAGGGTTCTAGAATGTTCCTCAACCTCCTGAAGCATGTTACCTCCATTTTTACAAATAAGAAAATGAAGACTGGGAAAATTTAGATGATTGTGCCCAAGGTCACCTGCGTAAGCAAGCAGTAGAGGCAGCATTTACACTGAGATCTGTTTGGCACCAAAGTTTTTCTTACTCCATATTGCATTTTGCTAAAACAATATGCAGTTCATTCTCCCTTCATCTTCATGACTTCTGTTAAACAATAAATACTTCACTAAAACCTTGATGGTTGCTTTTTCTAGTGCCACAATTCTGTAATTTGTCTTCTTTGTCCCCTACTTCTACCCACTCCCTACCCAAATGTAAACCAACACCAAAATAGAATTTAAATATGCATAGATCAATTGAGTACAGTATCTATTAATAGGTAAATTTAAAGGAAAATCAGACAAAATCTTAAGGCACCATGCAAAACATTAAGTGAGCCCTTCCCTGCTGCAAGCATTAATTACCCTTTGTGCTTTGTAAAGTCACCATATCACAGCCTGGGAAGTGCATAGGGACAAGAATGAGAGAAGATGTTCTTATTTATTACCTGATTTGTTGGGACAATCACTTGTTCAAGCAAAATCCTCTGGCTTTCAGAAAGTCATTTGGCTCAAAAATAAAGAAAGATATCTTTGAATCTTCTAAATCAACAAATGAGATTAGCTAGTATTTGAGTATTTACCATTTGAAAATATTTGCTGGTCTTGTATAAATGCTTAAATTTAATGTATACACATTATATAATGTCTTCTTTCTTTTTAAAAAAGAATAAAGATGTACATGATTTCAATTTTAAAAATATAGATACTTATGGGTAGAAAAGGAGTTAGAGAATGTTAACATAATTATCTTTGGGTAGTGGAAATGCAGATTATTTTTCTTATCTTTTTCTATAGTAAACATAAACTATCTTCATAATCAGAAAGAAATCTTCTTGATATAAAATACATACATCTTTGACACTACACAGGAATCCAAGAAATTCAAAATGACAGCTGTGTATATATTTCAAGCTAAATGTGTGTTTCTTGTGGAGTACTATAAAACTGAAGTATGAAGGGACAGATAATTTGGGGCATGTGTCCCCATACCAGTGAAATTATAGGAGTCAGGTGGTATTTCCAAAGCCTTAAGCACTTTCTTTATCTTTCCTGGATGGTTCAGAGTAACAATTTTTATAATACATACTATATTGAGAAGTATATATTATACAGTGTCACACACACACACACACACACACACACAGAAAGAGGGCGAGAGAGTACGCTGATAGAGTTTGCTTTGGTTTTATAATATAGGACCAAACTTCCCAGATGTCTTTGGAGAAGAAAATCCCTAAATGATAAAATCCCAAAACCCTTCAAATCACAAAATAAAACTGTCAAAGATAGAGAAACATAATTAAAAAGAACCTGGGGTGAGAAAGCTCAATGGACTCAAATTGGCCATAGCAGAAAGCACATTTCCTTTAGGCAGAATGATAGTGATGACAAATATGCAGCTCATTTATTCTTCATTGGTTATTTAGTACACTTAGCATTAACACCAGTTCCTTCAAAACTCATCAAAATGTAGCATTGTCTTTATCTGCAACACCCTGACTCAGAGGATGCCCACTCTCTCTTTCCCTCTTTGAAGTTGGCTATCTGGGCTCCTCAGTATTTGGATATCAGGTATCAGCAGGTTCATCTGCTTTGAGATGTTTCTCTTCTATACTGGAGGTTCTAGAGAAGTGTTAGAGAGCTACTAAAGTGGTCAGACAAGGAGGATTTGGTCATGATGGAGTCCACAGAGAGGGGATGAGAAGGGAAGAAACTAGACCCACCGTGAATAAGGAAGGACTTGGGCCAGGTGAAGGTCATTTCTGAGAGTCAGGTGCTGGGGTTGGGTCCCAGCCTAAGTAAGATGACAGTGCCAGGGCAGAGCAGTAGGGGCAGGGAGAGGATGAAGCAGGGGAAGCCCTGCCTCAAAGCTTGAGGGTATTTAGTTCATCCTATCATATTGTTTTGGTGTAATGGTGGTGTTTGGGTGCTCAATTTCTTTATTAAGTTTATTTAAATAAACCTATCAAACAAGATGGTTTCAGTGAAGAAGATTCCATCTGTCTCAGTTTTGCAATATTTAATGTTCCCTTTTGTGTTTTCCTTCCTCATCTCCTCTAAGTAATAAAACAACATAGATGAATTTTACCCAAGCTCCTCTAGGACCTCTTCCAGATTGTATAATCTAAAATAGACAGCACTGAGGTGGGCCAACCAATGTAATCATGAGGCAAAATATGGATGACCATGTTCAATTTGAGAAGCAAGAAAGTATGGTGAAATTTGGGGATCATATGCAAGTAAGCATTTATGAAGAGATGTGTATGGTGAGCTAGGATGGCAGAGACAGCATTGTGAAGAATAAAATTAAGAAGGTTGTGAGATGAGGGTTATGAAAACCAAGGCCACTCAATGACTGGCTGTGAATGGCATTTGATGGAAATCTAAGGAAGAGAGAATGCCAGGAGAGGTAGATGGGAGAGTGGCATGTGCACAGTGACTGAAATGACTCTGCCAAACTATCTGACATTATCAGGTGGCTTACACACAGTTCCTTCCCTGTGCCCATATCAAAATGGGGGATATCATGCTACGATGTGCCAGTGGACCAAGTTGCTCCAATAAGCAATACCAGCTACTAGAAATGGTTTTCTGTGAGCATCTGTCTTTGTCTGGAATCCAGCTGGAATTAAAATGATTGTGGATTGAACTGCTATCTGTGTTATGTGGCTGCTCATTTTCAGTATCATCCTATGAGCATAAAATTCAGATTTCTGATCTTAGCATTCAAGGCCATCCACAGTCTAGCCCAGTACTGTCCTCTTCTCTACTTTTCCCACAATCCACACACTCCATCCAATCAGGATTACTCTCCATCATTAAGAATTCTCAACTCTGCATCATACTTCACAACTTAACTTCCCTCTTCCACTCTAATTGTCCACTTATCTATCACTTAAGACATTCACGAAGGGCAGCCAAGATGGCTGAATAGCAACAGCTCCGGTCTACAGCTCCCAGCGTGAGCGACGCAGAAGACGGGTGATTTCTGCATTTCCATCTGAGGTACCGGGTTCATCTCACTAGGGAGTGCCAGACAGTAGGCGCAGGACAGTGGGTGCAGTGCACCGTGTGCGAGCCGAAGCAGAGCGAGGCATTGCCTCACTCGGGAAGCGCAAAGGGTCAGGGAGTTCCCTTTCCTAGTCAAAGAAAGGGGTAACAGATGGCACCTGGAAAATCGGGTCACTCCCACCCTAATACTGCGCTTTTCCGACGGGCTTAAAAATGGCGCACCAGGAGATTATATCCCACACATGGCTCGGAGGGTCCTATGCCCACGGAGTCTCGCTGATTGCTAGCACAGCAGTCTGAGATCAAACTGCAAGGCAGCAGCGAGGCTGGGGGAGGGGCACCTGCCATTGCCCAGGTTTGCTTAGGTAAACAAAGCAGCCAGGAAACTTGAACTGGGTGGAGCCCACCACGGCTTAAGGAGTCCTGCCTGCCTCTGTAGGCTCCACCTCTGGGGGCAGGGCACAGATAAACAAAAAGACTGCAGTAACCTCTGCAGACTTAAATGTCCCTTTGAAGAGAGCAGTGGTTCTCCCAGCATGCAGCTGGAGATCTGAGAATGGGCAGACTGCCTCCTCAAGTGGGTCCCTGACCCCTGACCCCTGAGCAGCCTAACTGGGAGACACCCCCCAGTAGGGGCAGACTGACACCTCACATGGCCAGGTACTCCTCTGAGACAAAACTTCCAGAGGAACGATCAGACAACAGCATTTGTGGTTCACGAAAATCTGCTGTTCTGCAGCCACCACTGCTGATACCCAGGCAAACAGGGTCTGGAGTGGACCTCTAGCAAACTCCAACAGACCTGCAGCTGAGGTTCCTGTCTGTTAGAAGGAAAACTAACAAACAGAAAGGGCATCCACACCAAAAACCCATCTGTACGTCACCATCATCAAAGACCAAAAGTAGATAAAACCACAAAGATGGGGAAAAAATGGAGCAGAAAAACTGGAAACTCTAAAAAGCAGAGCGCCTCTCCTCCTCCAAAGGAACGCAGTTCCTCACCAGCAACGGAAAAAAGCTGGACAGAGAATGACTTTGACGAGTTGAGAGAAGAAGGCTTCAGACGATCAACCTACTCCGAGCTATAGGAGGAAATTCAAACCAAAGGCAAAGAAGTTAAAAACTTTGAAAAAAATTTAGAAGAATGTATAACTAGAATAACCAATACAGAGAAGTGCTTAAAGGAGCTGATGGAGCTGAAAGCCAAGGCTCCAGAACTACGTGAAGAATGCAGAAGCCTCAGGAGCCAATGCGATCAACTGGAAGAAAGGATATCAGTGATGGAAGATGAAATGAATGAAATGAAGTGAGAAGGGAAGTTTAGAGAAAAAAGAATAAAAAGAAATGAACAAAGCCTCCAAGAAATATTGGACTATGTGAAAAGACCAAATCTGCATCTGGTTGGTGTACCTGAAAGTGACGGGGAGAATGGAACCAAGTTGGAAAACACTCTGCAGGATATTATCCAGGAGAACTTCCCCAATCTAGCAAGGCAAGCCAACATTCAGATTCAGGAAATACAGAGAACGTCACAAAGATTCTCCTCGAGAAGAGCAACTCCAAGACACATAATTGTCAGATTCACCAAAGTTGAAATGAAGGAAAAAATGTTAAGGGCAGCTAGAGAGAAAGGTCGGGCTACCCACAAAGGGAAGCCCATCAGACTAACAGCAGATCTCTCGGCAGAAACTCTACAAGCCAGAAGAGAGTGGGGGCCAATATTCAACATTCTTAAAGAAAAGAATTTTCAACCCAGAATTTCATATCCAGCCAAACTAAGTTTCATAAGTGAAGGAGAAATAAAATCCTTTACAGACAAGCAAATGCTGAGAGATTTTGTCACCACCAGGCCTGCCCTAAAAGAGCTCCTGAAGGAAACACTAAACATGGAAAGGAACAACTGGTACCAGCCACTGCAAAATCATGCCAAAATGTAGACCACTGATGCTAGGAAGAAACTGCATCAACTAACGAGCAAAATAACCAGCTAACATCATAATGACAGGATCAAATTCACACATAACAATATTAACTTTAAATGTAAATGGACTAAATGCTCCAATTAAAAGACACAGACTGGCAAATTGGATAAAGAGTCAAGACCCATCAGTGTGCTGTATTCAGGAAACCCATCTCACATGCAGAGACATACATAGGCTCAAAATAAAAGGATGGCGGAAGATCTACCAAGCAAATGGAAAACAAAAAAAGGCAGGGGTTGCAATCCTAGTCTCTGATAAAACAGACTTTAAACCAACAAAGATCAAAAGAGACAAAGAAGACCATTACATAATGGCAAACGGATCAATTCAACAACAAGAGCTAACTATCCTAAATATATATGCACCCAATACAGGAGCACCCAGATTCATAAAGCAAGCCCTGAGTGACCTACAAAGAGACTTAGACTCCCACACAATAATAATGGGAGACTTTAACACCCCACTGTCAACATTAGACAGATCAACGAGACACAAAGTTAACAAGGATACCCAGGAATTGAACTCAGCTCTGCACCAAGCGGACCTAATAGACATCTACAGAACTCTCCACCCCAAATCAACAGAATATACATTTTTTTCAGCACCACACCACACCTATTCCAAAATTGACCACATACTTGGAAGTAAAGCTCTCCTCAGCAAATGTAAAAGAACAGAAATTATAACAAACTGTCTCTCAGACCACAGTGCAATCAAACTAGAACTCAGGATTAAGAAACTCACTCAAAACCGCTCAACTACATGGAAACTGAACAACCTGCTCCTGAATGACTACTGGGTACATAATGAAATGAAGGCAGAAATAAAGATGTTCTTTGAAACCAACGAGAACAAAGACACAACATACCAGAATCTCTGGGACACATTCAAAGCAGTGTGTAGAGGGAAATTTATAGCACTAAATGCCCACAAGAGAAAGCAGGAAAGATCCAAAATTGGCACCCTAACATCACAATTAAAAGAACTAGAAAAGCAAGAGCAAACACATTCAAAAGTTAGCAGAAGGCAAGAAATAACTAAAATCAGAGCAGAACTGAAGGAAATAGAGACAGAAAAAACCCTTCAAAAAATTAATGGCTCAGAAAACTGAGCCAGGAGTAAAAGGACATGAATGCTAGATACATCTTCTTCATTTAATTTATTTATCCAACAAATATTTAATAGGCAGCTATTACATATCAGATATCTGCTAGACTTTAGCTATATAGCAACGCGAAAAAATAGGCATGGGCCTTGTTCTCGTGAAACGTAAGTACCCAATGAAGGATAAATATGTCAGCAATCATAAAAATTCATTCAACAAATACGTATTCATTCAACATATATATAATATGTACCAGACACTGTTCTAGGTACTTGAGATAATGATGAAAAAGTAGACAGAGATTTGCCGCCATAAAGGGTTTACATTCTAGTAGGATAAGACAGAAAATAAAACCTCTAGTCATAATAAATAAGTTATGTATATATCTTATTAGAGGGTGAAAAATATTATGGAAAAGGGGGGGAAGTAGGGTAAGGGTTTTTAGTAATGGAACAGGGATTAAGATAGGATTTGGGATGGGTTGTCATTTTAAACAGGACAGTCAGTGTAGTCTCATTGAGGAGGGGACATTAAAGCAAAAATTTATAGGAGTTGGGGGAATTGACTATGCAAATATCCAGGGAAAGTGTGTTCTGTTAGAGAGAATAGCCAATGTAAAAGGTCTAATATGGGAATATCCAGGAGTGTTCCAGGTATAGAAACAAGGCTCAATTGTCTGGAGCTGGGTTGGCAAGGGGTAAAAAAACAGGTATAGGAGAGTGGGTGTGGATTATGCAGGGCCATGTGGGCCGTTGTAAGGACTTTGGCTTTCACTAAGATAAATGGGGAGCCATTGTAGGGGTTTGAGCACAGAGCAATATGACCTGACTTACATTTTAATGGAAGGACTTGTTTCATATTACAACCTGTAACTGTAGATCATGATAGATGTGTTCTAAAATGGGATAAGAGAGGGACCTAATTTGAAATATCTGTTTGATCTTGGGCCCTAAGCTTAGCCAACCTCAGCCCTGCCTCACTGGGTCATTGTGGTGAGGACTTGACAACATGCTGTATCCATATGCACATGCTGTATACTATTCTTTGTAATAATGCAGAATGAAACAGAATCCAGTGTTAGATTATGAGCTACACACTGCATTAGTAGTAAAAGCATGAGTTGCATTGTGGAAAGGAGTAGTGTCACCCCCTAAGGGGTGAAAATTGGTTCTTGGGAAGCAAAAAGAAAAAAAAGTTACTCTTTTAATGTACAAAATGCATATGTATATACGATATGCAAACAGATATGTAGTATATCTGCAGCATTTTTATTTCATAGAGAAATATCTGAAAAGGCTCCTTTGGGAGCAGGGAAGGGACAGTGTGTGATCATGAAAAAAAGATTGGAAAATATTGAGTTAAGGAAGAGATTTAGTAGCAGAAATATTACTGAGCTGGAGGTTCAAAAACCACAGCTAAAGTCAGCTCCGCCATTAAGTTTTTGTGTAAACTTGGACCATTCACTTCCACTTTCTAGGTTTAAATTTTTTTCAAATGTAAAATAAAATGTTTGAATGATCTCTTAGGTTTTCACCAGCTCTAAAACTAGGAGGAAGATTTGAACTGGAATCCATTCAATTAAAAACACCTGATTATAGAACCTATCGAAATGTGTAAGGTATTTGGACCCATTGAATGTCACTTTTCAATAAGATAAATGTCCAGTGTCAATAGCCTTTGAAGTCTCTGACCTCTTTTTCCTTACCCATTTTTTAAGCTAGAATTCTAGAAATGCTGCTCTAATTCCCAGTAGAAGATTCCTGGATACAATATTGAAGTCTAAGAGTACAATGAAGTTTTGCCAAGATGCCCATCAAATGTTCTGAAGCTTGTCAACAGGAGTTGCATTGCTTCACAGTTTTCTCATGATTTCTAGACATTAAAGTCCCTTTACAACCTAGCTGGGTTGTCACTTCAAGGAGAAAGATGTATGTGGTGTGGCAAAGGGAAGCAGGAATTAGCAGGATAGAGTACCAGATTAAAAAAAATTTGGGGGGGCACACATATTCACAGCATCTGTGGATGGCATTGACTGAACAGCCTTGTGCATACAATTTTTTATTGCTTATCCAGACCTGGGCTTATTGCACTAAGAAAACTTTAAATAGTTTTTCCTCAGTTTTATTTTTCTCTTCTGGGCCCTCCAGCTACATTTAAAAGCCCCTTTGAAGACAGAGAATGTGTCTTCTAACGCTTTTGTTGTGCTCAATTCAGCATTCTGTATATGATAGGATTTTAGTGAATGTTTGTTGATGGTGATGATCATGCAGATTTAAGGGGGAAAAATAAAAATTAAAGCCATAAGTCTTTGAGTCCCTAATTTTGGGTGGTCTATACTGATGTGTCTATAGGCCAGAGCATTTATCTTCTTTTCCTTCTGCTGTTTAATCACCTAGTGGTGTTTCCAGATGAGAAATGTAAATGGAATTCATTACCTAACCAGGGCATGTAATTCATTTATCACAGAGTATCAATAGGCAAATAACTGTTCTATGTGATAAATTCAGCAGTAAATAGATGAGAGGCCATTGTGAAGAATTGTAGCTCTCCACTGAATTGCAGGGGTTCTTGAATGTTGTCAACATTTGGAGGCAGTTGGAGGAGGGAGCTCTATTGATGAAAAATGGCTACATATTCAAAATTTCAGTGTATACCGGGAAGATAATTCAATTCAATCTCTGGCTTACCCAAAGAATCTTGGAGTTACTGCCAATGAGGAAATCCCCAGGGTCTAATAAAAATATCTTTAGGAGTGAAGGAGTTAACTGAGTGTGTAAGCTTTATCTTCTGTCCAATGGACTTGTGGTTTGCTTATAAAACTCTCCAGTAAATAATTGTTAGAGACCTGTCATTGATAGCAGTTGCTAGTTGCTGCCTTTTAAGAGACCGTTGATTCCTCTGCAAGGTGGTGCAGCATCCTCTGTCCCTTCATTCATTTCAGATCTACTCAGGTCTCCCTGTAAAAGGATCTCTCGGATCAATAAGCATGAATGACGAAGACTACAGCACCATCTATGACACAATCCAAAATGAGAGGACGTATGAGGTTCCAGACCAGCCAGAAGAAAATGAAAGTCCCCATTATGATGATGTCCATGAGTACTTAAGGCCAGAAAATGATTTATATGCCACTCAGCTGAATACCCATGAGTATGATTTTGTGTCAGTCTATACCATTAAGGGTGAAGAGATCAGCTTGGCCTCTGTCCAGTCAGAAGATAGAGGCTACCTCCTGCCTGATGAGATATACTCTGAACTCCAGGAGGCTCATCCAGGTGAGCCCCAGGAGGACAGGGGCATCTCAATGGAAGGGTTATATTCATCAACCCAGGACCAGCAACTCTGCACAGCGGAACTCCAGGAGAATGGGAGTGTGATGAAGGAAGATCTGCCTTCTCCTTCAAGCTTCACCATTCAGCACAGTAAGGCCTTCTCTACCACCAAGTATTCCTGCTATTCTGATGCTGAAGGTTTGGAAGAAAAGGAGGGAGCTCACATGAACCCTGAGATTTACCTCTTTGTGAAGGTAAGGTCTGCCTCTGACAGGCATACGCCGTTCATGCAGATATTATGGCTGGTGTTTTATTTTGCTCTGAATGACCAGGGAAAGATTCATAATGCCATGGTCCTTGGATCTCAATACATATTCAGGAGTTGGAGGGACTAAATCAGTCATTAGAGTGTACTCAGCTCTTCTCAAAATTAGAGGAATTGGAAGGTGCATTTAAAGCACGTATTTAATCACTGACTTTTACATACCATGGGCAAAGTATTTTTCAAAACGGTTCACATAAGTGAGCCATAACTGCTGCCCAAATCCTTGCCATTGTGACTGACATTAAGTACATTTTTCTGTCTGGTTAAATTTCCTTTGTCAACATGTTTAAAAGTGAAACCAAAGCTTGTGAAAGAAAGACCTTCTTGTGCTTCTAAGGTCACAGATTTGTCAGATAGGTGGTCAATAAAGGCTATCTCTGTCACTAGCTTGCCCCTTTGGCACCAATATAACTAAAAATTTGATGAAGTCAAATGATTTCAGAAGTAGTAAGACACTACCAGTGTTAATGTTTAATGCTTACGATATCTAAACAGAACCTTGGTGATCTTTGTATTAGATGATAAAGTAATAAAGTTATGGTTATAAATATTATCAAAATGTAAAGTGTTTCAGACCTAAACAAATCATCTTTATTAATCAAGATGGCAGGCCCTTTTTCCCCAACATCTCCCCCACAATATTCATATTTATGTGATTTTTAGAAATGTTTTCACATTTATTATATAAATATATTAGTAAATGCTGCTCTTTCTTGCCAATAAAAATGATTATAAACCTACAGAAACCATAGTCCATACTCATTTCTCTCTTCCCCAGTTCCCAGTAACATTTCTGATGAAACACACTTTACTAATTTTGCCCTTTGTTGTCTTGTAATTTGTTCTTTTCTCTAATTGTTTTGTGTGTAAATCATGGATCACTTATTCTACTACAACGTCCTTTTAAAAATAATCTAGTATAGTGCTTGGTTCACACACACATACCAGACACACATTGCCTTGTACTCTGCTGAGCATTTGGGGGGAAAGGGCTGTGCAAGACAAGGCCCTTGCTCTTAAGTAATGAATAATATGGTGACAGAGACAGACTTGCACTCAATGTATTCTAATACAATATAGTAAGAGATGAAACAGAGGAGTGGGTGGAGCGTGTGGGTGTTCAGAGAAGGAGTGCTGAGATGTGTACTGAGTTTGGAGCAGCTCCACGGAGGAGGTGATGTTAGAACAGGTGCATTCACGCAGTTTTCTGACCTCCATATCCACATCATCACTGTCACACTGTGCAAACAAACTTTTTTTTTTTTTCTTTTTTGAGACAGAGTCTCACTGTGTCACCCAGGCTGGAGTGCAATGGCATGATCTCAGCTCACTGCAACTTTCACCTCCCAGATTCAAATGATTCTCCTGCTTCAGCCTCCCGAGTAGCTGGGATTACAGGCATGTGCCACCTGGTCTGGCTAATTTTTGAATTTTTAGTAGAGATGGGGTTTTGCCATGTTGGCCAGGCTGGTCTCAAACTCCTAACCTCAAGTGATCCACCCGCCTCAACCTCCCAGACTGCTGGGATTACAGACGTGAGCCACGGCTCCTGGCCACAGACTTTTTTAAAGTGAGGACTAGATGTATTTTTTTTTTTCTCATGGCAGAAGCATCCATGCAACCTGTGACAGGCAAAGTGGGTCATCACCATGATCATCATCATGGACCCATCTGACATTATTTCTAAATTTGGCTAAGTGTTTATCTCACTAGAAATTAGCCTATGGCTGGTATTGAGCAAAAACAGAAGTAGTAGGAAAAAGAAGTGTTGGTACTTCCTGGCAGTACCAGCAACAGGGAAAATTGATTGACTATAACATGTAATTCCTAAATTACTTAAAATTTCCTAAAGCAAATATTAGATTTAACTCTTTAAGTTTACATTCTTTTTAGCATAATTGTGTGAACTGAAAGGCCATAGAGTGTCCCACTGACCTCAGCTTCTATGCATAAACTCCTTTTTAAGGATATTCAGTAATAAAAAGAGCGGCAGTTATAATCCCTGCTTCCTAGCTCCACACTCGGCCCTATCTTCACTGAAGTTCCTTGCCCAATGTTGAATGGAAGTAGAATATATAAAATTGAGTAAAACAGGGCCTTCTCTGCTTGCGTGAAACTGTAGGGTGTGAGTGTGACCTCTCAGGCCTTTTCTTCTTCCCTGCTCTGTGGAAGGGATGTTGGTCCCCCGCACTGGAGGGAGCTCTGTGGCTCACCGTCTTCCTAGCAGGGCTTACGGCTTTTCAGTTCTGGATGTTCTTCTCCTGGGCCGTTTTAGTGTGGACCACTGGGCTGCATTGATACTTGTAATCATTTGTGTATGTTTTCACCTGTTCTAGACATGTTGGTGAGAATGTCATGCAGGTTTGTAAGTATATGTTTAACCAACATTTTATTGAGGCTTAATCATTTCAGAGTGTTGACCAATTATTTAATTAAGTAACATATGTCATTCATTTATTCATTCAACAGATCTTGTGCCAGGTGCTGGGTTTACACCAATGAAGAAAAAAAAGTCTCGTCTCCCATGCACTTTTTTTTTTTTGGGACGAAGTTTCACTCTGCCACCCAGGCTGGAGGGCAGCTCACTGCAACCTCTGCCTCCCGAGTAGCTTAGATTACAGGCATGCGCCACCATGCCCAGATAATTTTTGTATTTTTAGTAGAGACGGGTTTTCACTATGTTGTTCAGGATGGTCTCGATTTCTTGACTTCAGTGATCCACCCACCTCGGCCTCCCAAAGTTCTGGGATTACAGGCATGAGCCACCGCGCCCAGCCATGTCTCCCAGGCACTTTGCATTGTAGTGGGAGAGACAACTGATAAACAAATAAACAAATAAATATAAAATAGGGCTAATGGTGAAAATGCTATAAAACAGGATATGGGTGTATTAATTTCTTATTTCTGCTCTAACAAATTACCTAAAACTTAGTGGATTAAAAGAATACAAATATTCTCTTACAGTTCTGGGGGTCAGAAGTCTGAAATGAGTCTTATGGGGCTAAACTCAAGGTGTCAGCAGAGCTGTTTTCCTTCTGGAGGCTCCGGGGAGAATTTGTTTCTTTCTCTTTTCCATCTTCTAGAAGCAGATCTCATTCCTCGCGCATGGCCCACATCACATCACCTCTTCTCTCCCTGTTTCCATCATCCCATTGCCTTCTTCCGACTCCCCTTGCATTTCTCTTGTAAGGAACTTTGCGATTAGATTGGACCCACAAGGATAATCCGGGATAATCTCCTCATTTTAAAATTCTTAGCTGAATCACATTTGCAAGTCCGTTTGTCACATAAAGTAATCTGCAGCTTCTGGGAAGTCGGACATGGCCATATTTGGCCGATGGGGAGTGACGGTAAGTAGGGGCGAGGCAGTAGTGTGGCTGCAGTGGGTGAACCAGGGAGGCAAGGTGGTAGGAGATGAGGCTGGAGAGGTGCAGAGGCACAGACCATGATCACAGCAGTCCTTAGGGGCCACTAGGGGAACCTCACTCACTCTGAGTGACAGCGGGAGGCATTGGGCGATTTTGGAAGGAACAGTATGGCCACCTTTTTATAACAGGCTGTAGCTGGGAAGGGTAGACACAGTAACAGGGAAAAACAGTTTAGAGGCAACTGACAAACTTCAGGCAAGAGATGAGGGTGCGTTACTGTGACAGCAGTGGAGCATTGGGATTGTTTTGAAGGGAAAGCCCAAGCATTTTGCTGAAGAATTTGATGTGGGTGAAAAGAAAAATAAAGAGCCATGGTTGACTCTAGAGATTATAGTGAGCTATGGACCCCTTCTCAGAAAATGTGCGATTGAGAAAGCTGATATTCGCTAATGTGTCTGTATGTATGTATGTTAAAGAGAGGGGATGGGTGGTGAGAGAGATGGAGAGAGAAAAAAGCATTCTAGTATTTTGTTTAATGCAAAGGAAGAAAGTATTCTGATAATGGTTATTGCAAAAGAAAATGGTACAAATAAACACCATTTGTCCTATACATAATTTATGTCATTTATTATGGAAGCGGAATACGTCTTAGAGCAGGTTTTTGTTTTCGTTTTTGTCTTGAGACAGGGTCTCACTCTGTTGCCCAAGCTGGAGGGCAATGGTGCAAACACAGCTCATTGCAGCCTCAATCTCCTGGGCTCAAGCCATTCTCCCGCCTCAGCCTCTAGAATAGCTGGGACCACAGGTGTGCACCACCATACCCATCTAATTAAATTTTTTGTTTGTTTGTTTGTTTGTTTGTAGAGACAGGGTCTTGCCACGTTGCCAGGGCTGTTCTTAAACTCCTGGGCTCAAGTGATTCTCCCACCTCAGCCTCCCAAAATGCTAGGATTACAAGCAGAAGCCACTGTGCCCAGCCCCTAGAGCAGGTTTTGAAGTCTGGTTGCATGGATTTGAAACCTACTTTAGCAGATTAATTTCTGTTAAATTATTGAGCTTCTCTCAGCCTCAATTTCCTCATTGATAAAATGGACATTATGATACATTCCTCATAGGGTTATTATAAAGATTAAATAAGATAATGCTTATAAGTTGCTTAATATAGTATCTGACATATGGTAAATGTCAATATATAGGAGCCTAAATTATTACTTATTGTGATAAATTGGAACCATTCAGGAAATAACGTTTTGTTTTAAGCATAGTGCTTTGCAGCAAGCATTCAGTAAATATCCTACTGGGTTTTTCAAACATGAGCAATACAATATTGTGGAAAGAGCAGTGGTCAGGGAATTCTAACACAACTTTGTCAATACTTTTGCATAAAATGTCCCTGGACCCAAATTTCTTCATCCTTGAAAGGAATCTTTCCTAGCTCTTACAGTCTTAGATTCCAAGGTGTATGGCTCCAACTCCTGGTCAGTGTGTACATGTGTATATGGCACCACCTATTATCCACTCTAAGATACTGCTCAACACTGACTATGGTTTCTAGATTTGGCTGTGGTTGGAAAAGTTGACATAAGAACAACACTCCTGTCCACACTCAGCTCACGTGAAGCCTGTCCCTTGGAAAGTGTCTGCAGCTTCAGAGCCTATCTCTGATAGAACACTTATAGGGCCCTCATGCGGGGATGTACAGGTTGTGCACTGAACAAGTTTAGGGGGCACTATTCACAGAAAATGTAAATGTCCTGTTGAAGTCAGGCAACAGAACAACACTGGTTAATACTTTTTAGACTCATAGCCCATAATTATTCTAAAGGAATGATTCACTATAATTTGGCTCAGCATAGTAAACTGCTCCAGAATTGTCGTAATTACTATTATTGCCATAGCAGAGGTGCCTGATGTGGTTATAGGGGTCATGGTATTCAAAATGGGGCACTCAACATAATCCATGTGGTGTTAGAATACTATAATTAGAATGAAAAATAATAAGCAACATTTCTATTGAACTTTTATGTAACCACCTTAAATGTTAATATTTTATATATTTTACAATGAGCACAGTGTACTCTTACAGTAGTATATACATATATAATTTGTAAGTGAGTAAATATACATATATTGTGGGTAAATGTTTTATATTGATAGGGATATGCAATTTTAAAAAAACATTACTGATTTGTAGGCTTTCCTTCCTTTTCTGCTATGATCTGTGGGCCTGGACCTCTTTCCTTGGCCAAGAGCTGATGAGAACAGATCCCCTTACTTCCTAGGTTCTTCCTGGATGTTTTCATAAGCAACACATTTAGTGCATTTACCTTGGAGGCAAACAAAGCTTTATCATTGCAGGTGAGAAACTTATAAAATCCCCTTGAGGAAATGAGATAAATGAAGCTGGATTGGGATGTTGAGATGTGGCTCAAAGGACGTCCCAGGCAGTGGGCTCAGCAGAAGCAAAGTCACAGCCAACACTCACATGTGTATGGCAAGGTCCATTTTGTTGAGTGGATCAGAAGGCCCACATAGGTGAAGAGCAGATGACGAAGTTGAATAACTAAGAGTGCTGCCTTTCACTGCAAACTAAGGGGCTTGGATCTTATCCTGAGAGCAACCAAGAGTAATAGAATGTTCTGAGGAGGATACCATGAGCAAAACAATGTTTAGGACAGCAAGCAAATTAAAAGAATTTCCACCTACCAGCTAGAACAGAATCAAACAGACATCATGCTTTGTTTCAAAGATTAGTTCAAGTATTTAGATATAAACATATCATATATCATTAACACTGTATCTTTTCAACTGATCATCTGGATGTGTCCATGTATTTAAATCTGTGGCTTCATATAAACCAATTTTGGTGGAAAAAGCTAGCTGGTGTGATGCTGATTTATATATTATCTATCTGTGTATCCAGCTACTTTATATTTTGTGAGGGTAAGGGGGAGATATATGGATTCAGCACAAGGTTTTGATTGTTATTTTAGTATAGTTTCCAGTTTAAAAAGTGTGTTTGCATGGGGTGAGATAGCATGGCTGGACTCACTTAATTAGAGTGCTGGGAACACAATCAAGGCCCAGTTTTATTCAAAATTATTTTCTAGGTGCCCATATGAACTGGTTTGCTTTGTGAATCAATGCCATTAATCAAAGAGTCTCAGAATTTTAGCACTGTGCCAAGAATGTGGAAAGTCAGAGGAGTGAACCAACTTTCCTAAGGCTGCCTGCAAATCACTGGCAAGCTAGCACATTGGGCTGTCCATCCAGGGGATTTTTCTTTATATCGGCATTCCTAGCCTGGGAATATATTCATATGTTCATGAATATGCTTCAGAAGGTTGAGGAACATTCTAGAACCCTATGCAAAAATATCTGTGCCAGATGATTTCAGGAGGGTCCATGAACTCTCAGAAATGTTAACTATCACTGTGATGCGTTCCACTTTCCCTGCCTGGGTACTCACACCTTGTGTGCCCATGTGGGAGGGGTAGAATATGCTATGGGGTGAAACAAATCCTTTTCTAAGCCTTTTAGCACCTTTAGGAACCATGGGAAGAAACATTCATGAAAGAATAATAAAGAAGCATCACCAAATAATCATGTGAGAGTTATGTTAACTCTGAAAATGGAAGTGATGTGATACTCTGAAATACATATCCCCAAATTAGGGCCCATATTTTTTTCTAAAGAATGTTTTGCAATTTTTCCCCCAAGAGACTACAAACTCAATGTCAATGCATCCACTACTAATCCCATCATCCTGGACAGCATCACCAATTGTACAAACTAAAACTTCTGAATAACTTGGATTTGCATTTCTCCTTTACTTTCAATAGTGCAATCGATTTCACCGCTGAAAATATTCTCTCCTCTTCATCTTGGCCACTACTGATCAGTGTCATCTTGACCACAGCTGTTTAACTGGTCACTCTGCCTCTAGAGTCATCCATCTCCCAAGGATCCCCCCTCCCCCCACCTAGCCACAGGAATGATCCACATGTGTTTCTTTTTTTTTTTTTTTTTCTTTTAAGTTCAGGGGTACATTAGCAGATTTGTTATATAGGTAAATTTGTGTTATGGGGGTTTGTTGTACAGATTATTTCATCACTCAGGTATTAAGCCTATTCCCATTAGTTATTTTCCCTGATCCTCTCCCTCCTCCCACCCTCTACCCTCCGATAGGCCCCAGTGTGTGTTGTTCCCCTCTATTTGTCTGTGTGTTCTCATCATTTAGCTCCCACTTATGGGTGAGAGCATGCGGTGTTTGGTTTTCTGTTCCTGCATTAGTTTGCTAAGGATAATGGCCTCCAGCTCTACCCATGTTCCTGCAAAGAACATGATCTTGTTCTTTTATGGTTGCATAGTATTCCATGGTATATATGTACCACATTTTCTTTATCCAGTCTACCATTTATAGGCATTCAGGTTGATTCCATGTCTTTGCTATTGCGAATAGTGCTGCAAAGAACTTACGCATCCATGTGTCTTTATGATAGAACAATTTATATTCCTTTAGGTATATACCCAGTAATGAGATTGCTGGGTAGAAGGGTCGTTTTGTTTTTAGGTCTCTGAGGAATCACCACCACACTGCTTTCCACAAAGGTTGAACTAACTTACACTCTAATCAACAGTGTATAAGTGGTCATTAATCTCTGCAACTTTGCCAGCACCTGTTATTTTTTGACTTTTTAATAATAGCCATTCTGACTGGTATGAGATGGTATTTCATTATGATTTTGATTTGTATTTCAATTTGTAATAATTTCAATTTGTAATAATTAGTGATAAGCTTTTTTTTCATATGGTTGTTGGCCCCATGTATGTCTTCTTTTGAAAAGTATTCATGTCCTTTGCCCACTTTTTAATGGGATTGTTTTTTTCTTGTAAATTTGTTAAATTTATATGAAAAAAATTTAAGTTCCTTTTAGATGCTGGATATTACATCTTTGTCAGATACATAGCTTGCAAAATTTTTCTCCTGTTCTGTAGGTTGTTTACTCTGTTGATAGTTTCTTTTGCTGTTCAGAAGCTCTTTAGTTTAATTAGATCCCATTTGTGAATTTTTGCTTTTGTTTCAACTGATTTTGGCATCTTTGTCATGAAATCTTTGCCTGTTTCTATGCCCAGAATGGTATTGCTTAGGTTGTCTTCCAAGGTTTTTATAGTTCTGGGCTTTACATTTAAATCTTTAATCTATCTTGCGTTGATTTTTGTATATGAAATAAAGAAGGGGTCCAGTTTCAATCTTCTGCATATGGCTAGACAGTTATCCCAGCACAATTTATTGAATAGGGAGTCCTCTCCCCATTGCTTGTTTTTGTCAGCTTTGTTGAAGATCTGATGGTTATAGGTGTGCGGCCGTATTTTGGGGCTGTCTATTTTGTTCCATTGGTGAATGTGTCTGTTTTTGTACCAATACCATGCTGTTTGGGTTACTGTAGCCTTGTGTATATTTTGAAGTTGGGTAGCATGATGCCTCCAGCTTTGTTCTTTTTGCTTAGGGTTGCCTTGGCTGTTTGGGTTCTTTTTTGGCTTCATATGAATTTTGAAATAGTTCTTTTTTTTAGTTCTGTGTAGAATGTCACTGGTAGTTTGATAGGAATAGCATTGAATCTATAAATTGCTTTGGGCAGTATGGCCATTTTAATGATATTGATTCTCCTTGTACACAAGCATGGAATGTTTTTCCATTTGTTTGTGTCCTCTCTGATTTCTTTGAGTAGTGTTTTATAATTCTCATTGTAAAGATTTTTCACCTGTCTGGTTAGCTGTATTCCTAGGTATTTTATTCTTTTGTGGCAATCATAAATGGGATTGCATTCCTGATTTGGCTCTCAGCTTGACTGTTGTTGGTGTATAGGAATACTAGTGATTTTTGTACATTGATTTTATATCCTGAAACTTCACTGAAGTTGCTTACTAGCTTAAGGAGCTTTTGGGCCAAGACTATGGAGTTTTCTAGATATAAAATCATGTCATCTACAAACAGGGATAGTTTGACTTTCTCTGTACCTATTTGGATGCCTTTTATTTCTTTCTCTTACCTGATTGTTCTGGCAAGAACTTCCAATACTATGTTGAATAGGAGTGGTGAGAGAGGGCCTTCTTGTCTTGTGCTGGTTTTCAAGAGGTATAGTTCCAGCTTTTGTTCATTCAGTATGATGTTGGATCTTGCCTTGTCACAGATGGCTCTTATTATTTTGAGGCATGTTCCTTTGATACCTAGTTTATTGAGAGCTTTTAACATGAAGGGATGTTGAATTTTATCAGAAAGCCTTTTCTGCATCTATTGAGTTAATCACGTTTTTTTGTCTTTAGTTCTGTGTATGTGATGAGTCACATTTATTGATTTGCATATGTTGAACCAACCTTGCATCCCAGGGATAAAGCTTACTTGATCATGGTGGATAAGCTTTTTGATGTGCTGCTGAATTCAGTTTGCCAGTATTTTGTGGAAGATTTTTGCATTAATGTTCATCATAGATATTGGCCTTGAAGTTTTCTTTTTTTGCTGTATCTCTGCCAGGTTTTGCTATTAGGATGATGTTGGCCTCATAGAATGAGTTAGGGAGGAGTCCTTCCTCTTCCATTTTTTGGAAAAGTTTTAGTAGGAATGGTACCAGCTCTTCTTTGTACATCTGGTAGGATTCAGCTGTGAATCTGTCTGGTCATGGGCTTTTTTTCTTTTTTTGTTTTTTTGGCAGGCTATTTATTACCGATTCAATTTTGGAACGCATTATTGGTCTGTTCAGGGATTCAGTTTCTTCCTGGTTCAGTCTTGGGAGGGTGTATGTGTCCAGGAATTTATCAATTTTCTTCTAGATTTTCTCATTTGTGTGCATAGGGGTGTTCATCATATTCTCTGATAGTTATTTGTATTCCTGTGGAGTCAGTGATAATATCCCTTTTGTTGTTTCTAATTGTGTTTATTTGGATCTTCTCTCTTTCACATGTGCTTCTTTAGAGCACATCAGACCATGCCATTCCCCTGATTTTAGTTATGCAGTAGCTCCCTATTGCTCCAGGAAAAAGGCCAGGATGGAGGGAATGCATAAAAGTTTTTCATGATACTCAGACTTTTAGCTAAGACTTCATTACTTGTCACTCCTCATTCACCCTGTGTCTTAAAAACATTCACTAGCCTGTACTTCCCTGCACACTTCATGGTTCTGGGCCTTTGCTCCAGTTGCCCTCTTTCAATGCTTTTCCTTCCTGTCCTTTCAAATGCAGCCTAGAAGTCACCTTTTCAGGAGGGCTTTCCTCGTCCCTCCCTAAAAGGCTGGGCTGTGTTGGCTCTGGGCTCCTTCATTGTTCTTACCTTAGTGTATTAGTTTGCCAGGACTTCTGCAATAAAGTATCTCAAACTGGGTGGCTTAAACAACAGAACTTTACTTTCTCACAATACTGGAGGCTAGAAGAGCAAGATCAAGGTGTTGGCAGGGTTGGTTTCTTCTGAGTCATCTCTCCATGGCTTGTAGATCACCATCTTCTTTCTCTCTGTGTCTTCACATGGTCTTCCCCCTGTGCATGTCTGTGTCCTAATCTTCTCTTCTTATAAGAACACCAGTCATTTTGGATTAGGGCTCACCCTAATGACCTCATTTTAACTTAATCACCTCTTTAAAGACCCTATCTTAAATGCAGCCACATTCCAAGGGTTTAGGATTTCAACATACAAACTTGGGGGGCATGTATACAATTCGGGCCATAACATTAAATGCTATGATTACTTGTTTATATCTTTATATCTCCCTAGCTGTGAACTCCTGAAGGAAGATCTGCCTCCATTCTCATATACTTGGTCCATTGGCATACTTAAAATGATGGTTGAATGAAGGAAGGAGGGAGGAAATAAGTTACCCCCAGGAATCTCCAGGGTAATGAGGGAGGAGGAAGCCTTGGGCCAGTGGCTGGCAGCAGTAGTAAGAGTGGTAGTCCAAGCCCTCTGTATCAGCGTTGTAGGGTTGCTGTAACAAATTACTGAAAACATGGTGTTTTAAAACAACAGAAACTTATTCTCTTACAGTTATTGAGGCCAGAGTCTAAAGATAGGGTATTGTCAGGGCCACACTCCCTCTGAAGGCTCTAGGGGAGAGTTCTTTCTTGTACTTTTTAGCTTCTGTTGGCTTCTGGCAATCTTTGGCTTGTGGTTGCATCACGCCAGTCTCTGCCTCCTTCATCACATGGCCTTCTCCCTGGTGTTCCTGTATCTGTTTCCCCTTATCTTCTCTGATAAACACTTGGGATTGGATATAGGGCCACCTTAACTCAGGATGATTTCATCTCAAGATCCTTAGCTTAAATTATATCTACAAATACCCTTTTTCCAAATAAGGTCATATTTTCAGGTTCCAGGTGGACATAACTTTTTTAAGGCCACTCTTCAACCCACTACTGTCTGAAGGAAGAATGAGTTGGATTGAATGGGAACCCCCAGACATGGGCAGCCAGTTCCAGAATCCATATTTCCCCCTTGATGCAAGGGACTATGTAAGAATTTAGTGGACTGTTTGTATCTTCATCTCTTTAGTCCTCAGGCACTCATTAGAATGCCTGGCACATTCCTAGCATCATCCTGAAGTTGGACAGAAAGCCAGTACGCTGAGTGCTTATTTGATCTTTTGAGCTCTAAAGGGACGTTGGAGTCAAAGGACTTGAGGATTTGCACAGCAACTGGGGTTAGACACTGCAAGGAGCAGCCTGTGGAAGCCATGTGGCTAGAACTGATTCAGTGCATCCTCGTTCCTGGGCCTGCCTTTGTATTTCTGCATTAATATGATTTACTGAACACTGTTTTGTCAACAGACACAGAAGCCAAACTAGACGTGGTGATCAGGAGAAAAGGTTCAGTGTCAACCCTGTGGGAGAGAATATCAGCTGGCCAGGATGTGGCTTCCAATCAGAATATCAAGGGGGAGATAGTGTTAGACTAGTCGGTGGGGGTAATTTTTTGAACTCTCATTTTTTAAAGGGCAATTTACCAGACTATCAGCTCCTTGAGGAAGGAATCTTGTTTCTTATCTCTGTAGCTCCGTGTCCTGTGGGGGCACTGAGCTTGTTGTAGTGGGGACTTGGTAAATTTGGTCAAAGTGAACTAAACAATTATCCCTGAGACCCTCAGCTAGCCTTCATTCACCCAATGGAGTAAAGACCATCCCTTGGAACGAAATTGCAAATTGGATACTCAATTCCCCTGCTGTAAACCTTCCCTATTGCCAACATGATCAAGTTCACCTTTGAGCGTCCCATTACAAAGCCTTTGCATGTTCTGCCCCTAGCAACCTAATGGCTTCTCTAATTCCATCTCCCACCATGGTCTACCTCACTCACTGTGTCCCAGGAGTACTGAGCTCTCCACAAATAGGATGCTGTTCTGCTCCATCCAGCTTTGCCCATGCTGATACCTCTGCCTACAACACCTTCTCCTCTCCTTCATCTGGTTAAATCCTCATCTTTCTGAACTCATTTTCCCTGGGAAGCTGTTTCTGAACCTTCAGATCATTCTAGGTATTCTCCCTCAGTGCCTGCCTTCATTTTAGCACCTCTTACCTCATTTTACAATTATCTGGTTAAGTGTGTATCTCCCCCAGTCTATTACAAGACTGAAAGCTCCACAAGGAAAGCACTTTCCAGCTACATCTTATTCACCCATGTACCCCCCACAGTTAGCACAAAGTCTGGTCCATAGTCAGGGCTCATAAATATGTATTGATTTAAACCAAATTGGTTATGGGGGGCGGGGGATAGTTCAGTTTGCTCTTGGAAGGAAAGCTTCTTGGTGTGTTCTGGGAAATTTGGTCAGTATTCAAGCAAAGATCCTTGAGTACCTGCAGCTATTGATATTTGACTTTAGGGTAGAGTGGGGTCTATGGCAAGTCCTGGGCCGACAAACCAGCTAGTCAGGGAGAAAACAGAGAAGGAAAATTCATACTCAGGCATTCTGTGATTTTGTAAATGGGAAAAAGGGGATATAGTGAGTAAAAAATAGAGGTGCTCCCACATAGAAACAGGATTTTGACAAGTCCTGTTGAGCAGCAGCAGGTTTTGGAACCCTGCTGACATTGCCCCCTGCCCCTGCTTTGAATAGGTTGATTGTTTGCCTGGTTCTAAGTTTGAAAAGTACAAAAGATAGAGTTGCTTCCCAACCATACTCCTTCAGACACCTCATTTCCATTTTCAGAGGCAGTCCCTTCTACACATTTCATTAATATGCCCCTTGAGACATTTTATGTGCATTCCAGCAAATATGTGTACAAGTTCGTATATTTGGAATTCTCTCCTTTTTTAATTTTATTTGACACAAATGCATTATACCATATGCCCTAGTATGTATGTTGCTTTATGGGGCCAACAGTATTGGGATATAATTTACATACATTAAAAGTCCACAATTTTAAGTGTGCATTTGAGGGAGTTTTGACAAATGTATACAGTCATCTAACCATCACCATAATCATGATGTGGCACATTCCCATCACCTCAAAAGGCTCTGTCTTACCTCCTTTGCTGTGAGTCCCCTCCCAGACACCTCCTGCTTCCTAGAAGGATCTTTCTATTATTACAGTTTTCGCTTTTAAAGCATATTGTATAAATAGACTTAAACTCTGTGTAATCTTTTGTGTGTGGTTTCTTTCATAATGCTTTTGAACTCACCATGTTGGTACGTAAATCAGCAGTTGGTCCCTTTTTATTACTGAGTTGTATTCCATTGTGTGAATGTATTGTGCTACAACTTTTTATGCATTCAGCAGTTGAGGGCACTTGGGTTCTTTTCCAGTTTTTGGCTATTAAAAATGAGGCTGCTATAAAGATTTATGTGTAAGCTTTTGTGTTGATTATGTTTTATATTTCATTTGGGTAAATATTTAGAAGTGGAACTATTTAGTTATATGGTTAGTAAATGTTTAACCTTTTTAAAAAAAAAAAAACCTTGAAAATTGTTTTCAAAGTGGCTGTCAAAATTTGTATGAGATTTCTAGCTACTGCCTTTCCAGGATTCAGCATGGCCAGTTTTTTAAGTTTGAAGCATACTGATAAATATATCATGGTATTTCACTAAATTGTAGCTTTAATTTTTATTTTTCTAGTGACTAATTAGGCTGAGAATCTTTTCATGTACTTATTAGTCATCCTTCTGTCTTCTTTGGTGAAGCACCTATTCAAATATTTTGCTTATTATTTTAGCATTTGATCTTATTATTATTAAATTTTAAAACCTCTTTATATAGTCAAGACAATTTCGTTATACATGTTTTGCAAATAGTTTATAAGTATGGCCTGACTTTTCATTTTCATGACAGTGTCTTTTTTTTTTTTTTTTTTCCTTTTTATTTTATTTTATTTTTAATTTTATTATTATTATACTTTAAGTTTTAGGGTACATGTACACAACGTGCAGATTTGTTACATATGTATACCTTTGCCATGTTGGTGTGCTGCACCCATTAACTCATCATTTAGCATTAGGTATATCTCCTAATGCTATCCCTTCCCCCTCCCGCCACCCCACAACAGTCCCTGGTGTGTGATGTTCCCCTTCCTGTGTCCATGTGTTCTCATTGTTCAATTCCCACCTATGAGTGAGAACATGTGGTGTTTGGTTTTTTGTCCTTGTGATAGTTTGCTGAGAATGATGGTTTTCAGCTTCATCTATGTCCCTACAAAGGACATGAACTCATCATTTTTTATGGCTGCATAGTATTCCATGGTGTATATGTGCCACATTTTCTTAATCCAGTCTATCATTGCTGGACATTTGGGTTGGTTCCAAGTCTTTGCTATTGTGAATAATGCCACAATAAACATACATGTGCATGTGTCTTTATAGTAGCATGATTTATAATCCTTTGGGTATATACCCAGTAATGGGATGGCTGGGTCAAATGGTATTTCTAGTTCTAGATCCCTGAGGAATCGCCACACTGACTTCCACAATGGTTGAACTAGTTTACAGTCCCACCAACAGTGTAAAAGTGTTCCTATTTCTCCACATCCTCTCCAGCACCTGTTGTTTCCTGACTTTTTAATGATTGCCATTCTAACTGGTGTGAGATGGTATCTCATTGTGGTTTTGATTTGCATTTCTCTGATGGCCAGTGATGATGAGCATTTTTTCATGTGTGTTTTGGCTGGATAAATGTCTTCTTTTGAGAAGTGTCTGTTCATATGCTTTGCCCACTTTGTGATGGTGTTGTTTGTTTCTTTCTTTTTTTTTTTTATTATTATTATTTTTTTTTATTATACTTTAAGTTTTAGGGTACATGTGCACATTGTGCAGGTTAGTTACATATGTATACATGTGCCATGCTGGTGCGCTGCACCCACTAACTCGTCATCTAGCATTAGGTATATCTCCCAATGCTATCCCTCCCCCCTCCCCCCTCCCCACCACAGTCCCCAGAGTATGATATTCCCCTTCCTGTGTCCATGTGATCTCATTGTTCAATTCCCACCTATGAGTGAGAATATGCGGTGTTTGGTTTTTTGTTCTTGCAATAGTTTACTGAGAATGATGGTTTCCAATTTCATCCATGTCCCTACAAAGGATATGAACTCATCATTTTTTATGGCTGCATAGTATTCCATGGTGTATATGTGCCACATTTTCTTAATCCAGTCTCTCACTGTTGGATATTTGGGTTGGTTATAAGTCTTTGCTATTGTGAATAATGCCTCAATAAACATACGTGTGCATGTGTCTTTATAGCAGCATGATTTATAGTCATTTGGGTATATACCCAGTAATGGGATGGGTGGGTCAAATGGTACTTCTAGTTCTAGATCCCTGAGGAATCGCCACACTGACTTCCACAATGGTTGAACTAGTTTACAGTCCCACCAACAGTGTAAAAGTGTTCCTATTTCTCCACATCCTCTCCAGCACCTGTTGTTTCCTGACTTTTTAATGATTGCCATTCTAACTGGTGTGAGATGATATCTCATAGTGGTTTTGATTTGCATTTCTCTGATGGCCAGTGATGATGAGCATTTTTTCATGTGTTTTTTGGCTGCATAAATGTCTTCTTTTGAGAAGTGCCTGTTCATGTCCTTCGCCCACTTTTTGATGGGGTTGTTTGTTTTTTTCTTGTAAATTTGTTTGAGTTCACTGTAGATTCTGGATATTAGCCCTTTGTCAGATGAGTAGGTTGCAAAAATTTTCTCCCATGTTGTAGGTTGCCTATTCACTCTGATGGTAGTTTCTTTTGCTGTGCAGAAGCTCTTCAGTTTAATTAGATCCCATTTGCCAATTTTGGCTTTTGTTGCCATTGCTTTTGGTGTTTTGGACATGAAGTCCTTGCCCACGCCTATGTCCTGAATGGTAATGCCCAGGTTTTCTTCTAGGGTTTTTATGGTTTTAGGTCTAACGTTTAAATCTTTAATCCATCTTGAATTGATTTTTGTATAAGGTGTAAGGAAGGGATCCAGTTTCAGCTTTCTACATATGGCTAGCCAGTTTTCCCAGCACCATTTATTAAATAGGGAATCCTTTCCCCATTGCTTGTTTTTCTCAGGTTTGTCAAAGATCAGATAGTTGTAGGTAAGCGGCGTTATTTCTGAGGGCTCTGTTCTGTTCCATTGATCTATATTTCTGTTTTGGTACCAGTACCATGCTGCTTTGGTTACTGTAGCCTTGTGGTATAGTTTGAAGTCAGGTAGTATGATGCCTCCAGCTTTGTTCTTTTGGCTTAGGATTGACTTGGCGATGCGGGCTCTCTTTTGGTTCCATATGAACTTTAAAGTAGTTTTTTCCAATTCTGTGAAGAAAGTCATTGGAAGCTTGATGGGGATGGCATTGAATCTGTAAATTACCTTGGGCAGTATGGCCATTTTCACGATATTGATTCTTCCTACCCATGAGCAAGGAATGTTCTTCCATTTGTTTGTATCCTCTTTTATTTCCTTGAGCAGTGGTTTGTAGTTCTCCTTGAAGAGGTGCTTCACATCCCTTGTAAGTTGGATTCCTAGGTATTTTATTCTCTTTGAAGCAATTGTGAATGGGAGTTCACTCATGATTTGGCTCTCTGTTTGTCTGTTGTTGGTGTATAAGAATGCTTGTGATTTTTGTACATTGATTTTGTATCCTGAGACTTTGCTGAATTTGCTTATCAGCTTAAGGAGATTTTGGGCTGAGACGATGGGGTTTTCTAGATAAACAATCATGTCGTCTGCAAACAGGGACAATTTGACTTCCTCTTTTCCTAATTGATGTAAAAGAACAGAAATTATAACAAACTATCTCTCAGACCACAGTGCAATCAAACTAGAACTCAGGATTAAGAATCTCACTCAAAGCCGCTCAACTACATGGAAACTGAACAACCTGCTCCTGAATGACTGCTGGGTACATAACGAAATGAAGGCAGAAATAAAGATGTTCTTTGAAACCAACGAGAACAAAGACACAACATACCAGAATCTCTGGGACGCATTCAAAGCAGTGTGCAGAGGGAAATTTATAGCACTAAATGCCCACAAGAGAAAGCAGGAAAGATCTAAAATTGACACCCTAACATCACAATTAAAAGAACTAGAAAAGCAAGAGCAAACACATTCAAAAGTTAGCAGAAGGCAAGAAATAACTAAAATCAGAGCAGAACTGAAGGAAATAGAGACACAAAAAACCCTTCAAAAAATTAATGAATCCAGGAGCTGGTTTTTTGAAAGGATCAACAAAATTGATAGACCGCTAGCAAGACTAATAAAGAAAAAAAGAGAGAAGAATCAAATAGACGCAATAAAAAATGATAAAGGGGATATCACCACCGATCCCACAGAAATACAAACTACCATCAGAGAATACTACAAACACCTCTACGCAAATAAACTAGAAAATCTAGAAGAAATGGATACATTCCTCGACACATACACTCTCCCAAGACTAAACCAGGAAGAAGTTGAATCTCTGAATAGACCAATAACAGGAGCTGAAATTGTGGCAATAATCAATAGTTTACCAACCAAAAAGAGTCCAGGACCAGATGGATTCACAGCCGAATTCTACCAGAGGTACAAGGAGGAACTGGTACCATTCCTTCTGAAACTATTCCAATCAATAGAAAAAGAGGGAATCCTCCCTAACTCATTTTATGAGGCCAGCATCATTCTGATACCAAAGCCTGGCAGAGACACAACCAAAAAAGAGAATTTTAGACCAATATCCTTGATGAACATTGATGCAAAAATCCTCAATAAAATACTGGCAAACCGAATCCAGCAGCACATCAAAAAGCTTATCCACCATGATCAAGTGGGCTTCATCCCTGGGATGCAAGGCTGGTTCAACATACGCAAATCAATAAATGTAATCCAGCATATAAACAGAGCCAAAGACAAAAACCACATGATTATCTCAATAGATGCAGAAAAAGCCTTTGACAAAATTCAACAACCCTTCATGCTAAAAACTCTCAATAAATTAGGTATTGATGGGACATATTTCAAAATAATAAGAGCTATCTATGACAAACCCACAGCCAATATCATACTGAATGGGCAAAAACTGGAAGCATTCCCTTTGAAAACTGGCACAAGACAGGGATGCCCTCTCTCACCGCTCCTATTCAACATAGTGTTGGAAGTTCTGGCCAGGGCAATCAGGCAGGAGAAGGAAATAAAGGACAGTGTCTTTTGAAGAGCAGATGTTTTTTGTTTCGGTGAAACCCATTTATCAATTCTTTAATGCTGTGGTTTGTGTTTTTTGCGTGCTATCTAGGAAATGTTTGTCTAACCCAAGGTCACAAAGATTTTTTGTTTTCTTCCAGAACTTTTATAGATCTGGTTCTATCATCCACTTCAAGTTTATTTTGTATATGGTACAACATATGGATTTATTTTCTTCCCTTTCCTCCCTCCCTTCTTCTCTTCCTTCATTCCCTTTAATGTCAAATACATCGATTAATTTTCAAATGTTAAACCAATCTTGCATTTTTGGGCTAAACCCCACTTAGTAATGATTTATTATTATTTTACAGACTTCTAAATTTGACTTGCTACAATTTTGTTGTTGAATTTACAACAATGTTGTTGATATGTTGTTGATATGTAGAATGTTGTAGATATGTTTCTAGATTTGATTTGCTACAATTTTGTTAAATATTTTTGCATATTCATGAGAAATATTCAGGTGTATTTGTCTGGATTTAATATTAGGATAATGCCCACCTAGACTGAGATGGGAATGTGTTTCCTCTTCTATTTTCTGAAAGAGTTTTTGTGGAAGTGATACTATTTCTTCCCTAATAGTTTGGTAGAATTCACTAGTAAAACTATCTTTACTAGAGATTTCTTGGTGGGAAGGTTTTTCCCCTTGCAAATTCAGTGAATTTAATAGATATAGGGATATTCAGGTTATTGCTTTCTTTGTCACTGAGTTTGATAATTTGTTTCCTTCAAATTATTTGCTGTTTAAATTGTTGAATTTATTGTCAATTCTCTCTTCATATTTTCTTCTATCTTCTTAAACATAAGATGTATGTTTATATAGCAGTTTTAATGTCCTTATATACTAATTTTGGTCATTTTAACCATATATGGGTTTATATTGATATTTTTCATGCTTGGTTATGAGTTGCATTTTCTTAGTTATTTGCATACACTAGTAATATCTTTTGGCTGCTAGACATACTGAATTTTATGTTGTTGTATACTGGATTTTGTTGTGTTCCTTTAAAAAGTGTCAGGCCTCATTCTGGGATATAGTTAAGTGACGTAGAATGAATTTAATCCTTTTGAGCCTTGCTTTTAAGCTTTGTAGAAGTGGTTCCAGAAACGCCCTAGTCTACAGCTCATGTGGCTTCATTACCGAAGCAATGGCCTTCTGAGGACTCTGCCCAGTGCCCTGTGTACTAGGAGGTCTTTCCACTCTTCCTACTGGGAACACAAATTATTACCAGCCCTGTGTAAGATCCTGGGATTGCTTCTTTTATGCATCTCTAGTTCTTTCCCCATACTTGATAGTTTTATCCCATGCACATGCAGATCAGGACTTAGTCAAAGATTCAAGGGGACTCCTCTGCACATCTCAAGAGTGCTCTCTAAGCTCTCTCTCTCTGTTAGGAACTGCATCTCCTCTGGTATTTAGATCTATAAATTCTATCTGCCTTGACCTTCCCGAACTCCAAACTCCATTGTCTGCTCAACTCAGAGAGACTGCCAGGCTGTGTTTGGGTCCCGTGTATCCTGTTCCTAATGTCTGAAAACCATCATTTCATATACTTTGTCTGTTGGTACTGTTGTATTTGTTAAGGGTAAATCTGGTTTATTTTACTCTGTCAGGCCAGAAGTGGAGGTTGTTGCAATTGACTCTAAGATCTCCATTTATCTTGAGTTGCTTCTCTGTTCTTCTGGAATATTGCCCTTTTGGGTTCAAGAATGAGTTGGAGTTTGGCATGTAGTCATAAAGTTCAAATGGACTAAAATCCAATGATAATAATCATTAAAGTGACATTGTGAGATGACAGCTATAGCAACATATTTTGGCCTTCTGACAAAAAACTCCTTTCTGACCCTTGTTTCCATTCTCTTTAAAGATATGCTGTCTTTTTCAAAGTCTTTATCTTCCACTTTAAGATAAAGATACAAAATAAAGACTTTGCAAAAAGCAGCATACCATTTTTCAGCAATGAGAAAACAGGGAAACAGATGTCTCAGCCAGTCATTCACTGACACAGCCTAAGTGCAATGTCACTTCATCTTTTAACCTCTTACCATTCAAGCCTCTGATGATTCTATGAATTTCTTTAGAAAACTCTAGAAAAAATGGAATTTATTGTTGCCAAAATGAAGTCCCATTCTCCAGCTACCTTCCAATACTCAGCCCCAAGTGTTGAGAATCTATTTGTGCATGAATTGTGATGCGTACCTAGGAAAATGTGCTGATCAGCAGCTCTGCTCCTAGATGGGTAACACTCCCTCAAAAGTATGAGAGACTCTCCCTGTGCATGAAGCATGTGTTTCAGGCATGGAACCAAGTGATTTGTGCAATCTTGTGAGGACAAAGGTTAGAAAACTGGGCTCGAAGGCATGTCCCACTTTTATGCTTTATAAGCAGTGCCCTTCTGCCTCCCTTCACGAGCCTGGGGGTCAGCAGAAGGGCAGGGCCTGTCAGAGGCCGTCAGCCTCCATGCACAGGGCACCATGGACAACAGTAACATGGCAACAGCTTAAATAAATAAGACAGTACATTGTTTAAGAAACAACTAATGTTCTGAGGTTTCAGTGATAACAACCACAAAGTAAACATGCAAGGTGGTAAGAAATACCTGGCATGAATGCCTTTTGTTAAAAGTTGAACCACAAGTGCATTTTTTTTTTGCACTCTACTGAAGTATTTTTGTTATATTCTTCTGTGGTGGCAAGAAAGGAAAGAATATGGTGAGTAATCTTTTATATTTACAATAGCAGCTCTCTATAAACTGGCTTGGTTCTTCTAGAACTGCACTATTCAAAATGGTAGCCATTAGCGCATGTGGCTCTTTAAATTTAAATGAATTACAGTGAAATAAAATTAGAAATGCAGCTCCTCAGTCACACCAGCCACATCTCAAGTGCTCTACAGCTACAAGTGGCTAATGGCCACTGTGTTGGAAAAGGCAGCATCTGTCATCACAGAACATTCTGTAGGACAGTGCTATTGCAGGGAGATCTGGGTTCAGATCTGGCTTGAAGACCAATCAGTTCTGTGGTCACAGGCTCTTCCCTGGGTCTTTATTCTTGTCTGAATATAAAAGGTGGAGTGATGGGATTTAGTGAGACAGATGAGTTTTCATGTCCACAAAATAAAGAAACCATTGGAGAAAAGTATTCACACTGAAAAAGAACATCTGTGATACAACTTGGTATGAATCTATTGGTTTGAAATGATAACTATTAGGCAAAGCAAACAGCCCTTACAAATCTCCATAAAGCTGTCAAAATCCAATGGCCACGTCCAGGCCCATTAAATGTCTCTCTTTGGCCAAGAGGAACCATCAAAGCTGCAGAAACTTTGAGGACTGAGGATGTTGCCCCTCTAGTCTCTAAGGCCAAATGCAACATTAAGCCTGGAACCAAGACACAGACATCAGGACAGTGCACTTGACCACCCTTCTCAGTCAGAACAACTTGTCGGCTGGGCATGGTGGCTCACGCCTGTATTCTCAACACTTTGGCAGGCCAAGGCAGGCAGCTCACAAGGTCAGGAGATCGAGACCATCCTGGCCAACATGGTGAAACCCAGTCTCTAATAAAACACACAAAAACACCAGCCAGGCATGGTGGCGCATGCCTGTAGTCCCAGCTACTTGGGTGGCTGAGGCAGGGGAATTGCTTGAACCCGGGAGACAGAGGTTGCAGTCAGCTATGATTGCGCTACTGCACTCCAGCCTGGTGACAGAGCAAGACTCCGTCTAAAACAAACAAACAAACAAAAACAAAAACAAAAATCTGTAAAGGTGATGGTTAAGCAATTCTCTTGTGAGTGTGGTGAGTTCTTATTCCATAATAAAAATTTTATAGCTACAAGAATGAGCCTCTCGTCTATTGCCTATTCCTTCCTATGTCTCTCTTTAATATGTCAAATCAACAGGTTGATAAATCTTTATAGAACCCGCACTCTGTACCTAATGTGCAGATACTGCAAGAGATAAGAAAACAGTCCAAGATGGGGGTTCGTTCTTTCTGTGGGGCTGTGACCAGTTGGTTCAGGAAGAAGGATTCACAACATGAAGGACTTAGGAATTAATGCTAGAGTTCTGGTGGAATCAGGTTCTAGAGCATATAATGCTCAGTACTGAATAACCACTGAAGGCACGCAGAGATGGAACAGGACTGGATTTTTCAAGGAAGCTTTCATGAAGGAAGCAGGCTTTAAGCTCTGAAAAAAAATGCAGGCACCAGGGTGGCAGGTAGGATCAGGGAAGAGATTCCAGGCCTCAGCAATTACATTGTCCTACCCAATCCTGTGCTGCTTTGAGAGGAGGTTTAGCATAGTGGATCAAAGCATACACTCTCAAGCAAGAGCGTGTGGGTTCAAATTCTGATTTTGTCATTTATTAAGTCTGTGATCTTGGGCAATCTACTTAACCTTTCACTAGATTGCTGTGAGGATTAAATGAGTTTATATATGTAAAATTCTAGGCACAAAATAAGCACCATACAACTATTAGCACCCCCACTCCCACCCCACCCTCTTTTTTCACAGAGATTGTTTTTACTTGTATTTACATTGAGAATCTCTTAAAAGTAACCTCAATAATTTTACAAGTAATTTCCATAATTGTCAGTTTGATTTCTTTAATTATAAAAATTTTTAATAAGTAAATACACCGTATTTAGGGCAAACCAACTTGCATAATCATCCTGATGGATGCCTCAGCTCTTCTTACCAAAATACTCATGTCAGCAGGGCCCTGGACAGGATCTGCTTCACCATATTTGAGACTCAAAGAGACTGACTATGCCTCCTAAATTATACCACAGAAACTATTTGGTTTAGAAAGATGTCTCTGTAGTATCAGTGTTCTCCTCTTGTTTTTTAATTTTTTTATTTTTAATATTTGCTGGGAAAACTACATATTCATATGCAGAAGAATGAAACTAGACCCCTATCTCTCACCATATACAAAAATCAAATCAAAATGGATTAAAGACTTAAATCTAAGACTTCAAACTATGAAACTACTACAAGAAAACATTGAGGAAAATCTCTAGGACATTGGTCTGACCAAACATTTATTGAGCAATACCCCACAAACTCAGGCAATCCTGTTCTTATGTGAGAGGGGTGATTATTATACTTCCACTTCCTCACTCCCTCTGGGAGGCAGACTGGCAGCATGGGAAGGGCATGCAGCTCTGAGTGCAAACTGACTTTAGTCTCAGTGGCTACTTGCAATCCGGGCAAACCTAGGCAGTGTCTTAACCTTATGGAGCCTTCTTTTCCTCATCTAAAATATGGGACATTAATGCCCACTTCACAGGCTTGTTTGGAACACTGAAATAGAATTTTCCAACACAATAGCTGGCATGTGTCTTGGCATGTGGAGGGAGCTCCCTCGAATGTCCCAACAGTTGAATTTACTATCACTGTTTCTGAGAAGCAGCCATATCACTGCCACTCAATTCTTCAGGCTATTTGTACATGAAAGAGGCAAAACTTCCTGCAGTCCAAACTGGCTCTGCCTACAGCAACAATACCAAGTTTCCCAAATAAATTTAAATACAAAATTAAAGCAAATAATAGGAATAGCATGAATACATATCTGTTGCAAACCCTAACACATACACTTATATTTCTAATTTGTGTACAACCGTACGCAATGTGGCCTTGGTCTTGACAGTGCTAAGACAGGCTACACACTTGTGTGATTATCTCTCCAGAAGGATAGAGGCAAGTGGATCATTCTCCACAACAGTGTTTGCATTGGTAAGTGGATTTAGAGGCAGACAAGAGAATCCACTGTAGTAAGCTTAAGCAGAGAAGGATTTATTACAGATTTGAGAAGCTCACAGGATTTCTACTTAGGGGTAGACACGAACCAAGCTTAAGTACTGCACATCCAGGTTGAGCCTGGAGAAACACTCAACCACACTCTGGGATTGTTCTAGAAAAAACCCCACAGCTTCCTGCTGTTGGCATCTATGGTACTAGGGACTGTGCACCAGAACTTCCAACACAGATGCAACCTGCAGAACCAAATGCCTCTGCCATGGTGTTCTCCTGTAAGATCACATGCAACTGCTGCTTAGTGTGGCTCCTTCTGCCAACCTGTTATCGCACATTATACCTTTTTTTTTTGTGGAATCTGGAACACCTAGACTCTAGCTGCAAGGGAATCTGGGATTTTTTTCTTCCACCGTTGAGCCTTTATAGTACAAGAAGCCATACCAGGTAGGTTTGTAAAGGTTGTAGTGAGTCCCTCTGCAGTATCTGTCAGAGAACACAAGTTCACCTCCACTATGAAAGACTTCTCTGGTCCCCAGCCACCCAGATTCAGCAGGTCCCTCCAGATTGTGCCCATGGCACTTTGCACATATTCCAGACATTGTCTCCATTACATTGAATCAGTTATTTGTTCACACAAAGGTTTTCTTTGTTAAAATGAATCATGGAGGAGTAGGAAAGGCACAAGCTTTGGAAGTACAATTGAATTCAAATCTCAAATTTGCCGTTTACTAACTCTTTAGCTTTGGAGGAAATTCCTTAATATCTCTGATTATTGACATCTCTATTTATAGAATGTGGTATGATACCCACCACAGACACTTGCCATGAAGAGTGAAGTGCTTAACTGAATCACTGATGCATTACATGTGTTCAGGAGATGGAAAATTCCCTCTAAATCTTCTTATCATTAAGAGCAAAAATAATTTTAATTTCAACTTTGTATCTCTCTGGGTAGTTAAAATTCATGTCTGCTATATGCCAGATTTTCTGCTAGGTATTGAAATGATAAAAATGAACAAAAGTCTTGCAAGTGTTCTTAATATAGGTGGGAAGAGACATATCCAGACACACACACACACATACACGCACACAATGGTTATACAAAGTGATAATGTGTGGAGAAGGAGTGATTGATCTTTCAGGGGCAGGGAGAAAGCCCAGAAAGATTTCACAACTCAATGTGTGAGTTGGGTTGTAAAGGTCATGTAGGAATTTAGGTGGAACAAGGGAGGGGGAAGCTGACCAGGCAGTAGCAGTAATGTGAGGGTATTTGAGATCAACAAGTAGTTCATAAAATAGAGTCAGTAGAGCAGGGAGTTTGAAAGAGATGGGCACAGCTGGCTGTCATGAACTGGGACAAACTGCTCTAAACACCACTAATTGTGTAGGTTTTACCACATATGAGGGCACCTGGCTAGTTTGTAGGGGTGGGGATGGTTCTGGTATCCAGCCAAGTCAGCCCAAAAAGACAGTTGCCTGCAGGGCTGTCGCTTGAAATCAAATTGGCACCCTGCTGTGAAAGGTTTTGTGTGCCAAATTAAGGAGTCTGAAATTTACCTTGGGGAGTCATCAAAAGTTAAGCAGAATAGACTTAAGTACATTTGCCCACAAAAGCAACTCTGGTTCAATGAGAAGGATAGAAGCAAGCTGTATTAGTCTGTTTTCACGCTGCTGATAAACACAAACCTGAGACTGGGAAGAAAAAGAGGTTTAATTGGACTTATAGTTCCACATGGCTGGGGAGGACTCAGAGTCACGGCAAGAGGAGAAAAGCACTTCTTACATGGCGGTGGCAAGAGAAAATGAGGAAGAAGCAAAAGCAGAAATTCCTGATAAACCCATCAGATTTTGTGAGACTTATTCACTGTCATGAGAATAGCATGGGAAAGACCAGTCCTCATGATTGAATTACCTCCCCCTGGGTCCCTCCCACAACACATGGGAATTCTGGGGGATACAATTAAAGTTGAGATTTGTGGGAGGACACAGCCAAACCATATCACAGGCAGACCAATTAGCAGGCTCAGATGAATAGAATGCAACATCATACCACTGGGGAGAGATGATAAGCGTCTGAATCAACATGAGTAGCAGTGAGAAAATGCAATGAGGATCATTTTGAAAACCATTTAGAAGGTAGAACTTCTAAGATATGCATGGTACCCAGCTGGATGTGGAAGACCATGTGGATTGTGACAGCAGAAATTAGGGAGGAGCAGATTGGTCTTTTTAGGGGGTGAGGAGGGTTTTCAACATTTTATTCTTCCCTTGAATTATATAAACTGATTTGTGCAGTAGGCAGGAAGGCATATGAGTATGAAGTTTAAAAGAGAAACAAGATCAGATACAGAGATCTCATTGACTTGTAGAGATAATAGCTATAGTCACTGATGTAAACAGAGTTGCCCCAAAAGAAGTAGAGTCCCCCAATAAGGCTTTCATGTACATTGTGCATAGTGGTATCCCAGTAAATAATTAACATTGGTCTCTGTGGTGTAGGGGGACTCCTATCTTTAGCATTTACTGATTTCTGTAGTGTAAGTTCTCCCACCATAGCTGATTTCAAGCTACCAATATGGCATCACTGAACAGGGAGTTGGAAAGAGATGGGCACAGCTGGCTGTCATGAGCTGGGACGAGCTGCTCAACACACCACTAATTGTGTAGGTTGTACCACATATGAGGGTACCTGGCTAGTTTGTCAGGGGTGCAGTGGTGGAGATGGTTCTGGCATCCAGCCCAGTCAACCCAAGAAGCCAGTTGCCTGCAGGGCTGCCTCTGCAAGGAGGGGAAATTTATTCTACATTATTTGTCCAGAAGGGGAACTTTTTCCCAATTCTGAGCCCAGAATTCAAGAGGGCTAAGTATGGAGCCCTGAGGAACACCAACATTTAAGCAACAGGGAAAGAAGACCCCCCAAAAAACACCATACAAGAGGGGTGGGCAGACAGGGCTCATATCTAAGCACTACCCCTTTCTAGTTTGATGATCTTAGTCAAATTACTTTCCTTCTCTGTGCCTCAGTTTTTACTATTTTTTACATTGAGGTAAAAATATACATAACATAAAATTTAACATCTGCACCATTTTTAAGTGTACAGTTCAGTGGCATCAAATGTACTCAGACTGTTGTGCTACAATCACTACCATACACTCAGAGAACTTTTGTTTTGCACAATTCAAAGGCTGTACCTATTAAACAGTCACTCCCCATTCACCTCTTCCCATAGCCCCAGCCAATAACCATTCTACTTTCTGTCTCTGTGTTTGGCTACTCTAGGTACCTCATACAAAGGGCATCGTACAGTAAGTTTCACCATGTTTTAAATGAGAAGACAACACCTTCCTTGTAAGAGTTGTAATCCTCAGATGGACTGTGAGGATTCCAGCTGAACATCTCACATCTCACTCATGCCTAGCACAGAGAGGCACTCAGTAAAGGACAGCCACCAGCTCCCATGTGTGAGAGATGTGGTACAAGATGCTTATGGGAGACACGAGGGGGAATAAGACACTGTTCTTGCCTTCACAGGTCTTCAGCTCAGAAAGATTTTGTATTTACAAGTAACTATTATTAAATCAAAAAGTGAAATTTTTCAAAAGAAAAGTACTGATGGCCTGGCGTGGTGGCTCACGCCTGTAATCCCAGCACTTTGGGAGGCCGAGGCGGGCAGATCACCTGAGGTCAGGAGTTCCACACCAGCCTGGCCAACATGGCAAAACCCCATCTCTACTAAAAGTACAAAAATTAGCCGGGCTTGGTGGTTCACGCCTGTTTTCACAGCACTTTGGGAGGCTGAAGTGGGCAGATCACCTGAGGTCTGGAGTTCCAAACCAGCCTGGCCAACATGGTGAAACACCGTCTCTACTAAAAATAGAAAAATTAGCCAGGCACGTTGGTGGGCACATGTAATTCCAGCTACTCAGGAGGCTGAGGTGGGAGAATTACTTGAACCTGGAAGGCGGAGGTTTCAGTGAGCTGAGATGGCGCCACTGCACTCCAGCCTGGGTGACAAGAGCGAGACTCTGTCTCAAAAAAAAAAAAAAGAAAGAAAGAAAATAACTGACAATGTTCTTTGGGAATTTAGAAGATGAGATTGTCAATGGCTAAGAAAATCAGAGAAAAGTTTACAGAAAAGGGAACATCTCTTTAAAGGGTTTGGCCCAAATGGTAATAGCAAAAAAGGACCCTTTGTGAAGACAGACTGCATACACCAAAACATTGCACTGGTCATCTCAGGCTGCCATGACAAAACCACACAGACTGCATGGCTGAAGCAACAGAAACTCATTTTTTCACGGTTCTGGCTAAAAGTTCACCATCAATGTGCCAGCATGATCAGTTTCTGGTGAAGACTTTCCTCCTGGCTTGCAGACAGCCACCTTCTTGCTGTATCTCCACATGGAAATGAAAGAGAAAGCTCTCTGGTTCTCTCCTTAAAAGGACAGTAAACCTATTGGATCAGGCCCCCACCCTATGGCCTCATTCAGCCTTAATTACTTCCTTAGAGGCCCCAACTCCAAATATAGCCATAATGGTGGTTAGGGATTCAACATATGAATTTGGTGTCAGGGGTGTGGGGGAGACACAAATAGTCTATAAAAGGCATGGAGGTGGGAAATCACCACTCGTTTATAGGGAACATTCAATAATATTTGGATGATGCATAAGGGGGTTGAAAGTGGAGGAGCTGGAGAAATGAAATTATACCCAGGGATTAGCTTGGATCACAGGAGGCCTTTGAGTAGCAGCTAAGACTTTTAGAGTGTGTTTGGTCTGTGGCAGGGAGAATCTGAGGGTTTTATTAAACAGGGACATTGCAAGGTCAGAAGTGTGCTTTGGGAAGATGATTTTGGCAGTGGTGGGTTTTATAGCCAGTCTTGTTCTCATTGCCTTGGAGCAGAGAAGGAAGGGCAAGTGCTGGCAGATTAGATACCTGCCAGAATATCCCAACTAGATCTTTCAGGTTGCTTTCCTGAATGCCAGTCGGTCCCTCGTTTGACTGGCCGTGAAGGAACACACAAGTCTGGGGTACTCTTGTGAAAAATCATTTTGAGGGCAAACATCCCCCAGCCTACCCCCACCTGGAGCTTCCCAAGCATCAATGCCAAAGCAAAACAGGCTTCTTTATCTCAGTCAAAGGTTTTGAATAGGAACTGACCAAATGAATGATCCACCGGCCAAAATAACTTTGGACCGTTTCTTGCTGACTGCTGAGCACACAGCAAAGCTACCTGATCTTACATTTCATGATATGGTATCTAGTTCTCAGAGGTTGTAAATGGTCAAATCTCAATTACAGGGCTCTTCAGGGCAGCACTGCAGAGAGGAATGCCTCTCCCCAGGGTAAAGTTCTCGTCAACCTCCTTAGGCAATTGGTCCCAGCAGCCACTGCGACAACAACTAAAAATAGCCATAGTATAAAACCCCAGCTCCCAGGAAAGCTGAGAGGAAATAGTTTGCTAAGAAGCACAGACTGTGATAAAGCATTGCCTGGTGTTTTCCAACACATCATGGGATGTGATGAGTTCCCAGAAATCATTAATACCGACCTCAACGATTAAAGTACATTTACTGTGTGGGAGGGAAGGCCACTTTCTAAATTATAAGCAACTTCAGAGATCATTTAGCAGCACTGTTCAGTATAGGCCTGAGCAATATGAGGTTGTGCACATCATTCTTCCGCCTACATACTTTCATCCTTTTATTCGTTTAGCAAGTGTTAACTGGGCACGGCTCAATTCCTCACTCCATTCTGCTCAAACATCCTCCTCACCATCTAATATAGCACCTCTGAATTTCTGTTTCCTTATTCTCCTGTTTTCTTTATATCACTGGCATTGTGCTTTATTTATTGGTTGTCCATCTACCCTACCAGCCTGTCACCCAGCTCCAGGGGCAGGACTTTGCCTGTTTGTGGTCTGTCATGGAATGATTGTACTGAATGCATATGTGTATCAGGCCCTGCCCTCCAGTGTCTCTCCTCTCTCTCTCTCTGCAACTCCTATTAGTTGGAGGTTGACCCTTCTGTATTTGGCCTCTGTCTCTAGTCATTTCTCTCATACTTTTATTTGCTTTTTTGCTCAATGATTTCAGAGGCTTTCCTTATTTCCAGATCTTCTATTAAATTTTTCATTTTTAGCAGTTATGTTCTTAATTTTTAATAACTCTGATCTTATTCTCTGATTGTTCCTTTTCCAAAGTGTCCTATACTACATCATAAGGGCCAAGTGGCAAGGGGAGGCCAAGTCAATCATCATTCCTTTGGGGTGATCGGGGAATGGATCTCCAGATGCCAGAAAGAGAAAGTCTTTACCCTGGCACCTCCACACCGAGACTGGAAGCACAAGCTCTCCCCACACCCTCAAATGGCTGCCTGTGGAGGGAACTTTCCATGTAGAGGCCAGAGGTAAAAGGCTCCCAGTGCACTGCACAGAGCTGGGATGTGGGAGTTGGCTGCTGTCTGGCAAAGTTGTTCTAGGATAGAATTTCACTGATTCCCTCCAATGGAGCCCCATATCATACCTCTCACCCACTGTGGGATGCGCCAACTCCAAGCTGACCGTTTCTCTAGGGTCCTGGAAAAGAACAGGGCCCCCACCTCCTCTGTACCTATCTTAGAGTTTATTCTGAGCTATAATATTTTCTGTACTCTATTATCTCTCAACATTTTCCTACCTACCTTCTCTCTTCCAGAAGTTTGTCAACAACCCTTGTCATTGGTGACACTGTCTTATTTTCTTAACTGTTGTAAGATTGTTCCTTTTCCTACTTCTCTACTCTTATTTCAGCAGGATCTCAGGATAATCTGCAGGCAGTAATATTTCAATCATTGTGCATGAGCAAAGGGTTCTAAATACAGCTTGGGAGCCGGTGAATGTGAAGTGTGTAAACAGGGCCCTTTACTGCAAGGCTTTTCAGCACTTTAATTCGCAAACAAGAATAGGTACTGCAAATCTCAAAGAGAGGGTGTGGTATGAAGCATTTCTCAATTATTTGACCACAAGAATTTCTTCTTTTTTTTTTTTTTTCAGGGAAATCTCATCATTCTTGTGTTCCAAGAAATATACTATGGAAAATACTAGACTAATTTATCAGTGTCATGCTAGCCCTGGGAGTGCAAAACAGGAGACATTAACAATGTTTGCTGAATGCAGGTGCAAAAGGAGGCTGAGTCAATGGGTCCTAAATACCACTCCCACCCAAGTAACAGATTTACTTTGTGGAGATGATGGTTTATCTCAGATAGTCAGTGCAGTGGAAAGAACACCCAGGCTGAAATCAGACTAACATAAAAGCTGGGTGCCATTAAGCAAATTGAATTATTTGAGCCCCAATTTCCATATCTGTGATATGGGAATAATATCTGCTTTTTTTAATTTTATGAGGTAGTTTTGAGCATCAAATGATAAAATATATGAGATGGTATTTTATAAAATGTAAAGCACTAAACAAATACAAGGAATTATTATTATTGTGAAACTCAGTTGCCATGTCACAGCAGTTAGAATGTGAAAGGGAAAAGACATTTGAGCATTCTCTAACCATATCATGTGGCTGGTTGCCCAGTCATCCTAAACTTAGAGATGGCCCCAACTGCAGAATCACAGGGAAAAACACAGAAAAAAAAAAGGAGAGAAACCCTAACCGTCTTATGGATTGCACGTAGAGCTAAATCAAGACTTTATCCTCACTTTGCAAGTGAAGACTTGAGCTAGAGAAACAAGAGACTCAGCGATCTTTATCTGGAAAGGACCTTAGATGTCATTTGAACCAACTTGCTTGTTTTAGATGCATAGAAACTGGCCCAGAGAGGTTAAGTAATTTGCCCCCCATCACACTGAGATAATTGTGCTAGCAAGCAGGTCTCCAAGTTCCTGGCCAACATAACTCAATTCAACAAATGTTTATGGAGAGTGGAGTACCACTGCCCCAAGGGCCAGGGCATACACAAGTGGGAGCCTCAATTTCTATCCTGAAGGAGCTTACAAGTGCAAGAGAGGAAAGGGTGACAGCAAACACTAGAGAAGGGCTGATAATTTAAGACTGGGTTGTTCAGTTATGTTCTAAGCGTTCAGAGATGGGGGCCACTGTTGATGACTAAGGCAGACAGAAAAATCTTTTTGTAGTTGGTATTCTCCATTTTCAGAACTTTTGACTCACACACAGTGGCTCATGCCCATAGTCCCAGCTACTCTGGAGGCTGAGGCAGGAGGATTTCTTGAGGCTAGAAGTTTGAGAAATTCTGTCCTTTCACCTCAAAGATTCCGTGGGGAGGAACGCGCACACACACACACACACACACACACATACACACACACTTTATACCTTAAATACAACCTGCCATAAATCTCAAGGGTAGTTTCTTGACCTTAAAATCTCCAAGAAAAAAAGAAGACCAGTAGAGTCCATTCTACCTGAAAAGTATTTGCTACCACCTAAGTCGTCTCAAAAGTGCCTCAGAGCCCATGATTCTTTTGTGGCAAAGAAGACAAAGCACCCATTTCCCTGGCAACAACTTTTATTTAGTATTCAAATAACATCCCTGTGTTTGGAAGGCCAGTGCATCTTTTAGTGTTTTAATTTCTAAAGTTTATAGAGCAGCAAATTGATTTGGCATCTGTTAGTAACTCTGCCCTAAGATGGGATGATTCAAACTTGGCAACTAGCAAGCACTGTCTCCCATTAGTAGCAGTAATAATGAAATGATGTGGTTGAACATCTCAGGATGCCAAGTTTACTTTGTGCTTGGACAAATGGTATATTGTGTTGGTTTTCATTTCTTAAAAGATCCTTATAAAAGCCTCCCCTTTTTATTTATGTTAGAAAATTCAATTTAACCAAATAAGCAGAACCAGAGTGCAGGGCATCAACAGCGTCAGAGACTGGGTGTACTACGTGCAGGAATCTGTCCACAGCTGCAGGTACAGTTACTTTCAACTGAACAGATTAACTTCGGTTGCTCTGCGTAGGGATGTGGTCCAGGCACTTAGAGGGACACAGAGAAACATGGAGAAGGATCAATGGACAAGTGAATAAACAGCCCAGTGATATCCACTGGGCTTTAAAATGGTTTGCTGCTGAGGAGATATATTGGCAATTGGTGTGATGGGACCTCCTAAGGTCAGAGCTTATTTCTGAACATATATCCCACAGAGCACGCATTCCTTGAGATACTCCACACAAAAAAATGGCTAAAGAAACTTGAGAAACAGCCCCTAATTCTCCTCTTGCAGATTCACAGTACACATTAGCTTATAAAAGGAGCAGAGACATCAGTCAAAAAAACCTTGAATCTTGTTTAACTCAGCATTTCCCATTTTGGAAACAATTAACTATAACTTACCAAACATTGGAATTGCTATGTCTCGGGCTTTCTGCCTGAGGCTATTTACATAGCCTGTCAAAAGCTGATGGCAAAGAAGTGAAAATTGTAGTCTATATGACATATCTGTTTTTGTCCCTGAGTTAATTTACCCAACCCAATGTTTTGTTTCTTGTTTATGTTAGTTCTGCCTATTCCCACAGCCAGGTTCACTGCTCTTGCCTGGATCTGAAGGCTATATTGAAATGGGGACTCATACCTGGGTCTGTTGGTCTCCAATGCCTGTATTTTTAACTATGTGATACTCTGCTTAATACTGAGGGCGTTTAAATTCCTCTCAATGGTTGGGTACTTTCATTGTCTCCTATATCAGTCAACTATTCCTATCTGCTAGAAATGAAAAAAGAAAAGAGAGGAAGGGGAGAAGGGAGATAGGGAGAGGGATTAATTTCTTGTAGAAACATGGGTAAAACTTAATCACAGGGACATTTTTGAGCATTTGTAACTTTATCACAAGTTCTTGCTGTTTTCACAACTTCCTGGGAGATGTTATGCTTGGAGGTAGGTTAAAAATATTATTTAAAGGATGAAACCTATTCATCTTCCCTGGATAGGGAAAGAATCCCAAAGATGATTATGAAAGAGATAGTCTAGGATTACTCCCTAAAAGTTTTCCTGTGGAGCAGCCCCTAAACTGCTCTTCTCAACCTTCATTTGCAAAGCAAAACAGCGTTAGTGTAATCAGTCCCCTATCTTTCCCAAATCTGCCTTACCCTAGTAGTTGCAGGGGATATTCAAACAGGAGGCCTGGAGAAAGTCCTTTTGAACAGCAAGCTCCTTTGTTTTCCTACCTTGCCTCTGACCACTCTGGTTTTTAAATTCTCAAATTTGAATTCTCAAATTAGATTTTGTCTGACATTTAGCATTGCTTGGCAACTATGAAGAGCCCATTTTCCCTACTGTGGCCACGGTCTGAACCATGCATTCTGATGCTAAGCCACTGCATGTGCCTGACTGACATGACACTGCAGGCTCTTGGCCCCCATTCTTCCCCCGGGAGACAAGTGGCACCTGATGGCATTGCCAACTTCTCACTGGTTAAACTATATTGAATTGTGTCCATTGCCAGCCTCAACTCCCTCCCAGGCAAGGAGGAAGGCCAGGGCTCTGATCAGGGCTGAGGTTTCAGGAGCTGGACTAGTAATGGAGCTGGCGTTGATGAGGAGGTGGGAGGTGGGGTGACTGCTGGGTGGAGCAAAGCAAGCAGCAGCCAAGGTGAGTTTTGAGAAAAGGAGGCCACTTACCACTGGCAAAGAGACTGGAAAGAAAGATGCCTGCTGTGTATGAGGCCAAAGAGCAAGCAGAGAGAGTATTTGAAACAGGGAGGATGGAAAAGAGTCAAGCCTGAAAATCTTCCCATGCTAAGACTGGGTTAGGAGCAGAGGCAGCCCTAGAATTTGTGAACCTGAAGTTTATGCTTTTAAGGAGCCCTCCTTCAGAAACAAAAATGAAATTCCAACTACAAAATATAATATGTGGCTGGGAGCAGTGGCTCATGCCTGTAATCCCAGCAGTTTGGGAGGCCAAGGTGGGTGGATCGCTTGAGGTCAGGAGTTCGAGACCAACTTGGCCAATATGGCAAAACCCTGTCTCTAGTAAAAATACAAAAATTAACCAGGCGTGGTGGCATGCACCTGTAATCTCAGCTACTCAGGAGGCTGAGGCATGAGAATCACTTGAACCAGGGAGGTAGAGGTTGCAGTGAGCCAAAATTGTGCCACTGCACTCCAGCCTAGGGGACAGAGTGAGACTTTGTCTAAAAAAAAAAAAAAAAAAAAAAAAAAAGTAGATATGGAAGTGAATATTTATTTAGAATATGAAAAGGAATGAAAACAAATTTGCAAACTTTTAGAAAACTATTATATACCACAGATATCAAAAAATCCCAAAAGGTAAATTAATATTTTATTATGTGGATAACATATGCCAGTAATACTGTTTTTTCTCTAGTTTTTTTGAAACATACGCTTTGAATGCCTCTTCATTTGCCAATGATTTTGTAATATCCTGATTTGTGGGAGAGAAAACAGGTAACACAATTCCTCCACTAGGATGATCAATCAACATTGATTTTTAGTATTAATGGTTGGGACGTAAAACTGCAACTGTTTATAGAAGTACTACAGGTTTGTATGCAAATACATAAAAGTCTACTTTGGGTACTTCCCACTGAAAAATATATGGTGCATTTGTTATTGTATATGTTGCATTATTGTGTTTATTCCTGACAAGAGAGAATTTCTGTTTTGACTAGGCATTGGTGAAAACTAGATCCTCTGTTTACAATTTTACATATCTGATAACTGGGAGTACTTCCCACAGACTAGCTTCTAGCTCTATATCTTTCAAATCTCAATCTTCATATCCTGCATATTTCTGGTGCTGATGCCACAGGATACATTTATATTGTGACATGACCATCTTTGGGTCATGACCTGAGTGAAGTCAGCACAATGGGCGTCAAGAGTATTACTGAAGGCCAGCTCTTCACCATGATGGTTAACAATAATGTAACTATTACCAGAAATAACTTAGGACCACACAAATATATCTCACTAAACCCAAACTAAATATATGCCTAATTTAACTTCCCACTTAATGCCTAATTTAACTTCCCACTTAGTGAAGTACCCAAGATGCCCATGGCAACTCTAATACCATCTGAGGCTAGTGGAAGTATAACAGAGGGAAAGCTGTAATGAAAAGAGGCATTGGTCTTAACCAGTTGCAGCTCAAATATCTTATGCTTGCAAATTTTGCAAAAATAAATCATGTGAACACTACGGTAGGTCCCTTTCTGGGCATGGGAAGGGTGCAGTGAAAGTGAGAGGTCTTGGACTTTGAGTTTTATGATTATGACAGTAAATCATCCTTGCGTTAGGTCAGAGTATTCCAAGCTTCTTCCTATACTAACCAGATAAATGGACACAGATTGTTTCCACTATCGTGATTATTAAATTGTCAAATCAATGATGGCTGAGCCATCTTGGGCACCACACTTCCTCCAGGCATGCAGTGAGGACTGGCCATCTCCGCTGGCCTCTGTGCATGTCTGTTAGGAACAAATACCTCCTGTGTAGTTAGACTTTGCTGACACAGGCTTCTATTTAAGGAGATGACTGTTATTAATAGAAAGAGTGCTAAAACTACTCTAAACAGAAATGGACATGGTTTCAAGTGGACTTTATCAAAATCATCATGGTATACACCCATCTGAAAGTAAAAAGCAAGTTTCACATGAATGATGGGATCTCTTAAGTGACCACACTGAATTGACCATACAGGCTTTTCTAAGTAAAATGTCTAATCTCAGAAAAGGCAGTACCAGGTGGTCTGACGTTAAAGAGACTTTTGACCATTTCCCACTCTCTTTGTCACTGGTTGGTTTTGGGAAATGGTACTGACACTTCATTTCGTTTCTTTTGTTTCCATTGAGGTGGAATTGATGAGCTTGTTTTGCTGTTGATTTTACTGTGACTAGGAAGGTCCTTAAGTGAGGCAGATAAGATGGCAGCAGAGGCTATCAGAGGAAGAGAAAGGAACCTTAGAGAATGTCTTCATTACATAGTGGAGAGAACTAAAGCCCCAAGAGGAAAAGTTACACATCAGTTAGAAGAAGCATTACTCAGGGGTAAACAAGGCAAGTTTCATCTCTGGAATCTAGTCCACTTTGTTTCTGTACTTTCAATCCAAACTAATGTTTCACCAAAGTCCTACTGGAGAAGATGGTTTGGGTAACTATGGAGTAATTCTGGCACCCTCTCCTCAGCCCCAGCTCCTCAATCCCATGCCCCAAAGTGATTGCACCTGCCTTTACACAGGTAAGGCGATTGTCAAAACTTGTATTTGAAAAATAATAATACCAAATGCTTATGTTCATTGTGCATTCCTTAGCCAGTGCTTCCAATGGCTGGAACATGTTCAAAATTGCATGAATACTATTTCATAGAAGAGAATAAGATGTGGAAGATAGCTGTATTTTGGTAAATACCAATTAGTAATATGGCATAATTGGAATTTTATAAGATATAAAAAATAAAAAATATTTATAATTTGTAATAATTTCCTAAATTTAAAAAGTAGGTATAGTCGTTTAAAGATAAAATTATTTTGACTTTGAATAATGATTAAATAAGTTCCTCTCTGGCTTACTGCTTTCTTATTTACGTGTCTTGTTTGATCAAACAGGGAGCCATAGATACACAGACACTAAGTAAACTTCCATGAACAACCCCAAAATTGCGAGTTTAGACAGGTAGACCATCTTGTTACCTAGAAGGCCAATGGTTTCTTGGCAACCAGCATCATGGAGAATGGGCCAGTGACTCTCTGCCCTCACTCTGTAGTGTTTCATGAAGTCATATACACTCTGAGTCAATCCAGGGTGAGTCATATTCCCCTGGGCAGGCAGTTCCCACATTGCAAAAGGAAGGAAGGAAAGGAAGCAAGAAAAACAATAATAACTCGGTGGTTATTGTGTTAAATAAAGTACATTTCAATATGTTGTACCAGGTGGTAAAATTATAGAAGCCAATCTTTTCTGAAAATGCAAGATGCAGTATGTTGGATCAAGTGATTTAAAAAAAAATGTAATTGTTTTCAAATTTGTTTATCTTCTGACCTCTTGGAACTGCCTATTAAAAAGAGGAAGCTGATTCCTCTGGCAAACTTTGTGGAAACTTGACACAGAGTCTTAGGGTGGTATTAAAAATGCAACAGGGCATTTTACTCTCAGAGGAGAGCGGGTGCGGAGGGGGGATGCGGCCCACTCACTGCTCCAGGTCAGCAAGCTAAGAATGATTTATTTATGGCAAGCATGCTAGATGCCAGCCGGTTCTGGAGGAGCTGAGTGCCCAAGAATGAAGTCCTCAAACACAGGAGATGAATCTCCCATAACCTCTGATGATTTATGAGAGAGTTATGAATTTGATTCTCATTGTCAGGTGATGGATCAAGATACACTTTGAATTTGAGCTACTGTTTTCTTTCACTTTCTTTGTCTTCAATAGGATATAGTTTAGATTGTAACTTTCATTAATTGTGTTATAATCCTACAAGTAGCTGAATATGCATTCTTTTACATCTTCAGTCACTCTATGGCCCCCAAATCATATAAGAAAAATAGATGACTGTTTAGTTAGAGAATTAAGTTCCCAGAAGCATTTTCATCCGGGCTCACCCCAAGAAACCTACATTCCTGCCACTGACAAGCGGGTCTGCTCTCCAGATGTGAAGCAAAAGATCACCAAATCTCCATTTCCATTTTACCTTTGCCCTGAAGGTTTGTAACAATACTGAAAGCAAATAACTCAAATCCACAGTGCAAAATTTCCAAATTTATGTAAATTTCTGGACAAGCCTGGTCTTAAACCAAGTGATGATACAGGTAAAATCTCTTTCCAAAGCCACCATTTCCCTCCACTACTTCCTGTTTTTCCATTCCTTGTTCTCCCCTCTTTGTGTACCCTCTTTGGGCACTACTCTTGGAAAAGAGCCTGTCAAATGCAGTCATTCCAGGGAATAAATATGATTTGAGGTGGTTATTTTTATCAAGGTATTTTCCTTTTTTATTAGTCAAAAAGCCTCAACTGGAGCAAGGAACCCTTTGTAAAACTTCAAGCCACAACAGATGGCATCTTCCAAGGAAAGAACTTTTGAAGCATTCACAGGTGACTACCACAGAGACCCTCATGGGTGACTACTGTGCTAATGGCTGCTTTTGAATTTGGGCAGCTCCGCAGGTAAATACCAGGCACTATTTTGCTCCCAGCATTGTAGTTGTTTCTTTTCTCCTGCAAGCATATGGAAGCAGGCAATGCATCTTATCCAACTTCGCCTACCCCACAACACACAGCAGAGGACATTGCACACAGCAGGCTGACTGGCATCCGATGAATCTGTGAACTGAAGAGTGGGCTGTCCCTCCTTTTAAGAATGCAATGATAAACTCTGCTGCCCTCTGCAAGTTAGATACAGAGAGCTCCTTGCCATACCTCAGTGTAGAGCACCACCTCCCTCCTCATTTTTCACATTGGTGAATGGAGACATAGCACAGTGCATGAGCTGCCCTCAGGAAGTAAATGAAGCACAAGTGAAGGGACATTCCTTTCTTCCCATCTCCACAGTTCAGATTTTGTGTGTGTGTGTTGCCTGAACTGTACTCTGAAGTGATTCCTAAACTTAGCTTCTTCTAACTGCTACAATTACCCTCTGACTTTGAAACAACTTTATCCACCTCAATATAAAAAGTGAACCTAGTACATTAGGAGTTTGCCTTATTTGATTTGGCAGCACAAAATTTCCAAAATAAGTTGACCTGTTTTACTTCCACCACCTCCAGCCTTTCTCTATCTCACCACCAGCCCTATCATTTTTCCTATACTTTGCAGGTATTTGAGAACATGGTGCATAAGCAAATGAAGACATTAACCTGGTTTCACAATCTAGTTCCCTTCTGTGTAATTATAGGACAGCTTTTAAAACTTCCAATCCTCACTTTTCTCATCTATAAAATAAGAAAATACAATACATGCTTTATAAGGCTATAGCAAAGAGTAAATGAACCAATGTATACAAAGTACCTAGCACAATACATGGTACACAGAGGGTGCTCAATAACTGTACACCATTATCAGCACCGTTAATAGTCTCATCATCACTGTCGCATCTAGTAACTGCAACCAACTCTGTTGGTGCTAATGACGCAAAGTCATTAGGAGTGATTTATGGGTGGGCTATGTAGAGTCAGAAGGTAAAAATCCCTGCAAATTACACACTTCTGAAATATATCTCTGTTTTTCAGTCAGCAACTTTGCTCCTTGGAAACAAAATCACATAAGCAAGAGGGAACGTGCACCCAGAAGCATGTGCCTTGGGCCTCCCACTTGGTGGACATTGTGTTTTACCTGTTGAGGGAGGCATGTCGTAGAGCACAGAAGGTCTGAGTGTCTGAGGTCTGGACTCTAGCTTTGTCTCTATTGCCAGTGGTTAGCAGGGTGACCTTGACTAAGTGCCCCATCTCTCTGAGGTTCTGCATCCTCACCTGGCAAACAGGAACCGAGACTCAATACTCCATGTCATCTTGGGCTCGGGTACATGTAGTCCATGTTTTGTTTAAACACATAGTCTGTGTTTTGTTGCTGATGTATCTACTTCCCTCCTTTTTTGTTCTTTTCATTGTCTCATTGAGAGGGCAAGGCAAGGATGAAAACAAACAGGAAAACAGCACCCTCTAGGGTTTTTCAGAGGCATGACTGTACTGATGATGTGTGACGTGCCGGAGTATGAAGGACATCTGGCTAAACACCCCGAGTGGCCTCGGTGCCTCCCAAGGCCTGCCTGCCCCGCCTCCTAGGTGGGCCATTCAGTCTTGTTTCTATCTTGAAGGGAATTTAAATAAATTTATTTTGAGAAAAGAAAAAACTACCCAAAACAAAAACAAAAAAACCCTACAGAACTTGGGGAAATTATTGAAAAAAAAATGAAGTTCAACTTCATAAGCCATTTTCTATTTCAAAGATAAGTTTGTTATTGAATGCAGAAATACAACCTTTTTAATGCTTTCATTGAAATAGTTAAGAAACTGTTCAGAATGTTTAAGCAAGGCAAATGAGCATTTTATTAATTCAATATTTTAATTTTTAAAAAGAGTGATTTTGAAAGCCCATTTTCGTTTGGTTTTGGATTTATTATTCTCCTTCCTGACATGAGACAAAAATCAATAAAAGAGAACATTATTCTCTCCTAGAAAACAGAGTCACAGCAAGTCAAAAATCACCTGGTCTAATATTTCCATTATATAGATAATGAAACTGGTAGTCCAGTGCCTTTGTTTCTAATTGAGAGCTTCTAGTGCTTTTTGGTGGAGTAGACATAATAGTGATGGCAGCGACAAAACTCAATACAAAAAATTATAAACATTAACTTTATTATCAACAAATAATAGTAAACATTAACTCTGTGTCAGGCACTCTGCCATATCTTACCTGGAGCCCCTCATTTAATCTTTGCAACCACCCAACAAGTTAGTTGCTATTGTTACTCCCATTTTATAGTTGATGAAATGTAAGCATAGAGAAGTTAGGTAAGTGTTCTAAAATTCAAAACTTATCAATACTCGGGGCTTTAGGTATACAACCACAAACCTTACATTCAAATGAGCAGATATGTAATTAAATTGATACCACTGGGCTTTTTATGACCTCTAATTTTTTGGTTTTGAAACAACAACCAAAAAAAACCCTGTTTTCTTTTGAAACTTCTTCCTAAGCATTGTGAGGATAAAGTGAGGAATGAAGAACTGGGATGAGCAATAAAAGGTAGGCTGTAAACAGACTCTAAGGAAAGGAGTGGGGAGGTGGCCTGTCTCAATATTAGTTAGTTAGGAGCCAGTTATTTGGACTGAGGTATAGTTTGCAATTCAACCACGACCCTGCATGAGTTAATGGGACCATTAATTATTTACAAAAGCATAATGATAGTAATGGTGTTGGTTTTTCTTGCATGCAATGCAAGGTATAGCAGTTAAACTTATTTTGGAAATATAAAGAAAAAGCTTAATTAATATGAAACCTTTATTAAACTCTATGCACCTGCAATTATATTTTCTTCTGTTATTTGGTAAAAGCACACAAATGCACACTCTCTGAACACATAGCTTTGTGTATTCTAACATAGTTTTTATATGCATATTTCCTCATATTTCACTTTCAATAGCTACATATTATTATTCCACCATCTTGATGTATCACAATTTTCTTAGTCATTTCCCTATTGCTGAGGCTTTTGTATTGTTCTCAGTTATAAATAACACTGCTATACTATTTACAGACCATTTTTAATTTGGGGGATTTTTTTATGTATGTTCCCAAGAGCTTAACTTCTGTGTCAAAGTGTACAACATATCATATCTTTTGGTAGATTGCTTTCTAGAAAGACTAACAAATTGCAAGACCAATAACATTGCATTTGTAGTATTCCATTTTTCTGATTTATCCACTACAACTGCCACAACTGCTACAACTGCTATTCATAATTTTAGCTTTTTTAAAAAAAACCACAATACTATCACCATTGCCCCCGCACCACAACCACTACTATCACCATCTCCTTCATCAACACAAGAAACACCAACACCATTACTATTATCAGCTACCATCAACATCAACATCACTACCAACAACATCGTCATCCACCACCACCATCATCAACTTCACGAACACCACCACCACCCCACCATCAGCATCATTATCACCTTTATCAATGCAACCTCTACCATATCACCATCATCATTCACCACCATCACCATCATCAAGCCCACTACCAACAATGCCAGCGCCATTACTTTCACCACCTCCACTATTACTATGTTCCACTACCATTACCACCACCTCTACTACTATCTGTACCACCACCAAGCCTCATCCACCATCATCCTCATCACCTCCACCAATGCCATCACCATGATCAGCTATTATCACCATTATTAACACTATGAGCAACAAATCAAATACTACCAATCGCGTTGCCTTCAACACCACCACCAACAAACAACAGTGTTGTCACATGCTACCGTCACCATCATTTTCACCACCACCATTACCAGCACTAGTACCATCATCATTATCTTCCACCACCACTATTGCTGCCTACCATTAACGGGAACATTCAATATGTGCCAGATACTGTACTGAATGGTTTACTTACATTAATCATTTTATCCTCACACTAATCCTTTAAGTATAATAGCTGTATGCTACTGATTAGAAAATGGATGCTGAGAGGTTGGGACCCTGAATCACAGACACAGCTAAAAAGTGGCAAGGCAGGATCCATATCTACATCTATCTGATTCCAAAGCTCATTGTCTGAATTGCCAGGGTTTACAGTTACTTAACTGACATGCTGTGGTGTTTTAAAGGTTTTTTGTTTACATCTCTTTAGTTGCTATTGAGACTGAACATTTTTCCATGTGCTGATTTATTGTCTGCCTTTCCTTATGTGTATGCCCTCCATTTATTTCCTATGATCTCATTTTGAAGAAAAGCTGAATACTGACCTTAATTAGATGAATTCTCTGTTCATTTCTTAAGAGTAGAGCTTCCTCTTTAACATTTATAACTTACAATTTTTTAACTTCCTTACAATCCCTTTTGTTTTTTATTCCAACATATCTGTTTTATTTATAATTATATCTTAGCAAATCAGAAATGTTTTTTCTTCTTTAATTGAAAATAATATGCTTATTTTAGTCCAGTTTTTTTTATGTTTATTTTATGCTTATGTTTATTTTGCTTTGACCAAAATTTATTATAATATATAATATGAGGAATGAATCTAATGCCGTCTCTGCACCATGACCTGATTGTCCTCTGTATTAAATACTGATCACTTCTTGCCTATGTATATCTGGTTTTTTTAATGTAATAAGTTCTTATTATGGTCTAAATTAACCTTGGAAATATCTATTGTCTCCCCCCATCTTTTTCCTGCTTTTAACTGAATGTCATGATGTTTTGGTAATTGTCACATATTTTAAAATCCAGAAGGTAAATACCAATCCCTTTAGAAAAAATAAATTTAGTATATTTTCCCTCTTGTTATTCTGGAAGAATCTTAAAATCAGTGTTTCAGATTTTATAGAATATACTATGGAGATTTTAATTATTATTGTAAGAAGAGAGAGTTTTGTTATCTTCAGAATATTTGGCTTTCTATGCATGAATGAGTTATAATTCTTCATTTATACACAGTATTCTTTTATTCCTATAAGATTGTATCCTTTTAAAATAAGTTTCTTATTGTGAGCTAAATTCTTATGTATGCATTTAATGATATTCTTATCTCCACAGTACATAGATGTTACATCATCATAAGTTATTCATCACCTTAATACCAGGATACAAGTAATTTTAGTGAATTTATCTTTTCCCAACTCATCTGCTTTTGCTCTAACTACAACATCTAGGAAGATAAATAGTTCAGATGCTGTAGCAATTTTCTCTGTTACTTGAAAACAATATCTAAATTAGTATAAACTAGGAAATCTTCTGAAAGCCATAATGTTTCAGAAAGGCATGTCCCCAGATGAACCAATCTGGGAAAGAGAGTGCTAGAGAGAATCTCCAGACACGTGGGTTTTCATTAATGTAGATTAAGTCTGGCTGAGCCCACTGGAACTGACTGAATTTTTCTAAAACTGTGACATGAAGTAGGGTTTTTATGCCAGTAAACTTCCCTTTCTTTAATTCTCTCCTTTCCTTTTTCACTCTCATTTCCATTGTTCATGGCTCTTACATGTTGACTTTAGCAGAGTAACAGTGAAGAATGGTGTAAGCTGGAAAATCATCCAAGAGAAGGGCCTTTGGGAAGTCAACCTAATGCAGGCCTGGGTTGTCCCCTTTCTCCCAAGGACAGAGCACAACTAAGGGGATCATGGGGCATGAGGACCCACCTGGGTGGGAAGCACCTCTCTGAAAGGCAGGGCCATTCAGTCTAAAGCCTAGATTTTGTAGTTAGAGTTCAAAATCCATTCACTTATACAACAAATATTATTCAGCCATGCAGTCTGCTAACTGACTGGACAAAACATCTATCTGTGCTTCATTTTTTTTTTCATTTATGAAAGTGAAAGGAAAAAATGAAGGCATAGGATCAAGTGAGCTCCTGGGTCCCTTCTACTTGAGAATTAGTATATCTAATACTGAAGAATAGCTACCAGAGGGACTGGGCCAATGAGCTCTACCAGATAATAAGCCAGTATTAGTGAGTCCTATGAATACAAAAAGTCCCACTGAGGCCAATCCCAGGCTCTATCTGAAGGCCTAGGTCTCATCCTCTTTCCCTGAGGCTTATTGTCACTTGCCTAATCTTCTCAATGTAATTGTATTATCTCCCACCCACACAGCAAAATGTCTTTTGGTGAATCCCTACCTGTAACCAAATACCAATCCTTCCTGTGATTCTCTAGTTATTCAGCCCCCTTGTACCTTCAGTTAGCCAGCAATTACCACTTCCCTGGTGCACACCCAAGATAGGTAAGGAATGAATATTCATCCTTGGGCAAATCATTTAACTTCTCCAATTCATGGTTTCCTTATCAATAAATAGTGCTACTGATACTTAATTGGAATTATTGTCCTCAGCATTAAATGACAACTGATTCAAAATAGGGTGCCCAACACATAAAAATTTTACCCATATTATCTTACTTCATACCCAAATAATTCTGTAAGATAATTAGGACAGGTGATATTGCCATCATCTTGGGGCAAAAGGAAATCAGGAAGTTTAAGTGACATGTATCAAGTTTCAAGGTAACTTGTTTCAGCAAACCAAGGAAGCTCTCTGACATTGATGCCATTCTTTAGGTGATCGATTCACTTATTTATTCATTCATTCCTTTGTTCTTCCATTAATTTATTACTGAGCACAGTCTATTGGCCCCCTCTCTCAGCCCTTTCCACCCAACAATACAACTGAAGCAATCTGCTCCTTCAAGCTGACTGAGCATGCCATTCAGTGGATAAATTGTGACCAAAAGATTGTAATTTTGATTTTGGAATCGAATCAAGGTTTGGACACAGGTATATAAAAGAACTCTTTAGCATGTTGTAAGTAAAGGGGGAAAAATGAATAATCATTCACCGGCCAGAATGACGGTGATGTCCTTCTTATGATGAAGGTCCTTGGATATGCATGAAGGAAGCAAAAGAAATGACACATGGCATCTGTATGAAAAATATGAAGACCTTTGGTTGAATACGGGTTGTTAAACTAAGGATGAAAAAAAAATGGGGGAAGGTATTTTTTTCTTGCTTGTTCTTCTGGAAGAATCTCAAAATTAGTGTTTCAACTTTTATAGACTATACTAAGGAGACTTTAATTACCTTATTTTAAATTTTTAAGTAAGGAGATAGAGAATTTGGAGGGCAGTGATTCTTAAGAACAAGACTTCCCTTATTATTTTCGAAACAAGCTATCACAATTCTTATACTACAAAACATATAAAGTATGGAAACTACAAACCCTTAGGAATCTACCAGCAAAACATTTGATACTATAAAATGCCACTGAATTCATTCAATAGCTATTCATTATTCCACAAATACTGAGCACATTTCCAGCACTATGTATACACTGTGAATAAATACAAATAACTGTAAGATGTGGTCCTATTCTCAAAGACTTTGCAGTCGGCCGGGCGCAGTGGCTCACGCCTGTAATCCCAGCACTTTGGGAGGCCGAGGCAAGCGGAACACGAGGTCAGGAGAAGGAGACCATTCTGGCTAACATGGTGAAACCCCGTCTCTACTGAAAATACAAAAAATTAGCTGGGCGTGGTGGCGGGCGCCTGTAGTCCCAGCTACTCCGGAGGCTGAGGCAGGAGAATGGCGTGAACCTGGGAGGCAGAGCTTGCAGTGAACCGAGATCGCGCCACTGCACTCCAGCCTGGGCGACAGAATGAGACTCCGTCTCAAAAAAAAAAAAAAAAAAAAAGACCTTGCAGTCTAGGTGGGGAGACAAGACAAGAATGAAAGGAAAACTAATAATAAAACACAATTTGGGATTAAACAAAAGGGGTAAAATAAATAAACTGCCAAATAATAAATAGTTGCCAAATGAAACAATAGGAGCGATCCTGAGTTTGAAAGATCGTTAAGAGAAGGCCTCCCAGCAAGGTGGGATTTGAGAATTTGAGCACAAGTAAGGTGCAGGGGAGGCCCTTTGGGTGGGGAGGAGTCATTAAAAACCAACTCTGGGCAGGGCATGCTTGCTCACGCCTGTAATCCCAGCACTTTGGGAGGCCGAGGCAGGCAGATCACAAGGTGAAGAGATTGAGACCATCCTGGCCAACATGGTGAAACCCCATCTCTACTAAAAATACAAAAAAATTAGCTGGGTGTGGTGGCACGCACCTGTAGTCCCAGCTACTTGGGAGGCTGAGGCAGGAGAATCACTTGAACCCAGGAGGCAGAGGTTGCAGTGAGCCGAGATTGCACCACTGCACTCCAGCCTGGTGACAGAGGGAGAATCCATCTTAAAAAAAAAAAAAGAAAATAAAAGAAAAAAGAAAACCACCAGCTTTGGCTGCAACACAGCCCTGGGTCTGCTCAGTGTCCCAGTCAAACTATTGTCCTTTACAGTAAGTTGAGCAATTGTACAAATCATTAATTACTCAGCCCAAATGACCAAAGTGAGAGCCCAGAGGAGATGCAGACTGTGTGCAGTTTTGATGTGAGTCTCTGTTAGATTTTCAGACACAATTCTGCAAGATTCAATATCCAGAGGCAAACAAACCAACACAACAGTAGAGATGGAGGCAGTGATAGGGAAGTTCAGGCAGAGTTATGTGTTTAAAAGGCATTGAGGCATCGGAGAATAGCCAGGTAGTCATTAAACAATACATTTGTTTAAACAATACACCCTGAAACAAATGACTCACCTTGTTATTTAGTCAAAAAGCTATTTACTGAAAGAAAAATAGTTTCTGCTCTCTTAGTTTCTTTTTTCTTCCTCTAATATTACTCAGTGGCTTGAAAATTTCTGCTATCTTCTAAGAAAGACAATATAAAATAGTGGCTATACAGAGGCAGGAAGCCTGAGTTCCTGGCCTGGTTTTGCCATTGATACTTTGAAACTTGAGACATGTCACTTAAACTTCCCGATCTCCTTTTTCCCCAAGATGATGGCAATATCACCTATCCTAGTTATCTTACCGAATTATTTGTATATGAAGTAAGATAATATGGGTAAAACTTTTTAATGTGTCAGGCACCTATTTTGAATCAGGTGCCATTTAATGCTGAGGACAATAATTCCAATTAAGTATTAGTATCTCTATTTATAGATAAGGAAACTATGAATTGGAGAAGTGTCTTGCCCAAGGCCATACAGCTATTACAATCCCATTTCTCTGAACCTTAGTAGTCACCCTTCTCTATAATGCCCAAATGACATAGTTTGAGTCCGTGCCCTGCATGCCTGCTCTAGCCTCTGTCAGCTGGAGGCTCCTTTTGCTATAAGAAGTTTTGAGATATGAAGTTGAAAGAGCACAGTGCTTGAGCTGGGATGTTGCCAGTCTGTGTCAAGCTTACACGGAACTGTCCAGTGAAGCTAAGGCAGAAAGAGATGGGCTGAGAGGATTTGACAGAGTGCCCAAAGCTTGAGCTACCACCACCTTTTCCTTTTTAAATTTTTTAAAAGAGACAGGGTCTTGTTCTGTCACCTAAGCTGGAGTGCAATGGTGCAATCATAGCTCACTGCAGACTTGAACTCCTGGGCTCAAGCAATCCTGCCCCCTCAGCCTCCCAAAGTGCTGAGGTTACAGGCATAAGCCACAGCACCAGTTTACCTTTCATTCTTAAATACAGTATGTTAAACATCTCAGCCTGAAGCACCCATATTGAGATTATTTCCCAGCTCAGGGATATCCAAATGGTGGGTTTTGCCCTCCATCTCCAAGATTATAAAGGCTTTCTAATAAGCAGCTTGTCTCCACTTTGGTGCAAGTTAGAATTACCTGGGGAGCTTTCAAGATAGTCCTGGTGTCCAGGCCACATGCCAGACCAATGAAATCAGAATATATGGTGATGGGAGATGGAAATAAATACTTCAGTAGCTCCCACATGCAGCCAAGTAAGAGAACCATTGATTCCATAAAACAAAGAAAGGGTCTCCCCAAGGCAAATTTGAACTTCTGGTATTTTAAGATCCAGACACTGGTAACAGGAAGAAGCTACTCTGGCATCATTTCCAATAGTAGCTTTGTGTTTGTTTTGTTTATGTTATACTAACATGTGGCAAGTTCCTGGATTTTACCACAGGTCTTCTTATTCTAAGCCACCATTGTTGCCCTTAAAAAATAATAACCTCTTGTATTAACATAGCATTTTTTGGCCATCTACTCTGCTTACTCTTAAAACCAGTCTCTAGATGTCATTTAAGGGTCAAATGTTGATTTTTAAAAATTGATTCTTATTTAATAGAGATATATTGAAGGTTATCAGTCAAGTCAGCACAGGAGAGACAATGCAGGAAAGACTATCCCAAATACAAAGATAAATCTAGAGACAAATTCCTCTATGAATATAAACTTAGTTTAACAAAGTGATGTTAATTCCCCCACCCTTTGGTGTTTCTTCTCTCTGCTCTGTCCAGGGTCTCTGTGAAGCTCTCAGAATGAGGGAGGGCTGGCAGGTCTTCCCATGTGTGGGCCCATTAGGTGGCAAGGCTATGGAGACCTGCAGAATGGTGTCCAGCCCCCAAACTCTCTTCTGTTCACTTTTGCTGCAGTGTCTTCAGTGGGCATGAACCCATGGAGGTTATCAAAAGTATAGACTTGATGAATTCTGGATATATGACCAAATGAGCTATTACAAGAATAGTTTACAAGTCAGCTCTGACTGCACAAATGCCTGACACAGGAAACCATTTTTATAAATACATATGTTTTCTTATAATACTTTAATAAAGAAAATAAGTCTGCATACATCTTAAAAAAAAAAAAACTGTAGATTTGGCCGGGTGCGTTGGCTCATGCCTGTAATCCCAGCACTTTGGGAGGCCGAGGCGGGCGGATCATGAGGTCAGGAGTTCGAGACTATCCTGGCCAATATGGTGAAACCCCGTCTGTACTAAAAACACAAAAATTAGCTGGGCATGGTGGCACATGCCTGTAGTCCCAGGTACTCAGGAGGCTGAGGCAGGAGAATTGCTTGAACCCTGGAGGCGGAGGTTGCAGTGAGCTAAGATCACGCCACTGCACTCCAGCCTGGGTGGCAGAGCAAGACTCCATCTCAAAAAAAAAAAAAAAAAAAAAAAAAAGTGTAGATTTCCAGGCCCTACCCTTAGATTCAATATTTGTGAGAGGAGCTCAGAGAAATCCATTTTTAAGAAGCTCCCTAAGTGATTCCGCTACAGATTGTCCTTGGAAACTCTGCTTCCCCTGCTCCCCTCACATGGAAATCAGGCTTTTGTGTTATGTAATGTATTCTCTGAGAGTTGCTTTTAAGATGCAGGTGTGACCAGCCCGAGTAGCTCACTAAGTTCCTCTCGGCTTTGGCAGACTTAAGAATAAGGGCACGAAGAGGATTTCAATCAATATGTGTTTATGGAATGAATGAAAAGAGGTTTCTGAATCCAGGGATGAGTCTGTAGATGAGGAAATTCACTTCCCAAAGATAAACGTGGTTGACTTCATATGGCGGGTTGGAGGCAGCACACATAGCCTGAGGGATTCTGTGTGGGTTGGGCAGAGTCCAGCATGCTGGCATGCCTTGGCCTTTCCCCAAAACTTAATTAGAAGTAACACCTAACTTCTTGTGAAAAAAGGAGAAAGTCAGATGATATAAAAATGCATAAAGTAAAAGCTGAAAAGTTCTCCCTCCCCAATTTTACTATCCTGAAATAACCACTTGATACGGTTTGGATTCGTGTCACCACCCAAAACTCATGAACTGCAATTCCCATTGTTGGAGGAGGAAGCTGATCGGAGGTGATTGGATCATGGGGGTGGACTTCCCCTTTTTTGTTCCCATGATAGTGAGTGAGTTCTCATCAGATCTGGTTGTTTAAAAGTGTGTAGCACCTCCCCTTCCTCTCTCTTCCTCCTGCTATAGCCATGTAAGACATGCCTCCTTTCTCTTCCACCATGATTGTAAGTTTCCTGAGGCCTTCCCAGCCATGCTTCCTGTACAGCCTATGGAACTGAGTCAATTAAATCTCTTTTCTTTGTAAATTACTCAGTCTCATATAGTTCTTGATAGCAGTCCAAGAATGGACTAATACACCACTATTTACAATTTAGTATCTAGCCTTCCAGGAAATATACATGTACATATATATATATATATATATTTGTTGTGTGTGTGTGTGTATATATATATATGTTGTGTATATATATGTTATATATATATATGTGTATATATATGTTATATATATATATGTGTATATATATATTTTACAAAGATGAAATGACTATATGCACTCTTTCATAGTTTGATTTTTTTTCATTTAACAACATATCAAGGGCTTCTTTTCATGTCATTCCATATTTTTTTATGATATCTTTTCTTATATGGATGCACCAAAATGTACCCCATTGATCTCCTACTAAAAGGACATTTAGTTTGGTACATACATCCTTTGCTCACTTAAGAGTTTCCTATCAGTGGACCTCTTGACCATTATAAGGCCCAAATTTGTCTTCAACTTGAATAGATAATAGGCCCACCAAAAACATTGTACCAATATACACTTCCTACCCACATTGCAGACTCACCCACAATTTTTATTACAAATCTTTTGAACATTTTACCAATTGAATAAATGAGAAAATCTCTTCCTGGTGCAACTTCATTTTCTTAGCTTAGTAGGATGCCTTTCATATATTTATTTATCCCTGCATTCCTTTTTCAATGAACTAAGTGTTCACATCTTTTACTGAGAGTCAAGGCTCACCTTGGTGTTTTCATATATTGTATTTTATTATTTTCATTATGGCACCCGTTGGCACACAGCAAATAGTCATGTACTGAAGACAGCATATTCTGCAGAAAGGATGAGGGGCAAGGGATCCAGCAACTTACTATTTTAAATGCACTGCTTATATTATTTAGTACATAAGAACTTCAAGAACTGGAGCAACATCTCATATTATGCAAAACACAGTGATGGGAATAAAATAGGATCTTAATAAATATTTGTTGAATAAAACGAGTAAATGTAGACAGAGACTGATATAGACATATACTATGTGCCTGCATCTGTGCTAGGTACAGGGAAACAGTACTTAGCACATAAGAAACACAGTTTCTTCTTTCTAAAACATGATGGTTTGTTAGGGCTTCAGATGTTTAAAATGAGAATTTCACTGCAAGAAGTGATGAATAGAGGGATGATTAGATGTCTCCTGTACTTGAAGATCTTAGTTCTAAAAGGCAACAGATACATAAACAAATAATTTCCATGTAATAGAGCAAGAGTAGAGGTTTGCACAGGGTGCTGTGGGAGCATGAGTTTTAAGGATGATGACAACTTAGGTGGATGAGGAAACATGAAGAAAGTATTTCAAGCAACATGAGCAAAGGCATGGAGGTTTGGAACAGCAAGGTGTGCATGTAGGAAATCAAGCCATTTTAGGGTTTCCCAGAATCTGTAGAGCCTGAAGGCACAGGAGGTCAGGTGGACTGATGGGAAGAACACAGGGAGCAGGTCCCAACCTAGTACATCATTCTGGGGAGTGCAGTCCATGCCGAGCCACTAAAGGGTTTTGAGCAAGGGCGGAGTGTGACCTGACACAAATTGTAGATGGCATGTCCTGGCTACCAAGGGAAGGATGGATTTGAGGGATGAAATGGGTGGCCAAGAAAGAGAGAAAGCAAAAGAGCAGTTAGGAAGATTCTATGTTTATTCAGAAATAAGGTGATGAGGCTGCAGTAATGAGGATGAAGGGTGGAGAGATCTCAGAGTAGACACTTGGTGGCTAATTGGACTTGAGATGATGGAAGGATTAAACAAAAATATGGGCTTGGTTTCTGGTTTTAGTGATAGGATCTATGACAATGTCACTCACTGGTAAAGAAAATGCAGGATATGGACAGGATTTGGGGAAGAAATTGGTAGTGCACTATCTTGGAAATACTAACCTTGAGAAAACTAGGACACTCAAGGGAGGTTCTCGGCAGACATTTATATATACGTATGAGGCTCTCAAGGAGGTTACAAAGGCTAAAAGTTAAAATTGGAGAATGAATGAATTCAGGAGGGGACTGGATTTCAAGGCAGGGACCTTCATGAGCCTCCCCTATAACTCACTTATAGCCAGGCATAACTCCCAGGGTAACTTCATTTCCCTTTGAGGGCCCATCACAACTGCAGATCTGGAATGAATTCTGGTCTGGACCCTTGAAGCCCTTTTAATCCCTAACAGGAGCAGGGGAAGCTCATCAGTGCAATTCTTTACTGTTGAATGGGAGCGAACTATTTGTTGATCAGTTGTTAAACTTTCCTTCCCCAGAAAGATGTCAATTCTGCAGCCCAACAGTAGTTTGCTTGTGGTGAATGGAAAATTGAGGTTCACTGGTGTGGGCTGCACTGTCAAAGCCAAGGATACACTTTTTTTTTTGTAAGAAGATGGGCTCCCCTAAGAAACAAGGTTGGGAAGAGGGCCTCTTTCAGTCCTCACCTTTTACTACGTCATCATGAATTAGTTTCTTGTTAAACATTTGTCAGTTTCAATGACCCACAGCCAGGTTTTAGGAGAGACAACATATAGGATAAGGCATAAAAGTACATTGGAGAGTCACAGAGGCTAGTCCTGGCTCTTCCACTTTCTAGTTCAGGGAACTTGGGCAAGTCACTTTACTTCTCTGTGTCTGTTTTCTGATCTTGTTGAAATGGGGATAATAAGAAAAATGTCTGTTCTTCTACCTCTCGGGACTGCTGTTATGATAAGATAATAATTTTGGAAATCCCATGCAAATATTATTATGGTTTGAAGATGCCTGGCTGAGAGCCTGAACTTACAAAGCCTCAGTAAACAGCCGTTAAGTGAACTGTGCCATGAAAAACACTCATTCCCTTGGCCATTTATTCAACAACTGCTTGTTAAGTGTCTGCTCTGTGTAAGGCACTGTGCTCATTGCTAGGGATATAAGGAAAGAACAGACTCCATGAAAGGCATGGAAGAACCGTAAATGTATATTACTAAGTTAAAGAATTCAGTCTGAAAAAGGTTCATTCTGTAGGATTTCAACTACATGACATTCTGGGAAAGCGAAACTATGGAGACAGTAAAAGATCAGTGGTTTCCAGGGGTTAATGGGGGTGGGGGAGGAATGAATAGGCAGGGCACAGAGGATATTTAGGGCAGTGAAAATACTCCATAGGATACTATAATGATAGACACATGTTATTATAAATTTGTCCAAAACTATGGAATGTATAATACCAAGAGTAAATGTAAACTATCTAATGAAACTATGGACTTTGGGTGACTATGATGTGCCTATGTAGGTTTGTCAGTTGTAACAAATGTACCACTCTGGTGATGAATGTTGATAATGGGGGAGGCTGTGCATGTGTGGGGGCAGGGTGTACATGGGAAATCTATACCTTCAGTTCAATTTTGCTGTGAACTAAAACTGTTCTAAAAACAAAGTCTAATAGAGAGAGAGGGAGAGAAAATAGATCATACATGCCTTAGAAGCACCTATAACCTATAACTTACTGGAAGAGAAAGGAATGTAAACAGATTTTCAAATACTGATAAATGGGAGGTATAATCATGCATGTACAGTATTAGTTAGCTTTTCATATTACAATATTTTATCTTCATTTGTGACCAATGCATGCAGAGGTTCAGTACTGTTCATTGTTCAGACAGGACCCCCTTATTTTTTATTCACTGCAGGAAAATGGCCACCCAGTGGTGAATGACTCCAACCACCTGGGACTTCCCGAGAAGGGATGAGTGATGCTGTATGGTCAGCATTCACATGGCCAGGCATACAGCATCTCTATGACCAGCTGGGAAGGAGCAGAGGAGGCACTGGTGTTGACTGGTGAACTCAATCAGACCACTTTGGCGTGGCTGTTTTGCATCCTTCTGCCTTTTAATTTGTTGACTTCCCACAAGGAGCCAGTGCCTATGAGTAAGGCAGAGCTTAGGTCAGCAGTTTGACTCTTTCCACATTAATGTTGGGAGGCTTCATGAAGGGCATTAAGTCTTGTGTCCATTGATGCAGTGACTTTGCGCTGTGTTAATGGGGGATAAACGACTGAGTCTATATTCTGCTTTATTCATCCTGGGACTTAATTTTATCAGAGAGAAAAAATAACAATGATTCCATTTACGAGGTGACAAAAGAGCAAGGTAAAAAAGAATTAATTTCAATGTAATGGAATGAACTTCAATGCAATTTTTTTAAAAAGCATAAAATCACTTAGCTAAAATATCAGCCTTTGGGAGAGGTTTCTCCCATCCTCCACAAGTCCTGGCCTTCTGTAGTTGCAGCCAATGAGCAAAACCAAGTGTGAGGAATTTTGAGATAAAAAATTTATATTGCAAAGGTGTCTTAGAATAATATTTATCTTTTATACACAGGAGTGCATTGCTAACTTTTGCAAAGGCATCTAATTGAAGAAATTATGAATAATTACAGAGAAATACAAAAATCGTTTCTTCTAAGTAAGTTTCTGCAAACTCAACATATATTCAGTGGAGCCATCATTATTGGTTACGCTGGAACTCTTTCACTGAATGAAAACTTCTGGGCAGATTTTCTCCAACGATGTATTGAAACTACAAAGGTTGAATACTATAATTACATAGGAAAAGGTGAAAATGTGATCCCACAGTGTAGACCCCATAGGGATATAATGGGAGAATTCAAGCTTGAACTTCAGCTCCTCCAGCATAAAATGCTTTGTCCCACCTAAGGGCCATCATACATGCTGTTCCCATCTCTCTTCCCTTCAGTCTTCAAATGAACAGCTCCTTTTCATCTTTCAGGTCTGGGCTTAAATGTCATCACTTCAGAGAGGCCTTCCCAGTGGAACTCTGTGCAGGAGGCTTCCTCACCCCCTTCACTGTGATTCTCTACCCAGATTCCTTTGTTAGCTTTGATCATAATTTAATATTGTACATCTATTTGTTTGCTTATGTGTTTGTTCTGTCTCCCACAATGGATTGCAAGACCCACCAGGCACAGGATGTTCACAACTGTTTTATTCCCTAAGGTATATTCAATGTCTCTCAGAGCACCTGAGATATAAATAGGTGGTCAGTAGATAAATTCGTGTGAAAATGATAATTATGGCAATTGCCATCTCAGTGGAATCACAAATGAGATTACTATCTCATTTGTGAGGCAGTTGGTGCTATCTCATCTTCTGGTTATCTCGTCTTCTGGTTATTCAAACTTAGACAAGGAGCATCTTTTCTCAATGCTGTTAGCTTTATTTCAATTGTATTTTCCTAAAAGCATATTGTGTCTACTTAGCTGGAAATGGGGTGAGGGGTGGGAGCACCCCACATGCATTTTGAGCACTATAATCTCCTTTTGAGCAAGGCCTGGATCTTACTCATAAATTTATCCCCAGCATTGAGTACAACATCTGGCACAGAACAGCTGCCCAGGAAGTGTTTGTTGAATTTAATGAAATTGAGATATTTGAAGAACTTTCTGCCTTCTCCTTGGAAGAAGGAAATTGAAGCAATTAAAATAATGCTCTCTGATTTTCTGTCAACCAAGTTTTATGGGGGTAGGAGTAATCTTCCTGGCAGATCATAAAAGATTGCACAGTTGAGTAAAGTATATGACAAAAACGGAATCAAAGCTACCTTCCTGAATATAGATTAAAGAGAACTACTTATTATAGTGCTACAGAAATGAATTTCCTCTGTGTCTGCCTCACTAGGACCAGAAAATGTCTTATTCTATTTCTTTGAGATTCTAAATTGGAGAGCGATGCATATACAAGGATGTATATGGAAACAGAAAACAGCTTAAATACTGACATGTTCCTAGAATTCTACAGGAGGACTTTTACATTGCTTCCCCCACCTTTAGGATAGATTCTTCTTAAAAATAATGATAATAATTCAGGCTAGACCAATGCTGTTCATCTCCAAGAAAGCACTTGTAATTTTCTCAATAGTATTTTATGTCTTTCAGGAAATAATTTCTTATGTTGCTCAAAGAGCTCATGCCATGCCAGGGAGAAACAGTGAAATAAAGATGAAGGCTATATCAGTCCGTTCTCATACTGCTATAAAGAGATAGCTGAGACTGGGTAATTTATAAAGAAAAGAGGTTTAATTGACTCACCGTTCCACATGGCTGGGAGGCCTCAGGAAACTTACAATCATGGCAGAAAGCAGAGGAAAAGCAAGGCATGTCTTACTTGGCGGGAGGAGAGAGAGAGAACAAAGGGGGAAGTGCCACAGACTTTTAAACCATCAGATCTCATGGGAACTCACTATCATGAGAACAGCAAGGGGGAAATTCGTCCTCATGATCCAGTCACCTCCCACCAGGTCTCTCCCCTGACACGTGGTGATTACAATTCGACATGAGATTTGGGTGGGGACACAGAGCCAAACCATGTTAAAGGCCATCCAGCATTCCATTCTTTACCTGGGAGCATTTCTTTTTTTGAATGATTCAGTAGCTGATCTTCAGCCTTCATTTCCAGGCTGGGCTTTTACTATTTTTATTTCTTTGGTTTACTATTCACTTAAACACATTAGTAATAAAGTCATACTAGCTAGTGCTATTTATTGAGGTCATTATAAGCAGATACTTGGGACTCTAACAACCTGGGATTCAAATCCCCAGCTCTAGCGCCTTCTAGCTCACTCACTAATTTGTATATATCAGCTTCTTCATCTGCAAAATGAGGTAACAGTAGTAGCTCCCGCATACTGAAGTTTGCAGTGAGGGATTAAGTGAGATGTTGCCTCTGAAATTCTTTGCTCAGTGCCTCCCTTATACACATTTGGGGAAAAATAACTCTTTTGTTCTTTGTTTATGGGTCAGTCACTGTGTTGGGTGCATTATACATATTTATAAATAATATTAATCAAACTACACAAATTTCAGGGAAAGTATAGTTATCTTTGTCTTACAGGTAAAGGAACTGAGGCTCCGAGAGGTTGAACCACCAGATTAGAGGACTAGAAATTCCTGAATTCAGAATTTCTGGATCTCAGTCTAGTGCTCTTTTTATTATACTATAAGACATTCTCTTTTGAAAAAAAATCAATTAATGGAGACATTGTTTATTATTTTTTAACTTTTATTCTGTACCATGTATGATCACCTTAAATCTACACACATAACCTTTCTCTGGAATTCTGTCAATTCCTGAACATATTTTTACTTTTGTATCTTAGCTTAGGAGACTGTTGTGTTTTTATGAGGATTTAGAACTTTAATACTTTTTATTCACCTCAAGATTGGCGTCACTCTTAAAGTGTATCACTGTGTTGATGCCTCATGTCCACCTTCTAATAGCCATGAGGTCTTTTTTCTATCATATAGACCACCTCTTGCCTACAGCCCTCTATACAGATTCTAACTAATGTGAGTATAAATAAATGTCCAGTTGCAAACATTAGAAAACTCAATTCAAGATTGTCTGAGCCAAAAAAGAATTTTACTAACCATTAGGACAGGAAAATCTAGTGGTATCAAGTTTCAGGCACTGAGACATCCAAGTCAGAACTTGGGCTTCCTCTCTATGTATCTTGGCTCTTGTTTTCTCTCTGTTGGCTTTACTCTCAGTCAGGTTCTGTCTTAGTGGTGGTGGGATAGTTCAAAGAGCTCTAGGAACATACCCTAGTCTGTTTATAAGTCCAGCAGAAGTAAAAATGGTCTTCTAAATTTCTGAGAAAAAGTCCTAGAATTGAATCTCATTGGATCCCAGTTGATCATGTGCCCATTTTGAACCAATCACTGTGACTAGAGATTGCAGTGTTCTGACTGGCCAACATGAGTCACCTGACCATCCTTAAGGCTTTACTTCAACCTAAGGTACTGTGAATGGAGGAAGGTAGATCCCCAAGGAAACTGGGTAACTCAAGGCAAATGGAATCTAGTTGTCTAAGATTATGACAAGTGTTTATTTGTATTTTCAGAACTTTAATTTGTGTGATCGTGGGTGTTTGCCCAATTCCCTCAAAATATTCTACATTCTACTCTCACCAATGTAACTGCTGGCTTCCTATTCCCGATGTCCCTAACCTTGCTTTCCCCCCAACCCTTGCTCTCTTTAATGCTATTCCCTTTTTTGAGTTATTAAAGATCATTACTGGTCAATTAGCAAGATGGACTGTTCACCAAAAGAAAATCAGATGTGTAGGTCAGAGTAATACTAGGTGACAGTTGTGGGTGGATTTTTTTTTTTTTTGAATTTTGTTGTATGTATTTATCTTGGACTCCGTCCAAGGTTTTTAAAAAGTATTTGTGTAATAGTTGTATTTTTAAGGTGATCTTGCCAAAGCTAAAGTAGGAGCTTGGCCATTAAGTGAGGACAATCACCAGAGCAGTAAATCCTGCCAAAAATGCACGGTGATGCAACAGAAGATGACCTCAGATCACTTTTCTCCTGCCCGTTGGCTCCCATAACTTCCATTTCCTCGGGCTGAGTATTTTTTAATTTTTGTGTGCCATCTCTTGGACCCTATGTTTCCTTTTTCATTTCATCTCTGGGTGTGTCTTAGTTTAACTAGAGTAAAGGAGAACTCCAGAATCCCCAACCCTAGCCATTTCTTATCCAAGACTAGTCATTTACTTATCCCACCAATTCAGTAAGCAATTTCTAAATTTCTAGTAGCATCCCAACCTCCTCCAACCACATCCTGGGCTTTAGCAATGGAGGGAGTTCCAGCTCTGTTGTTTATAACTATCCACATGACCTTGGATACGTTACTTACCCTTTTTAAGTTTTTGCTTCTTTATTTGTGAAATGGGATTAATAACACTACCTCATAGGGTTATTATAGAAATGAAGTGAACTAATAAGGACTTCAGAGTTCCCAACACATGGTGAGCTCTAAGCAAATGTTAACTATTATTATTATGATGTAACTCTTTCATATGTTTCAGTTCAAATTAGAATCTTTATAAAAACTCCACACTGTAATGTCCATTTCACTGGTGGAAGGTCAAAATCCCAGATGGAGGAGACTTCAAATAGAAGTGCTGGTTATTCATTCATTCATTGATTCCATCAACAATTATTTATTGAGCATGTGCACTATACAGGGCATATTAGCCTGTTTGTAAGTATATAGCAAGGGACCATTATATCCTGTGGGTCTTGCAAAAGAAACACAAAATTGGATTCCTGTCCATAAGAAGCTTCCACTCCAGTTGAAAAGCCATAACTCAATCCCGGAAGGAATAATACAGGAACTAAGACTGCTCATCATCAGAAGATGGTATGCACACTGTATGTTCTCAGGGGCTTCTAAAATGAGTATGAGCGGTGTCTGGCACATAGTAGACACCCCGAAAACACTGGTTGAAGGAATGAGTAATGAGTGAATCAGTGGGATGAGTGATGGTTTTTGACAAGGACTCTTGACTTCAGTCCAGCTCACTCCCAGGCCTCTGCCTTTGCTAAGCACCAATAGACAGACTGCAGTGAGAGCCAAGATCATTGATCATGTTGGCCATGCCCAAGGACACCTTAGGTTATAAAGAAATAGAACTAGCAACTCACCTCAATCCCCCTCATAGCCCAATCTGTGACCTCATGCAGGTGTGATCCCTCTAGGACTCACCTCCCTTCGTCTACACCCAGTTGGTCCTCCCACAAGGGCATAATGTCTTTCTGAAGCTGTCATCAAAATCTTCCAGCTTAAACCTCAAGTCCTTGAGATTGTCTGGGAGATCTCCTGCAGAGAATGTAAGTTGTTTAATTCCCATGGAAATAGCTGCTACTCTGGGTATAGTGACTGGGCTCAACTGAATACTGCTAGGTACATAAAAGCTGGAACTTGTGACTAATAATGTGATTGCACTCCGGTAGTGGGTAGGGCAAGCATTTTCTGAAAAATCTCCCCATAAGCATCATCATTATTTTACAGTACATGTCATTTCATAACACACACACAAACACACTGTCTAAATATGTTTGTTTGTTATTTCAATGAAAGTTTGTTTTATTTTATTGATCAGCCTAATTAGAAGCACTGCATCTCATAAAATAGAAATCTCTTTTACATTTCTGAAATTAATGGTAAGATGAGGTCTGATGTTACAGATTTGAAGCAAAGACTGTGTGGAAAGTGGGTATGGCAATAGAACCTGATGGCTTTACCTTTTTGGAAATTATTTAAGCATTTTGATCATTTTTTAAATTTGCATACAGAAAATTCACCTTTTCGGTGTGTAGTTCTGTATATTTTAACACATACAGAAATGTGTGTAACCAATGACACAAACAGGATGCAAAGTAGTTCTATCAAAAGCTGAAAGCTGCCCCTTTGTAATCAAGCCCTCCTCTATCCCAGTCCCTGGCAGCCACTGATCTTCTCTCCATCCCTATAATTTTTTTATTTTCCAGAATGTCATGTAAATGAAACCATACAGTAAGTAACCTTTTGAGACTGCTTTTCTTTTTCACTTAATACGGGGCATTTGAGATTTACCTGTGTTGTGCACCAATTAATAGCTCATTCTTTTTATCGCTAAGTGATATACTGTTGCATAAATGTTATCACTTTTTTTAATTCATTTACCCATTGAGGAACATTTGGGGATGTTTCCAGTTTGGGGCAATTATGAATAATACTTTTGTAAAAAAAATTTATGTACCAAGGTTTTATGTAAACATAAGTTTTCATTTCTCTTGGATAATACCCAGAAGATGGTAAGTGGGCCATAGAGTAAGCGTACATTTGACTTTATATGAAAATGCCAAACTGCTGTCCAGAATGACTGTGCAATTTTGCATTCCTACCATCAATGTATGAGAGTTCCAGTTGCTCTGCATTCTTGCTCACACATGGGATTATCATGAATGCACATTGTAACCATTCTAATAGGTATATTGTGGTATCTCTTTATTTGCATTGCTCTACTGAAGAACGTTGAGCATATTTTCATGTGTTTGCCATTGGTAAGTCTTCTAGGTTAAAGTGTCTGCTCAGATATTTTGCCTATTTTTTTAGCTGGGTTTTTTTTTTTTTTGAGTTGTAAAAATTCTTTACAAATCCTGGATACAAGTCCTTCACTTCCTCCTCTTCTCATTACTGGAAGAGATTGTATGGAATTGGTGTTATTCTTTCTAAAATGTTTAGTAGAATTCATTAATGAAGGTATATGGGGCTGTAGTTTTCTTTTCTTGGAGGGCTTTCAACTATGAATTTAATATGTTTAATAAATATAGGACTATTCAGGTTATCTACTTCTCATTGAGTGAATTTTATTAGTCTGTGTCTTTTATCCATTTTATCTAAATAGTCTAATTTATGTTCAGAGAGTTGTTTGTAGTACTCCCTTATCTTTTTGTATCTGTGAAGTTCATAGTTGATATCCCATCTTTCGTATCTAACATTGATAATATATCTTCTCTCTCTAGTTTTTTGGTAAATCTAGTGAGAAATTTATCAACTTTATTGATCTTTGATAAAAACCAGCCTCTAGTATTATTGATTTTCTCTATTGTTTTATTTTTTCTTCGATTTCATTAATTTGTTTTTATATTTATTATTTTATTATTTTTGCTTGCTTCGGTTTTAGCTGGCTGTTCTTTTTTCTAGTTCCATAAAATGGAAGCCTAGATTATAAATTTCAGAACTTTATTATTTTCTAAAATAAGTGTTTTATGTATAAATTTCTACTAAGCATTGCTTTAGCTGCATCTCACAAATTTTGATATGTTGTATGTTCATTTGAATTCAATTCAAAATATTTTTTAATAATCCTTGAGGCTTCCTTGTTGATCAATGAATTTCTTAAAGTGTGTTGCTTAATTTCCAAATAACTGGAAGTGTTTTGGATATCTTTCTGGATATTAATTTAATTGATTCCATTATGGTCAGAGAACATACTTTGTATAATTTCATTATTTTAACGTAATGAAGTTTGTTCTGTGACCCAGAATGTGATCTCTTTTGGTAAATGTTCCATATATATCTGAAAATAGTGTATATTATGTTGTTGTTTGGGTGGGATATTCCACAAATGTTCATAAGGTCAAGGTTATTGATAGTGTTGTTTAGGTCTTCTATATTCTATATTCTTATGGATTTTTTGTCTACTTGTGCTATAAATTACCAAAAGAGGAGAACTGAAGTCTCTAACTATAATTCTGTATTTCTCTTTCTCCTTTCAGTTCCATCAGCTATTGTTTCATCAATATTGAAGCTCTGTTATTAAGTATATATGCATTTAAGGTTGTTCTATCTTCTTGGTGAGCTGGCTCTGTTATTATTATTATTATTATTATTATTATGTAATGTCTCTATTCCTGATAATTTCCTTTTTCTGAAGTCTATTTTGTCTAATAGACTTACATTAATATATGTTTATATATTATTAATAATTACATTTATTTAGAGGTTAGCTTTCTTTTGATTAGTGTTTGCATGGCAGGGGCTTTTCCATCCTCTTACTTTTAATTTATCAATAACATTGTGTTTGAAGTGAATTCTGTAACAGCATATAGTTGGGTCTTCTTGTTGCTTTTTTATGCAATCCAACAATCTTCAGCTTTTAATTTATGTGCTTAGACCATTTATATTTAGCTTAAGTATTAATATGGTTATATTTAGGTGTACCATTTTATTATCAGTTTTCTATTCTCTTCCTCTTTTCTGCCTTTTAGATTATTTGAATATTTCTTGTCATTCCATTTTAGCTTATCTGTTGGCTTTTTTTTTTACTATACTTTTGTTTTATAACTCAAATAGCTGTTTCTTTAGGGATTACAATACACATACCTAGGTTTTCTCAGGCTACTTAGAGTTTACTATATCAAGTAAAGTATATAAACCTTACAACTGTATAAATTCCTTGCCCTTTACCCTTTATGCTGCAGTGGTCATATTACTGAATCTAAATATATTAAAAATGCTATCAGATATGTTATAGTTTTCACTTTCAACAGTCATACAAAAATATGAATGTCACACAGATTTGCATGTCACCCTTTCATTGGGGCCATGCCAATCTTCTCTGTATGGTTTCCATTTTAGAATACGAGCTGCCAAAGTGAGCACTAAATGTGTTTTTAAAGTACTTTCCTGGTAAAAATTTATTCAAAACTTGCACCACATTTGTGAAACTATGGGCTGGAATTAGACATATAGTGTTTTTCTCCAGACAAAGCTAGAATTGACTCTAACCAATTATTCTTTAACATTAAAGGGTACAAAGTAAAGTCCTTTTATCTTGAGCTAAGGCATAATATGAAATTGAAAATGGAAAATATGCACAGAAATAGTTTATGACCAAAGAAGAATTTTTTTTGCAGCATGAAGCTTTATAATATCAAAACTATAAGTTATCTGCAGGGATGTCCAAATGGGAGATATTTCCTATAAAATGTTATTGAAAGAGATCTGTCCAATTTTACAATAGCAGTAGATATTTGGAGAAGATAAAATGAAAGTTAACTCTGATAGGTTTGGGATTAAGGAAAGAGAAGTCATACCACACATTGTTTAGATCATAGCCAAGGAAATGATCGAAAATACGTGTAACACATTTTTCATTAAAACAAAAAACAAAAAACCAAAACCCTCGAAGACATTTTATGCATATAATTTTATTTGCTACTGCCACATTGCCATTAAGAATATTGCCTACACTTCAGTGCAGGGATGTTCTGAGTCTGTGCATCATGCAGCGAAGGCACCAGTCTCCCTCTGTAACCTTGGTCCTTCCCTAAAGTATGTAGTCATTGGCGCAGAATGTACAGCTGTGAAGGTGACTGTTTCTCTAAAGGCTTTGGTGATGTAAGCCTGAAGCCAAGCAGGAGGAAAGCAATTAAACATCACCTTGATTAAGTTATAATGTACCAAGAGAGTTGCACGTTGGGCTTGGTGACTGCTTTCTTCAGGAAGGAGGAATTTGCACGGAGAGTCTGTGGGGACACAGCCTGCCATAAAGGGTAGTGAGGACATCTTTCCCTTTTCTTTGCCTATCAGATGCCTGACCTTTCAGGAAGGTTCAGCTAAAGTGCCTTTTGCTCCATGAAGCCTTTTCCTCTCCTCACCCCAACCATGGTAAATAGTATCTTTACGTGACAGCTTGTATAGCTCCTTCATCTTCCCAATTCATGTGGCAGCCTTAGTTTTCATTTCATGTAACTATTATTCTGAAAGGGATTTTGATCTCTGTTAAGACCGTTAAAACCATGCCTTTGTTTCCTCAAAGTGTGCACTTCCATAGTGTGCACTAAGAAAAGCAGTTTGTAGAGCAGTTGAGAGGACAGGCTCAAGTCTGTCTGGGTTTAAATCCTGACTTCTCCATTTCCTAGCTGAATGACTAGGGATAAGTTACTTAAATACTTCATGTCTCAGTTTCCCCATTTGTAAAATTGGGATCATTATACTATTTGTAAATATTATACAAGTTCACACATGTAAAGTGCTCAACATTTTTGCCTAGCACATAATAAGTATTATTACTTATTTTTTTATTAAGCGATGAATTTTTTAATAAAGCTATGAAACAAATACATGTTTTTAGTAAGGAAGGACATAGCACAAACAGGATTAATTAAAGAGAAGGCAAAGAAGACAAAGAGAATTCCACCAGATTCTGGTGCAAAACATTCAATAATTATTTTTTAAAGAAATGAAGGGTGGGAATGTCTGTTGGTGCAACCACTTTAGAAAACCTATGGCAGTGTTTACACAAGGAGAGCATTCTTATACACTACAACTCAGCAAGTCCACTCCTAAGTATACATCCAAGAGAAAAGTGTCTGTGAATCCAACCAAAAGATGTTTGGTAGAGAGAATGTTCGTGACAGAGTAGTCATGATAGTCACCTGCACAAATGTCCATTGACAGAAGAATGAATAAGTAAGTGTGTCGGTGAAAATGGATGATACACAACTACACATAGCACAATGGATGAATCTCACAAACATAGTAATGAGCGAAAGAAGCCAGACACCAACATTCCAGGCAAAAAGATCCTATGCTGCTACAAGCCAGAATAATGGTTACTCTGGGACAGGGGAGACGGGAGAAAAGATGTGGAGAGGAGAGAGCAGGAGGAGCTTCTAGGGCTGTGGCTAACGTTTTATTCTTCATCTGGCGCTCGTTACATGGGTGGGTTGGATTGTGAAAATTCATTGAGGCATACACCTAAGATATGTGCATCTTTTCTGTGTTTGCATCCTACTTCACTAAAACAACCAGAAGAGAACGGGAATGAAGTAAGATCAGAAAATAAAGGAAGAAATAGAAAGAAAATGAAAGAAGGGAGAAGAAAAATAAACAAACCCAGAAGACTGAAAGGCATGGAAGCCGCACCTGACCGGGTTGACTCACCCCTCTGCCCCAGGAGCCACCCCTGCCCTGCCCTGCCCGTCCCCAGCACCCTACTCTCCTTTTGCTTAGCCCAAGGATGGCAAGTGCCCCTTTTGGTGGGGGTTCTGAGCATCACTAAGACAGGAAGGGCTTTCCAAGTGGGTAAGGCTGGTAGTGGAGTAACTCGGAGGAGCTGACGCTTTATTAAAAAAACAGAAGACTTGAGAGCCATCTCCTCTCTTCCTTCCCCTTCCCCTTTCCCCTTCCTCTTCCTCTTCCCCTTCTCCTCGACTCTTTCTGCCTTCGCCTCATTATCCGCCCCCAGGACATCCTCTTGGCCTTGGTGGCTTTGCCGGGGCCAGCTCTGTCTCCGCCTCCTGCCCTGCGGGGTCTTGGGGCCGGGGGCCGTGGCCCGGCCCAGGCCCGAGCTCCCGGGGTGTCCCCGCCGCGTCCCTGCCCGGCTGACCCCGCCCTGCAGCCGCCGGCTATTTTGGGCGCGTTGGCGGCGGCGGGATCGCTGACAGTCGCGGATCCTGTGACACCTCCGGGCAGCCCGGCACTTGTTGCTCCCACGACCTGTTGTCATCCCCTTAACCCGGCTTTCCCCGTGGCCCCCCGCCTCCTCCCGGCTTCGCTCCTTTTCATGTGAGCATCTGGGACACTGATCTCTCAGACCCCGCTGCTCGGGCTGGAGAATAGATGGTTTTGTGAAAAATTAAACACCGCCCTGAAGAGGAGCCCCGCTGGGCAGCGGCAGGAGCGCAGAGTGCTGGCCCAGGCGCTGCAGAGGTGGCGCCTCCCCGGCCCGGGACGGTAGCCCCGGGCGCCAACGGCATGACAGACTCGGCGACAGCTAACGGGGACGACAGGGACCCCGAGATCGAGCTCTTCGTGAAGGTAGGTCGGGGTCCAGGCTCCCGCCGCACCTGCCGCGCCTCCCGCCGGGCTCACGCACCAGGGCTCGGGGTGCGCTGGACTCCGGACCCTCCCAGGAGGGCGGCGCGGAGCCTTGTGCTCCCCCGTGGCCTTTCCGCAGGCCAGCGCCCCGCTGCGAGGCTCCTGGGCAGAATGGAGGAAGGCAGGTTCCGGCAGGTGGCCGTCTTCTCGGAGAGTTGATCCGCAGTTTGTCAACCCCCGCCCCCGCCTCCGCTGTCACCGCTGCGAGTCCGAGTCCAGAGCCCTGCCCGGACGCGATTCGGGCTGGTCCTGAAAGACGTCTCCAGGTGTCGGGATGCGGCAGAAACCTGGCTGGACCCGTGAACCTTTCCTTTAAAACGGGAGGAGGGGGAGGAATGGGAGAGAAACGTTATTGACACAATGATCTTTGGCAAAGCGAAAATGACATTTCTTAAAATTCTCTTTCTCCCTTTCGCTCAGAGATCCTAAAATAAAAGCCAAGGAGACAAAAGTGTTTTCTTGCTTGGTGACTTGCAAAGCAGAAAACAAGCACTCCATTCTCCGACGTTATTATTTTTGTCATAATCATGATTTTTCAAGGCAGTATCAAGGAAATGTTAGGCGTTTGGTAGTAGGGAGAGCCTCCCGTTCAACCTGATGCAGACAGGGATGAAGGAGCACAGTGCAAATTAAATGAAGTCACCTTGCTCCTTGGACAGAAACTGCCTAATGTCAGAGCTGCTGTACTTTATTTGCAACCTGTAGGAGGAAGGATGGAGGCGAGGCTGCGGCGGCGTTTCCCGGTCCGCCGGTGTAAGGAGAAAGAAACATTTGATCAGCCCTTGGTGCCGACGCTGCAGAAGTAGGGAAACCTGAGGCTGCGGGAGAGTAGCCTCCAGGGCTGAGCAGAAACAGTCGCCAGGACTTGGGGGAGGGGAAGTCGGGGACTGCCTGGGCGCCAAGACCTTTCACAAAGGGGGAAAACTCTCTCAGTGCAAAATTTCCCTAGAAATATGCAGATCGCTGAGAAGGGAAGAGTCACTGGTGCCTGTCAGGGGCCTCCTGGCAGAATTTAAAAGGCATAAATATTCCCTGGAATTGGGAAAATGTTATTTTGCCCAAAAGACCCTTCTCTACAAGCTAATTAAATAGATGTTTGCAAAAAGTATGAGATCTACATAAACCTTGATAACAATCTGTGGTCTTTGGTACTTTCTGACTCTTAAAATGTGACTTACTTTACACTTGGTACGTGATCTGTCTCCGTTGTCCCAGCTTACCACAAAGGTTTGTTAAATTTCTTCTGCTGGGTTTTACATTCTTTGTGTTTATTTTTCAAGCTTACACCTGACATTTAGTGACACTTGCTTTCTTCAGCCTGTTCTCTTCCCACTGTGGCCCCTGTGTGCTCCTTTGGTTTCTGGGACTCCCCCCACCCCCACCCCAGGCAGGATTTCCAGGTCCTTTGGCAGACCCAGGTAATAAAGGAGGTCATTTCTCGTCTGATGCTGGGTAGTGTTGGACCTTAGGGCAGCAAGGGGGTGTTCTGAACCCCAGCATCCAGGCCTGGGCCCTAGGGGTGAATAGGGAGAGCTTTAACAAAGCGATGAGTCTTGCTGCTCTCCTTGAAGAAAACGATTCTAGGACTTACTCAGATTCCTTGAGAGTGGTAGTTTCAAGGTGTCAAGTTTCTGAAAGATATTTGAAACACAAATTGGTTCTTTAGAACCAAAGGAGCCCTTTGCCCCACTCCTAGGTGTGGAGACCGATTCTACCTGCACCTTTGGAATTTTCTTGTTGGCAGTGTTGGAGAGTCTCTCCATTTATATAAAAACCTTACTGCACAATTTGCAGCATTCCCCAAATAATTCTAAAATGACTGTGTTGTCATTTGTTTTTTCCCTAAAGGAAATCAATGAGAGCCAGGCAGGCCTTCATGGCTAGCTCAAAAACCAGATTGATGGGGAGATCAAAACGTCAGGTATGAAAGTTGTTTTGACTCCTCCCTCAACCCCATCTTTTTGAGCTTCAGGTTAGCAGTTCTCATTTACAAGTAAATGGGACAAGTAAAGGCTAGAAATATTGTGAAATAAAGATGCTGCCCAGGCCTTACTTGAACTGTGTCATTTGAGGGAAGCAATGTCCTTGTTGACAGAATAACACTTTTCCAAAGTTTGGAGTTTCTCTGAGGTACATGATTCCCCATAAAAAGAAAGGCCTTCTTGTTGATGGTGTCAGGTAACTGAAGCTCTTTCTGCAGGGCAGGGTGGGTTGGTTTCTATGAAGACTTCCAAGAAGGATGGGTCCCACCCAGTTATAGTCATGACTTGGTCATTTTCAACACCCCCTTGGAAGGACCTCCCAACCTCTTGTTTCCACTGGGTGTACCACTCTAAATCACAGTCACCCAATGAGTTTCACAATGACATGTAATTGTAATTGTCTCCCACATCAATTGATAGTCATTATCTGTTACTACTACTGCTGATAATGATAATGATAAGAAGAAGGAAAGATTGCAGCATATTAGGACATAATAAGTATGTTCAAATACCTTATCTCATTTGATCATCAGCAACTTTATAAGGCTTGATTCACTCATGTGAAAGATAAAGAAAACAAATAAACTGGATTCACAGGTACCTTATGAGACTCGCTGTCAGAGCACTTGATGAGCTGCAGTTTGCTCTTCTTGTAACAGCCCAGGGAACTAAGAATGATGATTCCTCCTGTTCTGTTGAACAATACATGTGCTCACAGAAAGTAGGTAAAATGCCCAAAGGTAGATGGCAGATAGCATTCAGATCCAGTCCTCAAATCTAGCAGTTTAGACTTTGAATTTCTTGCTCTTTTCCAAATACCTATATGTCAGGCCTGGTACCTTATTTTGCCAAGTTAGGCTTTCAAGTGCCATCATGGTGACATTTATTTATGTTATTAATCCATTCTAATGTGTTCATAGAATGCTTCCAAGGAGACTAACCCATTTCTGCTATGTACTCCGAGTCTTTCCCTTTCGGGGAACATTCTGACAGTGACTTTTAAGAGATTATTTCCCCACATTTTTAGTTTCTACAATAAGAAATGTTAGATCATGTCAACTCTGATTCTAATGTCCCGTAATACCTGTGGATGGGGCAGGGATTTGGAGACGCAGTACCTGAGTTCAAGTCTTGCCTCTGCCTCTAATTAGCTAAATGATCCTGAACAAATTATTTAACTTTCAGGAGCCTCACTGGCCCTCTTAAAACAAGAGCATGGTTATAAATAAGGAGACCATATAATTTATTGTCCAAATCTAGACACTTTTGAGAGTGAAAGGGAATGATATCAATAATTAGGCTGGAACCACAGGTATAACCCAGGATAGTTTGGGAGCAAATCAGGATGTGTGGTCACTCTGGTTATGAAAATACTGTCATTGTAGATTTGCTGTGAGGATTCCATGGGAGAACATAGGTGAAAACACTTTGTAAATTGAAAATTGCTGTAAACACACTGACTTGAATATTATGAGTCCCATGGCAGACTGAACCTTTCTGGACCTGCACGTCCCTGATTTGCCTTGGGGAACAAAGGCCTGGCTCCTTCCTCACTTGCAGGGATATTTTGAGAGTAAATGAGATCATATGTAGCTTGGACTTTGATCCTAAGGGGAGGACAACAGGCTAGAAGTAATGGCAGTGAGTGTGGTTTATTGAAAGAAATAGAGCAAGGAAGTAAAAGCAAAACAGAAAGCAATTTGAAAAGACAAACACAGGATGTGCTGTGTAGGTTAGATCAAGGCATTCCACCCATTTGCATTGCTTCCTCCACTCCCAGTCTCACCCATGGACCCCAGAAGTGACTAATGATACAGACAAGCTCGCCGCAAGTGTCTCTTCAGCCAGGAACTGAGGTTTCAACAAAAACCAGTGGTTCTCAGCCTTCACTACCTATTCAATCCATTGAGAGAGATTTTAAAACTTCTGATGGCAGTTTGCTCCCCAAGCCAATTACATCAGTGTGTCTGTGGGTGGGACCCTGAAACAATATTTTCATATCCACTCTCAGGTGACTCCAGCGTGCAGCCCTGGTGGAGAGCCACTGAGTCATAATCAGAGGCAGGTCCAATAGCAGGCAGCTTCTGCCACCGCTGACATAGGTGGCCTTGCTAATGCTGATTAAATGTCCAGAACTTCTAACAGCCTCAGGGCATCACGGTCAGAAGTGTTGTTGATAGAAAGCTTGCATCCAATCACTGCCCAGTTAACAGATGCTGACGAACTATTAAGCCCTATCCACAGGACTCCAGAACAATCGTGTATAGGGTTGGTCTAGTCAAAGAATCATCAATTCAGCATGGGGGAAGTAAAACAGAGTTCTGCTAATTGTCTGATGGAAATGACTAGTCTTTCATTTATTGAGTGGCCCAAAAGTTTCTGAGTGGTGCAGGGTGCAATACAAGTTGTGGTGACTCGTGGTGTGGTCATCTGACTTCCAGAACAGATAGGATCAGATCTTGTGGTGTCGCCTCTATGTCCCTGAGCTACTGTGACTGCCTGGTCACCTTGGGCCGCTTGCCTAAGCATGAGCTCACTAGGTTTTTAAAGTTCCCTTCATCATATTAAGCTACTGTGTTTTTCTTTCCCACTATCTTCAGGTTTTGATCTGTAGTCAATAATGCAATACACAAATTTGCCTGCCCTGCTATGGCAGTGAGTGCTTCTTCTCCTGGTAACACATTCCTGGAGAGCTAGCATCAAGAGTTGTATGATGCATATTTGAAGTGCCATGGCAGGGTGGTGGGAATGAGGACTGGGTCTGCAGAAACTGACGTCCACTGCCGGTGGTGTCAGCTCCTGCCTCCCTGATGACTTGTGTTGTCTCTTTGGGCATTTATTGGCCCCCTCCATGCAAGACAAAGCGTCTGTCAATTTAGACAGTCAGTTAGGTCAAAAACTTCTCATTCTTGGTTCCCTTTGAGTTGTCAGCTGCTGGTCCCATGTTAGTGGTGGCAAGAGATGTGGTGGAAGAGTGAAACTTTGGTGTCAGGCTGTGGTTCACCAGTGTGTTGGTCAGGATGGGCTGCTTGACCTCTCTGGACCACAGATTTTTTTTTGTTTTAACCAGTGCAGTGCTAATAGCAGCAGCACATCTTTCATGGAGTTGGTGTCAGCATTTCAAGCTGAGTATGGATCTGGCCTATTAGTAAGTCTTTCTCTGTAGGCTCCATGTAGCCCAATAAGTAAAAGTAAAGCCCTTGGGCTTCCCTCCCTTGATGTGTACAAGAAGTCAGAGGCTCAGTCCTACCAGCTGAATCTCACATCTCAGAACCAAGATACTTCTTGAAAGAAAATGTAAGTTTCCAGAGCAGGTTGTCATTCAGGGAACTGGAAGAGAAATGTTCCCGATTGTTGGAGCTGACCCCTGAGAACACAAGCAGTGAGTCTCATTGCTGCAGACCAATGGCAACTGAAGTACAGTGCAACCACCACTGGATCTGACTGCCTCTGACTGGACTGCTGCTCCATAAGCTGGAGCCCACTAGAGCCCATGTCTGGAGTAATGTGGTTGGACTGACTACAGGGTAACTGCAGATCCCTGACCCACTGGGTTCTTCAAACTCAAGGGAAGTTGATTCCTCCTGTCAGTTGCTCCCTCATCCAAGAAAGCTCCTACATAACTGCTTCCCCAAGGCTCCTGGTAGCCAGGCCAGGGTAAAGGATCCTCTTTATTTTCAAGAGGATCCCTGGTTCTCTTTACAGATTTTACTACCCCCTCCTCAACAACCTTCCAGCTATGCATAGCCATAGGTGCTCTCATCAAATATACTCACACATGCACACGTATTATCTACCAGGATTATGGGGAAAATGTCGTAGGCTCTCACTCTCTGGTATCTATTAAAAAACTATTACCCAGAACACATCCTGAGTTGTATCTGTTGTCAAGACTGGAGGAACTAGAGATAGTAAAGATGCAAAGTGGTTAAGCATGAGTTTCCTAAGATGTAGTTCTGTAAAGGACTCTCTCTACCCAGGGTGTCTTAAATCTAACACTGCTTGTGTTCTGAGGGGTCAGTTCCCACAGTCAGGGACATTTCTCTTCCAGTTCGCTAAATGACAACCTGCTTTGGAAACTTGTCTTTTCTTTCAAGAAAGAAGTATCTAAGTTCTGAGATGTGAAATTCTTTAAGGACAAATAAGATAAATAGCCTACTGTCTGAACTGAAACGAATTCTTCCCTGTAAAAAGAAATGGAGTTGTTAACTTCTAGAAGTTCTTTTAGCTCTGCTGGCATGGGAAGAGTCTTTAAGGGGGATTCAAAGACTCTTCCCATGCCAGCAACACTGGAGGTAAACCATGGGTAGGCTGGTGGTTCTCAGCCTTTGGGGCATGAAAGAGTCACTGCACTTGCCTTCTTCACTTGTACCTGCCCAGGTCCTGTCTATAGAGTTTCAGATTTAGGAGGGTGGGGTGAGGCCCAGACATCTGTATGCTTAAAAAGCTACCCACTGGTGATTCTGAAGCCCATCAAAGACTGAGAACCACTGGTGCAAACCATGGGTAAATAGGGCTGAACTACTCAGTGGAGCATCAAAAGGACAAAATATGGTCCAGTCGCTACTTGAAACAAGCATTTCACAGGATGGAGGTAGCCAAGGCAATATGCTGGTTCACATGAATCACTCCAGATTGACCTCAAATAAACCAGAAAAGGGAGGAAAGAAATGCTTTTGACCTTTCTTTTGTAATTTTTCTTTTCTTCCTTTGTATATTTTTTATTATATAGGAGTGACACATAATTTTAAATGGCAATGCATGAAGGAGATAGTAAGATAAAGAATGTAGGGAGTTAGGGGATAAAATATAATCAATCAATCAATATATGAAAATGCTTACAGAGCACCTACTCTGTGCCAGGCTCTGTGAAAGCTGAAGGGGGCTGGGGGAGGTCAGAGAAGAAGACAGGCTCCAGTAGCTTGTGAGAGTGCCACTGAGGAGTGCAATGCAAATAAGCATCAGTGGCACATGAGTGACAGGAATGAAATGAGTCATGCATATGATGGGACCAGTGTGGCCCAAATGGTGTCTTCAGGCCCAGCTTTGGGTAGGGTGGGACCTGAGTTGAGTCTTGAAGAATGATCAGGATTCAGAGGTGGCCAAAAGTGAGCAACCATGTCAGGTCCAGCAAAGGTGTGGAGATGGGGATGCTCAGGGCTTATGAGTACACGGGGTTGTCTGAAGCAAGTGGTATATGAAAGGAGCAATTGGAAATAGGACAGCAAAAAAGCCAACAACAGCGGCAGGAGGGGGCCTTGAATGGGAGGTAAGTGGTATCTGCTCCCTTGTAAGCAGTGGGGAGTAACTGGAAGTGTCTACACACAATAGGAGATTGACTTGGGTTATGTTTAGAAAGATTGATAGCTGGACTTCGTGCTTTAGTGGGAAAATCAATGAACTCAAAGTATGATGGATACCCTAAAAGTCCTGACTTGATCACTGCACAATCTATGCATGTAACAAAATTGCTCATGTACCCCATAAATTTGTGCAAATGAAAATTGGGGAAAAAAAAAAGAAAAAGAAAAAAAACAGGAAAAAAAAAAAAACAAAAGAAAGAAGACCTGGATTCCAGGTCTGCCACGCACTGGTTGCATGACTTGCTTTAAGGGTAAGTTTTTTTTTCTATAAAATGTGATCAACATTCATAAAACCATAGAATTTATTATTTGGAAAAGCTTCCAGAAGTCATCCAGTCTGACCTTCTCTGATGAGATAAGTTCCCAATCTAACACTTTGGGATATACGCTATGTGGGTTTAAGGAAGAGTAGTGAGATAAAATGTGAGCTGCTGCTGTTTTTGCCATTGCTATTACGGCTGCATTCACTGTGACCATGTTGGAATAAGGAGAACCCTGAGGCAGAAGTCAGTGAGGAGGCTATCCCAGTGGTCCCATCAGGAGGCCACGTGAGTCCAAACAAGGGCCAAAAGACAGAGTGTGTTGTGGAATACAGAAGTGAATACAAAATTAGGTGCATGCCTTGGAAGAAGCCTGTGCAAATAGTGTATATTAGGGGCACCAACACCGAAGACTCAGCAGTTTCCTGGTACATTCACCCCTGGAAAGGTTAGTGTCCACATCTAGAATGGTGATATCTTTGATGGGCTTGACCATTACTGTCTAAGATATTGTAAATTGAAGAGTACAGACAAACTAATTGAGCTTTAAGTTTCCTTTTAACTCTGAAGAAAACCTGTGTATCCTGTGAGGAAGGGAGTTGCTGTTCATTAAAATCATTTGGATTTGGAATGGTGTAATCTGAAGTGCTGGCAGGCCAGTCCCATGCAGATGTTCCTTAGAATGCTGAAAGATCAGAGCTGAGGATCACAGGGGGTCAGGGCTAGGGATTTTATCTGAACTTCTGCTCAGAGCTACAGGTGACAGAGGAGGTTCCCCAGAGAAGGGAGCATGGAGAAGAAGTACAGAAATAAGGACTTGCTTTAAGAAATGTCTTTTGGGGCTGGGCATTGTGGCTCATGACTGTAATCTCAGCACTTTGGGAGGCCGAGGCGGGGGATCATGTCAGGGGATCGAGACCATCCTGGCCAACATGGTGAAACGCCGTCTCTAGCAAAATACAAAAAAATTAGCCGGGTGTGGTGGCACCCGCCTATAGCCCCAGCTACTTAGGAGACTGAGGCAGGGGAATCGCTTGAACCCAGGAGGTGGATGTTGCAGAGAGCTGAGTTTGCACCACTGTACTCCAGCCTGGCGACAGAGCAAGACTGTCTCAAAAAAAAAAAAAAAAGGAAAAAAAGAAATGTCGTTTGAGAGGGAGGAATGAGGCATGTGAGGAGTTAGCCAAGGTGATCAAGCAATAAGAGGTAGGAAATAAATGCAATGTCCTAGGCAAAGGAAATCATGTGAACAATGGCTCAGAAGCAAGACAAGCCCGGATGTGTCCCAGAAAACTCAGAGCTCTGCTTGGCTGTGCTGAATAGGGTGTGAATGGATATTGGGAAGGCAGATAAAAATGTAAGTTAGGGGCCAGGTGCAGTGGCTCACATCTGTAATCCCAGCACTTTGGGAGGCTGAGGTGGGCAGATCACGAGGTCAAGAGTTTGAGACCAGCCTGGCCAATATGGTGAAACCCCGTCTCTACTAAAGATACAAAAAATTAGCTGGACATGGTGGCGCATGCCTGTAATCCCAGCTACTCAGGAGGCTGAGGCAGGAGAACCGCTTGAACCAGGGAGGCGGAGGCTGCAGTGGGCCGAGATTGCGCCATTGCACTCCAGGCTGGGCGATAGGGCAAGACTCCATCTAAATGTATATATATATATATATTTATACATGTATATATATATTTATACGTATATATATAAATGTATATATATATTTATACATTTGTGTATATATATTTATACATGTGTATATATATTTATACATGTGTGTATATATATTTATACATGTATATATATTTATACATGTGTGTAATATATATACATGTATATATATATATATACATGGGCTCTGTCCTAATCTCTTTGAGCTGCTATGACAAAATGCCATGAACTAAGTAGCTTATAAACAACAGAAATTTATTTCTCACAGTTCTGGAGGCTGGGGAGTCTATCAGTGCACCAATAGATTTGGTGTCTGGTGAGGGCCACAATTTGGTTCATAGCTGTCACCTTCTCACTGGGTTCTCACATTGTGGAGGAGGAGAACTCTATTCTCTTCAGCCCCTCATGAGAACACTAATCCCATTTGTGAGGGCTCCGCCCTCATGACCTAATCACCTCCCAAAGCCTCCACCTGCTAATGCCAACACCTCAGAGATGAAATTTTAGCATAGGAATTCTGGGGGACACAAACATTCAGATCTAGCAGATCAGATCATGAAGCATCTCTGATGGCAAGCTGGGGGATCCAGACTTTTGTTTATAAAGTGGAAGATTGCTGTGCCCCTACCTGCCTGTGGAGCAATTGTAGTTTAAAAGAGGGAAGTGCTTAATTATGTAAACATGGTGCACTTGGCCCTGCATCTGAGGCAGGGTGTTTTGGCGTGGGAGGCCTTTGCAGCACGTCTCCGGTTACCCACAGGCTTTGGTGTGTAGAAGTTTTGTGCCAGTTACCCCATATCCTATATCAACCTCTATGGACTTCAGGGTGATGGTTTCTTTTCCACTTTTGTTTAACGTTATTCTATGGTAAGGGGGAAAAGAAACAAGTGTCCGACTGGAGAAATAACACAAAAGGGGAAGGAGGGGAGGATGTGCAGTGAATGGAGTCCAACTGGGAACCCATTACCTAGAATAGAGACGAAGTAAACACCATGTCCCAGTTACTCTCTTAAACATCCAATTTGGGAGATTGTCATGGCAACAGATGGAGGTTTCTTGATCCAGCCCAAGGCTCCTCTCCTGTCAATGTCCACTTCTGCTTCCTAATGCTGCCAGTGTGCATGGGCCCCGTCAACACCGAGGATGAAGACGAGGTGCCGTCTCACCTGCCTTTTATTCATTTACACATTTGCTCTCTGTGGCATTTTATAGTTATAGCATAAAATCTAGAGACAGCAGTGTCTTTAGAATTTGCCCCTGAAACCAAAGGAGCCATATGTCCGTGGCCCTTTGTCACAAAGGACTCAGGTTTTACTTGTGGAATTGAAGGTTCTGGGCAGGGCTTCCCCACAGGCTCTGGGAGAGGGGAGCTGTGTGGGGAAAGTTATGTGGCCTTTCCTCATTCAGGTACTTTGTGAATATAACAGGGATCTGATCTGTGTGGCAGGATTATTATTATGAAGTCAAATAAGATAAGGAACATGAACCCCTTTTGCAAACTACAGTCTTCACTGTTCAGATGTCAGGCACTGCCTTGGTCGGTATAGGCCAACTGCTGAAACAACAGCCTACCAACTTTTTCACACAGTAGCTCAATGCAGTGTTTAGTGAGTGGCCTTCCCCACTTGGACTCCCTCCACCCTGTAGTTCTGCCACCCTGCGGGACTGCCAACTCCTCTGCTGGGCTCTCTACAGTCAGCCAGCACAGGGAAGATTGAAGTTGGAGGACATCATGGTAGGTTTGCATGGTCGAATCACTTCCACCCACTTTCCATAGTCCAGAGCTCAATCCTGTGGCTGTTCCTCTGTGCAAGGGAAGCTGGGAAGTGTCATCTGTGTTCCAAGGACAGAGAGGAAGCAGGTTTGGAGCTAGTCTCTACCGTAGAAACTAAGTTATGTATTCTTGTTTCCTACTACAAACTGGCATCCCACCTGCAGCCTCTCTCACCTCCTGTTGACCATGCTTAATACTGTCCACTTAATCTTCCTAAAGAAGAATCTCCTCCTGTATGACATCGATTCCCCATCTGCTAGATCAACTTCAACTGCTTCCACCTGATATTGAAACTATTCTTGCATTCCTTTTCCCAGCGTTATTTCCCATATTCTGTTAAAATGGTTCCTTGTGTGTACATACAGTTTTTTGAAGCATTTTTGGGTCTGTTATCCTTTGAGGAAGGAAGATAGTTAATCCTCTCATATATCAGGTGATTTGTCAGGGGCTGCATGATGGGTTGCTCTATACAAACTTAGAAACCTGGAGATCCGGACTACAGACCTGACCACTCTCCACCAGAACAGGGTTTCCCAGCCTTGCACAGGCATGAGAACCACCTGGGGCATTTTCCAAACTCCAGCCCAAATGTGTGAATCAGAGTTTTCAGGGAAGGAGGTCTCAGATACCTGTAATTTAACAAGTGCTGCAGGTGATTCTTGTGCCCAGTCTGGTTAAGGGAACACTGCCCTTAACCTAACCAGGCCCCGTGGGAGTATCCAAAACCCACAGGGGTGAGTCTAACAGTGGAAATTTAAAGCCCTGTGACATTCAAATGTAGGAGAGATTTGGTAGGCGAGTGGTCTTCTACTGCTCTCAGGTCACCCCAAGGTATATAACATCTCAGTCATTTTATATAGTGACCTTTAGACTTAGGATCTGCTCCGTGGCCCGTGGAATTATAAAAACAGTTGCAGCCTTGTTTATTGTTTTGTTGTTGGTGTTGTTGTTGTTTTTGCAAAGGTATTTATCCCCATCCTCAAAGTATAAGGTTCTTGAAGAGGAAAATGTTGGGAAAGAGATAGCGGGGATGGAAGAGGGAAAAGGGTAGGTGAGACAGAGGATCACTGAAGTGGCTTATGATACAGAAAAACCAGTCTTCACACCCCAGTCCTCTTTGGTCCCATGAGTGGTGTCTTTGCATTTTCAAAATCAGAGAATCAGTTTGGAAATTGAATAATAGCAACAGTGGCTAACTGCTATTCTGAACACCTTAGTTACGCTGATTCCTTGAATTCCATGGAGTAGGTCTTGGTACTATTCCCAATTTACAGATGAGGAAACTGAAGGTCAGACTGAGTCCCATCTGGATAAATGCACAAAGCTAGGACATTGTAGAGCCTGGCTTCAAACTTCATCCCCTGACATCAGAATTTGTGCTCTCTCCTGCCTCATTTTACCCAGCCCCTTGTAGCTTAATGAGGAGAAATTGCTGCGCTAAATCAGAAGGCATTTTTCCAATGGCGAGCAAGAGGGAGATGACCAAGGTTTTGCCTTTCCTTAATTCTCCATAGGTGGCAATGAATAGTCCAAGGTCAAGGTCAGATCCCAACACCTAGACAAGAAAGCAGGGCAATTACCAGATTGGGTGAGTTAGAGCAGCCTAAAGACGCACCTGTTCTCAAGTCTCCTACCCACTTCTCTGCCATAGTGACATGAACTCCCATTCTTTGATCAACCCCTTTGTCTTAAGGAATGTTTCTTAGAGGTCCTTTTAAAAATATACATATGCTACTTGTAATGGGCTACCTATGGATGCAGTAGTCCCAGCTGACACATTAGCTGGGATTACTTTATCAGGTCAGTAGGCAGAGGGAAGAGGACCAGAAGGAAGTGGGTAAGAGAGACCAGGAGTATTGCATGCCACTGGGAAAAAGAAGTGTACCTGTTGTGCATTGTGGGTGTGGCCACCAAGAGCAGATTTTTGTCCCCTGGCCAGTTTGCCCAAGATGTGGCATTGGCCCAAGTTCCTCAGTCAGGATTCTAGAGTAAGCTCTGAAAATCATCTTCGCAAGGATGAAGCCACTGACTTGAGAGAAATCTTACATCTATTCCAGTCGGCTCTTCTTCCATTCTAAGACCTAGAGTCATTTACAGATATGTATGGCGGAGTCCAACAACAACAACAACAAAATTACAGACTATTCGCTAGGCACTATAAACATGAGATATAACAATAAATCTAAAGAAATTTACAATATCGTCCATGGAATTTGATGGATTCCATCAAGTCCTCGCAGGATTCTAGCAGCTTCATTCTTCCTTGAGGCCCAGACAAGTTAGGCTGTTATAATGCCACATAGAAGACTGAAAGCAGAGGTGAGAATAAAGCTGCTGCTGATTGAGTTTACTCCCTGGTGCAGGGGGTGGGGGTGGTCCAGCCTCACTGCTAGGACTTTCTGAGTCTTTCTGAGACACTTGCCATGGTCAAGGGTAGCAGGATCAGGGAAGGCATTATAATAAATATAATTTGCAGAGCATCTCTCTCCTATGCACCAGATATTGTGGTGACACTCTGTTTAATCCAGTATCCCTACTCCTTTAGATATATTGTGATTGTTTTACATGCGAAATCTGGCTTCAGAAAGGTTAGGTGTTTTGCTCAAGGTCCCATGGAAAGTGGCAGAGTTGGGGTTTCTGACTAACTCCAAAACCCTTTAATGTGTGTTCATAATTAAAAACAATAAAAAATGAAGTCAAGGTACTTGAAATGCACTTTTCCATGTGGCAGCTGTTTACTGAAGCCTACCAGGTGCCAGGCCCTGGGTCTTGTGGGGGAAGCCAGCTGGGCCCTGGCAGAACTTGCAGCCTGGGGGTCTGGGAGAGTGGCAGCCACTGGGCATTTGGAAGGACTGTGGCCTGAAGGCAAGAATGAGGCTATGGGAGCTCCAAGCCAAGGGACCTGGTATCAGGAAGGCATTAAGCAGCGTTTTACAGCACAGCTAGGGAAGAAGTTGGGGTTCAGTTCAAGTGTGCAACATGAGGGGAGAGGCCCAGCTAAGCTCAGGCAGAGAAGGGGGAGAAAGCCATCCACCTCTTCCCCTCTCTCCCCCGTAGACCTGTTGCTAGGGCAGATTCCAGAGCAGGTGATAGGGGGACACCAGGCTCTCCACCCTGTCAAGACCCCAGGACCTTCTCTTGGTACCCACCTACCCCAGGAGAGTAAGGACACTGCTGGAGAAAAACCATGGACTATCTCTTCTGGTTCCTCTCCCAGTTTAGGTCACCCTAAAGGATGATAAGAGGCTTATCTAGGCCTAACACTCCTCAGAAAGCATTTTCCATCTGTGTGCCAAGAATTGCTCTAACTAGGGCGAGGCAACTTTCATTCCAGAGTGGGAGAAAAATGCCTCTCAAAGGGAATGCCTTGTTGCTGAACACTGTAGAGTGAAGGAATACCCAGACTTCATTTCAAAGAGTGGTTATCAGATGCACCTAGTTGACAAGAGGTTTGTGACATGGGGGATGGTCAATGAAGAGCTGGAAAAAGAGGCTCTGTGATATGGTTTGGCTTTGCATCGCCACCCAAATCTCACCTTGAATTGTAATAATCCCCATGTGTCAAGGGAGAGACCCGATGGGAGGTAATTGAATCTTGGGGGTTGTTTCCCCCATGCTGTTCTCGTGATAGTGAGTGAGTCTATGAGTCTGATGGTTTCATAAGCGTCTGGCATTTCCCCTGCTGGCAGTCATTCTCTCTCCTGCTGCCCTGCGAAGGGGTGCATTCTACCATGATTGTAAGTTTCCTGAGGTCTCCCCAGCCATGCGGAACCGTGAGTCAATTAAACCTCTTTTCTTTATAAATTACCCAGTCTTTGGTATTTCTTCATAGCAGCATGAAAACAAACCAATACACCAGGGATGAAAGACAAAGACCATCCATGCATGGCTCTGCTCCTTCAGTTTGGTGCTGACTTCCATCAGCTGGGTTCAGATGAACAGGTGGTAACAACTAAAAACGGTGACCCTGAAGTCACAAATCAGATGGATACTCCCCTCACGGTGGGTGTCTCCTTCAAAGGAACATGTGCACCATCATCTTATTACACAGACATACACAGTATGTGTGTGTTTTACGTACATACAGTTAACCTCCAAACAACGTGGGGGTTAGGGGCACTGACCCCTCCATACAAGTTGAAAATCCATGTGTAACTTCTGACTTCCTAAAATCTTAACTACTAATAGCCTACTACTGATGGGAAGCCTTACTGATAACATAACAGTCAACACACATTTTGTAGGCTATATGCATTATATATGGTATTATTACAATACAGTAAGGAGATAACAGAAAATGTTATTTATAAAACCACAAGGAAGAGAAAATAGATTTACTATTCATTAAGTGGAAGTGGGTCATCATAAGTCTTCATCCTCCTCATCTTCACATTGAGTAGGCTGAGGAGGAAGAGGAGGAGGAAGAGGAGGGGTTGGCCTTATTCTCTCGGGAGTGACAGAGGTGGAAGATCCACTTATACTTATCCATGTATAAGTGGATCTGTGCAGTTCAAACTTGTGTTTTGCAAGGGTCAACTGTATACACACACATAATATACAGGATACACATATAAATTTTATGTGTATATATAATATGTATACATATACTTTTCTCCTGAGATTTGAGGTCCAAAACTGAAATACCCACATCCACATAGTATTTGGCACACACCATATACCCAGCAAATGATATTCCTGTGTAAATCCATACCTATCTTTTCATTTATTTTATATTCACCAATTGTCAAGTAATAGGGCATTACAGTGGAGTTCAGGAAACTTGATTTTTGGTTCTGCTTTCTGCCATTCTGTTATTTTCAACTGGCAGCTTGGGTTTCTTCATCTCTAAAATAAAAGGGTTGGATAAAATGATACCCGAGGTCCCTTTCAGCTCTAAAAGTTGATTCTTTGATTCTCTTGTGTACCTCACTGTGTGAGGTCCCATGGGAGGTTCCAAAAGGACTCTGCTCTCAGGGAGTTTACAATATACTTGGTGAATGGCCTTGGAGCTCCCATAGCCTAGGTTGAGGTCAGCAAATGTCCTCTGTAAAGAGTCACAGGGTGAATGTCTTAGACCTTAAAGGCTATACAGTCTCTGTTGCAGCTACCCAGTTATGCCTTTGTAGTATAAAAGCAGCTGTAGACAACATGTAAACAAATGGACATACCTGTGTTCTAGTAACACCTCATCTACAAAAACAGGTGTGAGCTGACCGCTGACCTAGGTACCCCACCAAGAAGGAATTGAACGAATGTGGCATGATGCCTGGAGCTGTGGGCTTGGCCTTTGCTGTAAATGGTTATGAGGTTGGAGGAGCTGCCTTCAGTGAGAGTGGCCATATTCACCTGTCACTGTCCATTCCATGAAGCACTGAGATCTGGAAACCTCAGGGTTGAGCTGTAAAATGAAGCATTCTGAATTACTTGGAGAACATTCTGATGTGAATCCAGGTTATTAATATTCCTATCCTGCATGTGTTGAAATATTCACAGGGGCTGAAGCTTAGGACTTTGTTGCCAGGTCCATAGAAAGGTTTTTGTGGTTGCAGACTCAAGTCCTCAGGTGGGAGACCTGGATGTAGACAGAACTCATTCCCTAATTCTACCACTATGCCTCCTCTCACTTCCCCTGCACTTGGGGTGCTATTCTGACAAATCATTCCCTTGATATTTACTGCTTAGACTCCTGGCTCCTGCCAAGCCATGTGCTGCTGACACATGCTGCTCCTCTGAGCAGTGTCCTAACATCTGTGTGCTGGGACATAGCCACCTGCCTATGAGAAGGTAGCTAGGAAGTTTCCACTTCCCTAGTGGGAACTCACAGCAGGTCTTTCCAGGATGTCACTGTGTGAAAAATATAATGATTAGCTCATTTCCAAACCAATTTTGCACACCAGGTGAGTTAGCCAAGCCATTCAAGCAGGAAAGCCATTCTGTGAAGCCCCAGACAACCGCTCCCAAGGACAGATTACCTGAGAAAGGAGAATACTGTCTTATGAGTTCACACATTCCTAATGGTAAACACTCGGGGCAGTTTCTGCTCTTCACTCCCCTACACCCTTGATCAAGGCACTTGGCCTCTCTGGGGAATTTTTCAACCATGAAACAGATGGAACCACATTCCTGGGCCTGCTGGGTCCCGGGCTTAATTCAGATTGTGTAAACTCATGGAATCTACTTATAGTCTCTGGCTTTGGTTAACTTACTTTGGTTAACTTTCACATTAGCCACTTTCATTGTGTGTGTGTGCATGCTTAATTTCCTCATGTTCCAGGCCTTTTTCCATAGTCTCAAATGCCATGATCTGGCAGGAAATTGGTTCTTTCTTTTGCCAACAAGTAACAATAAAGGGCACTTTTGCCCACTATTCATATGTTTGTATTTTGGGAGTATTTTTAACTGATTTTGTTATTGACGTATGTAGTAGATATTCGTCCTACTTCATTGCTACCCAGTGCCATTTGAACACGCTTCTTAGGCCCAGCATCTTCAAGGCAGAAGCCAAGAACTGGCTTTCTTTTTTTTTTTTTCTTTTATTATTATACTTTAAGTTTTAGGGTACATGTGCACATTGTGTAGGTTAGTTACCTATGTATACATGTGCCATGCTGGTGTGCTGCACCCACTAACTCATCATCTAGCATTAGGTATATCTCCCAGTGCTATCCCTCCCCGCTCCCCACACCCCACAACAGTCCCCAGAGTGTGATGTTCCCCTTCCCGTGTCCATGTGATCTCATTGTTCAATTCCCACCTATGAGTGAGAATATGCGGTGTTTGGTTTTTTGTTCTTGCGAGAGTTTACTGAGAATGATGATTTCCAGTTTCATCCATGTCCCTACAAAGGACATGAACTCATCATTTTTTATGGCTGCATAGTATTCCATGGTGTGTATGTGCCACATTTTCTTAATCCAGTCTATCATTGTTGGACATTTGGGTTGGATCCAAGTCTTTGCTATTGTGAATAATGCCGCAATAAACATACGTGTGCATGTGTCTTTATAGCAGCATGATTTATAGTCCTTTGGGTATATACCCAGTAATGGGATGGCTGGGTCAAATGGTATTTCTAGTTCTAGATCCCTGAGGAATCACCACACTGACTTCCACAATGGTTGAACTAGTTTACAGTCCCACCAACAGTGTAAAAGTGTTCCTATTTCTCCACATCCTCTCCAGCACCTGTTGTTTCCTGACTTTTTAATGATTGCCATTCTAACTGGTGTGAGATGGTATCTCATTGTGGTTTTGATTTGCATTTCTCTGATGGCCAGTGATATGAGCATTTTTTCATGTGTCTTTTGGCTGCATAAATGTCTTCTTTTGAGAAGTGTCTGTTCATATCCTTCGCCCACTTTTTGATGGGGTTGTTTGTTTTTTTCTTGTAAATTTGTTTGAGTTCATTGTAGATTAAAACAAGCAATGGGGAAAGGATTCCCTATTTAATAAATGGTGCTGGGAAAACTGGCTAGCCATATGTAGAAAGCTGAAACTGGATCTCTTCCCTACACCTTATACAAAAATCAATTCAAAATGGATTAAAGACTTAAACGTTAGACCTAAAACCATAAAAACCCTAGAAGAAAACCTAGGCAATACCATTCAGGACATAGGCATGGGCAAGGACTTCATGTCTAAAACACCAAAAGCAATGGCAACCAAAGCCAAAATTGACAAATGGGATCTAATTAAACTAAAGAGCTTCTGCACAGCAAAAGAAACTACCATCAGAGTGAACAGGCAACCTAAAAAATGGGAGAAAATTTTCACAACCTACTCATCTGACAAAGGGCTGATATCAAGAACTGGCTTTCTAACCCCACTTCTCTTTTGCTTAATTTAGCTAGAGTGAGTTCTGTGGTTTGCAACAAAGAGCCCAGATCATTATTTCTTTCATTTCTATTTTTTTTTTTTTTTTTTAGTTCTGGGGTACATGTGCAGGATGTGCAGGTTTGTTACATAGGTAAACATGTGCCATGGTGGTTTGCTGCACCTATCAACCCATTACCTGGATATGAAGCCCAGCATGCATTAGCTATTTTTCCTAATGCTCTCCCTCCCCCGACCCCAGCCCTCAACAGTCCCCAGTGTGTGTGTGTTGTTCCCCTTCCTGTGTCCATGTGTTCTCATTGTTCAGCTCCCACTTATACGTGAGAACATATGGTATTTGGTCTTCTGTTTCTGTGTTAGCTTGCTGAGGATAATGGCTTTGAGCTTCCATGTCCCCACAAAGGACATGATCTCATTCCTTTTATGGCTGCATAGTATTCCATGGTGTATGTGTACCACATTTTCTTTATCCAGTCTCAGATTATTATCTCTTTAGAAAAAAAAATAAATGGAATTTTCTTTTGAATCTTATAGATCCTATGATATTAATTGTAACACCTAATTTGAGTGCTTCTAAATGTCTCATTAGGATATTTAGCACCAAAGATTTATTTTACAACTTCAGTACATTATCTGGGATGCTTTTAATAGAGAAAACAGAAATGTCAACCCAGTATTGTAGGTAGGGCTTGTATGAAACAGAATTATCTTGAGTTGCTGGGCCAGCCTTGGGAGGCCTGCGTAAAGCAGATTACACTGTGAGTTCTTTCTCCTCCCTCTCCATCCCCTCTTCTGTTACCAAAGTGAAGGCTTCTTACTGAGTGAAATCAAGTTATAAAAATGTCTGAAAGCCTCCTTCAAGGGAAAAGAATAATAGTAATGACAGCTAACATTGACTAAATGCTTACTATGTGTGCTCTAATAGCTTTATGTGAATTTATTATTTAATTCCCACAACTCTATGTATTAAATACTATTATTAGGATTGTATAGATGAGGAAACTGAGGCACTAATGGTTAAGTGGCTTGTTCAAGGCCACACAGCTTATACATGTTCCTAACCTATCATCTCTCCTAAGGAGTGGCCAAAGGGGCCTGCCTGGTATCTGGGGTGAAGGAACAGTGTTCCTGGCCACCTTGAGGTTTTTTTTAAAAAAAACATTTCTTTCTTTAATTCTTTCTTCCCATCCCTTTTCCTGGACACTATAATAGGCTTGAATATTGAGAATATACTAATAGTACTTGCTCACTGTACATTTCCCAAGTTTATATGAAAATTTAAAAAGGAAAAGGACTGTTATTTATAAATATATTAGTTCCCTTTAATTATTTTCTGGTGAGAGAGTGAATGGGTGAGGGCAAGAGCAGACATAATTGTAACCAACTGTCAAGGATAGGAAGTGTCAAGGAAGCTTCAGCAGTGGTTGGAGGGAGGTCAAAGGTGTAGGCACTGGGCACCCTCTGTAGGTCCGTGGGCACTGTACACAGTGGACTTCCTTTACTTGCCCAGATTTATCTGCTTCTTTCACCACTCATGAGACATGGTGTTGGGTAATACATGCCCAATTTTTTATTTTTATTTTTATTTTTTACTTTAATTCCCGGGATACATGTGCAGAACGTGCAGGTTTGTTCCATAGGTATACATGTGCCATGGTGGTTTGCTGCAACTATTTTCCCATCCTCTGAATTCCTTCCCCTCACCCCTCACCCTGCAACATGCCCTGGTGTGCGTTGTTCCCCTCCCTGTGTCCATGTGTTTTCGTTGTTTAACTCCCACTTATGAGTGAGAACATGCGGTGTTTGGTTTTCTGTTCCTGTGTTAGTTTGCTGAGGACAATGGCTTCCAGCTTCATCCATGTCCCTGCAAAAGACATGATCTCATTCATTTTTATGACTGCATAGTATTCCATGGTGTATATGTACCACATTTTCTTTATCCAGTCTATCATCAATGGGTAAATAAATGCCCAATTTAATACTCATGTCATTCACTACCTGAGCAACAACATGTAAGACAGTTAACCGTTATCCTTACCCTCAGCCTGTTGAATTCCCATCTGGTCAGCCTTCACTGAAGATGTGGTCTTGGTGGGGATATCTGCTGACCATGAGCCCTGCCTTTAGTGAACCACATGGAGAAATAATTCAATTTATTTATGTCAATCTCAAGAAAAAAGCTGAGGGCTGATTTTAAGATTTTAAGTGGAGAAGCCAACTTTAGCTTAACACATCAAAGAACTTTATTAAAATAAAACTTCCCCAACAGAGCAATGGGGTATCTTGAGAAAGGTGGTGAGCTTCCCATGAATGGATGTATTTTAACAGAGGCTGAATGATTTCCACAGGGCTTGCTATAGAAATAATTCATGTATTTGGGCCCAACACATAGTACTGGGCACATAGTAAGTGTACATTAACCAATAGCAGTTGTTAGCAAATCTGTTCCCACTCTAGTGGCCCTTGTTTTTACCTTCTCCTTAGTTTACAGTTTTATTTAAAAAGGAAAGGTGAAAGTGGTCAGTACCTCTGTTACGTGAAAGTTTGTCAGGGTTAGAAATGTGATTGAATGATGCTGTGTTTTTGTAGTGCTACAGTTACTCAGAGTAGCAAGAGAGGGGTTTTCTCTCCCATGTCCTGTGGTTGATGTAACTCACACAGATTTGAGGTCCTCAGATATTTATCTGGTTTATGTTGTAACAAAATTGGATTGAAGATATTTGAAAGCAGATGCATTGATCTTTACTTCCACATTCCCTACAAATCTTTGTATAAAGCTAAGCATTTCGAGGTGCAAATGAGAGTTTCAGAGCTTGATTGATTGTTGAATAAAGTCTTGCCTACCATAGTGATCATATTTATAAAATATTAAACATGCTAATGGTTCCCTTTTGTCCAAAATGTATTTTGCTCAGTTACTTTAAAATAGATGTGAGAACTTCATAGTTTGCAATGGCAATGTAGACATTAGAATTTCAGAAATTTTCCTCTTATGAACAATTAGATGTTTTCTGCTCATATGGCCTTATAAAATCTCCCCCATCTCTGAAGATTTGGAAAACAGGTCATGCCCAGTGAGCTTCAGGACCAACTGGAGTTTTCCAGTTTTCTAATTGCTAGCATCTGTTTCCTACAAGAATCACTGGACCAGAACTGCTCTCTTGGTTATTGATGGGAAACCTCTCCTCAAATATCTCAAAATGCTTTTCAGACCTCTGCCCAGTTAGCTTGTGTTTGTGTGTCTGTGTGTGTGTGCACACACAGGCACACATATGCACACATGCACAGATGCACATATAGACCATGTATTCTCAAGGCAGGGGGGTAATTATCACCCCAAAGGGAATAAAATTGGTTCATATGGGGTACAAAATTACACTCTTTTTATATAAGGCATAAATATATACATACGGCCCTTAAATAGATATACAGTGTATCTGTGGTATTAAGTCTATATAAGGGGTGATTAGGGAAAACACGTTTACAAAGCGTCCTTGAGGGAGGTGATAATGAAAATAGGGTGGAGAAACACTGATACAGACTTACAGCAGATATACTGGAGTGTAAATACACAGGTATTTCTGCATTCACATACAGGCCACCCATGCATATGATGCATATGTATCTGTTAGGCATAAACACACGCTATGTAGTTTACCCAGGGAATTGAATTCATAGTGGGGCAGGACTGAATTCTGTGGTCTTTCTAAAATTCTCTTCAATAAAGAATCTCTCCATGAAGGATTTATTTTCACTTTCAGGATCCCCATTAAAATATTTTTTTAAAAATAAACTGTCATTCTTATTTTGACTTGCAGGCACTTCAATTAACATCACGCAGTCTTCAAACACAGAGAGTACACATTCGCTGTCATTCTCTGGAAAGGCTGCCTGTTAGAAATGAGCTGGGTCAACAATTCATTTCACTAGACATCTGCTGAGCATCTCCTACGTGTGGGGCATCACAGTGTATCCCACAGGATGTGCAGGAATGCAGGACAAGGCCCCCAAGGCAGAGTCAGATTTAGAGGTGGACTTTATAGGTGTGAGCACCTGATACCATTGAAGATGGTAGGTTAGAACGGCCTGAGAGTGGGGAAGGGGCTTGCCTCATAGCCTCTGGAACTCTTGATACAACTTTCTCTTCCATCACTGCCCTTTATCAACCTTATTCTGATGCCCATCTTTCCTCTTGTTAATTATTTTTGCTATGATCATAAGTTGTCTTGATTTCGAGTGCCCCTAAAGCCTTTTAGGAAGTAGATGGTATGCACAAATCCACAACATAACAATTAAAGTCTAATTTTTTAAAAATCTTGTTACAGATTCACACAGTTTCAACCAATAGCTGTGTTTGACAAGGCTGTCAAGTATCAGTGTTGAGCTCCTCACATTCTGTCTCATTAACCTCTCTTTCTACTATAGCAACCCTCTGCTCACACATACCCACTCCCAGATGTGTCTGAGGAAGCTTTCTTTTCCTTCCCTCATCCCTACATTCATCAGTTCTGTAGATGGGACGTGAGGAAACCCCATCTTCCTCCAATACAAGCCTGTCTCTAGGAAATGATTTCCAGAAATAGGGGTATATTAGTTTGCTTTGCTGTGTAACAACTTACCACAAATTTAGCAGTTTAAAACAAATACCTTTCTTATCTCACAGTTTCTATGTGTCAGGAATCTGACAATGGCTTAGCTGGGTCCTCTGCTCTGTATCTCACAGGCTACAGTCAAGGTGTCAGCTAGGACTGCATCCTTGTCTGTAGTTCTGAGTCTTCTTCCAAGCTCTGGTGGGTGTTGGTAGAATTCAGTTTCTTGCAGTTTTAGGATTGAGGCCCTCAGCCCCTAGAGGCTGCCTATGGTACAGTGCCAACTGGCCCTCTTCACAGGAAATTCACATGATAGTAGCTTGCTTTTTTAGGACTAGCAAGAATCTCTTTTCTAGCAGCTTTCACCCAGTAAGGCCACCCAGGATAGGCTCTCTTTTGCTTAATTCAAAAGCAATTGATTTAGGCCTTGATTACATCTGCAGAAAATCTTTCCTTTACTATATTCTGTTGGCTAGAAACAAGCCATAGATCCCATTCACACTCGAAGGGATTATATACAAGGCATGAATGCCAGAAGGCAAGGGGATCTGGGGGTCACTTTAGGGTCTGTCTGCTGCAGGTGGCTTGAGCTAATGTTCCTCCACAATAATAACAGTAGCCAGATGCTTCATCTAATCCTCACATGGACAGCTTGAGGAGAGACTTGATATGGGTCTATTTCACATGAAAGGAACTTGAGTTTCAGAGATCCAGTCCCTTTTCCAAGATCACAGAGCTGGTAGGAGAAGAACCCGGTCTTGAATCCAGGTTTGTCTGACATCACACCAATCAAACAACAACCTGTGTGCCACTTAAGGGAGCTGACAGTCTGAAATACTCCAAGGTTATCATTATATTGCAAACTCAAGTTTTATTTTGACCTTTCTGGATGCTCACCAACTTTGTTTAATCTTCCTAAATTTAGATTAAGAGCACATTTCTGATCTTGGACTTGGCATCAGTATATTTTGTAAGGCAGGATGAACACCCTTACTATGTAACAGGGGTTTTCAGAAGAAACTGCAGTGTGAATGTTATTATTTAAATTTTTGCTCTGAGGAAACTCACCTGCAGGCAGGCTCAGAGAGCTTGTGTGATGCTACACATTTATGGTTGATGGGAGTGAGATGTGAAACCCACCATCCTTCTATCACACTTGGGTGCTTGTTGGCCAACTCAAGTGGTTTTCTAAAACAAAAAGGAAACAAAGAGTAAAAGTCGAGATGGAGGATTCTTTGTTTCGTTCAGGCAGTTATATTTTTAGCTGCCCCTAACTCACTGACCTATTGCTGGAATGGAAACTAGTGACTTAAACATGAATGGAAACCACTTTAAAAAGTAATAGGGCATTGGTGCTGCCTACAGTGAATCAGAGGGTGAAGCATTCAGATGAGTGCAAAAAGTCTACCTTGTTTTGTTTGATCTTAACAATACCTTTCATTTGTAAAACACACAGTAGCCTAAAAAGAATATTTGAATAATTGTATAATTTAATTGTCCTAACAACCCTGTTCACATGACCCAACTTTCCAGATGAGGAGAAGAGTTTCAGGGAGAAACTCCATGTCTTCCCCAAGGTTGCCTGGTTCAGAGGAAAAGCAGGGTCTTGTGCATAGGGATTCACTTCCAAGCTCCTATTCTACACTTCCCTCTCAAGAACAAAGATGCATATATGGATGGAGACGTCGCTGGAGAGAGTGCATGGATGTGAGATGAATCCCATCATAGATACACAGAAACACCCAGGAGTTAGACCCAGAGTATAGCCATCAATGTCCTGATGGTGAAGTTCCTCAAATTGCTAGCCCAGGGGTGGGGTTTTCACTATTGCCTCCTATTCTAAAGGGCAGATATTATTTTCCCTCAACTCTGTCCATTGGGGAATTTTGGTATCTTTAATGGGATGCCTACCTTGCCCCAGCTAACTTCTGGTAAATTTTAATATTCCCTATTTACAAAACAGAACCACTGCAGAGATTGCTATAAAGAGCAAGGTGGGCCTTTCTCATTTGACCATTCAAATTAAACCATATTACCTGACTTACGTGCTTATTAACGTCATGAGTACGATGTTGTAAGGGCAGCACTGGAGATACTGGTCAAACAGTAATATTATCACCATAGAAAACTGGTGAATCTAGAAAACTACTTCCATTGATCTACATTTCAATTTGGGGATTTTTCTTAATGTTTTTACCAAAATTTCAAAGCAATTCTGACTTTTCCTAGCCAAAATGATATCACCTTTTTTACAGAGATAATATCAGGAATTAGAATATTTATAGAGCTCTACAGCTTCCACAGGATGCTGAGGCTAATTGTCAGAGAAGCTGGAAAAGGGTGTCTCAGGTCTTAGTGATGACAATCAGGAAAGGAGACAATGTTCTCCTAAAACACCACGTGGAAAGCATCAGTGGGGGTGGGGAGAGTACTCAATGTCAGAGTCAATCCTGTTGTGTGTCTCTTCCTCCTCCCAACATTTTGACAAGAGTGAAACAAGATTCAAATGGATGTCAAATGCAGCCTAGAAAGGCAGACGGAATCCTGCACATCAGCACTTCCAGGCTACAGAGCAGTTCTAGCCATGGGGGCAGAAGAGTCATGCTGCTACCTGGGAAGGGGAGAGCCTTGGACCCTAGGTACTGATCCTCTGTATTCAGAACCCAAGCCTCATAGACTGAGACTGGCCTTTAGCTTTCTCCCCAGGTCATTCCCCCTCTGCCAGTGGCTGCAGGTGCACTGAGCCTGCCAGAGGTCAGAGTCTGGCAGAAACCCCATTTGTCTTGACCTGGAAAGGATCTGCCCTCCTGTGCTCACACTATTAGCTGGGCCAGCACCACAAAGTGCAAGGGAGGAACTTGAGAAGTCAGCAGCAGCCTTTGTTCTCAAAATGCTTATGCTGTGATTTCATACTCTTTCTAATTTTAATCTAAACATAACCTTTGAAGGCAATTTAATAGAACCCTGCTAAAACAAGGATAATAGTTAAGCGTGGCATGAATCTCCTCAGGTTTTTTAATGGCAAGTAGCCACAGGGATTCATGCTTTGGAGAGATGGCTGGATCAGATGATTCCTAAAGCCCCTTGTGATGGTTAATTCATGTCAACTTGACTGGGCCATGGGAGGCCCAGATAGTTGATCAAACATTATCCTGAGTGTATCTGTGAGCTTAACATTTGAATTAGTGGACTGAGAAAAAATAGATTGCCCTCCCTAACGTGGCTGAGACTTAATCAATTGAAAACCTGACTTGGCGGAGTCATGGGGGCAGAACTGCCACCCCAGCAGGCTAAGAAGGTGGGATATCAAATTAAAAAGGACTATTCTCAGACCTTAAGATCTAATAAAATTTGCCTTGCTAGGTTTTGGACTTGCTTGGGACCCATCACCCCTCTCTTCTTTCCAATTTCTCCTTTTTGTAATGTTTATCCTATGCCTATCCCAACATTACATTTTGGAAGCATGTAATGTGTCTGATTTCACAGGTTCACAGCTGCGAAGGAATTTTGCCTCAGGTTGAGTCACACCTCAGGCCTCACCCTTACCTGATATAGATGATATTTAGATGGGACTTTGGACTTTAGACTTTAGAATTGACACTGGAATGAGTTAAGACTTTTAGGGCTGTTGGGGTGGAATAAATGCATATTGCATGTGAGAAGGCCATGAACTTTGGGGGGCCAGGGACAGAATGCAGTTGACTAAATTGTGCTCACCAATTCATATGTTGAAATCCTAATCCTCAATGTGACTGTATCTGGAGATAGTGCTTTTAGGAAATAATTAAGGTTAAATGAAGTCATAAGAGTGTAGCCCTAATCCAATAGGATTGGGGGATTTATAACAAGAGGAAGAGAGATATTCTCTCTCTCTCTCTCTCTCTCCCTCTCCCTCTGTCTACCAAGTGAGGACAGAGCCGGAAGGCAGCCATCTGCACACCAGGAAGAAGGCCCCCACAGCAATCAAATTAGCCGGCATCTTGATCTTGGTTTTCCCAGCTTCCAGAACTGTGAAAAATAATTCTTTTGTTGTTATTTAAGCCACACAATCTATAGGATTTTGTTATGGCAGGCTAAACAGGCTAAGACTTTGGTGTTGTGATTATAACAACAATACAAAAATCTATCTTATAGTTCCCTCACAGGTCAACCCTGACTGTCAGCTAACAAATCAATAAACATTTTCTGGATTTCATCTGTCTATAAGGCACTGTAGAGAATATAGACATGTGTACAACATGTTTCTTTCTCCAATGGAGACCACAGTTTAGCAGAAGAGATAGAGCTTAGGTGTGCACACTAACTGGAATCTAACTTTAAAGGGCAGCAGAAGAGAATGCTGAATGTTGAGTTCAGAGGGAGGGGCCATAACTTCTGGCAGGACAATTATCAGGAAAGGTTTTGTAGAGTGAGAAGTGATGTTAATAAGTGTCTCTAGGAAACAAACATTTTGCAGAGCTTCCCACATACCAACTAAGTTAATGGGGTCAAATGCTTGGGTTAAGTCCACAGTGCCACTCATGTTGCTATTCTCAGCATCTTCCAGTGGCTGTCAGTGAAAGAGTATCAGGTCTCCAGTTCCATGGGCAACACAAGAGGCACACTGACTTTCAAGTGAGACACACTGCCACTGATACATGTGAGTAGTTCATGGAAAATGACTCAGGTTAATGCTATCCTGGAATTGTGTACAAACAATATGACCCCAGGGTCTTCTGTCCCTGCACAAGACTCCTTTAAGTTGGGCAAGGTCACATTTACTGCCTCTTTATAATCAAAGCAATTAAGTGAACCCACAAGTGGTTTAGCTACTAGCTGCTGTACTTGTGGAATGCAGGGGAGATTGTATCCTTACCAGGGTCTCCACCCAGTGAATGAGCACAGAGGAAATCTCAGCTCTGAAAACCAAACAGGACTTCATAACTTCACTGAGCCCAGTTGTTTTCAAATGTTTCCTGGTGGCAAGGAATTCTTTGTTATGTCAACTAAATCATGTGTGGAGCCTCACTATAGAAAAAAAAGTTTAAAGAAGGCCTTCTCTGGCTTATCCTGGCTGTGTCCTTCTTGACCCCAAAGTGGCCCTTAAGGCACCTTCACAAAAAGCTGGAGCAGACAATTCTACCCTTTCCATTTGCAGACATCACTACCTTCTTAGGCTACAATGTCCTTTCATCAGAATGAATGCATGGCAGGATTTTTACCTGCCTGAGGTCACACAGCTAATCATTGGCCAAGCTGGGAGTAGAAGCTGGGTTTCCTGACTCCTAACCTAGTGCTCCTCACCATCTGGGTAGCTTTATTCAATGGTACCAAGGATTCTGACCACCCTGCATTCCTGTTACACCAAAGAATCCAGTGATGCTGGGGAAATCAATGATGGTGTGTCAGGATCTCAGGGCATGATTAGGGTTAAAGGCACTGTGTTAGTCTGTTCTCATGCTGCTAATAAAGACATACCCAAGACTGAGTAATTTATAAAGGAAAGAGGTTTAATTGACTCACAGTTCCACATGGCTGGGGAGGCCTCACAATCATGGTGGAAGGTGAATGAGGAGCATGGTCATGTCTTACATGGTGGCAGGCAAGACAGAGCTTGTGTAGGGGAACTCCCCTCTATAAAACTATCAGATATCCTAAGACTTATTTACTAGCACGGGAAAGACCTACCCCCATGATTCAATTACCTCCCACTGGGTCCCTCCCATGACAGGTGGGAATTATGAGAGCTACAATTCAAGATGAGATTTGGGTGGGTACACAGCCAAACCACATCAGGCACCAACAAGAGATAATTGAGGCCTATACATGGGAGAACAACTACAAGGACCCTTTACTTAGATCTGACCCTTTACCCAAAAAGAGTCACTGGAAGGAGGATGACCTTTGGAAAAGGGATGCAGCCAACCCAGAGTGGCCTGGTAGGGATGGGGCCAGGGCAATAAATACCCAACTTCACGTGCATTAGGACTTCCGATCTTAATGCAGCCAGAGGGCAGGGAGCCCCTTGATGCTATTCCCACTGTCAGCCTCCAGGCCCCAAGCAGAGTGGTGAGGCTAGAGAGCAGGTCTGGAGGGACACACAGGCATTTCCAACCCAGCTGCTAAGAAAGGAGTCACTTCACTGTTGCACTGCATCGAGCTTATTGAAACACAGTGTTTTGGGGATGAGCCTGCTTTTTACAGAAAGGTACCTATGGGAAGAAATTAACAAGGAGGTCAAATACACATACTTCCTGCTCTGCTGTACTAAATGGCACAGCAACTTTTAGATTCTCGCCTGAAAATTAGAGTATATGAGATTAAACCCTGAAGGTAGAATGAATTACTTCATGATCTGCTCCCTGTTATCTCTCTGGGCCCATCTCTTACCACTCCCTACCTCACTGCCCAAGTGACAACCACACTGAACAACAGCTCAGGGCTCCCAGAGGGGCCAGGCTCTTTCTTCTCTCCCACAGGTTTCCCTCTCTATGTGGATGTTCCTTACCCCCTTTGCCAGGGCTTAGCTTCTAGAAGGCCTTTCCAGGCCCTCCCTCCAGCATGACCAAGCTAATTTCAGTGTCTCTCTTGGGTGTTCCCACATCTCCCATGCACTTTTTCACTGCTCAGATCCCATTGCCTTATAAGAGTATGAGTGTGCCAAATGTTCTGTGTCTTCCCCGTGAGGCAGCTATGAAGTCAAGGACGGCAGTTACCGACCTTGTTTCCCTGGTATTAAGACAGTTCCAGGCATAGAGCTGCTCGATGAATGTCTTTGGAGGGAAAGAAGGATTTCTTGAGACCCAGTCATCTCATCTTTAAAAAGAAAGAAAACATCATGGAAACCTCAATGAATTCTTCATTAGTGATTTTGAATGGATGGCTGTAAACAAAGCTGCTCACTGAATGGCTTATGTTTTTCCTTTAAAGTCCACCATCAGAACTCCATTTTGTGGGTAACTAGCCCCAGCGAAGGCAAGAAGACCATGAAAGCCTTGCCCTGCAGTGAGCCAGGGGAGAGCATCCTGGTGACCTGTCATTTGCAAACATCTGTATGTTGTTTCAAAGTTTATGAAGCACACGTACTACATTACCTAGAACCTCAAAACAAAACTGTGGAGGCGGGGCACTTAGTACAAGTGTCATTCTCATTTTACTGGTAGAGAAAAGCTGAAGCTCCCAAAGTCAACTGTCTTGTCTCAAAGCCACACAGCCAGGTAGAAGTCAATGTCAAGCTGGGTTCCGGAGCACCTGTCAAGTGTCCTTTCCACCCCAACATGGTGAGTCCAGGGATAGCACAAGTGACAGTACTGGCATTGCGGACCTGAAGACAGCAGACTCCCAGGCCAGGAGGCCTGGAAAGTACTCGAGAATTAATTCTACACATCCCTCTCATCTTGAGCACAAGGAACCAATGCACTGATGGCTCCTCTAATGTTTTATTTGTCTTTTAATCCCAAGTACTTTTTTAAATCTCTAGGGGAAAACCAATTCAATTTTTGTACTAGTTTTCTCTTTCCTTTACTATGTTCCACTAAGTGCTTTCCCACACTCTCTTTGACTCTTTTCTTGAAGGGCCTAGATTCTATTCATCTCTGTGATGATGTTTTCTTTCAAAAAATAGTTTTTCTGAGGCCCTACTATGTGCTGGACATTGATTTTAGTGCTGGGACTACAGCAGTGAACAAAAGAGATATGGTTCCTGACTTAAGGAGTCTTGTGTTCTAGTGGATGAGACAGAGAAGATATAAAGAAATAAGTCAAGTAATTTCAGGTGATAAAAAGTGCTATTAAGGAAATAACTGGAGGACTAATTTAAATGGGAGAAGGATATAAAAGACTTATCTGAGAAAGGCATTATATTTTAGGCCCGAAGGCAGGTTCTTAGCCCTTACCAGGTGAGGAAATATTTGGTGATTGAATGGATGTGTGCATACATTTAAATGAATGAATGAATGAAGGGTTGTCTATATTCTCTCTTTACACAGGCATTCCCCCAACCTACCTTGTCCTACCTGTTGCCTACATGCCAGCCAGTCCATACCTGAATCTTCTATGTGTCTTCTCAGAGGTCCCAAGCGTCTGTAACTCCTAAGGCCATGATATGCAGGAGCAGGGTAGCCAGAGCGGAGCTATAAGGAATGCCACAATTGCTCTTCCAACCGATTGTTACAAAACTATTCTCAATGGTGTGTCATGTGCCAAGCACTCCTCTTCCTGTCCTGAGGGCTGTATATTGACATTACTTACCCAAACCCAACCCCCACTAGGTAGTATAGGGACACTACTCATTTGATCACACTTTGGTGGCTCTGTGCATGACAGCATACACCCTGTACCAGAATATATGCACTTTTATGGCTTCCTAGTAAGAATACTATCCAAGTCCTCCCTGGCATTCCTCTCATCCTCCCTCCCTGTGCTGCTGCATGAAGTTTAGATCGGGTGAGGTCAGGCAGTGAAAAAGTCCCTGGGCAGAGGTCTGAGGATTTAACAGATTTGTTGAGCATTATGGTCTCTCACTGAATGTACGTTACAAGGAAGCCCACCTCCTTTGTTTTATTGGCATTTCATTTTCTTCCATTTCCCAGACCTTGTGGTCTTTTCCCTGTGCAGCTCATAAAAGTAGGCAACCAGCCTTAGTAATTCACCTTATGCTTGAATCGTTTCTTACCTTTTACCAAGGCTTATTCCATTTCTAGATTTCTCATTATTCTTTTCAGCTCTTACAAACTCCAAATTCATGCCATTTAGACTGATTCCCAGAAAAGAGATAAAAGTGTCAGTCAGTACTAAAAGCGAATCATTGACTTCTTAAATGTCCCTTATTAAAACCACTCATCTATGAAGCCATGCAATCTGAGACAAACAGAGTTGACCCAAGTCTTTATCTCCATGTGTAAAATGTCTCATGAGTTGCAGAGTCACATATCACATAATAACGTTTCAGCCAACGACGGACCCCGTAGAAGATGGTGGTCCCATAAAATTATAATACTGTATTTTTATTATGCTTTTTCTATATTTTGATACACAAACACTTACCCTTGTGTTACAGTTGCCTACGGTGTTCAATATAGCAACATGCTGGACAGGTTTATAGCCTAGGAACAATAGACTACACTATATAACCTAGGTGTGTAGTAGGCTGGAACTATCTAGGTTTCTGTAAATACACTGTATTATGTTTGCTCAGTGACAAAATCACCTAAAGATCCCTTTCTCAGAATGCATCCCTATTATTAAGCAATTCATGACTGTATAAAAAATTTATAATATCATGAACTCATCCACTGAAAGGACTGGAAATGCCTTAGAGATGAACAAGCTTGATTCATGAGGACACTGAGTCCCAAGCAGGAGCAGCAAGGACAGGCCCCAGGTGACCCAAACTGATAAGATGGAGTCAGGACAAGAATCACAGCCTCTGCATGGTTAGGTGTCCAAGGTTTGTTCACCTTTCCAAACTACAGGTTCTACAGCTACCTCTTCTTACACAGAAACCTTCCCCTAAAGCTGAGCTCCCTCACACTTCCCGTTTCTCATATTGTCTTTGCCATCCTCCAACATTCCCAGATCAAAACCTCAATGTCATCCTTGACTGTCCCCTGTATTTCTTTCTTTTTTTCTTTTTTTTTTTTGAGATGGAGTCTCCCTCTATCACCCAGGCTGGAGTACAATGCTGCAATCTCAGCTCACTGCAACTTCTGCCTCCCAGGTTCAAGAGATTCTCCTGCCTCAGCCTCCCGAGTAACTGGGATTACAGGCACCTGCCATCATGCCCGGATAATAATTTTTCTATTTTTGTAGAGATGGGGTTTCATCATGTTGGCCATGCTGATCTTGAACTCCTGACCTCAGGTGATCCACCCTCCTTGGCCTCCCAAAATGCTGGGATTATTGGCATGAGCCACCGCACCTGGCCTGTCCCCTGTATTTCATCAGACATAGAGTCTTCCTCCAGAGTGGTTCCCTTGGTAGATGCCCACCAAAACTGAACAGCAATATGAAAGTGCAAGGTTTTCCTCCCACCTAGGCCTGGCCCCCACAGAGGTGGTAACTAAGGGAGTCCACATTGTATCTCATTGAGTATCAACTGCTTACAGAAAAGGAATGTAATATCCATTATGGTCTTTGATAAATATATAAATCAGATTTTCCCACTGCTTAAACTCCCTGGTTGCAAAGCACAAGCCTTGAGAAACCACATTACTTTTTCAGGTATATTTAGAAGCTAGTTGTTTAATTTTCTTGGAACTTACATATCACTTACTTCTGGCTCCTTATTTAGTTTGTAAAAAGTTCAGGATGTTTCAAAATTTCAGAAATTATATAAGTAGATACTACTCATCTAGTAAGCACGTATAAAATGAAATAGCAATAAGACAGAAAATGAGGCCAGGTGTGGTGGCTCATGCCTGTAATTCCAACACTTTGGGAGGCTGAGGTGGGTGGATTGCTTGAGCTCAGGTTTCAAGACCAGCCTGGGAAACATGGAAAAACCACATCTCTACAAGAAATACAAAAATTAGCCAGACCTGGTGGTAAATATTGTAGTTTCAGCTACTCAGGAGGCTGAGGTGGGAAGATCGCTTGAGCCCTGGAGGTTGAGGCTGCAGTGAGCCGAGATCACACCACTGCACTTCAGCCTGGGCTACAGAGAGAGATCTTGTCTCAAAACAAAACAAAACAGAAAATGAAAATAAGCACTAAATGAACCTGTAATAAGGGTCAATGCATGCTTCAAATAATGATCTTTGAGCTTCTAAGAAGGCAAGGAGGGAAAAAAGACACAATGAGTTATAGAATTCTCTTTTTGAGAGTGGAAGAAGACAATTTCTTGGAGAAGATGAAATTCCCTGTCATTGAATTACTTTGAAAAATATTTTTTTCTGTTTATAAAAGTAAGTAGATAACTTCTGATAACATTTTGGTTTCTTTCTAGTTTTTTTTTTTTTTAATTATTGGAATCATACAACCGATACATTTTGCAGCATGCTCTATTCAAAACATTTTATCGCTAGCATTTTCCCTTAACATTAAGTATTCTTTTCTTTGTGGTGATAGATTCTAAAGCCATCTCTCTCCTTTTTCAACTTTTATTTTTGTTTTGGGGGTACATGTGCTGGTTTGTTACATGGGTAAATTCCATGTCACTGAGGTTTGGTATATAAATGATCACCGTCACCCAGGCAGTGAGCATAGTACCCAATAGGTAGTTTTCCAATGCTCACCCCACTCCCACGCTACCCCCTCTAGTAGTCCCTAGTGTCTATTGTTCCCATCTTTATGGACATGTGTATTCAATGTTTAGTTCCCACTTATAAGTAAGAACATGCAGTATTTGGTTTTATGTTCCTGCCTTTATTTGCTACCTGAAACAGCATGGTACGGGCATAAAAACAGACACATAGACCAATGAAACAGGATAAAGAACCCAGAAATAAAGCCCCATGCCTAAGGCCAGATCTTCAGCAAGGTTGACAATAACAAGCAATGGAGAAAGGACTCCCTGTTCAATAAACAGTGCTGGGATAACAGGCTGGCCATATGCAGAAGATTGAAACTCAACCCCTACCTTTCACCACATACAAAAATTAACTCAAGATGGATTAAAGACTTAACTCCTAGACTTAAAACTATAAAATTCCTAGAAGAAAACCTAGGAAATACCATTCTAGACATCAACCTTGGCAAAAAAAAAAAAAAGTGACTAAGTCTCCAAAAGCAATTGCAACAGAAATAAAAAATTGATAAATGGAACCTGGTTAAACTAAAAGAACCTCTGCACAGCAAAATAAACTATCAACAGAGAGAGTAAACAGACAACCTACAGAACGGGAGAAAATATTTGCATACTACGATGCATCTCACAAAGGTCTAAAAGGCCATTTCTCATGTAATGGTTTATAAGTAGTGTGTGGGGATCACTCAAAAATATAATGAACAATGCCATCAACATTTTTTAAATAGAAAATGCAGTAGAAATTTTGGGTGATTATTTCATCTAGTGACTGTAAAAACTGAGGCCAGGGCATTAAAATGTGATTCAAGGAGAATGATTTTTCACAGGTGCTAATCTTATGCAGTAGGAATATCTAATCTTGTCAGCCCAATGTGATTCAGGACAAGGCAGAAGGCTGGAAGAGTGGGTGGAGCCCACATAGCCTTAGTGGACCTTCCCTAAATGTCACTTCCCAGAGACAGGCTCTTAATTCAAAGCTGCTTTAAGGTTTTGAGTTACCAGGGAATCTATTCAGCTAGTTCAGTCTTTAAGATATTGAACAATGCCTTAGTGAATGAGGAAAGAATGTGACATGCTTAGAGGGTCTCTTGTCTATTCAAGGAGTTACTTTGGACTGGAGAAAGGGGAGGAAATGCCCCTTCCCCTGAACTTTGAAGATTGGTCTTCAGTCAGCACATATAATACATGTGTCCTGGGTCTTCATGGCACTGTGAGATATAAAGGGAAGATTCTTATTCTAACATTTTGAATAAGGAAAACAAAGCTCAGAGGAGGTAAATGACTTGTCCAAGGTTATATCCCAGTGAATAATGGAACCAGGGCTCCACTTAGTGTTGTCTAACCTGGTCCGTGGCTGTTGTGTATCCCACCCTGTTGTGCATTTTTTTTCAAACTCTGGCTGTTGAGCTCCTTTGGAAGGTTGATCCACAGCTCTCTCATAATTATTTTCTGTTTTTTTTTTAATGGAGTTTTGCTCTTGTTGCCCAGGCTGGAGTGCAATGGTGCAATCTTGGCTCACTGCAACCTCCGCCTCCTGGGTTCAAGCCATTCTCCTACCTCAGCCTCCCAAGTAGCTGGGATTAAAGGCATGTGCCACCATGCCTGGCTAATGTTTGCATTTTTAATAGAGATGGGATTTCACTATGTGGGTCAGCTGGACTCCTGACTTCAGGTGATCCACTCGCCTCAGCCTCCCAAAGTACTGGGATTACAGGCATGAGCCACTGCGCCCAGCCTCATAATTATTTTCAATCCCAACTTCTAGTACAGATGTTCTCCAAGTGTGGACCCTACACCAGAAGCCTCAGCATCACTTGTAAAAGTGTTAGACATGCAAATTCTTGGGCCCCACCCTGGACCTACTGTGTTTTAACAAGGCTTTCAAATGGTTCCGATGCATGCTAACATTGGAGAACCACTGTTCTAGAAGTTCTTAATAAATATTGTTGAATACTTCCTAGAATCCCCATAGACCTTCACTGAAATATTTAAAATATTTAAGAATCCCCACATATATTTTTATTGGAAAGCTTACGATTCCTGCTCAGGAATCACTCATTGTTAGCCATCCCCAGTCAAAGAGAAGAGTATTTTATCACACAATGACGAGGAAGCCCAACACTAAGTTCTCGGATGTAGAAAGCACTGAGGGGAAAAAAGGCACCATAGATGGGTCAGACCAGGTATAAGATCATAATGTAGTGCTATTTATTGAGCAGTTATTTTGCACCACAAACTATCCCTAAATGCTTTACATGGACAATAAATTCACACCACAACTTTTTAAGTACCACACCATATTTCTACTTTACTGAGGAGCAAACTGAAGCCAGGAAACTTTCCCAAGATTACAACCCTAGTAAGTGGCAAAGCCTAGTCAGACCCAAAGCCCAGGAGCTTCCCTGCTATTGTCTTTTGTCTTCTTGCTCTGTTGCTTCCAGAGAAAAACCCCACCACTGCAGCAAGCTACAGGGAAAGACGCTGAGTGGAAACCCACTGGGCATCCCTTGCACCTAGAACAGCACCCCACGCATTGTTGATGTTTAGTATTTGTCAAGTGAATGAATGAAATGAACTATACACAACATAATTCTAATAGAAGTAGTCTGAAGAGGCTTTCCAGGGAAGATGGGGTCTGAGTTAGTATTTGAAAGTAGAGACAGATAATGCTGTCCAAAAGAGAGAAATGACATGAACAAAAGTGCAGACATAGCCAACCTGAGCCTAGTCAGAGGAGGTAGGCAAGCTGTTTGCCTAGAGGGGAGGGGAGGCAGGGGAAGAGGTCTTGAAAGGGGAGAATTTATAACCCTGGAAAAAGAAAGGGTCCCTGAGAGGCAGCTCAAGGAGTTTGAATTTTATCCTATCATTAGTGCAAAGTCATTGGTGGGTTCTGAGTATGGGCTCAAAAGGGCCAAAGAAATAATTTAGGATATTTTATCATATCAATTTTTTAATTTTTAATTTACAAATGATGGAGGGAAGTTAGCTGGACTCCAGATCTGGGGGGTTTGTTGAAATAGCAACTAGAAGATCATCTTTCAAAAAAAGTCACATACCATTTTGATTCATTACAATTTGAATGTAGCAAGAATTATTACAATATGCTTGTCATTAAAGCTTGCACTGGAATTTGATAAAAAGAGGTTTATGTTTCACTATAAACACCTGAAGTGGAGTCATAGGAAAAAGCATGCAAAATCCAAAAGGCCACAAAGTCAAAAATAAAGAATGAAAAAGTTACTATAATCCTTGTTATTCAAGGGTGAAATAAAAATAATCACCCAATCTGTTTATTTAAAATAAATATTTATTACAAATATTTATTATAAATCATCTATATAGTTTAAACACCACTTTCTTGCAAAAGACAAAGCCCTGAAAGGAAATAATTTATTCTTTTGATATGTGGGCAGATCTGTATGAACTACATTGCTCATTTAGCAATGAAAAGTCAACCAAACATGGGAAGACAATATGCACATTGCATACATACAGCACACACGTAACATCCAGCCCTAAAAAAGCATCAGCAATATCCCTTTTGTTGTTGTTAGTGTTATTTTCCGACAAGCTGCCTTTTGTCTATTCTAGTTAATGTTAGGAAACCTCATAGGTCTATGCCATTATAATGTCCATTACCCATTTGAATATTTAGACAGAGTCTGGAGTGATTATTAATACTGAGAATCACTATGTTTGATCCAGTGAAGGACAAAACTGTAGTACGATGAACCAAAAGTACTAAGAAGGGGTTATTTGACATTTTTAACTGCTTTGAATTGAATAAAGTCTGTCTGTGCATGGGCATTGTATGAATGAGTTTGCCATTAAAAGTAATGGCAAAAACAGCAATTACGTTTGCACCAACCTTTATTAAATGTAAGCTTCTATGTCTAACCATGCCTTCAAATTCTTTTCTGAAAGTAGAAATGCATGTACATAGAGTGACCAACTCATCCCAGTTTTCCAGGGACCTTCCCAGTTTTAAATCCTGAAAGTCCTGGAATTCCCCCAGTCCTAGGCAAGCTGGGATGTCTACTCACGCTACACATTTAACAAAGAAAGAAACAAGCAGACAAAAAACAAATCTACCAAGGAAATAATAAAAATGAAAGGACACTTTTCCGATGTCCCACCCAGTAGTAAACACTGCTTCCCAAGACATGAAAAACATATTGTTGAGTCTCCTATTTACCATTTATTCCATTCTGCCGTATACGTAATATAATTATTATGTTAACCTTCATCTCTCCATAGGTGACTGGAAGCTATAATCACTTCCACTGATCAGAGCCCTTCTATGCACATGGTCTCATTTGACCCTTGCTGTCACTCTTTGTGATAGGCAGAGAAGGTGTCAGAGGCCCAGAGATGAGCAGCCCCCACTTCTTAGGGGAGCATCAGCACAGGAACCCAGGATTTCTGATTCCCAGTCTGGTGGTTTTTTTCCATCACTGATCATTTACATTCTCTTTATGACATTCAGGCCCTGGTCCTTTACCTATATAACATAGAGAAATAGGCTATTTATAATTTACAACATAAATTAAGCCAAAGACTTTTAAGCACCTTTTAATTATATTGTATACCTTTCAAGTGAGGGTGATGAATGGTACTGTACCCCTATTTCATAGTAAGAGAAATGAAGGCTCCAGCTAACTTGGCTCAAGTTGTACAGCAGTTGCACCTTAGAGATTGACAGGTAACATATTGTCTTGTTCTTTGTAATCTGATATACTTGGATTTAAAGCACATTTCAAGATTTTTTTTAAGATTAGCAACATAACTATATACACATATATTTAAAAATAAATGTCCATATTGATACAGACCTAGACAGAAACAAGCACTTTCCTGCCCCAATGAGAATCTGAGGGCACCACTGGTTCCTGGCACACTGGACTGAGGATGCCATCTATACATGTGTTGGACAGTCACTGTTGGCCAAAGTTAAAATATACATTTTAACTTTGACAGAAATACTTTTGTTTCAGTTGCATATCAAATGACAGGAGCCATGTGGGCATCATTTTAGGATCTGGTTACTCCTTGGCACCTAAGTTACTTTCTATTTCATTAAAAGTCTTTCTTTCATCTTTATTTGCCATTCTCCTGTATCTGCTACATGGCCAGCTAGTGGGCTTGAATTTACTGGGGTTTCCAGTCCCCAGGTCAGGCCGACCCCTGCGTGTGCCTCACCAAAGCTACATCCTGCTCACTCTCCAGTTCTAAATCAGAGCCTTTGGAGGCACAAGTAAAGGGACCCAAGGGCAGATCAGAGGGGTTTTCCTCTTCATATATTCTTTCTTTTTTTGTCACCTCCCTTTTAGCTTACTTTATTTGTTTTAAAAATACAAGATGACTGTGACAACTCAAACCTTAAAGAAATATATAGGTCTACAATTCTTTATCTGTAATCCTGAAATTCAAAAAGCTCTGAAAACTGTAAGTTCTTTCATAAGTTTGTGGAAATTCACTTTGAGGCAAAACTTCCTTGAACTTTAGAGATGATTTGTAGTCCGTCTTTGCCCCACTTGGTGCTGTGGAGATGTGATTATAACAGACTTGATTACAGCAGTGTGGTGTCCCAGAGCCTGCAGGGGGTGGGGATGGGGTTACATATATATCCACACATGTTACCTTTCTACATTCCAAAATATTTTGAATTTTGAAACACATCTGTTCCCAAGGGTTTCAAATATTTCTTTGCTTGAAACCACATAAAGAAAATATGAAGACTCTCCTTTCACACACCCCTTGAATGCACCCACCTGAAGAAACTGATGTTATCAGTATCAGGTCCTGCCCTCAACTCCTCTCTATGGCATGCCCTCTCTCTCTCTCTTTCTCTCTCTCTCTCTCTCTCTCTCTCTATATATATATATATATATATACACACACACAGTAGTAAACACTGCTTCCCAAGACATGAAAAACATATTGTTGAGTCTCCTATTTACCATTTATTTCATTCTGCCCTATATATAAATATAATTGTTATATTAACCTTCATCTTTCCATAGGTGCCTGGAAGCTATAATCACTTCCACTGGTCAGAGCCCTTCTATGCACATGGTCTCATTTGACCCTTGCTGTCACTCTGACTGATAGGCAGAGAAGGTGTCAGAGGCCCAGAGATGAGCAGCCCCCACTTCTCAGGGGAGCATAAGGACAGAAACCCAGGATTTCTGATTCCCAGCCTGGTGGTTTTATATATAAAACTATATATATATCTCCTCTCTCTCACACGTACAATATGAACACATACAAGATTTTGTTTTTAAATACAAAAAGGGATCACACTGTTCTTATTACTTTGTCACTTGCCTTTTTCTCCTACTGTGACACTCCCTCTAGAATAATACATAAGAATCAAACTCATGCTTTTAAATAGCTGTATACTATTCTATCATATGGTTATATCACATTGTAATCAACTATTCTGCTTTTTTTTTTTTTTTGAGATGGAGTCTCGCTCTGTTGCCAGGCTGGAGTGCAGTGGCGCCATCTCGGCTCACTGCAACCTCTGCCTCCTGGGTTCAAGTGATTCTCCTGCTTCAGCCTCCCAAGTAGCTGAGACTACAGGCATGTGCCACCACCCCCAGCTAATTTTTTAGTAGAGATGGGGTTTAACCATGTTGTCCAGGATGGTCTCGATCTCTTGATCTCATGATCCGCCCGCCTCGGCCTCCCAAAGTGCTGGGATTACAGGCATGGGCCACTGTGCCCGGCCACCTATTCTGCTATTGATGAACATGTTTTCATAGTATTTTGCTTTTGAGGATCAAATATTAGTGATTATATTGTAAAAGGAATATATATCTACAGGGTTTAATTCATTTTATATATATTGGGATGTTGGTTGGCAAAAACAAACAAACAAACAAAAACACCCACAAAAAAACACATTTCTCTCTGTCATACAAATAGAAACCCTGAGACAAAGGGTGTTCATTTTAAAAAATGAAAAGAAAGAGTTAGCTGCAAGCGAGTTATTTTTCCTGCAACAGGCAGGCTTTCTATGAACTAGAGGTTGCACAGAGGCAGACTGCTAAGCCACTGAACTGCTCAGCCATGGGCATCAGGAGCTCTCAGGACAGCACCTTTAGAGAGCCCAGTTTACTAACCCAGCCATGTCATGTTTCCATAACTTAACCCCTGGAGGTAGGGTCCGACATCTGACTGGTCCCACAGGCAAAGAGGCAGGTAACTTCAGGGGGTGCAGGATGGTGCCTGTTCGAGATGAACATGCTCAGTGACTCTAGGTTTGGTTGGCTTCTAACAGACAAGCCAAGTCATGGAATTTCAATAAATAATTTAACCTCAGCTCCAGTTTCAGCTTCAGTGTCCACTTTCAGCACCTGGCTGCCATTGTTATTTGCAAGCAGGCTCCTCCTCTGCACGAGGTATGGAAATTTGGCAGAGATTCACTGACATTTTTAGAACCCAGTAGGGCCAGATTACTATGAACAAGAGTGGAGTTTTGTTTTTGTTTTTCTTTTTGTTTTTCCTAACCAAGAATTATGTGAAATCTGGATGTGCAAAGATGCACTTTTTAAATGAAAAAGAAAAGCTGGCTATCACTGACCCAATGCATCGGTTTTAAAGGTCTTCCAATTGTTGCTGTATGAGGCCTTTATCTTGCAAAGGTTCTGAAGACCAGCCTTCTCAAACACTAAGAGGCATAAATCATTTAGAGGTCTTACTGAAAATGCAGGTTCTGATTCAGTAAGTATGGGGCTGGCCTGAGAATCTTCATTTCTTTTTTTTTTTTTTAATTATACTTTAAGTTTTAGGGTACATGTGCACATTGTGCAGGTTAGTTACATATGTATACATGTGCCATGCTGGTGCGCTGCACCCACTAACTCGTCATCTAGCATTAGGTATATCTCCCAAGGCTATCCCTCCCCCCTCCCCCCTCCCCACCACAGTCCCCAGAGTATGATATTCCCCTTCCTGTGTCCATGTGATCTCATTGTTCAATTCCCACCTATGAGTGAGAATATGCGGTGTTTGGTTTTTTGTTCTTGCGATAGTTTACTGAGAATGATGGTTTCCAATTTCATCCATGTCCCTACAAAGGATATGAACTCTAATGAGCTCCTAAAGGATGCTGATATTGCTGGTCTGTGGACCTACTTTGAGCAGCAAGGCTGCAGACAACCCAGAATTTCCTCCTAACAAGAAAACTATCCCTCTTAGGGCCTTTTCTGGGAGTTCCAGGGGAGAGATAAAAAGCTCTTAATGAGACTTGATTGAGAGATAAACTTACAAGAGGACCCTGGAGCTGTAGGACATTGTGTTCTAGCTGGAATTTCAATCCACTAACAAAGAAGACAGGATATGGCAGTGGTAGTTTCCATTATTGTATGTCATCCTTTCAGAGCACCTTTGATCCTCACAGAGAACTCGTGAAGTAGGTGGGCAGCTGTTATTATTCCCAATTACAGAGATGGAGACAGCTTTGAGGCCAATTCAAGCTATCTTTGTTTTTTAAATTATTTTCTGGTTGAAAAGATAGAGAGAAAACACATCTTGCTGAAAGCTAATCACATAATTGCAAGCGCTATACAGTAAAAGTCCTCGATACCCATACTCTACTTATGTTAAATTTGTTTCTAAGCCTTGTTTCTGTTCTGCCCTTTGGTATGTCTCTGAGACACTGGTCTTTTCATGCAGGCTACATTTTGAACAACTAGAGTAAATGTGTCTGGCCCTGAACTGTATCATAGGACTGAGAAGAGAAAAGTAAAACAGGATCTGTTTTACAACTTAGTAGAAGAAACTCATGTTACAGAAAGGTCCATAAGAGCTAACTAGGAGGACATAGGGGAAAATTATGCTTCTCATTTTAGCTTTGTTCTTATCTTTTAATTCTTCAGCAGGCCTCTTCTCTGTGTAGAAGAGTCAGCAGAATTGCATATAAGGTTGACTTTATAAATAAAACATGTCATCACCAAATAATGCTTACATTCTGTCCTACGAATCCTAGTTGAGACCTCAGAATTTTCTATACTATGTTTCCAGCAGCCTCCTTCAATAATTGGGAGATGAAGCACAAGTTGCAATGTTTCTTTGCCATTCCTGAGGCTCCATCAAAAAACAATTTGAAGGGGCTGATCCTAAACATTAGATAGGATCTAGAAGACTATCTGTCATTAATGCTCGAAGTTCATCACGTAGCATCATCTGTTCTAAACATAGTCCAACAATAGCAGGCTTCCTTCCTTAGGTGGGTCTTGTACGTAAAGGAAAGGTTGGGACTTTGGCTCACCCTGGCTTAAGATGGTAGAAATAGTTTGGTGGGGGTTGGGGTGGAGACGAGATGACCATAATAAAATTTTTTAAAAAACATGTACAACAACCCTGTTTGGCAACTTCAAACTAAATAAGATACAAGTGATATGCTTTGTTGATTGTCAACAATTACATATACTTCTACTCTAGACCTACGGATGGAACAATCTCTGCTAGAACTGGAAATGCATTTTCACATATTCTATATACCAGATGGCTGATTTGAGGAATCCACTCTGTGGATAGTAGTATTAGAATGTGGTACCCAAAATGTAGTTCTTTTTGTGCTTGTGAATTTGAATGCCCCAAGAGCATCATAGCAAATTCTAAGACTTACAGAAAGGATCCAGTAGAGGAAAAAGAACAATTTCTGTACCTCATTTATTTTGGAGTCCACCAATGGGGCAGTTTTGTATTTTTATAATGGCCACTTTCAGTTTTTTCTCCTAGACATAAAGTGGAGAATTTACATTAGAGCTTTTCATAAGCAGGGATCACCTCTGACTCCTTTGTGCCCAATGAACAAGTGAGCATAAAGAGAATCAGAGAATTCAGATGTAGGCATCGTCTAGTTGTCCCTTCATTTCATAGGTAAGGGTGCAGAATGCCAGATCGAGACAGTGACTTGCTCAAGGGCACATTCATCTTGCAGAACAACTGGGACCAGTATGCAGGTCGTCTGACTTCCACCAGTCAGGCAGAAAAGCAGGGTGGGCAATCTGTCTCTTGTAAATGCAAAGGAACTTGTGAGAGAAAATATGGTAGGGCTTGGAAAAATTCCCTTTTTGAAAATAACCACTGACTCCTTCATCTCAGGTTGTGGCTTCCTGGGTGAGGGCCTGGACTATTGTGTGTGTGTGGTATAATTACTGGGTAGGTTTAATTTTTATGGGAGTACAATAAAGAGAACATTTCCTGCCTTACTCTGCCATTTGAAAAAGATTTTCATTTCCCCTTTTGGCCTGGGGATTACAAAAGACAGACTCCTTTCCAATTACAGCTTGGTCTGAGCTTGAACATATAACTCAGCCAGCAGCAAGTTCAAATTGATTTTTTTTCAAGGCTGAGAAAACGAAATTGGGTCTTCTTGACAGAAAAACTGGCTTGGTTTTTTGTAACCGTGAGGCTGTTTTCAAAGCTCCCTTCTAAAGCAGAAGATATAATCATCCAGGACTAACCACAGTCTTCACTGTAAGTTCTATAGGGGCTCAGAAGAAATTAGTTGGGTGGGCCCACATGACAGGGGCACTTGGCTGGGAGAAACATTTCCCTGTTGCACAGTGGCAGAGAAGGACTTTCTCCAGACCTGTGACCTTTAATGTGCTGGCTGGGGGTGAGGAGAGGGAGGAAGGAGGAATGGGCCCAGAGGGCAGAGTGACCTTGAAGACGGCAGATGCACTGAGTGCTTTCTGCCAGGCACTGCACCCCCATTTTACTTGTGTTATCTCCCCTAATCCTCCCAATCACCCTAGGCGGGAGAAGAAGGAACATAGTGAGAAGAGACAGCTACACAGCTTCCCTTCTACCCTTCCCCTGGGAGCTCAGGAGCTGCAATAGGAGTGTGGCTTTCTGTCTTTACCCTGAGTAAATCCTCCACGATTAAAAAAACAAAAAAAACAAACCTTGATGTGAATGTGAATCCGTACCATTCAATAACCAGGCAGGATTTTTCTTCCTCTGTCTTCAGCAGTTTACTCTTTTAAGGGAATAAAATGAAAGATAAGCAAGGGTTAGCAGGAACATCTCTCGAAGATGACTTTCCAAAGGATTCAGTTCTGTTTCTCCTGTCTTCCCTGATTATGTCTAAATTACATACGTTCACGATTTTGACTGAGATTTCAGCCATCTCCATTCAATAGCAAACTCCATCCCTACCGATCGTCTATGTGGCCTTGGAAAAGTCATCTGAAGTCTTTGGATCTCAACTGCCCTAGTCTGAAGGAGTTGGATAGAGCAGGAGAGGGTGGGGGCGGGGACATGGGGTGGGGACAGCCTTCCAAAAAGGGTGCTTCTTCAACTGCTTTTTAAGGTAAGGTGCTGAGAATACTATGGAAAGATGCTACAGAGAAGTTGTGAGAAGGCAGAGCCCAGAAGCAGCTAGCAAAGGTGGTCACAGGTGGTTCTTCCTTTGTGGCCTGATTTTCCTTGCAATCTACAGTGCTGGCCCCTCCCCTGCAGACCCAGCTGCCTGTGTTTTCAGAATAGAATGCTAGTCCACAAGCTCTTTCATCCTCTCGGCAAACATTTATCCAGCCCGTGCTGTGAGCCATGCATGGTGCTGGGAGAGAGGACTGTAGTAGCTTGTGGAGTCTCTACTCAGCCATTGGAATTTTTAGGTGCAAATAAAAGATTTAGTTATTTTCACCTCCTCCTAGCCACATTTTAGGAACAGAGTGTCTTTCAAGCCCATCTTTTCTAATTTATCCACTTTAAAAATAACAAGATTAAGACCCAGAGAGGGAAAATTACTTGCCCCAGATCACACAACTCTTTGTGCCAAAACTAGGTCTGGAACGCAGAACTCTTAATCTTCTGCTTTTTATTACATTGCCCCGAATTGCTTAAAGGGCTACCCAGGGAATTCAGTTCACCAGGGAACATCTTGCCTCTCCAAACATTCTTGCTAACAAAGATCTTACTGCACAAGTATAGGAAGATGTCACTATTACAAATTCATAGCACTCATATTAACGGCAAAGCTAAAACATTCCTATAGTCACCCGCCTCCAATTAATTAAAAAGGAATGTGTTGTTTTTGAAGTCTTGCCCTTCCAACCAGCCTTGAAGTAATTTTAAATAGAAAATTTTAAATGGAAATTAAGGCAGTTTTGTGATAAGAGTGCCTGCCCTTTGGTCTGGGGCATCCATTGTGTGAGCTAGTTTTTCAGAGCTGCAGAAGTAACAAGTTGGCAGGATCTCACATAGGAGATAATAGATAAAAACCTACATGTCTGGTTTCAGGACCCCCAGGAAACTATTGTTGCCCTTCTTCCTTCTTTCCCAGTTCTTTAATCAGTTTCTGGCGGACACCTGCAACCCCACTATTGAAGCTTCATCTCGTTGCTTACATTCGGGCCATGATAAATAAAAGTACCCCAGGAGGAATAAGTGCTTAGCAGTTACCAACAATTCATACTTAAATGTGAATGCTTTCAGAGTTGGCATTGAGAGATACAAGTGGGGAGAGGCATGCTGGCCAAGAGTGGCTGAGGGGTTTAGAGATGCATGATGGTGGAGATAGCAGATTGGGAAAACACAGAGACCCCCAGAAGATGAGCATTTGACTGCCTTATGGCTTTGCCTGTGACTAGGCTGGGGTCCTCAGAATGGAGGAAGAAAGGGAACTAGAGAAATTCTGCATGGGTTTTCCTAATAGAGCATGAAGAAGATCTGCTTGGAATTCCCTGCACACCCACTGATATGGTTTGAATGTGTGTCCCCGCCAAATCTCATGTTGAAATGTGATTCCCAATATTGGAGGCAGGGCCTGGTGGGAGGTGTTTGGATCATGGGGTTGGTTCCCTCCTGACTTTGTGCCCTCCCCATGGTAATGAGTGAGTTCTCACTCTGATAGTTCACAGGAGAGCTGTGATTTAAAGGATCCTGGTTCCTCTCTCTCTCTCTCTCTTGCCCCTGCTTTTGCCATGGAAAGTGCCTGCTCCCATTTTGCTTTCCACTATGATCATAAGCTTCCTGAGGCCCTAACCAGAAGCTAAGCAAATGCTGGCATGGCACTTGTACAGCCTGGAGGACCATCAGCCAATTAAACCTCTTTTCAATATAAATTACCCAGTCTCAGGTATTTCTTTACAGAACGCAAAAACAGCCTAATACACCTGCATTGTGCAATCCAGCCTCCAGGCATGTGCTTATGCCATCACTTCCACCTGGATGGCCTTACCTGCCACTTTGTATGAATAAACTCTCTTACCTTTGAGGCTCATATTAGGCATTGTTGCTGCCCCAAATCCTTCCGTGAACCCTTAGGTGGGCTCCTTCCTGTCCCCACTCCACCCATTCTCTACTACTACTGCACTTCAGTGATGACCTGGCCATCATGTCTTTACCTTTTGCTGCCTCTGTTGTGTGATAGCTTCTCAAGAGAGGGACCATGTCTCTTTCATCACCACATCACTACATCCCCAGTCTCTGGAACCAAGCTGGCCCTTGGTAAAGATGCCCATCTGGCTGTGTGGATCCACCCTGCCCAAGTGGCCAAGTGCCTGCATATAGTTGAGAGTGGAGATACAGCTTGCTGGTACTCCACGCAGCCAAGAAAGCCCAAAACAGGACCTTATGAGGACCCTGCATTTTTTAAGAAGCCACATTTTTCACCATGGCTGACTAGAGGAAGGTGGCTGGAGAGAACAAATGTGGTTGGGTACATATGGCCTGTGGTTGACCACATGAGAACTTGAGCCCAGTGACTAGGGTTTCTGTACCCGGTCACAGCATACTCTGTCACCCTCAGGGAAGACCCACCTGGCAGAACTTAAGAGTTCTGTGTGGAGACGCAACCATAAAAATATCAGTTGGCATGTGAAGTTCTTGGCATTGTTTATGGCTGCATTGACTTGAGGTTCTTCAGACATCTTGATCCAAAATGGGCTCTCCATGCCCTGAACAACTCAAAATGGTGCACTTCTTTCAGGGCCTGTGCAGGGATGGAAGGTGAAGAAGAACAGTGTAGAAATGGGGTGGGAAGTAGGAGTGGGGCCAGGATGTGAAGGAGTTTCCAGTTTAGGTAAGGAAAAAGGAAACAAAAAGAGGAGGGAGAAACAATGTCCTAAGTGCTACTGTCGGTGGTTGGTCCAGCCCGTCACACATCTCCTGAGCCCAGAGACTCTGATTCTGCATGTCTACAGTGAGGTCAGGGAGCTCATTTGTTTCTTTGTTTGTTTAACAAGCTCCTTTGGTGATTCTATTGGACATCTCCCACTGTGGGCACCACTAGGTCAGAAGTTGTCAGTCCTGACTGAACATTAGAATCACCTCGAGAACTTTGAGGGAAAAGAATTCTGATGTCTGAGCCCTACCCCCAGACTAATTAAATCAGAATATCTGAGAGTGGGGCCTGGGCATTCCAGTTTTTAAAATGCTTAGTTGAGTGGAATTTTCGAGCTCTAAAAACATACTTTGTTGACATATTATAAACTAGTAATTTTGCAAAAACTTTTTTCATAAGTTCTCAGATGTACATGACCCTAATTAATAAACCTCAGGACTCAGATTTCATTTTAGTGTCATAAGCTTTCAATTTGTTATATTTGAGTTTGGGATTCATGAGTGATTATTGAAGCCAACAGAGAGCTAGGATGACAGATTTTGGGATGTCTCTAAAGTCTTTCCAGCCCAGCTTATCCTATTAAGAGGCTATATTCAAAACTCAACATTCAGACAACCAGAACAGAAGGGCAGATGAGTAATAATTGAGGAATCTCAGCTATGTCAGGATCCCAAACACCAACTTTTGTAGGAGTAGCAGAGCTCAATGTCAAGATATCCTTGTTTGGTATGAGGATTATAGGAATTGCAGGCTTATTCCTTAAATATAGGGGGAATGGATTCACGATCAAGAGCTGCCATTAATTTCCATAGCATCTTGTATAACAAATAAGAAAAATGTCAAGAGAGGAAAGCAAAGCTTTTGACAGTGGCCTCATTAAGTGGAAAACATATTTCCTGTATTAGGATGGGGATTCTCCAAGGGAGGCTTAAGTGAGGAGACCTCTTCTTCAAATTATACCAATGTGGAAAGGAGTTCTGTTTATTTGAGGCTATAGATTTGTATTGCTCTTTGGTTTCCTGTGTTTTGGTACATTTCTGAGGTGGAAGAATTCCAGATTTCAACTTTCCTGAACCAAGCATTGAGAGCCTTAATCAGGTCTAAAGAATAGGATGACAGTACCTTAAAGAGCTGTGGAAATGTTTCTGGATGTTGAGAGAACACAAAGGCTTCCAATAAACTTCAATAGAAAACTTCCAGGAATCTGTCCCAGACCTGATCCCTTAGCTTCAACCATCTATATTCCTTGGGTTCCAGCCCTTCTCATCTTTGACTCTTGAACTACTTGAAAAAGGTGTTTGGTTGGAGGGTGTTGCTTTTCACAGAAATTCAATGGTCTTATAGAGAACAGACATGCATGTATCTATCATTGTACCAATAGTTAACCAAACATGAGTCACTTTTCCCTGTCTCCCTTCATAGTAAATGCATGACTGACCTAGTTTAGGAACACTCTCCTCTGGCCAATGAACAATAGCTGTAGTTCTTCCTGTATTTTCTTTCTTTGTTGAATTTATTGCTTCATACACAAAACCCTGAACGCTAGGTACTGTTGAACTTTTGTGCCATCAAAGAGAGGTCTATTGACTCTTCACCAAGGCATAATATTTCATAAATAGGGTGTTTAACAAGCTCTTCCTAAATGTTTGTCTTCTGTGGCCATAAAGACAGTAGCTGTAAATGTATAAAGTAAATACTATATGTTTTATACATATTGTCATCCAATTATACAACTCTGCCACCAATTTGAAGATAAGGGGCCTGAAGCTAAGTGTGTATGTGAGTTGCCTGCTGAGTAACAAACCAGCCCAAAACTTAGTGGTTTTAAACAATGACAACATTTATTTTGCTCAAAAACCTGCATTTGGCCAGGACTTGGTTAGAATGGCTAATTTTACTTCACTAGATGTCATTTGGGACAATTCAAAAGCTGGGGACTGGAATAATCTGAAATCTCATTCATTCTCTTGTCTAGTTGTTGAGGCAATCTGTCATCTGAAAACGTTGCTGAGACTATTAGCTGGAACACTACAGAGAACCTCTTCATGTGCTCTGGGCTTCCTCACAACATGGTGGCTAGGTTCCAGGGGCAAGCATCCCAAAAGAGACAGAGAGAGAGACACAGGCAGAAGCTGTATCACCCCCTATTACCTAATCTCAGAAGTCACACATTGTGTCACTTCTGCCATATTCCATTCATCCAGGCAGCCACAAAAGCCTGCCCTATTTTAAGAAGAAGGGAAATGTGGACTCCACCTCTAGCTGGGGCTGTGGAAAGGTTATGAAGGACATACGGGATTGGAAATAGTGCTGCAGACATTTTTTCTGCTCGTTGGTGTCAGGGGAGGAATTTGAACCCAGGTTTGCATGAGTCTATACAATGCCCTTAATACTGTACCACAGTATTCTGTGAAGCTGAGGACTGAAATCTGCCTCTACTGCAATGGAATTTAGCTGTTAAATATTACACCTGGGCTAGTGAGCAGAAACAGCCAAACTTGGAGGCAGAGAGTGTGGACTTTGGGCTCTCCCAAGGCATGGTGAAGGTTGATAATATTAACATATGAGAACGATTCTGCCTTCCCAAGATTGGTGGAATCACTTGGAAGACATACCAAGGCCATCAGTCTTACATTTCTTGAGTACTTACAGGTTTCTGAGAGTAGATAAATAAAACAAATCACTGAGTCACATTCATGCTAATGGACCATAGCAACTAGATTATTGGAAGGTCAGATCATTTAGTTTTGAAAAATAGTAATAACAAGGCATATTGTCTGATTTATAAGAAAACCTCAAGTATCTAGTAACTGGCAAGATATTTAATTGAAATGAGGCAAATTCTAGAATAACATATGACACTGCAGTGAGATAGGCTAGGAGGTGGAACCAACAAGGGAGACTTGAGCCAAGCAAGCCTTTCAACATTTTCCCTTGTTTTCTTTCCTTCTCTGACTTTCCTTTCTACTTTTTTTTTTTTTAAGCTTAGGGTAAGTAGCATGTTTATAGGCCTAGAAGCCAGAGTTATTGCTGACTTGGGAAGGACAATCACGTTCTCAAGATAAGTTCTCCAAAGAGCACCAAGCATGGAGGGGAAGAGTGGTGAGCTGAGAGGGCAAATGCCAGAAAAAGGAGGATGTCAGCAAGAAAAATAAGGGGTCCACAGGCAGGGCCAGTGCATAATGTGCAGTGCCTACTGCCAAATGAAAATGAGGGACCCTATGCTCCAAAATTATTAAGAATTTCAGGATAGCAACAGCAGAGCATTAAACCAAGTTTAATGGGGCCCCATGCAACTGCACAGACTGCCTGCCTGTTAAGCTGGCTCCTCCCACCTAAGAGGCACCAAGTGGCAAGGGAGGCTGCAGATGGCTGAGCTTTAAGAAGAAAGGATAATCAAAAGTTTTAGCTATAAGACGAATATCAGGTAGGATGAAGACACAAAGGAAAAAAAAAAGAATTGATTAACCCACAAAGAGATTGAAAGACAACAATTTCAGAAGTTGTTAAACAGAAGAAAGGCTGGCAAGAGGTTTAAAAGAAACCCATTCATTTATTCAAATAGTGGGACATGAAAGAATAGAAAAGAAGCCATGTGGGAGTAGAAAGAAGGGGCTGGGAGAAGGGACAGTGGTGATGAGTTGGAAAGGGCAGTTCTTTCTCAGAGAGTGTGTGAAGCACAGGAGGGTGAACATACACTCAGTGGCAGATGGACGTAAAGCTCAAGGCAGGCTAAAGGACAGACACCCCAACGGGCCATGAACACAGTGGCACTGTGCAACATACAAAGTTGTAGGCAGCCTTGGGCCCAAAGCCACCATCAGACCAGGCTAGTTATGCATCAAAGGCACCACTGGATCCTGCTCACTTAGAGGCGTAAACCAAGGAGCCCGCTAAGTCTGGAGCCTACAAGTTCTTTTGGGAGGGGACATGTACACAACTATATTCAATTGTTTAAAAAACCATCTGGTGCAGATGACAGCTACTGAATTAATAGGTTACCTGAATCAAGTAAAATATTTAAATATGCCAGGTGTAATGGTTAACTTTATATATCAACTTGGCTGGGCCATAGTGCCCAGATATTGATCAGACATTACTCTGGATGCTTCTGTGAAGGTGCTTTTTTTTTTTTTTTTTTTTGGATGACATTAACATTTAAATTGGTGAACTTTGAGTAAAGCAGATTGCCCTTTATAGTGTGGGTAGGCCTCATAGAAAAAAAGACTGACCCCCTCCTCTGAAGAAATGGGAATTCTGCCAGCAGGCTGCCTTTGGACTCGAACTGCGGCTCTTCCCCGAGGCTTCAGCCTGCTGGCCTACCCTGCAGATTCTGAACACACCAAGCCTCCACAACTGTGTGAGCCAGTTCCTTAAAATAAATCTCTCTCTCTTCACACCCCAACTGATATGTATTATATATATGTGTATATATATATACACACACACATATATAATATTATGTTATTATAATGTATTATGTAAAAATAAGATGTGTATACGTTTCTCCATATATAGTAGATATAACAGGATGTGTGTGTGTGTGTGTATGTGTATATGTACATATATGTGTATGTATATATAAATACACACACACACACATACATGTTGTGCTGGTTCTGTCTCTGGAGAACTTTGACCAATATACCTAGAATTCTTCATATCACATTGCACAGGTAGTGGTCTACATAGAGCTAATTAAGCCCATACATTAAACTTTAGATAAATGTTGAGGATCTCTGCAGCCTCAAATGTATACCTGTTACCTGTTTCTTGAATGAAAAATGCCTGGGTGACCCCAGTGAATTAGGCCTTTTGTGGCTTCTGAGAAAGGAAATGTTGATTTCTTCAAGGGTAGACCTCTCTATCCTCATGTGGACCATGTACCACCAAGTCCCATCCCTGCTAATTGAAGTCTTGCCAACCAAATTATCGGAAGGATAGACTGTTTGGTATTAAAAAAAAATAGTCACAACTAGAAATGTTGTCTGACTTACACTAACTAATTAAAAAATGGGCAGCTGGAAATATTATTATAAAGAAAGCTTCTTTGTCTAAACAGTTTAAATGAGCTATTATGTTTAAAGAAAGTCCTCTTCATGTGGCCTTTGCCACTTTGCCACTCTTTTCTAGAGGACAGCAGCCAGTGTGGTCTGCTCAGAACTGAGAGTCAGGAGTTAGAGGGACCTGATTCTGCTGTGGGAACCAGCTGTGCTACCATGGGCAATTCCTTTAACCTTTCTGGGTCTATTTCTCTATCAGTAAAAAGAAAGAACTGGAGTATAGCATTCCTGAGGTCAGTTACAGCCCTACTGTTGCATAATTTTTATTTATACACTTAACAAAATTATTTAATCACTTGAGTCCTCAGGGACAAGTTTCATTGGCGACAGCAACAAAAAGTGGAAATGTGACGTAAGTGGTGACTTAATTATCTTTCTTGAGAAAACTGAGGTTTCTTTCCTAATACTTCATCCAGGACTTAACCTTGCCAGGTTTTTAAAGAAGTCAAAGGTCACAAAAATCTTACATTTTGAAATAACAGACATTTAAGCATCTGATGTAGTCTGGGTCCAATCAGGAGTGAGAAACTACATGGTAGCTTAAACAGGAGAAATTCAACATGAAGTTTTAACTAAGATAAAAGAGTAACCATGACATATAAGGAAACTCTCTATGGTACCCTAGGGCAGAGGGAGAGGAGCCAGGGAAGGACAAACTTAGAAGTGGTTTGGAACCTGGCACAGAAACTCACTGGTTTGATCAGGCCAGAGCTGGTCTGGAGTTGCTGAGCAAGCAATAGCCCACTCCCCAGAGTTCAGGCAGGGAGCAGGCAATCAGCATCGGTACAGCATGCAGCAGGATCTAGGTGTTAGTGGAGAAGAAGGACTTCAGGACATGTGGGGCTTGCAAAGGGGGTGACCAAGCTGTGTGGACACACTGGCCATAGGCCGGCTGGACATAGGCTTAATGGGGACTTTGGTTTCTGTGTCAAGAGTGCTGGGAAGGTTATTGCCAGGCTGAGGCTATGAGGTGCCAGGGGGGTTGCATGCTGAGCCTATAGCTGGGGTGGCTCCACTGCATGCCCTCACAGCTACACTGCCCACCCCCAGCCCACACCACAGCCAACAAGAAAGCCTCTTCCTCCTGCAGTGCCCCTCTAGTTCTCCCTGGTGAGAAAGTCTAACTTTGTGCTCACTTTAAAGGAGAAATGTTTAAAGAAATTCCCCCTGTTCTCACAGAGCATATATTCAAGGGTGCATTGGAGCTGAAAGGCAGTAAATTGATAACTGACTCATCTATCAAGCTTCAATGTCATCTGGTCACTTCCTATAATTCCTTCTTGGATCCTCTCTGAATGATTCCTCCCACTTCTGGACTTGGGTACCCTCGAGTGACTTTTGGCCAATTATTAGCTTCCCCTTCATTATCTGGAAACCAAGTATTACATATCTGGTGTGTTCATGGAATGTCTTAAAACAATGGTTCTCCAATGTTGTTCATGGACTTCTGGGGTCGCTAAGAGGCTTTCAGGGGTTTTAAGAGGTCACAACTATTTTTAGAGTTATATCAATATGGTATGCTTCTCTCTCTGGGATTGGTATTTTGTGGGTAAGTTTACTAGTGTTTCAGCACAAATCCAAGCAGTGGTATAAGTGTGACTAGCCAGTCATGCATGTGCAGAAAAAAAAAATAGCCTCAATTATGAATGTCCTTGATGAAGCATTAAAAATTATATAATGTGATTAAATCTCAACCTTTGCATACATGTCTTCTAAACATTCTGGTTGATGAAATGGGAAATGCACATAAGCTCTTTGGCTGCATTCCAAAGTCTGATGGTTGTGGAAGGAAAAGCACTTGTATGATTGACTTGCCAGCTGAACCAGCTGCCTCCCTCACAAAGCAGTTTTTACTTGAAAGAGCAACTGGCTGACACACCATGCTTACTCAGACTTAATATTTGTCAATATTTGCTTCAGCCTGAGAGGCAGAAGTTGCAATAAGCTGAGATCGCGCCACTGCACTCCAGCCTGGATGACAGAGCAAGACTCTGTTTCAAAAACAACAACAACAACAACAAAAGCCCCATATACCCCAACTAAATACCAAGAGATTAAATGTGGAAGCCGACTTCTATTAAGTCAGATGTTAAAGATTTTGTAAAAATATAAAACATTGCCACTTTTACTAAATTTCTTGTTTTTAGAAAATATAGTTATTTTGTGTTAAGATGTTGTGTATGTTAATAGACACATTTATTATAGCATTTTTCTAAATATTTAAATGTTTTTCAGCTTTAACTTACAACATGGTAAATATCAATAACTATCATCCACATAAACAAAACCTTTCTGGGATCCTCAACAATCTTTAAAAGCATAAAAGAGTTCTAAGACTAAAAAGTTTGAGAACCACGGTCTTAAATAAATCTCCATTTTCCACTTGAATTTACAAAATTGCAGGAAGTTATAGGTGCAGTGGTTGAGGCCAAGAGGAGGTAACTTATCTAAGGTCATTCACATAGTGAAGTAGAGGCAGAGATGGATCTAGAACCACAGTCTCCGGCTAGTGTGCTACATAACTCAGGGTAACCATGTATGTATGTATGTAGTATGTATGTATGTATGTAGTATGTATGTAGTAGGATGATTTTCAGAATGCCAGTGAGAGAATTTTGAGATCCTCAAGCCACAAAAAGGGAGGGACATCACCCTCCCCTCAGCATGCATCCATTTAAATAGGCACTGAATATAAAGTAAGTTTCAGGTGCCTGTGCTTGTTGCTGCTGAAGACAAAGTAAATAAAACTTCAACTATGTTTTGAGGGAGCCAAGCTCATCATATATGGAGAGAGCTCACATGAAAGGCAATATATAATAGCATATAATATGAAGTATCCAGCATATAACAGATGAAGTGCAATCGTACAGCCTATATAATTACATTATGCTACTACTACTGGTATCACCATATGGAATATTATATGTGGCATGATATTTTATAATAAGTTGTTATATACACTGTATCTAGGGAACAGGAAGTACTTTAGGATTATAGCTGGCAATTGTGTTCAAAGCAGAATCATGAGCTTGGGAAGTTTGCCATTAGCTGTTATATGTATATATATATATATATATATATATAATTGTCTTTTTGACACTTCCCTGATTGCATCAGTTTCCAAGAAATTGCTATACATAGTATAGCTGATAGCAGCAGAAACGGATTCTCTCACAGTTCTGGAGGCCAGAAGTTCAAAATCAAGGTGTGGGCAGAGCCAGGCTCTCCTTGTCTCTTCTAGCTTTTGGTGTCTGTCACCAATCCTTGGCGTTCGTTGGCTTGTAGATACATCACTTCAATCATTGCCTTCATCTTCACATGACTTTGTCCTCTGCATGTCTGTGCCGAAATTTCCCTCTTCTTGTAAGGACATCGGTCATGTTTAGAGCCCATTCTAATCCAATATGACCTCATCTTCAAGTTGATTCCACCTGCAAGGACCCTGTTTCCCAATAAGGTCCCATACACACATTCCAGGGGGACATGAATTTGGGGGAACATGATTCAACCGAGGACACTGTTTTTGTGCCGGTCCCTGGCCCCCAGTGCTCAAAATCTCTCTGGAACAAAGTACACCTGGGTTTTCCCTCACATTTTTCAGGATGTGGGGCCCAACTGAGCCCCACCTGGTTCTTCTCTGTTGATGTTTCAGATGGTCGTCACAGATCACGATATTTAACCCATGAGTTTAACAAACAATTTCTTAGGGCCGCAAGGCTGTTGGGATTTGAAGGGGAATAGAAGAAGCTGAAAGAGGGACACCCAGACAGTGAAAGTAAATGGTAGCATCCTCGCATATTTCTATTGGTCTTTGACAATTTTTGTTTACTAAACCCAGAATCATAGTTTAATACAAGATTAATAAGACATAATGAAAATATAGGGAGCCATGAAGGATACTATGCCCTATGCTCCTGGCATAGCTGATTGCACACGGACCAGAGGATGTCCATACAATTCAACGCCAGCCCTCCCCAGCACCTGGGGAGGACCTGTTACCTGGCTGGACCCTCAGGCTGGCTCCAGGCATGCAGCTCAGAGCACTGGATCTCTAGCCAGACCACCTGCGTTCGTCCTGGTTTCACCACGATGATAACCTTAGGCCAGTTATTTTATCTCTCTGTGCCTCCATTTCCACATTTGTAAAAGCTGAAAATATCCCACTTCACAGGCTTCTCATGAGAAATAAACAAGTTAATAACACATGTAAATCCTTTAGAACAATGCCTGACAATATAGATATGTTATTATTAACATTATTATTATATGAATTTTTTATGTAGTTGAGAAGTCCACTATTTTGCTAGTTCCTCCTTCAATTCCCTTATCCTCCCACCACCACCACCAGAGGAAAACAGATAACAGTATATGGATCTGGCTTCTGTTTTTGTTTTTGCTTTTTTCTTCAGTTCTCCTCTTGTTACTTCCACCATAACTGGCCCTGGGGGAATTCTTCCTGTGTCGGGATGTCTTAAAGGACCGAGAACCTGGTACCTGTCAAGTGTTTCTTGAGAAGTTCCTAGGGAACGTACATCATAAACTCAAGTTAGCACCAAGCTATTATTAAATTGATAGCCACCTGTCTGAGTGTGTTTTATTGGTAACTTTACCTCCGTGGGCAGGTGTAGCGCCCACATTGTACCCTCCTACCTTTCCCATTTTATATAATGGAGTCCGTGCTTTCTCAAGACTCAGGGGTGGGTCTGCTTCCAGCACTGAGGAAAAGTGAGAACTGAATAGGGAGTGGGGCTTTTGGTGTAGTTAAGAGGGAGGTAAAATAACTGTAATTTCATAGCAATTACATACAGCCAACACTGTCAAAGGTTCCAGTTTTCCATTATAAACCTGAGCCCCTGCTGGGAGCAATTTGCAAGGTAGAAAAAAGCACACAATGAGGTTCTAATGTATGAAAGAAGGCATCGCTGCCTCCCCATCTGAATGCCACAGCAAAACAAACCTCAAGGGAGAAAACAGTGTGTTGAGCTTCGGGAACGCATTTGTTTTCTCCCTTTCTTTTGAAAAAAAAAAAAAAACTCAGTAAGCCCCCATTCCTGGATATTGGTCGGATTGTTTACAGCTTTGTACGAGTCTTCAGTACCCCAGCCCACACAGGCCCTTCCTGTCAGTGGAATGCCCTGCCAGGCCACCTGCGGGGGCCATGGTTTCCAGGGCAGCCAACATCAGAGTCTGGAGCAAATGGGTTATTTCTTCCTCTAAGTATTATGTTGGGGGCCAATGAACCACCCTATGGAAATGAATTCTACAGAGACCAATTCCCCAACCTTTTTTGTTTGTTCATAGGTTTGCTTGAAATTAATTCTTTATGAAATTCAGGGATCTGCAGCCCACTCAGAAGTGCAGTAAAGATGGACTTGCTTTTCAGACCTAAAAAAGCCTACTGTTTTAAGGAAGGGAAATGAAATGACAGAAGCACAGAACACCCAATAATAATTCTGTTATTTTTACATATGTTCCTGTCTTATCCCCGAGCCCACCTACAGAAGGCCATAAGCTCCTTGGAGGAATTCAATTTTCAATCCCCTGGGTAATTTTCTCCAGTGTCTTGCACATAACTGATAGTCAATATGTATTTGTTGAGTAAAAGTGTAACAAATGAATGGATTATTGACAGTGAAGGCCAAGTACTAGCCAGAACTAAGTGGTGTATTGATTAAAGCCTTGAGCTTCCTGATTACCCTCCATATAGGGAGATGGGATCAAAGTCTGAGATATTTATATTCATGACATCCAAGGACCGAGGAGTGGGGGAGGGTAAACTACAGAGGAACATATTTTGGCTAGGTAGCCGAAGAAAAGCATTTCTAATTGTTAGAGCAATCCTCAGAATGAACTGCTTTGAGAGATATTAATACAAATGACTGGTCAGTGGAGATATTCAAGCAGAAACTAGATGATTACTTGGGGGTGTAGATGTTGGCATTCCAATATCATTTGTGTCAGACTAAGTGATGTTGCAGGTCTATTTTTACCCCAAGGGTTCTATGATTTCATAAAGTTATGATTCTGCATAATCATCAAGTTCAATTCAGCAAGTATTTATTGAGCCCTTACATGCTGCCAGGCATTGCCCTGCGTGGACATTAAGGCAAAAACGAATAATATCAGGCTACCGCCCTTTGAAGTTGCTGGGACATGGTTTTAGTAAGGTCTCCTCAGACCTGCATTTGGGTGTTACAATCTTATGTTCCCCTTGCTAATTGCACCTGCCCACTCAGGACACTGGTTCTCTTCTTTCCAGGCTGGAATCGATGGAGAAAGCATCGGCAACTGTCCTTTCTCTCAGCGCCTCTTCATGATCCTCTGGCTGAAAGGAGTCGTGTTCAATGTCACCACTGTGGATCTGAAAAGGTAACGTACGTTGCATAAATGAGGAGTATGTTTAGCTGCATGAACAGAGAACCTTCCATGAAGGAGGGCAAAAGCCTTCCATGGCTCCCAGCAGCCCCCTGCTCACACGTCATTGTCCAGAACTGTGTCTCAGGATCCAGTCTTAGCTACAAGAGAGTCTGCAAAGGCAAGTATTTCACTTGGTGCCCAGCACTTCACTGACCCGATTAGCAAGTTACGATTAGCAAAGAAGAAGCAAGGAATGGACATTAGCATTGCAACTAAGTGTCTGGTGCACATATGGGCACAGACATCTAAAAACATAGGATTAGTCATTTCAGTAGTACTAAGGCCATCATCCGTGGGACCCTAGCAGGACTTCAGGTGTGAGAGTCTGAGTCTTCAGAGAGTTGTGATCTAGACCCTTTCCCATGCTATGTTCCCAGCTTTAGAAGTCCTCAGTGTGACAGTTCTAGATTACAGGCTTGGACGAAAAGCAACTACTGTTCTGTTTTTAGAGTGCAGTTTAATGACTTACAAACACCAGGAGCCACACTCTTTTCACTCCTACAGAATGTATTCTGTTTCCTGTCTTCCACCTGTTGTTTAAATGTGGAACAGCTCGAGGCTCACCCCATAAGTGTTCATCTTCTGCCTCTACTTTCATCCCTGGTGAGCTTGGCATATTCTCCTTGTTATCTTTATGTGAATTGTTCTATACCCAGAGCCCTGCTATCATCTAGATAGTTTCACTTGGATGTTCTCTTATCATGTATGTCTAACATTGTATACATCAATTTGTATCCTTTTCCTCTGAGTTGAGCTCTTCTTGAACTCCTTTTTTCTTCTATTTTCTTTTCTTTTTTTTTGAGACAGAGTCTCACTCTGTTGCTCAGGCTGGAGTACAGTGGTACGATGTTAGCTCACTGCAACCTCTGCCTCCTGGGTTTAAGCAATTCTCTGCCTCAGCCTCCCGAGTAGCTGGGATTACAGGAACATGCCACCATGACAGGCTAATTTTTGTATTTTTAGTAGAGACGGGGTTTCACCATCTTGGCCAGGCTGGTCTTGAACTCCTGACCTTGTGATCCACCCACCTCGACCTCCCAAAGTGCTGGGATTACAGACGTGAGCCACTGCTCCTGGCCTTTTTCTTCTATTTTCTAGGCACTAAACACTTCCTGCTCCTTTCTATTGCTGCCTTCATTGTTGATCAGTAGCCAAGTCTAGAGCATTCTCCTATTGCACTCTCTCTTCCTCCAAACTCTCTTTTTCATTCTCAAAGCCTACAACTGGTTCAAGTCTCACCACTGCCACCCTGAGAGTCTCATTGTTCTTCAAACTGGTCTTCATCTTTCCAGGTTCACACATTCTCTTTTCCTCTCTCTCTGACCCATCCTTTATGTGATTCTAAGGTTATTATTCCTAAAATAATGCTTTAATCAGGCCACTTTCATGCACAGGAAACCTTTGATATTTCCCATTGTCCATGGACTTGATGCGTCCGAAGCCCCGATTTGTCTTTTCCTTCATTCTTCCCAACACTCTTTCCCAACACTTCTCACCGTGACCTGTCTACTCTGTCAGGCTGGCCTGCCTTCTACTGTTCTTCTTCCTTTGAGCCTCCATCCCTTGGCAGAACTGCATCCTCTGTCTGAAACAGGCCCTCTCTTCCTTCTTGTCCCTGGCCCCAGGCTCAGCTTCAGCCCCATCCCCTCTGTAAGGCCTACTCATACCCATCCCACCACACTCATACAAGCACACCTATCAACCCAACCTCCCTCCAGACTCACCCAGCACCTGTTGTCTATGTTGCCTTGTGTCGTGATTTAGTGTTTCATCAAGTTCTGAGGTCTGCACCCCTAATGCTTTACAACTGGTAAATGCTTTCTTATTAAAAAAAAATCACATAATGTATAATCCTGTGAAGGAGGTCTTACTTCTCTGTGTTATTTGAGAAATAACTGAGACAGATATATATGAGACTCACCCAAGATGCCAACTAGAAATTAGAGGGGCTAAACGCCATCTGCTTGGTTCAAATACTATGCTCTTCATAATACCTCAGTTATGAAGTTTGTTTCATCTTTCAAATGAGACCTTCAATCCCTCAAGGACAGACTGGAATCGTGTTTTAAGTTTGTTTGTATCCTCCATAGCAATTAGTTTTTCACAGGTCCTCAAATACTATCTGTCAAATAAATGAACTTGCATCCACTATGCAATTAATGTCTGCGATAACTAAAGAGAGCAGCAGACTTATGAAAAAGCAGCTTCCTTCAGTGCAGAATTGGAGGTGTTTGGATTACCATGTGTGAGAGAGGACTTGTATGTTTGCTGGAGAAGAGAGTGGGAGAGGGAACCACCCCTGCCCGCGTGCTTCAGATGGTTTGGTTCCTCCTTCACATGATCACACCTGGTCCAGCCAACACCCCTTTGACGTAGACCAGGCATGTAGCACCACTCCATTTTTACAGATAAGGAAACTTTCTTACTGCCCCCTCTACCCATGAACACACACATTAATTTCTAAGAAAACTGATTTATTTTCCTGGCACTACACTTTAGTGACTGAATAATCTTGAACTTTTCAGAGCCTCAGTTTCCTCATCTGTACAATGGAGACAGTGTCTTCTTAATCAATAGGATTATTGTGAGAATTTATCGAGGCAGGCCGTGTAAAACATTTGCAATCGGTCCTGTACCTGACTCATAGCAAGAACTCGTTGCGTGTTGGCTATTCTTAGAATTATCACTGGGTTCATGGAGCTGGCAATCCAGTAAGGAAAAGAAGACCGATCCTCATTACATAATTCATAAATCATACCTGGCAATACGTCATCCAATGCTAATGATATAGTCTCAACTATAAATGCCGAAGCAGGGTCAACAAAGACAGAGGGCTGCAACTCTAGCTAAGCATCGGTGGCCATAGGCAGTACTTCCCAAGGGCGTCTGACTCCAGTGGCCACAATTCTCCAGAATCCCAGGAAAAAACCCACCACCACCACCATCACCACCACCACCACACATTCCTGTATCTGTAAGCCACAGAGAGGTGACTGAGAGCACACACGTTGCTGCCTTGTGTCAGCTCTAAAAAACAGGAGCAAATAAAGAATGTCCTTTCATTGTCTAAAATGAGGGACATGCACAAAGTAAACAAAGGGACTAAGTAAATTAGATTTTAAAAATACTTTCCGTCTCAGTTGTCTGAGTTCCAAGTGCCTCAGAATGCAGCTGGAGAGTGTGTGTGTTTGGGGAGGGACATGGGAGTAGCACAGTAATTGAAATTCTTCTCTTCCCCTCCCAAACTGATTACGCCAGGAATTTGTTTCATTACAGACTCCTCTACTCCCACTGTTTACTTTTTTACAGTTTCTGCGTTTAATGTTTTCCACTCCCGACTCCCACAAGAAATGTGGCATTCTCAGAGAGAGCATTTGGGGTGAATCCCAGCCCCGTCTTGGAAGTCGCCACCATCTTCCCTCCTCTTCCCTAAACATTTTTAGTGTAACCCTCCCCTTTCCCATTTTCCCCAATCTGCCAAACCTTCTTCCCCCTCATTTTGCTCCATTCTTGCTCTTGCATTCTGACCAGCTGGCGCAGACACAGAAGCACACTCCTGGATATTAACAGGACCTAGCCGTGTCAAACACAAGGCCACTTTCCTTTCCACTGCACTTGGCCTTCCTGCAGGTAGTCAGTGTGCTCCCCAGTGCACGCCAGAAATGCCACTTAGCACTGCTGTGGGCTAAGTGCAGGAAGTTCAATTAATTGTTCAGTTAATTAATTGTTCATTCATTCAATTGGGACTGCGTTCCAGAATTTCACCCACTTCTCCATCATCTAGGCCTTTCTTTCAGGATAATTTAGGACTCTTGGGTCTCCTCTTTCCCAGGGGGGAGAAATGCACTGTTGCTTTGGTTATCTTGGATTTCTTTAAGTGTCTGACCCAGAAACTAACAGGCACACCAAAGAGCTTTCTGTCTTCTTAGGGACCAAATTTGCTGCCTATTACATATATATGTATGTGTTACCTAAAAGATCCTACTGGGCCCAGCAAAGTTTGCTATAAGAAGAAATAACTTTCATAAATCAAGTGATCTATTTGAATTCCATCACAAAGCAGAAGTTGCATTTACTTAGAAAATAAATTGTTTTTAACTTAAGATAACATTTAAGTAACCCCATAATTTTTAAAAATAGGCACAATTTCTGACTCCTAGGAGATTTTTGATTTATGTATGTTGAACAGAATTTTTAAAATTTAAAGAAAAATAACTTCTTTCTAGTAAATCTAGTAAATGTTCTCAAAATAAGTCATATTTTGAGAACAGTAGACGCTTGAATTAAGTTAAAATACTGTGAAAGGTAGACTATGGTGGAGCATGAATACTGTAGCAGTGGAGTTGCCTACTGGTTCTCCCCACATTTAACTGAAAGCGGAAAGCCTTCATAACTGGATTGAAGTTTTTACCAATTTGAGACCAACATTTGATTTCTACCTTTGCAGCTAAAATCACTCATTTTTAAACTTAAAATGTATGAGTTTTTATTGCTGTTGTTGTTTTGAGACCAAGTCTCACTCTGTCCCCCAGACTGGAGGGCAGTGGTGCCATCAACGGCTCACAACTGCCTCGAACTCCTGGGCTCAAGCAATCTTCCTGCTTCAGTCTTCCAAGTAGCTGGGACTGCAAGCACATGCCTCCATGCCCAGCAAATTTTTGTTTTGTTTTTTTTTTTGTAAAGATGGGGGTCTTGCTATGTTGCCCAGGCTGGTCTCGAACTCCTGGGTTCAAGTGATCCTCCCACCTCAGCCTCCCAAAGTGGTGGGATTACAGGCATGAGCCACTGTAGCTGAATCAAAAATGCATGCTTTATTCATGTAGCCATTAAAAATATGTATCTACTGAGGGCCTCCTATATGCCAGGCATGGTTCTGGGTCCTTTCCCTCATGGAGCTTGAATCGTAAGGCTTTCTCTCAGGTATCTTCTTACTCACCAGTAGGAGGTTCTTGGTTCAGAATCCTTGGTAATAGCCTACCTGGTGTTTGTGGAGGAATAATCTTAGCAATAAGAAGACTTTTGAAAACATCTTCATTTAATAGTTTTGTTTTCAATCTAATAGTTTGTTTATTTTCCTGGCTGCCCAAAGGCCATATCAGGGGCTGTTTGTAACTCAAAAAGAGTATTCTGTTGAGTGTGACAAAAGGCTGACCAGTGTTAGACATTAGTTATTAGATATTAAAATATAAGTTACACACAATAGAAGCATCTAACTTGAACAAATGGCCCAAACTCCCAATTTTTTGTATCTGGAGATATTTATTAGGAGAAAAGTATGATCTAATTCATTAATTTTTAAAGTATGGAATTATGTGTAGCGCATTTTTGTTAGGCAGATTGGTGAAAGAGCTTTTAAAAGCAAAACCCCACCTCTCCCCTGGGTAATTAAAGCTTGGATCTGACTTAGATAGTCACCTGGATTCTCTCCATTTTTTCAATTCTTTCATTTTTTCAACTCCTTCATCTTGACTTGTTCCTCTCTCACTGACTCCACTGGACACACTTCCTGGGTCACACCACATTCTTTCAGAACTTTCTCCAACCTCCCCTGCCCTATACTGCATACCATAAATCTGTTTCACCTGACAGGCGTGTTGGATAGAACAGGTCATCTAAGTTACAATCAATCTTAGGTTTCCCAGAACAGGAAGCACCCTGCTGTAAGCCAACACCTGAATCTTGCTCTCTCTACAGAAAGCCAGCTGACCTGCACAACCTAGCCCCCGGCACGCACCCGCCCTTCCTGACCTTCAACGGGGACGTGAAGACAGACGTCAATAAGATCGAGGAGTTCCTGGAGGAGACCTTGACCCCTGAAAAGTAAGGATCTGTTTCTTTCCGGGGCTGTTGAATGGGAAGGGTTCATGCTGGATCTATAAAGTCCTGGTGTTAACTTTGGGCAGATGCATTTCCAAAGGAACCTCACCAGTCCAGAGAACAGGACCCTTTCTTCATAGAGAGAGCCTAGGACCCCCAAAGGGCTGCCAATCTCAAAACCACTCCACAAAATCCACTCAAGAGTAGATATGGCCTATGAACAAGAGCCAGTCACTCCTACCTACACAGAGTGATTTTAGGAGCCCTAGGATACCAGGCCTCCCTCGCCCCAGTATGTTCCTTCTCTCCAGCTCACTTTGCTTGGAAGACGTTGAAGTGAGGGCAAAGTTTCCTTCATTTCAGAACCAGAGCCGAAAGGCTGACAGAATGAAAATAAGTCAGGAAAGGGTAACCCAGTGACTTAAAACAACATCCAGGGTCTTAAACCTGACCAAATCTGGTCTGAGTCCACAATTAAACAGATGAAAAAAATCAACTAAAAGCAGCAGCTCCTCTTCTGCAAACAGGTTCAGGGAGAGTATAGACCAGAGAGCTATAAGTTCTTGTTGGGTGACACATTGCTACTGATGGAAAAGAGCAGTAAAAAGAAGACAGATGGCTTCTAAAATTTACCCAAGCTAGACTTGTTCATTAAAGAATACTGTTATCAAGGATTAAAACAATCACAATTTTTGAAAAAACTAGAAAAATAATATTACATATAGAGTGAGGCATGAACTTTATCCTGTAGGGTATTATCCTGTAGTGAGTCCTGTGGGATATTCTGAAAGGGATTGAGCACAGGAGGTGGGGAGTCCGTTTTAAGACCTACTTTAGAGGTTGAGGGAAGTCAGTATCCTAGAGGACCGTGAAACTGGAGATAGAGGAATTAATTCTGGGGAGCCATTGGTGACTGTCCAGGCAGGACAGAATGAAGGGCTAAGCCAAGACAGGGCAGGAAAATCGGGGGAGAGGAGAAGGAAGGGTTCAGGACATACTGAGTAAGTAAAGTTAGTGAGATTTGACTACTAAAAACCACCATCCTGCATTTATTTTAAAGTTTTATTTATTCATCAACACTTTTACAGCCTTCATTTTGTGTCAGACACCATTCACAACACTTAGCTAATATGATTCATTTCATCCTTCTAGCATCCTAGGTACTATCATTATCCTCATTTCACAGTCAGGACAGGGAGAGAGTAAGTCACTTACCCAAGGTTGCACGTCTAGTGAATTGCTGTTAAAAAATTAAAACTGCCAGTCATGCTCCAAATAAGCCTTAAACAATCATATATTCTTCCTTAAAAATATTCTTTGTCATCCATATTCAGTCAGCTTATTTGCACACTGAGAGTGAAAAAGCCACCTCAAGCCCATTGGAAGCAGCTGAGTATAGACTTTAAATAAGTGCATTAATTAAATCAATAGGACAGCCCCACATACACACACACATCTCTGAAGAGGACACCAGCCAGCCACTTCACTGGAAGTGCCCTGAGGGAGCCCAGACTCCATCCCCCTCCCCGGGACTCAACCTCATTGCTGGCACTGATTTGAAATCCCACATGAAAAAAAATGCTCTTTTCAATAACTAGAGTTTAGACTTTGCCTGGGAGACCCATAGAGGAAAGTTCATGATGCAGTTAACGTTTTCCCTCTTAGAAGTAACACAGGCACTCAGGAGTGGGGGCTTCCATCATGATCATTAGGAAGTGGAAAGTGGAAGCAGTGAGGAGCAGAGGGGCCCATTTGGTCTGTTGCCAGGCAGTGGATGGAGGGGTGAGGGGCTGGGGTACAATCCTAGTCTGCTAGTGATGTGCTGTGACCTCTTGAGCCAGTCCCTTCACCTCTTGAACCAGTCCCTTCTCTGCTCTAGGGCTCAGTTCCCTTCTCTGTGACAGGATATCTCCCAGAGCCCTTCTTGCTCTCTGATTCTTCACATGCCCTTTAGCCAGGTTCCCTCACCACTACCACACCACCCCCAGTGCAACTGTGCCTTTCCTGGGCTGCTTCTCTAACTCAGGGGTCTCCAATCTGCAACTGCAGTGGGACCACAAGGTGGGCAGAGATCGCTGGAACTGTATGCCCCATGTGTCCTTGAATATTCTTCCAGAGGCGAGTCATCATCTGACTTCGTCATCATTTCGTCAGATTCTAAGTTTCCATGATCCAAATAGAGCTGGGCAGGGCTGGATGTGGACCCTCCCTCCACTCCCTCCTCTCCACCTACCTTCCCTGTCCTGAGCTCTGCTCCCACTGGTCCAGGTCCTTCTCTGGACTGCAGTTGTGTATAGGAGGTTTTATGAAGTGCATTCCTGCCATGTTAGTGACCTAACAATCCAGTACTCTAAGGTAGCAGAACCCTTGATGCTGTTAAAATGCATATCTCCAGAAGGCTACCAAGGTGGGGGCGCTAAGGGTGAGGCCATCAAGTATTCCAGAGCATCCCAGGATTATACCTTAGATGCCTTTGCACCCATCAGACTGAGGCAGGTGCCACAATTACCTCCCAGTAAATGTCACCAAGCCAGTGCCTCAGCCCCATAGAGACCTGCTGGTCTGCCCAGAACAAACCACCAGCCTCACCAGCTTCCCCTCAGGCTGGGAGATGGAGTGGCTGGGAGGTTGTCAGGCCTCTGGAGCAGGACAGCCTGGCCTTCTGGTTCTCTAGGGGGCAGCAAAACCCTCATAACCATTCACCAAGCGCTGGTCGGCCATATGTTTCTCATCATACCACTATTTGTAAAGGCTGCCAAAAGCCAACACATTATGGGAGCCTTTTTCCCTTAGCTTTATTTTTTAAAGGAGAAAACCACATACAAACACTCCAACCATTTTTTTCAAATCACATTTGATCCCAGGGAGCATTTGGTGTCAAAATGAGGAATCCAGGAAGTCTCAAGTTGTTTCTAAATGAGACTAACATCCATCCCTCTCCTTAGATTGATCTAGTGAACACTCGACAAGGAAGTGTTGTGATTAATGCTGGGATTACTGTTGAGACATTCTGGCCCTTGCCTTTCATCTCCTGGAGTGGCCAAAGGTTCTAGAATTCAGCACTGAGAGTCAGGAGCCCTGCCTCTGGCCACCTCTCTATGAGTGTTTGTCATATGACCTTGGGCAAGCCTCTCTCCCGCTCAGACCCTCCTTGCCTTCTCATCTCTAAAATGAGGGGGTGAAACTACATAGTCTCCAAGATGCCTTTTGTTGCATGTTCCACAATTCCATGAGTTTCTCAAAGTACTCTTCCAGAGCTGGTTATTGTCTCAAATAATCCTAGAACATAGATGCTGTAATAAAAATTCAGGAGGGTAAACTGATACAGTCTATTTACACAGCATGTCATTTAGTCAGTCATCTAGCAAGAATGATTTAAGTATCAACAGGGTTCAGAACACTGACAGAATTGGAAGACAACTTGAATTCATTATTTTAAAAAATGTATAGCGATAACTCACCACAGTAAAAAACAAGAAAGTTCTGACCCTCTGGGAGGTAGAGAAACAGCCTCCAGACCTCCCACAGGATGGCATGGTAGCTGGGGGCAGGAGGTTTGGAGTCAGAGTGACTCGGGTTCAAATCCATACCACTAGGTTGTGCTATGTTGCAGTAACAAAGCGGCCATAAAATTCCAGTTGCTTAACAGAACACAGGTTTATTTCTCACTTGAGCAAATTCTGAGAGGGTAGGGTGGCCCTCTTCCATCCTGTAGTTTTTGGAATACATGCCCTCCAAGGCTCCTTCAGCAGGGAGAGAGAGAAGAAAGATCTCCCAAAGTGTTTTGCAGGGCCAGGCCTGCAAAAAAAATGTCATGGTGACATTACTTTCCTTCCTATGCCATTGGTCAGAATCCACACATGATCCCAACTTAGGTGAGAGAGAAGCTGGGAAACAGAATTACATGGCTATTTAGTGAGTATGCATATTCTCCGCTACAGGCAAATGACCTGAAATCTCTAGAATCTTTAATTCTCACATCTTTAAAACAAGAACCATACTGTTGATCTTATAGGGCTATTGTAAAAAATAATACTAATGAGCCTAGAGCCTGATATGAAGTAAGAGCTCATTAAATGGAAGCTCAAGGAGTTAGAAAGAGTGGCCAGTGCCTGTTTTGGGTCTGTCTCCCAGGTGCAATTGTACAGACAATTGGTGACCTTAGGTCTTAAATCCCCAGATCCTAGGGGATATCTTTTAATGAATAAGCCAGGCCTCTTCCACCTCCAGAGATCTTTTGCTTACACAGCAGACATGAGTCAAACAAGCACACAGTCAAGGATTAGGAAAGTCGGATGCATTAACGTCCTTCACGTGTGAGGGGTTGATGAAGTAAGGAAGTGGGAACAATGGAGAAGGGAGAGAGAGAGGAAGTCTTTCCACTTTTCAGCTCGTGAGAAAAAGGAGGGAAAACACTTAAGCTGCCATCAGCAAGGCCATTCCATCAGGACTGTCTTTATTTTTCTCCAGGTTATCTATCCCCAAAACCAGTATCAGGGCCTAGTCCTCAGTAGGTGTTTCATGCACATTGGTTTAATTGCATGGTGGGTATCCTTTTGTTCAGTGTCTTGGTTGGCTGTGGCTAGTCAGTGAGAAGTCAGCTGGAACTCTAAACCAGATAGGGCACTTACCATCTGCAATGGTTTTCTCTTCTTTTTTGCTACTATTTCCTACTTTTGAAATTTTTTTTTTTTTTTTTTGGTGAGAAGCCAACTGTTTGACTTCCCAGAATGAAAGTTAAGTGCATGCATTTGAAATAAGATATCTTAAAAACCGGGTGGAGAGAAATTTTCATCAGTTAGATCAGGAGTTAGCAGCTTTATCTGTAAAAGGTCAGATAGTCATGTATTTTTGGCTTTGTGGGCCCTTCAGTGTCTGTCACAATTCCACAGTGACACTGTGAAAGAAGCCATAAACTAGTATGTAAATGAATGGGCATGGCTGTTTCAATAATATTTTACTTATGAACACTGAAATTTGAATTTCATATTATTTTCACGTATCACAAAACAGTATCCTCCTTTTGAGTTTTTTCAAGCATTTAAAAATGTAAAAACTATTGTTAGCTTGAGAACCACAGACAAATAGGGGTCATGGGTCACAGTTTGCTGACTCCTGAGTTAGAAAAAATTATCATCTCTTTGATTATCATCAGATCACATCCAATGTTATTTCAAAGCTGTTTCTGTGAGTGAAACACTCTTCCTTAGCCTTTTAGAGAAACAGAATGTACTTTGTAGCCCACTTATTTGCATATTTAAAACACGCCATAAATATGGAGGTAAAATGAATGCACTTATCCTATATAGCATCCTCCCCCGGTGTAGTTACTGAAAGTTGCGAGATTAACATCTTAGAGACACGCTTCCCACAAGAACAAAGCTCAAATGGAACACTGCACTACACAGTAAAATCACAACAAGTCCTAGTGCTTGGGAAACAGGATGACACCACCACAGCCCCCTGAATACACGATCCTCTGTCATCATCTTGGATTTAGTACCACACATCCCTGTTTGGCCCAACCTGATTGTGAAGAAATGATCAGATGACTGAAAGTCTGACCAATTGATGAGATACAGCAAAACAAAGCAAGAAACCCAAACAAGCTGTCCACTGAGGTGCATTTTCTAGGCCTTTCTGTCTTTACATTATCAAGGAGAAACAAAGAACACTTGGCATTTGTTAATAGCAATTTAAGTCTATCGATTCTAATAGCATGCTGGATTCTATGTGAGAAGGCCAAAATAGAAAGAGATGACACTGAATTCCTATGTCTTGGTAGATTACCTAGTATCTTGCAGGAAGCCCTGCTGTGTGCCCCCAGCCACAGCAGATGAATGTGATGATTCTCAGTATACCCAGGAAGACGTGTGTGGAGCATCGGTGCAAAGCGCCCCCTCCTGATGGATGGAGGCAGCTCCTCCAAGGTGGGCAGCTCAGCCTTTAAGGTTCTGGGGCTTTGAGAATCAACAGCGGAGTTTATGAGAAGCCACACAATGTGGAATTTAAAACCTAGTCTTCCACAGTGAAACTGCCTGGGTTGGGATCCTGGCTCTGCCAGGCAGCCATGTGACCTCAGGCAAATTGCTTAACCTCTCTATGCCACCGTTTCCTCATGTGGGAAATTAGGCTAATAATAGTACCAATAGAGTTGTTCTGAGGAGTAAATGGTGAATATGTGTAAAGGGAATAGAACAGTGCCTGCCTGCTGCACAGTAGGTGCTCAATGCAAATTACCTTTCACTGTTTCCAGAGAAGCAGTGGAGGGGGAAGGACACTGCTGTAGGGCCAGGAAACCAGGTTCTCATCGTCCCTCCACCATTTATTAGCCATCAACATTTATCTTCTCAGGTATCCAGTTCCCTTCCATGTAAAAGGAGGACAATAATGCCTTCCTTATCTGCCTCACAGCAGAGAGCTGGACTCTTCCAATGGCAGTATCTCTGAAATTACACAGCCACCTAACATGGCCCCAAAAGGGGCCCCAAAAGGAATGCTAGCTCATGGGCCAGTTGAGGAACAAAAAAACATTAAAGAACAACGAATATTTTTTAAAGTCTTGTTTGGTTCGAACTATCAAAAACATCAAAACAAACAAAAAGGATTTTGCTTTTTAAACATAAGGCAACCCAACACACACACCAACAGCCGACAGTCAAAAACGATTCACCCAGAGATCACAGAGGTGCACATTCATTGAAAATAATGATAGCCTGGCAACTGTCTCCCATCTCTTCCCACCCCTACCTGGCCATACCCATAAAATGCTTGTGAAATAATATTTATTTGAGTTGATTTTTTTCATTTTGATGGGGCTAATGAGTCCAAGCCCTGGGTTCCCACATGAGCAAGTTTACCTCCTTCAGTCTCAAGGCCAATCGTCCTAACTCCAGCCTGCCTCTTGTATTATTCTGGCTTCAAAATGAAAGCTCTACGAAAGAGAGAGAGAGGGGGGCTGGATCATTGCAAATGTATCTCCAAATAAAATAAAATAAAACAATTGAAAACACATGTCCTTTTTTGGAGCTTGGTAGTTTCTGCATGTTATTACTGCACACAAATAATAAGCGTGTAAGGACATTTCAGAAGAGGACCGTGGGTATTCTTCCTTTGGAGAAATGGTTTAGTGCTAACATACCTGGCATCTCCTTGCTCCCAGAATTAGCTCTGTGTAGCTAGGATTATAATCACAGGATTGGCAGTAGATGGTTATTTTAGTGGGTAAGGGAAGTGTTGAGAACCCTACCAGATAGAGAGGCAAGCTCAGAGGGAACTTTGATTGGGCCATCTCACTGGCACATCATTATTGGTGGTCCCAAGAAGAGGACATATCCTGAGACCCCTGAATGGCATTCTGGTTCTTTGCCTAGCAGACTGTGTCACCCTAGGCAGATCTCAGCACCTCACTGGCCTCTGGTTTCTTCTATGGATGACCTAGGGCTGAGAATGCCCACCCTCCCTATAGTATGAGGATAAAGACCCCCAAAACATTTTGTAGATGCAGCTGGAAAGGGAAGTATTGCTTATCATGATAGGGATAGGCTCACCCTTAAAGGAGCTCCAAGTCTACTGATTCACAGAACACTGCATCCTCCATTCCAGGTACCCCAAACTGGCTGCAAAACACCGGGAATCCAACACAGCAGGCATCGACATCTTTTCCAAGTTCTCTGCCTACATCAAAAATACCAAGCAGCAGAACAATGCTGGTGAGTGACTCCCTTCCACCAAGAACCCTTGGCAGTGGTCTATTTGCTGCCCAAGGCATCTTCAATTTGCCCATAGGCATGTCAAATACTTGGGCCAGAGAAGCATCTGGAACCAATACTGCTTATTATTTGCCCCCACACCCCCGCCACCACCATCTAGTCCCCCTTGACACAGGGGAGGAGGTGGTGGATGCTGCTGCCTAGCTGGTGCAGGAGGAAAGGCTTGGGGCTTTACTGCCAAGCTGGAGAGAGGGATGCTGTTTGTCCTCTGAGCCTGCCTTATTGCACAGCATAGTGCACTGCACGGAACGGTCCTCACTGCCCATTTGTCCCAAGTTCACAACCCTGCCTGTGATCACATTAGAGCAACATATTCCCGCTTCCTTCTGGTCCCTACAAGGTTTCTCCAGGGATTTTTCCAGAGGCCAAGGGAGAGGCAGCACAGTCACTACTGTGGCAAATGTGGAAGGCAGACCTGGGCTGTGTTCTCCCCTTCTGCAGGACAGTGGGCCCTGGAAAGCCACTCCTCAAAGCCTGGCCCATCCTACATCAGGCCCTTCATTTCTGACATTGGCTACAGAATTCAGGACTTGGTTCTCTTGCAGGGCCTTCTGAAAGGGAGCTGAGTCTCCCCCAGTTATGCTCACAGCACTTTCAGTCCTTCATTTGGCATTGCCCTTTAAGAATTACCTAAAGCCATTTGAATGGAACCATCCAATTAAGCAGGTATAACACTTGAAGAACGGTGTTAGGCCCAGGAGGAACAGGCTAGCCACTGCAGTGCCAACCTGGGGGGCTTGGATTTTTATCCTATGGGCAATGGCAACCATTCCCTTGCCCTCAGAATGGGATGACAGGACAGCCTCACAGGCTGGATGACTGGAGTCCAGCACAAAGCCAAGCAACTTAAGTGCTCCATGAATCTTTGTGAATGAACGAGTGACTGATGCAAAATGGACCAAAACAAGGGAATAGATGCTAGATGCCCCAGAAGCTCCAAGGAGAATAGCATCTCTTTGGATCAAGGCGACCAGCATATGCAGCTATGCATGGTAAAAGAGACGAAATCTTGGCAGGAACAGAGTTGGTGTATTGGGAAGTAAATAATTCAGGAAGCTACTCAGGACCCAGATTGTGACAAGTGCAAAACTTGATTCTGGAGGTCCAAAGAAGAAACAAACACTTCCTCAGTCTTCAATGCCTGGCAGATGCAGAAGGACAGGCTTCAAGTCAGTTTGATCCAAGAGGGTCTGGAGAGCTGATTAACTGCAGGTAAAAGAACAAAATAATTTCTGTCGAAGGTATTCAGAACCAGAAGCATTTACTATGGGGGTAAATGCATGAGACTCATTTTCTGGGAGTTTCAACTGGGCATAAAGATTAAGAAGGAAGCAGTTGGCTGAGATCATTGAGTGGAAGATGTGGGGAAGTTGAGAAAAAGTCAGGGACAGAGACTGGAAAAAGTGACTGAAGCCCACAGTGCCAGCTTGGAGGGCTTGGGTTTTTATCTTGTGGGCAATGACATCCATTAGAGGTGTGTGTCAAGAAACTAGAAAGAGAGTGGCTTCTGGGAAATAAGAAGAAGCATGTGGAAAGTACTTTCAATCTACTTGGTGCTCTTGCTTCATTGCTGCTTGAACCCTATAGTGTGTTGAGTAGTGTCCCCCCAGAATTCATGTCTAGCCTGGGCAACATAGTAAGACCCTGTCTTTACAAAAAAAAAAAAAAAACTTGTTTTTAATTAGCTGAGCAAGGTGATGTATGCCTGTAGTCCCAGCCACTCAGGAAGCCAAGACAAGAGGATTGCTTGAACCTGGGAGGTCAAAGCTGCAGTGAGCTATGATTATGCCACTGTACTCCAACCTGGGTGAAAGAGCAAGGTCCTGTCTCTAAAAAAATTTTTTTAAATGTATGTCCACCTGGGATCTCAGAATGTGACCTCATTTGGAAATAGGGTCTTTGCAGCTGTAATTAGTTAAGGATTTGGCGATGAGATCATCTTGGATTTAGTGTAGTCCCTAAATCCAATGACTGTTGTTCTTATAAGAATAGGAGAGGGGCCAGGTGTGGTGGCTCTTGACTACATCCCAGCACTGTAGGAGGCCAAGGTGGGTGGATCACCTGAGGTCAGGAGTTTGAGACCACCGTCTCCACTAAAAATACAAAAATTAGCCAGATGTGATGGCACATGCCTGTAGTCCCAGCTTCTTGGGAGGCTGAGGCAGGAGAATGACTTGAACCCAGGAGGCAAAGGTTGCAATGAGCCGAGATCACACTGCTGCCCTCCAGCCTGGGCAACAGAGCGACACTCCACCTCAAAAAAAAAAAAAAAGAGGAGAGGAGAGGACACAGACATGTAGAGGAGAAGGCCACGTGAAGACAGTCAGAGACTGGGGTGATGCTGTCACAAGCCAGGGAACTCTTAGCTTTCCGGAAGCTGGAAGAGGCAAGGAAGGACACCTACTAATACCTTGATATTGGAACTGTAAGGGGAAAAGTCTCTGTTGTGTTAAGCCACCCAGCTTGTGGTACTTTGTTGTAACAGTCCTAGGAAATGAATATGGCCCCTCAGAGCCATTGTGGGAAAGAAGAGTCATTGCTGCTTTCCCGGCTGAGGACACAGAACCAAACGAGAAGACCCATGACTTGTCTACCCCCAAGGCAGAGCTGGCTCTCGAACCCTCGTTTTCAGACTCCACACCCAGTATCCTTTCCTCTTAGCCACAAATATCTTCTTTCATACTTGTCAAAGTGCCCTCAGAAAGATTATCTCATTTGAGCCTTCCAGATTTTTAAAATTATAAATGGTGTTTACATATTATCCATATTTACAGTTCTCCTATTCCCAAGGCCAAAGCCAGTTTCCACCAAATGCCGCATATCCATTTCTTATAAACTCAGTACTCTCCAATTTTCATTGTTTCCCCTTCTTCTGTTTCACCCTGTTTTCTTCTGTAATGAGACTTGCCCTTGTGACTCCTGCTTCCCCTAACTCATTTGCACATTTCAAAGCTCCAGCATTGCTGCTTTCCCAAAGAGCCTGTCGCCAGATGTACTATTCCACCTTCTGTTTGACCATACACCACACATTCCTTCCCTGGAACTATAACTTGCCTACACCCCTCACTTCCTCTTTACTTGTGCTTCCTCCCACCCAATACCCCCGAGTTGTGGTCAACTGGGTCCAAAGTTCTTAGGCTTAGCAAGCCAGAGGTCAAGGCTCCTGTAGGGCTTGCCCTCCTGTAGAGAGCAGCATGGCTCCTGTGTTACGGTCCCAGAGCCCCACAGCCCCTGACCCGGGAGATGGTCCATCCCCTTTCTGCTCTGTGTGAGCTCCGTGGCTGTGGCCTCTCCCCAAGAGCATCAGCATTCAGGCCCAGGCCTCCTTCCACATGCCACCCTACATTACTTTGCCATTTTTTTCCCTCTGGATCTTCAGCTCTGCACCTAGCTCTCCAACTTTCTTTCTTTAGAGGGTTTCTCTTGTATTTTCATTTACTTTCTCTTGAGCAGAGCCCTCCCTCCCCTCTACCTGGTCACTAATGCCCCAGCCCCCACACACACACTGGCCCAGGTCATGATCCTTTTCTGCCCTCTCAAAATGAAAGCATGAGAAAAGCCAACACTGTTACATGGTTTTCCATGGTGGGTCACCTCTCCACTCCACTCCTGTGGTGGCTACAGGAAACATCAAGTAAAATTTCCCTGTTGTTCCCCAAAGCCTCCTAAGTCCCCAGCTACCACAACCGAGACCCCATCCGTGGGAGCCATCCCAGCAGTACTAGAGTAATGGAGAGAATCATCCATTAGTTTGTACATTCAGTCATTCACTGATTCATTCAACAAACCACAAGTTATATAAAGTGACTACAAGTCCGAGCTAATATTTAAAGGGCACTGCTTATGTGCCAGGTACTGTGCTAGGTTCTGGAGTTGCCAAGGCAATGAGACAAAGTCATTGCCCTCCATGAACTAACAATCTACAGGGAGCTGTAAAACAAGTACATGTGCAGTTCCTGGCCTGGGTTTGAATCCCAGCACTTCTAGCTGCACAACTTTACCCAAGAGGCTTATTCTTTCTGAGCCTCTGGCTCTGCATCTGTAAAATGGACTTTACATTCAGTTTCTTCATCTGGCAATAAGGTAATTAATAATATCACCAAGGTTTGTAATGCAGGTTCATCTATTTTATAACTCAGTGCATGTAAAACCCTTAGCGCAGTGTCTGGCCTCGTAACTGTTAAATTTGATTATTCTGATTATTGCTATTATTACAAAAACGGGACCAAGATGAATAATGACATCAGAAACTGCTGCTTCAGCTCTTGCTTTCCCCTCAGTTAGCTCTTCCAAATCTCCCACCCATTCAGTCTATTTTCTACTTTTTAAACTTTGTTGGTGCATGGTCCTCCTCTCCAAAGTGTCATCAAGGAGCGTCAGTGGCCTGGCCCAACTCTCATACCTCAGCAGCCTTGCATTTTTGTTTGTTCCCTGAGGGACAATTCTGTGCTCCGTGTTTAGGCCTATCACTGTACTCACCCCTCCTCTGTAATTTCTAGATCCAAGTTCCCTTGGTCTGCAGTAACCAGATACTGCCTCCATGCCCCCTCCTCTCACTCTTTCCAACCTGCTCTTCACTTCACTTAAATGTAGACTGGATTTTCTCATGACTGGGTGGCAAGATCCCACATTAAGTCAGGTGCTACTTGGGGAAGTTGCTTCGTTTTCTTGTGCCCTAAGATCTCTCACCCACACGCCTGGTTTTGGGGAGAAGGTTAAGGACAGTGTTTCTAAACATGCTGTGTTTCCCATGCAGAGAGGCAGGTGACTGTGTGTGGCTCAACTTGCAGACTCTAAAGCCAACTACTTTAGAGTTCAGAGTTCAGACACCAGCTTTGCCTCTTGTCCTTGTAACATGGCACAGGTTACTTCAACTCTGTAATGCCTCAGTTTCCTCATCTGTGAAATGGGGGTAATAACTGTGTATACCTCATAAGTGTGCTTGGAATAATGCCCACTACCACGTTCAAAGTCAGCTGCTGGGGCCAGGCATGGTGGCTGACCCATGTAATCCCAGCACTTTGGGAGGCCAAGGCGGGCAGATGACCTGAGGTTGGGAGTTCGAGACCAGCCTGACCAACATGGCAAAACCCCATCTCTACTAAAAATACAAAAATTAGCAGGGTATGGTGACAAGCACCTGTAATCCCAGCTACTCAGGAGGCCGAGGCAGGAGAATCACTTGAACCTGGGAGGCGGAGGTTGCAGTGAGCCGAGATCATGCCATTGCACTCCAGCATGGGCAACAAGAGTGAAACTCCATCTCAAAAAAAAAAAAAAAAAAAAGTCAGCCGTTGTTCTGAGCAGTTATCTCGGGTAGACAATTGTACCTTAGCAGAGAGTTCTGGTATAAAAATGCAGTTTGAGGGGTTATACATCTTTAGATGATTAAGACGACGCCCAAGGATCAATCACATAGATGGGATGACAGAGGGAGAGGAGTCAAGGAGGAAGAGAAAGAAGGACTAGCCAGGGAGGATGGAGGAAATCGGGGGTAGTGGGGAGGGCATGAAGATGGGAAAGCAAGCTTTATTGTTGTTGTTGTTGTTTTAAAAGAGTGATCTGTGTTATAAAATGCTGCAGAGAAGGTCCTGGGAGACTTTTGCCTGCTGTGTGCAGCTCCCTGAAAGTGTCCTTGGGTATCCTTTTCTGTCTGCTTTTCTCATGTGGAATCCACCCATTACTCAGATTCTACACAACCAGAGAGAGCTCAGTCTGATGGAGGAAGCACAAACCCTGCTCCCTTAGAAAGGGGAGGACCAGTGGGTGATGATAGGGAACTGGATCAGGAACCCACATGGGAGGAGTGCTCGTGGTCCTGCGAAAGGGCATCTTTGAGATGGGAGAAAGCAGCACTGCATTTAGATTTGGCTGGAGGGGTTCCTCCTCTGAGCCCCACATTCACTTTTTCAATCTTGCAGGGAAAAGTTATGCCCTGGGTTTAGACCTGGAGGTTCATAGAGTGCTGAAGTAGAAGGCTTGAGGGAGGGCACAGTGTCATCCATGCCCCTTTGGCACATCCTGCAGCATCCCTGTAGTTAGCAAGCAGTTAGGTCCGTCCTCCCCCTTAATCATGCTCTCTACCCAGCCTGCCTGGCACATGGCGGAGTTCAGCAAGGGCCCGGGCCTCCGCCTTCTGCAAGCCAGTGCCTCCACCTCTAGCAAGCGTCGCTGTGAAACACCCCTCCCCGCCTGCCACTGGAACACCCCTTTGGCTCCTTGGGTTTGTCTCTTCCCTAAAGGGGTTTCTTTGACACCTACTTTAACATGTCCCCCACTCTCTGTCACTCCTAAGAGGATGTGGACTTCTCCCTCTGAATATCTGTCTTACATTTTGCATTTCTTACCCTCAATCTGCCATTTGAACAGACTCTAAAAATCCCTGCAAATCTCTTGGTTTTCAAGAAATTCATTTTAGTTACTTATCATAATCTAGGCAGAAAGTGCTATATTTCACTTTATTTTCCACAATCGCTCTTTCCTTATGCTTCAATCCTAGCAATACACATGATTTATTTCATGTTCTGTCCACATTGCATATGGCAGGTAATTAACAAATGGATCTAATGTGCATCTTGAACGCTCTATTTTGATTAACTAATTTGAAAAGTCTCCTACCCCTTTTTAAAATTTCTTCCAGCTCTATCATGTTTCCCTCAGATACAGTTAATGTCCTACCAGAATTACCATCCTTGTTTTTGGTGCCAGTGTCGTATTCTCATGTGCTTTTGCCCCTTTTCTTTTTAGCTGGAGAGGAAGTAGGCATGCCTATGCCTGTAGCCTAAGACAAAAATTCAGTATTTCTCCTGCTCTATTCACGCTGACCACCTTCCATCCATCCTCCTTTTGCACAGCCCACTTCCACAGGACTCCCTTTCCCCTAGTGAGAGGTCTGAAAAGCCCCAGGCGCAATAGTGTCTCATCTGTATCACATGCAGTCTTGGGGCTTAAGCTCTCTCAGGCCTCTCAGGCCTCTCAGGCGACCTGCACTAAATGGTGTCTTGCCCAATCTGGATGGTTTTAGTCTTTCAAGGCTTCCTTTGAATTCCCTCTTTTCTTCCCCCTTCAAGTCCACTTTTCTCTCTTATTTCCACCTCTGTATTCCTCTGTCTTGGGGGGCCTTCTTTCTATTTTAAAATTTATACTCCACTTGTTCCAGAAAGGCTTTATAGCTACTCACAGGGATGCATAAAGCACGGCAAACCAACAAAGGCCAAGAGGAGGTGAGAAAGAAAAACAAGGAGACAACCATCAAATGGAGCCCTGGGTGAGCTAAAACAGTCGGGGCAGCCCCAGGGCCTTCGTGCGCCACACAGAAGGTAGACCACAAAGTTGGCTCTAAACTTGTGAGCAGACAAAGCAAAACAGGGCCCCTGGTCAGCTGCAGCTCGGTCCTCCTAGAAGATAAAAACAAACCAGCCTCCCAGAAGAATAACAAATATTCCTGCTGTGAGCCGCAGGCACGGAGGAGCTGTGGTTTCCATTTTCCTTGGCTCTCCCCTCCTGTCACTTCTCTTTCAGGCTGCTGTAGACTCCAGGCCCTGCTGACTTCCTGCTGCTCTGACTCCTCTCCATCTTCCCCCACCTGTGAGCTGTGCTCCTCCCCATCTCACAATCCCTGTGTTCTCTCTTCACCTGAAACTCACTTTCTTCCTTTCTCTCCATCTTCTCTGGAAGACTCAGGAGACCTCCCTGCAGCCTCAGGCGTGTGTCACCAACCTCCCTGCCCCTCTCTGTCCACCCAGCACATGGGACACAGAACAGCCTGTCTGGGCTTATCTATTTTCATCAAGATGAATGGGCTCCTGCACTAGATGTGCAAAGATGTACCCCTTTCACTCGCAAGGTTGCACCTAGTTCTCTTTTTATGGAAGACTCTGAGATGTCCTAACATACTCTTCCTAAAATACTTGTCCTAATAAGGTGCTTCTAACTTCCGAAAGAAAGCCCTAAAAACCTTCCTTGGTATCTGTGACGTGCTGGGCATGAGCTCAGATTGCATTGCCTTTCATCAGTTGTAACTGCAGTGGCCATGTTTTCCAAACTGAAAATCAGATGCCTAACAAATTGCCTTCATTGAAAATAATCAAATTATAAGAAATTGGTACTGTCCCAGGAAATCCAGGACACATGTCCCCAGATGAAAAGCACCTGGTTAGGGCTAAGCCCTCTGCTTCTCCTTTCTCTCCAATCCAAGCTCAAACGTGGTTACCAGAGGGCGAGGGAGTGTACCCTAGTTCCCAACACCTCCTGGTTCCCAATTTGTTGCTGGAACAAAAAAGTAGCCATTAGCCACACAGGTCCCTGAGCAGTCTTGGTTCTGTTTCCAAATAAAGGCCAAGGTTTCCACCTCCCTAAGGCTCACATCAGAGGCTCCTCTTTCTGGAACCTGGAAGCTCCCTGGGCTTATTCTGGAAAAGTTGATTGTCCCTGCTACATAGAATGGAAGAAGACTCTCGGGTTATTCTAGGAACCTCAGTGAGCTTATCTCAGAATTTGGATGATCATTCCCGCTGAATGGGAACGTGATTGAAGGAGTACATTGTGGTTCTTATTAACACGATATCAATGACTGTCATCCTGCCTCTCTCCTTTCCCTTCCTCATCTCCTAGAGCCCTCATATAAGGCAGCAGGGGCAAGCCAGCCACAGGTGCATTCCTCGCTCTTTCCTTGTCTTCTTGTTCCATTCAGACCCGAATCTTCAAATTGCTCCAGTCTTCTCCTTCTAAGAGGTGCCACCTGCAGTGGGTCATGCTCCTGGCTGATGCTGCTAGAAAAAGAACTCATCTGTATCACTGGCGGTCTTTCTTTTCCTTCCAGGTTTTCATGGTTTGTGTCCCCAAAAACCCATCCCTGTCCTCCTATCTTGCAGACTGCCTGGTGTGACCACACCGACAGACTGATTCCTGCAGCCGGCTCTGGTCCTCCCTACCCCGGGGGTCACAGTGCCTCCTTCCCTTCGCTCCCTTTTAATAAGATCTTAAGACTCTTAAAGTAAACGTATTAAGCAAGATCATCCTCATTTGATGTATAGAAAATTTAGGCTTACACACTTCAGCTCAACATTAGAAAGTTTACAATTAGGCCGGGCATGGTGGCTCACGCCTGTAAACCCAGCACTTTGGGAGGCCAAGGCAGGCAGATCACGAGGTCACGAGTTTGAGACCGTCCTGGCCAACATGGTGAAACCCCGTCTCTACTGAAAATACAAAAATTAGCTGGTCGTGGGGGCATGTGCCTATAATCCCGTCTACTTGAGAGGTTGAGGCAGGAGAATTACTTGAACCAGGGAGTTGTAGGTTGCAGTGAACCGAGATGGTGCCACTGCACTCCAGCCTGGCGACAGAATGAGACTCCGTCTAAAAAGAAAAAAGAAAAGAAACTTTAAAATTAAATCTGTAGAATGGACTGCCAGCAAAAGAAGTGAGTATCCCATCAGCAGAAAGGACCAAAAAGAGGCTGGGTCTTTGGAGGTAGGAACTGCCTAATCGAAGGTGTCATTGATTGTACGACACTATTATTTTAAATACTGGCTGGGCACAGTGGCACACGCCTATAATCCCAGCACTTTGGGAGGCCGAGGTGGGCAGATCACTTGAGGTCAGGAGTTTGAGATCAGTCTGGCCAAATGGCAAAACCCAGTCTCTACTAAAACTACAAAAAAATTAGCCGAGCATGGTGGCGCACACCTGTAATTCCAGCTAGTTGGGAGGCTGAGGCAGGAGAACCACTTAAACCCGGGAGGCAGAGGTCGCAGTGAGCCAAGATCATGCCACTGCACTCTAGCCTGGGTGACAGAGCAAGATTCCATCTCAAAAACAAACAAACAAACAAACCTCTAAGAAACAACAACAACAAAATGCTATCACTTAAACAAAGCGTTTTCACTTAACCTCTCATATTTTGATTGTAAGACATTGCCTGATTTCACAGATGTTAAAGAGTGAAGAAAATGTGCACCTTAGACTTGATGAGATATAATAGTGGACTTTCACAGTCCTTTCCGGATCTAACCTTTTATTACTTCCTTGAGGCTATTCAGTGACATGTCAGACCCTCCTTTTGCTTGACCTTGAGCTACCCTGTTGGAAAAAAAGTGAATCAAGTTCAACATTGCTTCTAAATTGCTCTGGGATAGCGGTACTAGCTCCATTTCCAGTAAATAGCAACTCTGCTCTCTGTCCCTCTTTCCTGGAAACAGGTAGCTCTTCCTCATAAGTCAGGGCTTGGCAAACTTTCTCTATATAGGGTCAGATAGTAAATAGTTTAGGCTTTGCAAGCTACATAGCCTCTACCAGACTCTGCTCAATTCTGCTGCAGGAATCATAAAGCAGCCACAGATAATATGTAAACAAATAAATAGGGCTGTGTTCCAATAAAACATCATTTGTGGACACTGAAATTTGAATTTCACATCATTCTCACTTCATGAAATATTATTCTTCTTTTGACTTTTTTCCAACCATGCAAAAATGTAAAACACAAAACAATTCTTAGCTTGAGGGCAGCATGAAAGTAGGCAGTGAACTGGATTTAGTCCTTGGACTGTAATTTGCTGACCTCAATCTTAGGCAGTCCTTGGCTACAATAGCAAGTTCTGTTAATTTCAGTATGCCTCAGCCTCCTCAACGGTAATATGGAGATTGTAATAGCACCCTCTCTTGAAGATTTGTCATGTTAATTAGATGAATTAATGCATATAAATCACTTAGGACAGTTCCTGGCACACAGTAGGCACCAATGTGTGATAGCTATTGCTGCTGCTGTTGCTGCTGCTGCTGTTAATTTCACAGTGCTCCCCCCGCCTCCATACCTAGTGTCCACCCTTTGGACTGGGCAGCCCAGCTTTCCCTGCAATGAGGAAGCATGTGCTGCCCTCTTCTGGCAGGCAGAGGAATCGTCGCCAGAGCCAGCTGATGGGATTTATTCAAGGCCTGTGGATTCGCAAGGGTCTTCCTATACAAAGATTCAGTTTTATCTAAGCCAAAGCTTAGACGGTTCAAACAAGGCTAGGTCTTCTTCAAGGCTCAAAGCCACCTTCCATTATCTGTCCCCCACACCAAGGGAAGGGCATGTCCACCAGGCCTGACGGATCTACCATAGGAGGTCCCTGGCTGCCCCTCCCAATGACAACTACCCCCAAATGCTTCTTTCTCCCTTTCCTCTTCTCCTTCTACAACCTCGAGTCTTTACATTTATGAACTTCCTTGACCTAAAATAAAAAAGTGCTTGAAAGGATTCAGAGCGGCCTGGGAGGGCTGTTAGCCTAGAACTAACAAGCCCCTTATTATCAAAGGCCCTGTGCTTTCCCCCAGGCGTCATGAAAGCCACTGCTGCTGGGGGGTAGGTGGGGAGGAGGGTGGGGAACAGTGAGGTGGGGCATTTTTTCCAGATTCCCAGGATGTGGTGAGCCACGTTTAAAAGAGAGTGTGTATATTTTTTATTCCAAGCCACTTCAATCATAAGGCGCTTCATGCCTTCTCCCCTTGCTCCCTCCCAGCCCCCAGCCCCCAGCCCCCGTGTCACAGTGGCCCTGTCTGGAGGGCCTGGCCATCCAGGGGATGGATGCGGCACCCCCCTTCTCATTCTGCCTTGTGCTCTGCCACGGGCCTGATGAGAAAGCTAAGGCCGTGTGTAAAAAGCAGCAGGAATGTGAAACCTAATTACCCTGTAGCATGCTCAGAAACAGAGTCACTTAGGTGGCCGTGGGGCTCCATGTCTACTCTGTTGGAAGCAGTTCTTTTGGAGGACAGTTGGGTCCCAGGAAGACCGCCGCAGAGGTCTGGGAGCCCCACGGTGGGCTGTTATCAGGCCATCTTGGTGAAGGCTCCTGGGTGGTCAAGCCGACCTCCACAGCAATGCGGATAACATGTGACCGTCTTACCACTTCCTCATAAAGCAGCCATTGCTGTCTCCTTTCAAAAACGCCTCTGGTCACAAAGGGACCCTTCAGGCTGCCTTCCTTGGCAACCCCTGTGTGCAAACAGCCAACTAGGGGTATTTTGTTTGTTGGTTTGTTGGGTTAAAGTTTTGCTTTGACTAGCATTCTTGCAAGGAAAAACAAATAACCTAGGCTCGGTGGGACCCACCTCGGAGGTCTGGTGGGCTCTGCACAAGCATGTCCTCGTCTCCTCCCTCACGGAGGGTCCTTGGGGCTGAGGGCAGGAGGGAGAGGAGGGGGCAAATGCTTCCTCTGGCCCCTCCCATGAGCTGCCCGAGGGATTCCTCCAGAGGGTCTTCGATTTGGTTCATTATTGAGGTGGATGCTTCCAATTTATAATTTAACAAATCTTGCTCCTGAAACAAATCCTTGGGCAGTTGTAAGGAAGGCGGTTGGTGGTGGCGTGGCCTGTTGAATGGGGCAGGCATGGGGAGAAGGGGGTGGGGAGAGCTGGGCCCTGCGTGGGTGGGCGCATTCATTAGTGGAATTTTGCTGTGTGGGCTCCTGGACTGGAGTAGAGCGGAGACCACCAACACCATTCCATGTGGTGGAATTTCCCGCTGTCTGACCAGAATGAGTTCTCCTGGCCTGGCCTGGATGCAGATCAAGACCTGGGGAATAAAGGAACGTTAAATAACTGATTTGCCCATGAGTTAAATGTTCTGTCACCTCTTCCTACCATTACCTCATCCTATGCAACCAACACCTCTTGTCTTTGTGCAGTCTACACATAAGAACCAAATACGTTTCTCAATCTCTCTCTCTCTCTCCACACACACACACATACACTTATGCACTTCGTGTGTGTTCTGATGTTCTTATGTACTGGCAAAAGCCATCACATACCTCCTTAGACAGGCTCATTTCAATTAATCTAAAAGAAAGTGCTTACATGCAAAATTATATTCATGATGGGACACAATATAAGTCTCATAACTTTACCACTAAGCACAGGATCTGCAGACCACAGAAGTACAATAGTGTGTCCATGGGTGTGTGTGTCTACATTTCATTGTGTGTGTGTAGGTTGAAAGTATCACAGTTGGTTTATACAATTACTACATTCATAACCCCTTGTCTGTGGTTAGGACGTAGCTTTGAAGAAATTTTTCCAAGTTTCTGCTGACCTTTAGGGGAGAATATCTCTGGGTAAGTTAACCTGTAGAATACATTCCCTCATTTTTGGTAGAGCTGGGGCTGAAAATGACAAGATGTGAAATCCAGGTGGTGCACTGAACCTTCTAGCAAAAGCTTCCGCATTTCTCAGCTTTTAAACATCTTTTGCTACCAACTAGTGTTGCAAAGACATAAGAATTAAAACCAGGGATTAAATCTAGTCTGGTATTCTGACTTTATCAGCAGTTTAGAGAGGATAATTTGTTGGGAAAAAGTTGCTACATGGAACTTTGCCTTTAAAACCCCAGGCTTTCTTTCAAATCCTGCTCCAGAGCCGTCTTGCAGGAAGGCACTCCACCCCACCTCAAGCTTGTTTCCAGGCTGAGCCGGAGTAGCCTCATGAGTTAAGACAGGCACAGACTTAAGGCTTAAGCATAAAGCAGCACTTCTTTTCATTCCTCTTGTTAGCCAGACCATTTTCTACCTTGCATATACATTTGAATCCCCTGGGGGTTTTAGAGGAAGAATAACCCCCATAGGTTCTTAGTTGGAAGGGACCCCTGTAACAAAATGAAGGGAATCCCTTCATCTATCCTCAAAAGACAAGAGAAAAACAAGCAGAAGTTTATTAACATGTATATTTTCTATAATGAGGAGTTCTCAAAGAGATGGCTTTCAATTCTAGTTTCACAGCATCCTCATCAAAGGACAGTAAACTTTTAGAGATGTGACAAGGGAAAAAAACATTTTGAGTCTCTAGGGGCAGCAACTTGGGGGAATAGCAAATGAATGGCAGATAAAGGCCAGTTAGCAAAGCTTGTTCAATGTAGATTCCTGCAGGGCCATCTCCAGGAGCATAAGAGTCTTAAGTTGTTTTCAGTGGTTCTCCCTGGTAGAAGCGGGGAGGCAAGATACGTTTTGTCTTTGTAAATCTACGTCCTGCTTTTAGACAAATAGAGGGAGGGCAGAGAGCTTTACTGCCTCTCTTTCTTCTGAATTGTCTTCATCTCAACAATCCTTCCTATTTTGGCGGTGGCATATCCTGGTTTCCCACAGGGTCTTGTTACGAAGCAGATATTGAGGTAGTGGATCTGGGGCGAGGCCTGAGAGCGCCCAGGCGATTCCGACACTGCTGGTCCAGGGCTGTGCTGTGAGAAACAGGGTTCCGAGCAGCTGTCTCTGTGAGGAAGCGTGCTGGGTGTGCCTCCTTCATCATTGTCACCCCAGACCCCAGCTTAGCGTCTGACCCAGGGCAGATGGTCCATCAATATTTGTTAAATGAGTGAAAAAAAGTATCCCAAACACTTCAACATGCCTCTACCTTGTCTACGCCTTTGCTTGGGAGATGATGACGGGGCCTCATCAGAGCCACGGCACGTCCTTCAGCCGCTTCCTGTCCCCGCTGTGGAACCTCACCTTTTAAATCTGTCCCCATGTTGCAGACTCCCCTATGCTCTGACTGTATTTATTTAAAACTTCCCAGTCCCCATTTAAATCCTATGATGTTCTATGACTAGCGTTGTCTTTGACGTGAGAACATACAATGCTTTTGTAGCCTCTGTTATATGATATCAAGCTTCATGGTGAATAATCTCACTTAGAACCAATCAATAAAAGAGTGCAAGAACCTGAACAGCTCTCCTCACTAGGATGGCCAGTGTGCTGGCGGGCTTCGCTGAAGTGGGATTTTTCTTTTCACCATTATTTTTATAACCACATTCAAGGGAAATTCTATTTGGTGTTAAAAGTGATACTTCACCAAGAGTCAAAAGAGAAAACACAGAAGGCTAAATTCTAGACTTTTTTCAGCTAGCAGCCAGAGGTCAAATTATTTTTCTAAGACCCCTGGTGGACAAAGCATTTAATGATCTGGATCAAGGTAAATAAAATACGTTTATCTGGCCGGGCGCGGTGGCTCATGCCTATAATCCCAGCACTTTGGGAAGCCGAGGGGGGCGGATCACAAGGTCAGGAGTTCAAGACCAACCTGGCCAATATGGTGAAACCCCATCTCTACTAAAAATACAAAAAAAAAAAAAATTTAGCCGGGCGTGGTGGCGGGTGCCTGTAGTCCCAGCTACTCGGGAGGCTGAGGCAGGAGAATGCCATGAACCCAGGAGTTGGAGCTTGCAGTGAGCCGAGATCACGCCACCGCACTCCAGCCTGGGTGACAGAGCGAGACTCCATTTCAAAAAAAATAAAAAAATAAAAATATATATATATATGTATATGTATATATATATGTGTGTGTGTGCGTATGTGTGGGTGTGTATATATGTTTCTCTGTGCTAGTGTCTAGAACCTCTTCCCTTCCAGAACATTCTGGGGAGGGGAGGGTTGAGCCACGTGATTTCTCAGACCTCCTGCACTCAGCTCTAACTCTGATGGTCTCATGCCCACTGATGTTTGCAATGATAGTTATCCATGTTCTGTTTCCATTGTGGGGACCCAAAAGATGAGTTTTACTCAACATTTTGCCCAGGTCTGAAACTGCCTCAGTCCTACCTGAGTCGTTTGGCAGAGAGGTTGATGCTAACCTATGCTTCTCTCTTGGCTCTGATAACAAAGTGGCTGGGACTCTGTGGGAGGGTATCTCAGGCCAAACTAATTGAATCCCTTCATCTATCCTCAAAAGACCAAGGGCTACTATTGTACAAAGAAAGGGAACTGTTGTTCCTCTACAGAGTTAAAGCTTATTACGTAAGTATATACATAGAGTCACATGATTTTAGGGTCCTTCGTCTTTCCTCAAACCCCACCGAACAGCTTATTCTTTCAACACATACTTATTCAGTACCATACGCTGTGCAAGGTGCTAGAATAAAAGTGAAATAATGAGGCTGAGCGCGATGGCTCATGCCTGTAATCTCAGCACTTTGGGAGGCCAGGGCAGGCGGATCACGAGGTCAGGAGTTCAAGACCAGCCTGGCCAATATGGTGAAACCCAGTCTCTACTAAAAATACAAAAATTAGCCAGGCGTGGTGGCACGCGCCTGTAGTCCCAGCTACTTGGGAGGCTGAGGCAGAAGAATTGCTTGAGCCAGGGAGATGGAGGTTGCAGTGAGCTGAGATCGCACCACTGCATTCCAGCCTGGGTGACAGAGCGAGACTCTATCTCAAAAAAAAAAAAAAAAAAAAAGCGGAATAATGACATGTTGGCATATTGGCAATACCTATGTATATTGGCAAATGTTGTGTTTGGCTGTTTGTAATAGAAGCCTGACTACAGTGGCTAAAGCAAATATGTGTTTTATTAGCAAAACCTATATAGCATTTTACTATGAGCCATGCCCTGTTCTAAGCACTCTTGATAAATGTTTACTTCTTAAGAGGAATTTGCTTTTCTCACATAACAAGAAGTCCAGAGAGTAGAGAGTTCCAGGCAAATGTAGTTGCTGAAAGAAGTCGAGAATTGAGCTGCTGCTTAGAGCTCCTAATTCTCCATCTTTCGTGTGTGACTTTCATTCTTGTTTCACAGGATGGTTGCTCCACCCCCAAACATCACATCCGCATTCCAGACAATGCCAGCCGCATCTATCTTATCTTTTCCAGAAGCCTATTGATTAATTTCTACCGATATCTCTTTAGCCAGAACTTGGTTATTTGGCCTTCTGTAGCTGAAATTCTGGGAATCTAGGAAGATGAGTATTTTTGATAGGGCACATTGCTACCCTGAAAATATATATATATATGGGCTCTGTCTTCTACTAGTAACAAATAAAAGGATACTGAATTCTTGTATATTCAATTCTTATATATTCACTTTCAAGTTAAGGTGATTTTTTTTCTCTCTCTGGTGAAAATACCTGTCCTAGCCATTGCCAAAAAGGACACACTATTTTAAATTCTCCTTTGGTGTTGGAAAAATCTGAGTCATTTACCCCCTACTAGATTTCAGGAAACAGAAGTATAAAATTGCACATTTAATTTGCTACACACTTCAAACTTTAGGAGATGCAAGACTCATGTAGTAAAAGCTGTGCAACTCAAACATCCAGTGGGTAGCTTCTCCCCACAAACTGTAATTTTTGTTGGGGCACATTAGGGTATCCAGGGAACTGCTCTGAGCAAGGGGGAGGGAGGTCCAGGTGTACTTGTAGCATATCTGGGGAATTCTGTGTAAGTATCAGTCACCCCCAACCTTTAAGGTTGCCCCATTTCACATCTGTTATGATGAAGGCTTTCGGCTGGGGGACTGTGGTTCTGGCTGTAGAGTCAGAATGAAAGGAACAGCTGAATATCCCTGTTCATGTCAGCATTTCAGGGCAGAGGATGAGTCAAGCACGATGTTTACTGAGCAGAGCCAGAGGCAAGAGCCACTTTTTTCTTGCAGCTCTAAGAATTTTTTGTTGCTTTTTTTGTATGCTTTGTTTCTCATACATCAGCATCATCATGCGTTGCACATACACATTGTACATAACAACTGCTTACAGCATGCCGGGCACTGTACTAAGCCCTCTGCAGGTGATGACTCAATTATTGCTCCCAGCAACCCTCTAAGGTATGCCATGTTATGATCTCCACTTTGCAGAGAAGGAAACAAGCACCAGTTAAGCAACCTGCCCAAGCTAGTATGTGTCAGGGTCAGGACCCCAGCCCAGGCAGCTGGTCCCATGATCTGTGCTCTTGACTTGCGTATATTAACATTTAATATAATCCACTATTTAATATGTATGTGGTGCTGAATTAAACAAGAGTGTGTCATTTAGGAAATGGTGATCAAATCAGTTCACGATCCGATGAATACTCAATGAATGACTACCATGTGTATTTCCTTAAATATACTCAACACTTCCCACCTTCCCCATCAGGGTCCTCACCCAGCAATCCATGTGGGGAAAGGGGCACAAAGTTGGCCCACAGTGGGCACCAAATAGATGCCTGTTTAACAAATGAAAGAATGGGCAACTGGAAGAGAATTTGTAGGATATTCACAGAATCACCAAATCCAGTAATTATTTCAGTCTAGCATTGCAGTGGCACAGAGGCAGTTTTTAAGTTTGTGAATGGCTCTTATGTAAAAGATGTGGCTATTTGAGGATGAAACAAGACAAAATGTGGTGAATGTACTTCAGCCTAAGTGTTTTGGGGGAGGGAGAATTGAGAAAAATCTCTAGGTCTAAACGCTGGAACGGATGACTGATAAAGTTAGAATCTCTCTTAACCAGCTCATTCTAAGTGTGTGAGCGTCCGCATTAAACCTAATCTATGGCCTGATACTTAAAAATAACCTGTTATAAAGTAACCATAAAAAAACTCACAGATTTCAGCCTGATTCATTTGGCCACATAAACTACAATCAGCATTAATAGCTTCCGTCAGCATTTATGCCGTACTTTCTATTAGCACGATGGGTTCTACAATCATTTATGAGTTTCTGGAAAGTCTAATAGAAAACACACGTACATGTTCTCTGTGGAAAATGCACAATAGGTTTTTGGGGAGTTTTTTGTTTGTTTGTTTGTTTGCTCAGGGATAAGCCAGAAGGTGTCGCCACTGCACCATGGCTAAAGTCTGGGCCGGGTTCCCTAACCAGAACTTCTCCCCTGATCGCTCCTGAGCTCGCTAGCTCTGCAGCTTCCTCCCACATTCAGTCAGTCTCTCTCTCTCTCTCTCTCTATCTCTCTCTCTCTCTTCCTTCCTTCTTCTGTTGATAAATAAACATTCAGGCAGCTTACATGCTACAGATGAGTACACAAAAGGAAACTTAATTCGAAGACCTAAGTGATAATCTTTCTCTTCAAATCTACTGTGGCTTTTAAGAGGTTTAGAAAATTATTTGGATCTGGAATCCCTACCTCCCTTCATACTTTAAGAAAATATTATACTAAAGGCATGCTAAAGTTGTCCTAAATGTTTACCATGCTGGTGTTTTAAACATAGCCAAATACTGGCCAAAGTCTCTTGCCTTTAAAAAAAATATGCATTTTGTTGTTGTACTAATACTTCTGAACATACGCCAAATATAAGGGTGATTTGTGGAGCTGTATTAAATAAAAAGATGCTTCTTTATAAGAATCCCCTATAGAGCTTGGGGAAGCAGCTATGTGGAGAATCTGTGTCTTCCTTAAGAAAGTTTCTGAATTCCTTGGAAATACATCAGAAAACACCCCATTCTCCCCACCACAGAGGAGGGTGGGCAACCAACAGTGTCCTATATCCCAACCCACCATAATTGTAAGACTTAAACGCTATCTTTCAAATAAAGAATCATTTACTGGCTTCTTACTGGAAAGAACTATAGGAGCTTGTCATTTAATTCATCCTCCCCTCTGAGGTTGAAATTCTTTCTAGAACAAACAAATAATATCTATGGCACCACATGCTGCACACTCTCTGTAGCCCGGCTGACGCCACACGAGGGAACAGTGGGGAATCTGTTGAAGTTGCCATTGCATTTTGCTTTCTCATAAACCGCTGTTTGTCTTTCTGCCTTTCCTGTTTTTAGCAGTGCCTAGAAACGGAGGCCTGGGAATTGCCTCCCCCATGTGAGCCCCTGGGTTGTTCACACCCAAGGCCAATTTGACAACATCCTCCTCTCTGGCTATGAGGCCAAGTCCAGTGTTCTTGGTTCAGTGCCAAAGGTGGACATGAACTCTCTAAACTGTCAAACTAAGAAAATGTGACACACCCATGTGGCCTGGAGAGAGCAAAGCCAAACCCAAAGAGATGCTTCCAGGCAACTTTAGATCCCTAACATGTTAGGAAAGTCAAGAGCAAGCTTCATCCTGCGAGCTCTCCAGGATTCTCCTTGGACCTGGAACATGCTAGGATGTTCAGATAAACTTCATTTCAGACACTGAACTTCTGCCTTGAGCTGATCTCTTCTCTCATCTTTCTCTCGGTGTCTTCTTCCCCTTCATCCTCTCATAAACCCAAGTTCTATAGCTGTAATAATAATAATAGCAGTTAACTTTAATCAAGTCTCACTCTGCACCAGACACTAAGTGATGTGAACCTGTGAACAAGCATAACTGAGGATTCAAACCCAAATCTCTTACGGCAGAGTGAATGTGTTGCTCTACTACTGTGTTTGTTATCAGAAGCCATGGCTCCCCGACATACTCGACCCAGATTCTCTGTTTCTTCCTTGATGAAACCAGTGACATGCAAACATAGCCAGAGGGCCCAGGCACAGCAGAGAGCGTCCCATCAGACCTGATAGAAAGTCCCCTTCCCATCTTCTAAAACCTTGCTGCCATTTCTGACTTCATGTGGTCTAAGAATCTGGTGTAGACATTATTTAAAAGACAAAGGGACCTGAAAATCAGCCCCCCCTTACCTGCCATGAGTCCTAGAAAGGTCACTGCGGATGAGAAAACCCCAGTTTCCACCTGCTTTATAATTTTGCCTTTGTGTGGTCATTCATACTCATATAACCTAACTGTAACTGGGCCACTGTTCTCTTTCTTTAAGGACTTTGGCAACTGAGAAAAAAAGCTACATGACTCATTTCTAAAACCTGAAAGATGAATGCAGATCTTTATGTAAAGTTTTCTGGTGGGGGAGGGGATTGGTTACACTGCCCATCACAGAGCTGAACATCCTCAAAATCCCCTTAGAATATCTTTGCCTCTCCTCAAAATTGAGCTCGTTATAGCAGCATCTAGATTTCTGCCTGCTTGGCCTGCACCTGCCCTTTTCCTCACCCTCCCAATCCTCCTGGGCCCTGCTGGGGCTCCTACATCCCGCTTGCTCCTGGATCTTTGGGCCTAGTCCATCTGATCTCTCTCAGTGTCTCTTCCTCTTGTCCTAGCTGCCTGTGGAAAGAAAGCCTTCTTCTTCCAACAGATGAGTAAGTGGTGATATTCTTCTTATTATTATTTTTTGTTTCCATCACGTTACCATTCACGTTTTAAACTATCAAATGTCAACAAGCGTGGCCATCTTTGTATTTTCTCTTCAAAAATATGTGATGGCCAAAGAAATCTCCGTCTGCCATGGTCTTCCTCAAACCACCACTGTACTTTTTTTGCACCTTTTGGTTATATCAACATGATCTCAAATGAGAAGATGAAAAGTAAAAACTTCACTCAGTGCTCCAGGTATTTCTCAATATCTAGATATTTCTTTCCTGCTAGGAAAAATCCAAATGGATTTCTCACTTTTCGACCAGATGTTTCATTGTCACACAGCCCGTGTGACAGCATTGGCCCCTAGTACAGGCAGAGTTGAAAAGTGATGTGATGGGTCATGGTTGCCCCTCTACTCAGAGAAAACTCCTTCTTGACCTCATCACGGTCGCTGAAAGTACTAAGAATTATATCTGAAATCAAGCATTGGTAGCAGAACACAAATATGTTACCAAATTAGTTGGAAGGTAAGGCATGGGGGAGTCATGAGGGGAGCCCCATCCTCTTTTGTCAGGGGAATGAGAACATTTTGCAGCACCTGTCAGGCCATGTGAATACCCAAGGAGTGATGGGACAGTCCTTGCACCCAGAAGTGGCCTTGCAGAGTAGAAGGAGTTTATGTTTTAGAATCTAATAGCCCTGCGCTTAAATCCTGGGCTTTGCACCTAAATTATAATAGAGCTAATAGATTGAACATTTTTTTCTCTCTGCCACTCTGAGTACGTGATTCTAATCTGCCCTAGGCATTCATTGGCCTCAGAGAGATTAGGATTTCTGTAAAAGGAACTCTAAGACAGAAAAAAGAATTCAATATTCAGCTTTTGATCTTCAAAATAGCATTTTCAACAAGACAGTAGACTTTTACCCAACCTATTGTCTAAGATGTTCTAAACTCTTTTATTTCTCAATTTTTACCCATCAAAAACCCTGCCTGGAGGCCTCGACTCACAGAGTAGAAACAATTGTACTGGCTATGCAGCAAGGCCGCGAGGCTTTCTGCTCAATGATTGATGGGCTATTTGACCTGGGAAAACTAAAAGAAAAGCCCACCCTTCCTAGCACAGGGGAGTTGGGGATGAAGAAGAAAGGAGAGGTGGTGGTGGGGAGGGTCAGGGAACTAGAGCATGTTAAGAGCTCCGTGTGGTGCTTTGCTTGTGTATCCTTCCAGATTGTGGAGGGAGGCAAGCAGCCCACCTGTAACCCCCACCCAGCATCCCCATGGTTACTCTGGAAGGAAGCAAACAGAAGAAATGCAGAACCTGTATTCGCTTTCCAAAGCCTTCCACCCATAGATTCCAGAACCCCCATCTCCCAAGTGCTGTGAGGTCACAGGGGCCTAGTCCCCAATTCCCAGCCCCACTGACTCAGGAAGGAGAGCAAGGAGGGGCAGGTTCTCTGGGAAACTGAGCATATCAATGCAAAAGAGACAGAATTCTCTAGAGGGACTATTTAGATTATTACATCAGACTAGGTTATAATCCAAAATGGACGAAATTAAAGTTGTTGTTGTTTTTCCACCACCCAGAGGTTAGGAGCTTGTAAGGAAGACCATAGCAGTTGAAAACAAAACAAGGCACATTTCCATTGTACATCCCAGGAGTAGTTTGAATGGTTTAAGGACCAGCTATGTGTGTGCTTGCTTAAGCGTATGTGCCCTGGGTAAGTCTAAGACTCAGTTTCTTCATCTGTTGAATGACGATGAATAATATTTTCCATCTCAATAGCCTCATTGTGTGTTTAAATGGTAGTTGCATAAACATCCCTAGCTCACTGCGGGAATTCAGTGAGTGTATTTCCTTACTGGTGCTAAGGTATGGGACTAGGGCAATAAAAGGAACAAGATAGGGCAGAGGGTACTCGGCCCAGGCCAGTGCCCAATAACCACAACCTCCTTCTCCATGGAGAGTTGAACAGACACCCATCCAATCTACAGACAACGGTCACAGGTGGGTTCCTGGTTTTTATTTTGCTGCAACACACATACAAGAGAAAAACCATATATGAGAAGTTGAGCGTGCAGCCACCTGGGCCCACAGAGCTGTTCTCATTCTTTCAAAGACCACCTTTGATATCTGCTCCTCTCCATGTGAATTTTGAGCCCCTGGAGTCTGCTTTGCCTTGTGCTCATCAGGACCTGTGCTGCACTGAGTTTGCCAGCAAACCAGGGCTGAGCTGTGCTTGCAAGAACTTGTTGGAGGCTGGGTTAGAGTCTTGGCTCCCCAGTCCCCATTCAGCCTCCATGCCCTGGTAAGAATATATTATTTTCTTAGCTCAAATTGCTGTTTCCAAGTCATTATTTCTCTACGACGAGAAAACAATATTGGGTCTTATGTAATATCAACCTCAATGAATCTGGAAGTGATCATGGAATGGGTGGATTTTTTTTCCTCCTTAAAAAAGAGAAAAATAAATCTAAGATTGTTTGCATATGGCTCAGAATATTTATGAACTATTCCCCTTGTTTCCTCGTCACATATTTTACCCAGTGCATTTGTGTGTGGTACAGAATAAATCTTTATGGGGAGCAGAGGCGGAGAGAGGAAGAAAGCAGTTAAAACACTGGGTATCTATCAAGTCCCTGGGATGTTAGTGATCCTGCGTCTTGGGTGCCCCAACCCTAGGCTCACTTGCTGTAGTTGGAGGGATACCCCCATCTAGCTACTCAGAGTAATTATTTGGAGTGAGGATTTCAAATATTTACAAGGAATTAAGCACAAGGAATTAACATCTTTTTGTTGCTCTAGTTTCTTTCACATCCCCCTTGTTCCTACCAGAGCAGAAAGTTCAAATAGTTTCATGACCTGCGTACCATCAGTCAAAAGAGATCATTAAATTCTATGGATGGCAGATTGAGCCAGGGTCGGAGGAATGAGTTGGCAGGTGGGAGGAAAAGAATTGGCAGAGCGTATAGTGGGTACTGCCATTTGCTATCCGATAATATGGTAGTGTTTCAGCACACAGGCATGTTGTGTCTATTTTGCTATGGGTGTGCCTTTCAACACAGCTTATCACCAAGGAGCATCCCAAGGGAGTATAAGGAACAGGGCTTTGGCTGTATACTAAATAAGTAAGGGAAGCAAATCTCCAGGCTATTGATTTTCCTCTCCAGGGAGTTGGCCACAAATTTGGAGCTTCTTAAAATCACCCATTCTCCACTACACCTTGGGATATTCAGGAATATATTGACCAAGAGTATGGGGCAAGGAACAGAGAACAGGAGGACCCCACGTTTGGTAAGGCAATAGCAACAACTACCATTAATTGATGTCCTCGTATTGGCCAGGCACTGTATTAGGTGCTTTCCCTGCATTATCTGAGTTAACCCCAGCAGTGGTCTTAACAGGGTGGAGGATCCTTAGTCCCGTTATTGAGATGAGAAAGCAGAAACTCAGTGAAGTAGAGGAACTTGTCCAAGGTCACATGTAAGTGCCAGGATCAACGACATTTGTGGGATTTATGAAGCCTTAAGGCAATACAATAAGTACCAATACAGAATTCTTGAAATCAGATCCAAGCACTTGGAAGGGACCCAGGAAAGTAAGAGACCTTGAAGCTTAAGGCTCAGCAGCTTCCCAGTGAATTCACCCTGGGCAGCCTTGAGATTTAAACACAGTTTAGTCCCAGGCCGTGCAGTCCTTTCCCTGTTGCCTTGTCTCCTCTTCCTCTACCACGGCTGTTACCAACTGCAGCCTTCACATTCCTGGTCAAAAATACACAAACCCAAGTGAGGAGACTGATACACAGAGGGTGCCTTCCAGAATGTGCTGACTTGGAAAGCTCCATGGAATGTCGCAGTTGCAACATAAATCAACAATGATTCCTGTCACCAGACTTGATGCCTTCCATCTCGAGGAATTACCGGAGGGATATAAAGAACTATCTTCCCAAGGAGCTTCAATCACTGCTCTAGGCTTTTCACCAAATTTCATGATATTTCCCAGACCTGGTGACATGGGCACAGACTTGTGCAACAGCCCACTCAGGTCTCCAGGGCCATTTGAGATTAGAACCTGCAATGTCTCATCTCCTATCGTATGACTCTTTCCCTCAGATGATATTAGTTGGTCAAATTTTGACAGGCCCAGTATTTGATTCTTCCTTTCTTCATTATAATCAAGATTTTGCTGTAATCTCCAGGAATGAAAGGGGTAGAGAGATTGAGCAAGCAAACAAATAAATCACAAGTGCTTCAGGGAGAAAAGCATAATAAGCATTGTTTAGTACCCACCCTCTGCCATTGCCTTTGAATAGCCTTGCAATCCCATCACAGTCTAGACAATTATTAAGGAATATACTGCATTTTCCCAGCCCTGCTTACTCTATTCTCCCAAACTGGAAACACAAAGCAGATGATGAAGTAGTTCAAATGCCACACCAGGGAGAAGAAAGTATTGAGAAACTATGCCCAACCTCCAGGCAGTTTTCAAACATTCCAGTAAGTGTTCAATTGATTTATCTTGGGCTGGTGTCTTTCCATTGTCTCAAACAAAAGGCCTTCTATGAAAAGACAAAAAGTGGGTTATGAGAGGAGTGGCTAACAAGGCACACTTGGGAAAATCTGAACAAGAGTACAGCCCTCTTGGCTTTGCCTCCAGAAGGCAGTGTCCGCCTTGTATCTACTGGAATGAACAGCAGGATCGACTTCCATTATCTCAGTGTCAGGCTCTAAACCAGAGTCTGGGGATGGGGCTGATGACACAAGTGCAGTGACTGATGCCCTGGTCAGCCATCTCCTCCATGTTTGTCCTTTGAGCTCAAGTAGAAAATTTCTATGGTAGTGTTCTCTGAGTAGAAAGGACTACGAGATTCTGGGCAAAACGATTTTCAGTGATGATGGCTTCCCACAGTTGTTCTTTTGGGTATTTTGTCTGCTTTTGTGTCTAAATAAATTATGTGACAGATAATTATTTGACCAAGACTGTAAAAGCCTTCTCCCATGTTATCTTCCTTTGGGTGTTCATTCTTTGAGTCATAATCGTGACAGCTTTCTGTGCAGCTGGGGGTTGCACATTTGTGGTGGAGCGCTTCCATTTGAGACAGCAATGATTTTTAGAACAAGCTTCCCTAGAGTGAACCCAAGTGTTCTTCCCTGGTACCCATCACTTCTCCGGGGGTGACATCAAAAAGGGCTGTTCTATTCCCCCTGTCAAGTCCCCCCGAAGGCCTTGTCCCCAACTCTTCTTGGGTTGGGTTAGCTATAGTTAATACTTCCACAATATCTGATGCATATCTTTGTCTTGGAACTTCTATATAGTTTATATTTACCCATTTAATAGCCTTTTCTTCCTAAAAATGTAATATGTAGGTTGATGTGGAATATTAGCAAATTATAGATAACCAAAACTTTTTTAAAAAATGGCTAAGTATTGGCCGGGCATGGTGGCTCTCACCTGTAATCCCAGCACTTTGGGAGGCCAAGGCGGGCCGATCATGAGGTCAGGAGATCGAGACCATCTTGGCCAATATGGTGAAACTCCGTCTCTACTAAAAATACAAAAATTAGCTGGGTGTGGTGGCTTGTGCCTGTAATCCCAGCTACTCGAGAGGCTGAGGCAGGAAAGTCGTTTGAACCAGGGAGTCGGAGGTTGCAGTGAGCCCAGATCACGCCACTGCACTCCAGCCTAGTGACAGAGTGAGACTCTGTCTCAAAAATAAATAAACAAATAAATAAATAAATAAATTGGTTAGTATTATTGCACTTACTGCAAACTCTGCCTCCTGGGTTCAAGTGATTCTCTTGCCTCAGTCTCCCGAGTAGCTGGGACTACAGGCACGTGCCACCATGTCCAGCTAATTTTTGTAGTTTTAGTAGAGACGGAGTTTCACCATATTGGCTAGGGTGGTTTCGATCTCTTAACCTCATGATCTGCCTGCCTCGGCCTCCCAAAGTGCTGGGGTTACAGGTGTGAGCCACCACACCCAGCCTGTGTTTCTATATTTATGTATTTTTTTCAAAGCAAAAGATTAGCTAGTGTTTATTGTTTGGTTAGAGTTTGCCTTTTCAGCCTATTTAGTACACTTCTACTGCATTGTGTTAATGGTTTCCAGGTATTCTGCAGTGTGTGGGGAGCTGGCAGTGTGATGAAGGGGACAGGATTCTAGATGAGCTACTCCACTCTGAAGACCCTATGACTGTATCCACTGGCAAGAAGTTTGAATAAAGGCCCTTTTACTCTTTCATGCCAGCTCTTGAAAGAGGCCTAACCAAGGCTCTAAAGAAATTGGATGACTACCTGAACACCCCTCTACCAGAGGAGATTGATGCCAACACTTGTGGGGAAGACAAGGGGTCCCGGCGCAAGTTCCTGGATGGGGATGAGCTGACCCTGGCTGACTGCAATCTGTTGCCCAAGCTCCATGTGGTCAAGGTAAGAGAGCTCTACCCACAGGGGCCTGCAAGATCCAGCTCCATCTTAGGCCCAGGTCACCTGTGTGGATGAGTCAAGGACAGTACCACCTGTTGGTCAAGAACCTGGACCCTGAAGTCAGGTAATAAGGACCCAAGGTCACCCTCTGCTGCCTGTTGGCTGTGTGGCCTCCTTGAGCTTCAGTTTTCATTTATAAAATAGGCATATATTGCTTACTTCAAGTGTTGGTGGAAGAGTAAATACAGCGTGAAAGTGCTTGGCATATTGTGGGGGCTTAATATGTGTAATAGTCGCAATTATCATTGTTGTATACAGTCATATCACTCCAAAGGCCTCTTCCTCATAGGATTTCCCTGGCTACACCCCTACAGCTCTATTAAATGTGCCCTCATATGCATTTTTTCTTTGTGCACAGACCCACCTTCTCACTTCCTCCAGCAGCTTCCTAAGGTGAGCCCACCTTATTTTCCTCATCTATCAAATGAAGAGGTGGAGGTTGCAAGAAGTGATGTCACTTTCTTGCTATCATTGCACTTACTAACCATTTGCAGCATGTAGTGTCATCCTCTCCTATACAACAAACCCTGGGAATCTGAGAATTGGAAAGGACGTTTAGAGGTCATCCAAAACAATCTCCCACTTCAACCTGGACCACTTTCTGCTGTTTCTGTGACAGGCTTCTGTGAAGCTGTGACTGCAGCCTCTGAGAACGAGGAGCCCTCTGCTTAATAAGCCAGCCCTACCATGTTAGATAGCTCTGATTATTAAATCATTGTTCTAAACAATGAGCCCAAGCATGCCTCCCTGCTATCCATTTGTTCTCTAGAGTAACAGAGAACAGCTTTGCTTGCCTTCACCTCATTTGAAGACAGTAGTTGTATCCCCCTAAGGTACAATGAGCCCAAGTATGCCTCCCTGCTATCCATTTTTTCTTTAGAGTAACAGAGAACAGCTTTGCTTGCCTGTCAGCCTAGTATCAGATAGCCATATTGTGCTCTATTTTACACATGCTTATATCTTACTGTCTCAGCCAGACAGCAAACTCTGTGAGGAAAGGACCTTTTTAAAGTGTGATGGTGGGCACACAGTGGCCCTTCAATAAATACTCATTGATTGATCATTTGATCACCTGGTGTAAGTCTTTATGATATCCAGTTTATTTCTGTGCTTCACTGAGAAGACTCAGATTCAATCATCTGTCAGCTGAGTATTTGCCTATTATTTTTCAGCTCAAGTCCCGAGTCAAAAATGCTATCTCCTCTCCAACCAGAGCATGTACCAGCTTGAGCTGAAGTCACTCAGTTGTGTGTACACTGGTGTTTCCGTATGCCTTAGAGCTGAAGACTGAGAGGGAATCATGCATAAAAGTGGAGTGGGCAAATACAACCTATTTAGAAAAAAACATTTTGGATTTGGGGCCAAGCCAATAGTCATTTGTAGGTCCAGCCAATCTATGTCTCTTTGAAGTTATTAACTACTGCATGCCCCACCCATCATCCTTTATTCTTCTTCTCCTTAGGAACAAGTACCACTGAAAGGGATGATATAATTCCAGCTCAGTCACACTGTGTCAGAGTGATACAATGCAAAGATCAGGAGACCCGAGTTCTGGTCCTGTATTTGCTGCCAACTAGCAGCATGAGCTAAGGCACATCATTTAATCTTTTTGGAATTCATTTTTCTCGTGCCTAGAAGAACAGAAGTGGATTGTATTCCTCCTTGCCTTCTTTTCCTTTCTTCTTTCCCTCCTTCTTTCCTTTTCTCTTGCTCAAACATGTATTCACTACCACTCAAAAACCATTTGTTGAACAAAGCAAACAAATGAATCTCCCAAGCCTTGGGCTTCATCCTGTGATTTCCTCAATTCCCACCTGCCTTAAATTACTCAGTGAAGCCCTGTCCTTGGAGAAAATTCAGTGGGTGGTTAACCCAGAGAAGCTGGAGATCAAAAAGAAGATGGCCAATGAAAGAACAAAGGCCAGCCCTTGGCCCCTATCTCTTTGGATTTCTGCTGATCCAGCTTATCAGATCCCAGAAACCTGGCAAACCTCTAAAGTTCACAAAGAGCGAAGGGGAAGCCAAGTCAGGCCTCCAGTTTGGCTTCGGATGCCAAAACAATCTGGGCTGTGGGAGCTAACTGTTTTCATATGAAAGAGTAAATTCAGAACATAAGCATGGAAGTCCCTGCGAACGTCAGATCTCCGTGTGCATCCTTACCCCCTTGCTGCTTTCATGCTCACTCTCCTCTTGCCTGGCTCGCTTTCAGGTTTATCTCCATCCCTGGAAGCAGAGTTGCTCTGGCCCAGGCTCTCCATGAGAGTTTGGCTTGAACATTCATTGTCTGGCCCCCTCCTAGTTCTCATCTCCCAAAGTCAAGCCAATGTGTGAAGAAATGACCAGCTCAGCAGCCAAGGCCCAGGGTGCACAGGTCTTGGTTGGGAGAGGCATCTGCAGGCCTTTCCTTGCCCACTGGGATCCTTGCCTAGCATAGTGACGATGTTCAGCCCTGGAGAGAAACAAGAAGGGGAACACCAACATCAATAGAAGTATATATTTACAAATTGCATTTCTGCTGTATTGAAGCTAACATTCTGCCCTTTAAAATCCTGAAAATAAAATTTCAGTATGAAATGACTTGAGGCTACTCTATGAATCAGTGTGTCACTGTGAAAAATACTTTTGGATCCCTTTATCTTATTGGAGACCTTTTTCATCCACTCTGATAAATTCCAGCCAGTTCTCTTGGTCAGGCCACCACTCCTGCATGAATTTGCTCTTAGCCAAGACAGCCTCTTCTCAAAGGAACTTGGCCCAACCCAAGGGATCATCATCTTTCAGTGAACAGAAAGGGACTGGGGAGATATCGTGGTGGCATCTCTCATTGTGAGAGCTTTATCAAAGGACTCGGACTTCATCACCCTTGCTTGTAGTTACCTAAGCCAGACAGAACAGCGTGGGGGTGGCTTCTTTGGTGCCCACACCAAACCGGTTATTTTAACAGAGAGAATTTAAGGAAGTACTATGTACTAAAGAACTGGAAAGGCAAAATATACTAGGAGGTTCTACCTTCAAGAGGCAGCTACTACTCCTAGGGCAGGAGGAACAAAGGGAAGAGGTTGGAATTATTAAAACTTACAAATTTAGGGGCTCTGTAGATGAGGGACCCTGCAGAGCTGAATGTGGGTGAAAGTGATGCTCAGCTGGTGCCAGGGTCCAAGCTCAGGTTGGCTGGGATCCAGCCTCTAAAGCAGAATCCCTGCTATGTGCTGGCCTCTCTGCGTGGGTATGATGAAGTGGTCCTGTGAGTATTGACAAAATAGCAAACTGGATTCAGCTGCTGCTCCCAGAAATAAATGGAGACTCTGACAGAAAGAGGAAGCTGAAAAGCATGGGCTTCTCCCTCCCTTCTCCTCCTCCAACCTTGCTGGCTCTCTCCAGTAACTCCTCTTGGCAGAACCTAACAGGATTCACTGGCAAAGAAGAGATGTGATCTGCTCAGTCCTAGCCCCAGCATCACAAAAAATAGTAAATAGAAGAGTAGGTTTGGAGACAAGCAACAATAGATTAATGGCTGGAACATGAGGGATTCTGAGTAGACCGACCCATTGCTTAATCAGCTATGTAGGGCTGAGTAGTAAAGTAGAAAGAACTGTGGATTATAAAGCAAGGACTGTAATAGATATTAATGATAACTCAATAGATATTGGTTAAATTAATTAATTTATCATGTAACATTAAGTCACATAATCTCTTGTAGCTTCAGTTTGCTCATTGCTAGGGATCTTCAGTCTTTAAAATTATTTTATTACACTTGACACTAGAGAACCTTGTCTGATGTACAGACGAGATTGTAAATTTTGAATCCCAACCTATTTAATCTCCCTTTGTCTTGCTTTTCTCATCTGTAAATGGGAATATAATAGATTCTTCCTTATAGGATTATTTAGAGATTTAAGTACCTTGCAAAGTACTTAAAGCAGTCCCTGGAACAGAGCACACAGTGAATAAATGTTTGTTATTATCATTCCTCTGATCAACATCATTATTGAGATTATCAAGGAGTACAGAAGTGAAGAAGCTGTGATTGCTATCCTTACACTGCCCACAAGTTAGAAAAAAAAAGGGTACTGAAACAGTAATCATGATTCAGAATAGATTGTAGCTCAGTGTTATAACAGAAGTTCAACACTGGCCTAGGAGCATAGAGGGGAAAAAATGTTCCCAAATGTCTGTGAACATGTCTGCAACAGTGAGTTTTTCATCCATCAAGTCATCGTCATCCTTCACTTCAGCACAACTTTCTGGGAAACTCTGCATATTACCAGCACCAAAATGAAGACGAAAGCCCAGAGTGACTGATCTGGGGCTTCTCTGAATGGGAGGATCCCAGGGTCAATGGTCTGGGCCCCTCTCTGAAAATGAAAGCAAGGTAGAAGGTGGATATACAGATACAAGAAATCCAGAGAACACCTGTGAGATACCATACAAAATGAACTTCACCAAGGCATATAGTCACCAAACTGTCCAAGGTCAATGCCAAAGAAAAAAGTCTTAAAGGCAGCTAGAGAAAAAGGTCAGAACACATACAAATGGAACCCCATCAGGCTAACAGCAGACTTCTCAGCAGAAATATTGCAAGCCAGAAGAGATTGAGGGCCTATTTTCAGCATTCTTAAAGAAAGAAATTCCAACCAAGAGCTTCATATCCCACCAAACTAAGCTTTGTAAACAAAGGAGAAATAAAATCTTTTCCAGACAAGCAAGTGCTAAGGGAATTTATTACCATTAGACCATACTTACAAGAGATCCTTAAGGGACTTCTAAACATGGAAACAAAAGAATGATACCTGCTACCACAAAAACACACTTGTAAATAGCCAACAGACCCTATAAAGCAAGTACACAATAGAAACTACAAAGTAACCAGCTAACAGCTTCACGAAAAGATCAAAACCTCACATATCAATATTAACCTTGAATGTAAATGATCTAAGTGCCCCACTTGAAAGGCATAGAGTGGCAATTTGGATAAAAAATAAGAGCCACTCATCTGCTGTCTGCAAGAGACCCCTCTCATATGTAACAACACCCATAGGCTCAAAGTAAAGGGCTGAAGAAAGATCTATTACACAAATGGAACATAAAAAAGAGCAGGGGTCACTATTCTCATATCAGGTAAAACATACCACAAACCAACAATAGTGGAAAAAAAAAAAAGAACAAAGAAGGGCATTACATAATAGTAAAGGGGTGAATACAACAAGAAGACTTAACCATTCTAAATATATACACACCCAACATTGGAACACCCAGGTTCACAAAACAAGTACTTCTAGACCTATGAAAAGACTTAGCAACAACACACAATAATAATGGGGGACTTCAACAACTCACTAACAACATTAGACAGATCTTCGAGGCAGAAAACTAACAAAGATATTCTGGACTCAAATTCAACACTTGACAATTGGACATAACAGACATCTACTGAATACTCCACCCATTGACCATAGAATATACATTCCTTTCATCTGCACACAGAACATACTCCAAGATCAACCACATGCTCAGTCATAAAGCAAATCTCAATAAATTTAAAAAAATAGAAATTATATCAATCATACTCTTGGACCACAGTGGAACAAAAATAGAAATCAACACCAAGAAGATGTCTCAAAATCACACAATTACATGAAATTAAACAACTCACTCCTGAATTACTTTTGGGTAAACAACAAAATTATGGCAAAAGTAAAAACATTCTTTGAAATAAATGAAAACAAAGACACAACATACCAAAATCTCTAGGATGTAGCAAAAGCAATATTACAAGGAAAGTTTATAGCACGAAATGCCTACCTCAAAAAGTTAGAAAGATCTCAAATTGACAAAGTAACATCACACCTAGAGGAACTAGAAAAACAGGAACAAACTAACCTCAAAGCTAGTATAATAAAAGAAATAACTAAAATCAGAGCAGAACTGAATGAAACTGAGACCCAAAAATTCATACAAAGAATCGATGAAACCAAAAGTTGGTTTTTTGAAAGGATAAAGAAGATCCATAAACCATTAGCTAGATTAACAAAAAAAAAAAAAAAGAAAGAAAATCCAAATAAGCACAATCAGAAATGGCAAAGAAGACATTACAATTGAGCTCACAGAAATACAGAAGATCCTTAAAGACTATTATGAACATCCCTATGCACACAAACTAGAAAATCTAGAGGAAATGGATAAATTCCTAGAAATACACTTTTCATTCTCCTTGAAAACTGGAACAAGACAAGGATGCCCACTCACCGCTCCTATTCAACATCATAGTGGAAGTCCAGAGCAATCGGGCAAGAGAAAGAAATAAAAGGCCTACAAGTAGGAAAAGAAGAAGTTAAATTCTCTCTTTACTGATTATGATTCTATTTCTTGAAAACCCTACAGACTTCACCAAAAGGCTCCTGGAACTGATCAACAACTTCAGTAAAGGTTCAGTATACAAAGTCAATATTCCAAGATTGAATTGGGAAGAAATTGAAACCCTGAACATACTAACTGAGTTATGAAATTGAATCAGTAATTTAAAAAACCTACCAACCAGTAAAAGCCCCAGACTAGATGGATTCACAGCTGAATTTTACCTGACATACAAAGAAGAACCAGTACCAATCGTACTTAAACTATTCCAAAATATCAAGGAAGGACTCCTTCCTAACTCATTCTATGAAGCTAGCACCACCCTGATACCAAAACCTGACAAAGACACAATGAAAAAAGAAAACTTCAAGCCAATATCCCTGATGAACACAGACACAAAAAATTCACAACAAAATACTAGCAAACCAAATCCAGCAGCACATCGAATAGTTAATTCACATTGATCAAATAGGCTTCTTCTTAGGATGCATGGTTGGTTCAACATACACAAATCAATAAATGTTATTCGCCACATAAACAGAATTAAAAACAAAAACGAAACGATCATCTCAATAGACACAGAAAAAACTTTGGATAAAATTCAACATCCCTTCATGACAAAAACCTTCAATAAATTAGGCATTAAAGGAACACCCCTCAAAATAATAAGAGCCATCTATCTATGACAAATCTGCAGCCAACATCTTACTGAATGGGCAAAAACTGGGATAATTCCCCTTGAAAACTGCAACAAGACAAGGATGCCCACTCTCACCACTCCTATTCAACGTAGTAGTGGAAGTCCTTGCCAGAGCAATCAGGCAAGATAAAGAAATAAAAAGCATACAAATAGGAAAAGAAGAAGTCACATTCTCTCTCTTTACTGGTGATGTGATTCTATTCCTCAAAAACCCTAAAGACTTCACCAGAAGGCTCCTGGAACTGATAAACAACTTCAGTAAAGTCTCAGTATAAAAAGTCAATGTGGCTGGGCACAGTGGCTCATGCCTGTAATCCCAGCACTTTGGTAGACTGAGGCAGGCGGATCGACTGAGGTTGGGAGTTCGAGACCAGCCTGACCAACATGGAGAAACCCTGTCTCTACTAAAAACACAAAATTAGCTGGGCATGGTGGCACATGCCTGTAATCCCAGCTACTCAGGAGGTTGAGGCAGGAGAATCGCTTGAATCCAGGAAGCAGAGGTTGCAGTGAGCAGAGATTGCACCATTGCACTCCAGCCTGGGCAACAAGAGCGAAACTCCATCTCAAAAAAAAAAAAAAAAAAAGTCAATGTACAAAAATCAGTAGCATTTCTGTATGCTAACAATATTAAAGTTGAGAGCCAAATCAAGAACATACTCCAATCTATAATAGCTGCAAAAATAAAATAAAATAAAATATCTAGGACTACATCTAACCAGGGAGTTAAAATCTCTACAAGGGGAGCTATAAAACACTACTTAAGGAAATCGCAGCTGACACAAACAAATGGAAAAACATTCCATGCTCATAAATTGGAAGAAATAATATTGATAAAATGGCCATACTGTCCAAAGCAATATGCAGATTCAATGCCATTCCTATCAAGCTACCAATGTCATTTTTCACATAACTAGAAAAAACTATTCTAAAAATTTGTGTGGAACCAAAAATGAGCCGGAATAGCCAAAGCCACCCTACACAAAAAGAACAAAGCTGGAAGTGTCACATTACCTGACTTCAAACTGCACTATAAGGCTACAGTAACCAAAACAACATGGTACTTGTACAAAAACAGACACATAGATGAATGGAACAGAACAGAGAACCCAGAAATAAAGCCACACACCTACAGTCATCTGATCTTCCACAAAATTGACAAAAATAAGCAATGGGGAAAGGACTTCCTATTCAATAAATGGTTTTGGAATAGCTGACTATCCCTATGCAGAAGAATGAAACTGGACCCCTACCTTTCATCATATACAAAAAGTAACTCAATATGGATTAAAGATTTACCTCAACTTGTAAGAATCTCAGAAGAAAACCAGGAAACATTCTGTACATCAGTTTTGGGAAGTAATTTATGATGAAGTTACAAAAGCAATTGCAACAAAAATAAAAATTGACAAGTGGGACTTAATTATACTAAAGAGCTTCTGCACATAGAAACTATCAACAGAGTGAACAGTTAGCCCACAGAATGGGAGGAAGTATTTGCAAACTATGCCTCTGACAAAGGTCTAATATCCAGAATCTATAAGGAACTTAAACAATTGAATAAGCAAAAACCAAATAATACCATTAAAAAGTGGGCAAAAGACATGAACAGACACTTCTCAAAAAAAGACATAATAAGTGGCCAACAAACATTAAAAAAAAAAAAGCTCAGTATCACCAGTCACCAGAGAAATGCAAATTAAAAGCACAAGGAGACACCTCCCTCACACCAGTCAGGATGGCTATTGTTAAAAAGTCAAAAAGCAACAGATGTTGGTTAGTCTGTGGAGAAAAGGGAACACTTATACAGTGTTAATGGGAATGTAAATTAGTTCAGTCACTCTGGAGATTTCTCAAAGAACTAAAAGCAGAACTATCATTTGACCAAGCAATCCCATTACTGGTTATATATCCAAAGGAAAATAAACTGTTTTACCAAAAAAACAATTCATATGCATTCATATATTTATGACAGCTCTCTTCACAATAGCAAAGACATGAAATCAACCTGGGTACCCATCAACAGTGTACTGAATAAACAAAACATGGTACATATACATCATGGAATACTACATAGCCATGTAAAGAAACAAAGTCATGTCCTTTTTAGCAACATGGATGCAGCTGGAGGCCATTATCCTAAGCAAACTAATGCAAGAACAGAAAACATGAAACTACATGTTCTCACTTATAAGTAGGAGCTAAGCAATAGGTACTCACCGACATAAAGATGGCAACAATAGACACTGGGGACTACTTGGCAGAGGGATGGAGGGGGGCAAGTGTAGAAAAACTATGCTCATTACTTAGGTGACAGGACCAATCATACCCCAAACCTCAGCATCATGCGTTATACCCAGGTAACAAGCCTGCACATGTACCCCCTTGTATCCCCCCAAAAAAAAGAGGGAAGGAAGGAAGAGAAGGAGAAAGAGAGTGAGAGAAAGAGAGAGGAAGGATGGAAGGAAGGAAGGAAGGAAGGGAGTAGGGAGGGAAGGAAAGAAGGAAGGAAGGAGAGAAGGAGGGAGGGAAGGAAGGAGAGAGGGAGGGAGGGAAGGAGAGAGGGAGGGAGGGAAGGAGAGAAGGAGGGAGGGAAGGAGAGAGGGAGGGAGGGAAGGAGAGAGGGAGGGAGGGAAGGAGAGAGGGAGGGAGGGAAGGAGAGAGGGACGGAGGGAAGGAGAGAGGGAGGGAGGGAGGGACAGAAAAGAGGGAGGGAGGGGAGTCAGAAGTGATACTACTCTCCTGTTACCCCTACCCTAGCCTAGCCTGGAAGGGCTAGAGGAGGACCAGCTAATGTGCAGGCCCTAGTGCACAGTGAAAACAGGGGGGCCCTGTTTAAAAATTATTAAGAATTTCCACACATTGACCCCAGAGCATTAAATCAACAGCAGGGCTCTTCTGAGTGCAAGGTGAGACTGCACAGGTCACAGGTCCATGAAGCTGCCGCAGCTAGAGAGACCTCATTAAAGAAACCATCCTGCTGTCCCCATTAAGAAAATGCATGCAAATGGGTACAAGCTAGGTCTCAATGAATTATAATAATACTTGATGTTTATTGAGTATTTACTATGTGCCAGGCACTCCTCTAAGCATTTGATGTGTATTAACTAATTTATTACTCCAAAGTAGGTTTTATTATTACATCCATTTTAGAGACAAAGAAATTGGAGCTCAGAAAGGTTAGGTAACCTGCCCAATGTCACACAGCTGCTAAGTGGAGCCATGATTGCAAATCCAGTCAGTTGGGATCCAGAGCCCATGCTTTTAATCACTTTGCTCTTGTTTCTCTCAACATAAATACCACTTCTCCAGAACTCTCCAGTCCACATCCCCCCCGACTGTGGCAAACCAGGGCGAGAACAGAAATCAGTATTTGCTTACTCTTATGTCATAGTCTAAACCTACATATACATTCCAATATCTAACTTGCTTTTCATGGTTTTTTTTTCCTTCTATAAATAAAGAAGAGAAAAACTGGCCTGTGTAAAACAAAGTGAATAAGAGAAAGAAGAAAAGAAAAATTGTTGATAATTCTATCAATCAGACATAACCACTGGTAATATATAGGTATATAGACATCTAGCCATCATACATGTTTCTCCAAATGCATTATACTTGAACTTTAAATGTAATAGTCTATCTTGGAGAGTTTTCCAGATCACTAGATTTTCTCAGCAGCATCATTTTTAATGTCCCTCTTCTATGCCATTTTATTTGTGTAAGATAATGTATGTATTCATGTATTGTTGGACATTGGTGCTGTGCACCATTTTTGTTATTCAAAATAGTTCTGGGATCATAATTGTGTAGCTAAATCTTTATATCCATCCACGATTATTTCTTGAGAAAAAATTCCTAGAATTTGACACACTAGGTCAAAGGGCAAATTATGTTTACTTAAGAAATTAAATTAAAACAAAACAAAAAGAAGACAGCACTGCCACCTTGCATTTCAAACATATCACTGATGGCCCGTGGTGATGCACGGAAGTTTCCTGCAGTGCACACACACTGGGACGGCCACTAACACTTTCTAATGATTTGTTTCATGCCTTCACACCACCTCTGTCCTGCCATCTCTGTTTTAGATTGTGGCCAAGAAATACCGCAACTATGATATCCCGGCTGAGATGACAGGCCTGTGGCGGTACCTCAAGAACGCCTATGCCCGTGATGAGTTCACCAACACCTGTGCAGCTGACAGTGAGATCGAATTGGCCTACGCTGATGTCGCCAAACGCCTCAGCCGATCCTGAGCACAGCCATTTTGCCCCATCCCCGCTGCAGAAGGACTCAACCACTCCCCTAAGACTCCAGCTTCATAGACTCCTCTTTATCACTGCCTTGAGGCGCACTTTTTATAATCCAGCCTCATCTTGCTGGTATCATGGGAACTCCAGCCTGCTATCTTTCACGAAGGTCAGCACCATCCCTGGCCTCCTCACATAGGAATCTAGCAGAAATGATAGACACAGTCCACCTTTCGGCCGGCCAGCCTGATCTGGGCTCAGCATGTTTGGGGTCAGTCAGTGTTGGAGAGCCCACATATGGGATTGCCACTAGCTTCTTCTGCCAATATCAAAATACCTTCTCAGATGCTTTAGAAACATGCAACACCAACTCCTTTTCTACCCTCCTCTCCGTCCATACCTACAAGGCCAAGGACAAACGCCATCTTCATCCTTCTTAGAGAGAGATCTATTACCCCATTAGGGGAGACAGAGACAGTGAATGGAGGAGTACCGAGCTGGCTATGGACTTGGGTGTCTGGCAAACACAGCTTCAGTCTCACTACTTCTGACACTCTGGTTATTGGGCACTAAAGGCCAGACTGGAAAGTCACTTGAGACACATTCTCAGTTTGTTGCAGTGCCAGGAATGCTGCGCTGCTGCTGCTGCGCACTTGGCCCATGCTGTCCCTGGCTTCCATGCTGTCCAGGCCCTGCCAGAAAAGGAAATTGGCATGCAATTCTAAACTGCAGTGACTGGGATGGGAGGGGAGGGGAGCAGTGTTGATGCCAAAATACCCACGGGGTCTACCAGCCATGGGGTTTGCTTGCTTAGGAGTAGTTATTTCAGAGGTGATTACAGGCCTGGGTTTGACTGTGCTTACCAATGAGTGGTTTTTGAGCTATGAGAAAGTGGATGGGAGTGGGAGGAGGAGAGATGGGTGAAGACAAAAGAGTTCTTTATGAGCCTCGATGTTCCCTGGTAAACTTTTAAAAAGGCCTTCTCTCATGATCTAAGTCTTGGACTGGTGGCATCATGTAACTGCTAACCTCACAGTAAAAACCCAAGAATGGATCAAAAATGTCTTGCCAGTTTCTCCAAGCTGCTTCTGGAATGCAGGTCTGTCGGCTGGGTGCTCTCCAGCAGCTGCTCCTGCCTGATTCAACTGTAGCCTGTAATGGGTAAAAGCCACATTTAGGAGGTGGTCTGATCATAGAACACCTTAGGAAGAAAGTCCATGAGACTTTCTGACTAGGAAACCATGTGGTTTGAACTTGAAGAAAAATGTAGACCCATCTGGGTTAATTTTCCTACAATCTGACTCAACTGCCAGGTGAAAAAAAAAAGGAAAAATTTTTAAGCTAATATTTCACTCTTTTGTCATTCTCCTTAAGTTTCATCTCCTAAAAAGCTTACCCAGCCTGAGCTTGGGGACCTGTGCAGAGGAAACTAAGAAAAATGCACTCATCAACTCCCTCTCCCAGTGAACGCCCAGTGAGAAAATCCATTTGCCACAGGCCCTTACCTTCAACAATCCCCCTTCTATAGTGTTCGCTGGTAAAGGGTGAGGCTCCCAAGTGCCGGAAAGCCCCTGGACTTGGCTCATTTCTCAGCAAGGGCAGGACAGCACGGGTCCTTTCCATAGAAATATCAACAAATTCTAACCCAAGCAATCCCTGGACCTACCTGCCTCCAGGGATCTCTGAAGAAAAAAAGTGACCCATTGATCAAATCAGAGGACAGGAAGCAGGAGGTCTCCTAGAGCCCATTGAGGAAGAGGAACTTTCTCAGTAGGACACTTTATAAGCCTGAGAAAGCTTTGAAAAGGCGGAATGAGTTGATTCATTTCCACCTCTAAAGGAACCTTTCCAGGTCCCCCTGGAAACTGTGCCCTGGAGATGTTTAACAAGGAGAACTGGTGAGGAAAGAGTCCTTTTTAACTGTAGGGAAAAGCCCCAAACTGGCCTCCTGGGGGATGAGGGCTGGAATGATCCCGAAGGCCTTTTAATTAGTGTGAAATCCTGTTGTACTCAGAAATCCTTCCCCGAATTTACAGCACAGGCAGGATGACCTAAGAGGCAGTTTACTTCCCTGAGACCCACAGTTGGGCTGTTCTGGAAACACATCTGTGAATCATAGCCAATTGCCACAGAGAAAACAGAACCAAGCCTCCGGTGAGGCCACTCCACCCCAGAGAAGTCTGCAGAATTCCAAGGACTCGGATTGGATGTTCAGAATTCAGCAACTGGAAAGTCCTTAAAAACAAACAGGCCAAACCAAATCAATATTGCTGTTTCTAGATGTCCTTTCTGTGGTTGAGCTAGTTTTACAGAGATAAATATATTAAGACAAGGAGGTGGGGGTGTTATATGATCAATGATAGCCATTTGAAAGAGAGGGAGGAGTACGGAAGGAAGGCACTTCTGGGTACTTAATTCAGAAATTTCTTTATATTTCAGCACTGGATTATCATATAATGCAAGTGACTATGGACTAAGAGTTAGTTATGGTGTCTTATGACTAGATTTATTACGGTATATTAAAGTAACGATAATATTAATATTACCTTCCTTTTTTTTTTTTTTTTTTCAAAAGAGATCTTTCTCCAGATGCTTCAGCCTGTCTGGCCTTCTTATCATATGTGCAGCACATCATGTCTCAGCAACAGTGTGGTGAGGTCCTTAGGTGTCCCAAGAACAACTCAGGGAGCACGGGAGGGTCTGCAGTTGGGACCCCACACTATACAGCTATAGGGTAGGAGGCTTCCTTTTCATTGGTCCTGAAAGAATACAAATCGCTCAGAAAGCATTTTGGTGGCACAGAAAGGGGATGTATTTGTGTTGAGATCTTATTTTATTTTGTATTTATTTATCTTCTTTGACTTGCACAGCACTATTGGGGGTGGGGGAAGCAGGGTAGTGGGAGACGAAGGCAGAAGCAAGAGTCAAACTCAGAATGACTGAGTTGAATTCACTGTCTATTCAGCACTGCCTGCTTCTGAGTTTGGCCCAGAGAGAAGGTATTGAGTAAGATTTTAATAACTGTAAAAAGTAAGCTGGATAAGTAAAATCATGATGGATCCAAAGCACAGTTTCTTCATCTCCTGATAAAGAAAGTCAAATGCTTGATAAATTCAGAGTCACAGATGTGAGCATAGCTATATTCTTTTAAACAAGAGGTAGAGTGACCTAGCACTAAGCGAATGAGCTGAAATGTCGGAAACAGAGCCCATCAGCTTATTTGGCCACACGATCCCAAACTAGTTTTATCTTGGGAAATGGCCCTGTCCTCAGCATTCCCTTCTTGTGCTGGTGGGGCCAGTGAAGTCTTGATCTTATCAGAAAAAGGCCACACCAAGTGTGAGTTTTCCCAGGCTGCCTTTCCAGTCCCTTATCAAATGAAACAACAGAAGCCTTTCACAGTTCTGTGCCCCATGGCCACTCCACAGACAGACAATACCAAGCATCTTAGAACTGTCATAAGATAGGTCATGCCTGAAATAGATCTTGACCATATGAGAGTCCCAGAAATCAGCAAGGCCTGGACAAATAGAACTAAGAGAGAGGCAGAGGCAGGAAGCTGCGGGTCTATCTTGTAAAGAGTTTAGCATCACTGTGAGAGTGTGTGTCTAAAATTAAATTAAACTAGAAGCAGCAGGTGAGTATTTGGTAAGTACTTCTGTGACTCGCCTCAATTCCCACTGGCCAGGGGCCATCTCAACTGCACGGTGAATCAAGATGCTGGTGTCATCCTCCTTGGAAAAAGGAAATGTTAACTCATGGTTAAAACTAAGTACAATGATTCCCAAGGGATCACTTTCTTATTTTTTTAAATGACATTAAGGAGAATCTTAAGAAAGCATCAGAGAAAGACATGTGCATGTGAAGCACCCTGATTCTGATGTTAGGAAAACTTAAGCGAACAGGACCTGCTGCACACAGCCCCATTGTCTTCTATCCATTTCTCTTTATCATTCAAATCAAGCAACATGTGCCCTCCTCATCAACACACATTCTTCCCCTTTGTCAGTATGCATCTCCCAGCTTAGTGTCAGGATACTTTTGATTCATAATTATGTATGATCCAAAGTGTGCATAATTTCATTTAATGTTAAAGAAATAGATCCAATTCCTTTCTTGCAACCAAAAATAAATAAAATACGTTGCCTCAATATAAGGTTTGGGCTATTCTGTGTTTCTATAGAAGCAATCTGTTTTTGGTAAAATGTACTTTTAAGGATCCAGTCATCTAAAGTATTTCATGTAGAGTTAGAGATTTCACAATATTGACTATACATATATTTAAAATATAAATTATCCAGCTGATGTTTGAATTTGTCTTACTTTCCTGGCCACCTCGTTGTCCTATTTTATAAGCTGCGGAGTTAACTAGCTTAACAAAAGATGCTTAGCTTTTGTAAAAGAACGAGTGTTTCATTTTACAAAGACACTCCAGATGATAGTTACTTGATTTTCTCGAGACCTTTAACTATGGTGATGAATAACAGGACTTGCTTTCAAGCCTTAATAAATGTAAAATGCCTTTTAATGAAGATACAACTGAGTGTTTTCCTCATGAATCTGAACCAATTACAAATTTGTGTTCCAGTCTTGATTGGTATTGACTGATTCAAATAAAGTTGGTTTATTTTCAAATATTACAAAAGTGGTCATCTAACTTCTTATTTGAGGTGGGGATTTCCTGTGCTGTTTTAGATGACAAGTATGAAGTACCTTTTTTTTTCCACATAAAGGTTAATTTATTTTCCCATTATAAAGGAAAATGTTCATTCTTTTTAAAAATCAAAGCATGCCTGGATAATTTTTGTATTTTAGTAGAGACGGGGGTGTCACCATGTTGGCCAGGCTGGCCTCAAACTCCTGACCTCAAGTGATTCGACTGTAATCCCAGCTACTTTGGAGGCTGAGGCAGGAGAATTGCTTGAACCTGGGAGGTGGAGGCTGCAGTGAGCTGAGATTGCACCACTGCACTCCAGCCTGAGTGACACCGACAGAGCGAGACTCCCTCTCAAACAAAGCAAAACAAAACAAAAAAATCAAAAGCAAATGGAAAAGAGGAAGAAGAAAACGAAAAGCACAAAGTTTGTGAACCAGCCATCCTAAAACCAATTTTTTTTTTGCAAGACTAAATAAACATTCTTTCATAATACCTGGGCTAGGTAAAAAATTATACTGATGCTCTTTCAGTGTCTCATATTTCCCATCTGCATTGTCATCCATGGAGGTACATCAACAGTGACAGTCCAGGTATGATTTAAAGAATTCCTTAAAATATCATTCTTCTTGCGCCCAGAGCTCTCTGTTGGCTCTCAGTGGCTTGCGTTCCTAGGCTGAAATCCCTACTCTCAACACCACATCACTGACTCTGGGTTCAGGTTCCCAGAGTCCTTAGTAAGCTTTACCTGAAGCCAATGTGACATCTGATGAAGACTTCTATGAGCATTCACATTGCTAAAGGGTAGTCATAACAGCACTTCATTACCTTGGAAGAGATGAAACAGCAGACCCAGGGGTGGATCTTGATGGGAGGGGCAGCTAGGGTCTCAGGACAGGTGCAGTAGATGCAGCTGGTGGTCACCCCACCATTCCGACTCCCATCTTCCACAGGCAGAGCTCTGATTGGGTCAGGAGTCCACCACCTCCCTCCTCCCTACTCCCCCACCCTACACACACACTCCCACCCTCAGATGACTGGAGCGAGGGTGATTTCATCCCCAGTTCCAAGAGTAAGCACAAATGGTCTGGGCCATCCTGCTGGCTGTGGTTGGTTTCAAAGTGGGCTCCTGACCAAGTTCCGCCCAGTATTGTGAAGGCAGATTTACTCAGGAACTTCTGAGAAATATCCCCTTGTTGTTAAGAAAGTGACTCCTTAGGTCACTGCTTCTGATTGTGGGTATGAGGCCTGGAAGTGCTGCCGTCCTCTGGGGACCCTGAGAGGGTAGCAGCCTCAGGGCAAAGGCAACATGCTGCAAAATGCAGCAAGAGACAGAGACAGAACCTGGGTCCTTGATTTGACCACAGAGTTGCTAAATCAACAAACCCTGAAACTGGTCCTAACTCTGGATTTCCTCTTCTGTAATTCATCCCAGATTGTTTGATGGTGATTTTCTTTTACCCCACGAGTGGCCCAAGGCATTCTAAGTGGTATATTAGCCAAGTTGGTTGTGGTGGTTGTTTTTTTAATAGCCAGTTAGATCATTAGACTGCTCACCCAGGAGGCGTCCCAGGCTTCCACTGTGTGAACGTAGGGCATCTGCTCTCCAGGCTGACCAAGAGCTGGGAGCATGGGAGACATCATCTCTCTGTGTCTTGGTTTCCTTAACGGTTCTGTGAAGAAACCAAGGGGCACAGGATGGCAGTGACTGTGCCTAGTATTGAGGAAGACTAAGTCCTGTTCCAGAGAAGCTTCCAGAGAAGTGACATTGGAAATGAGAGTATCTCATTACACTCAAAGTTGTTGTGACCTATGCTGCTTTTATTTATTTCTTTTGTTTTTATGTCTAGTAGCTAACCTACCCAGAGCCCCCAGTAAGTTCTACCTTGTGGGAAAAGACATGGAGTATTAGACTGGAGAGGTAGGAAGTCAGGACTGAAAACAAAGAAACGAGAATTTGACTCTTAGGTCCATCATTAAATTACTATGTGCCCTTGAGCAAGGCTCCTTTCTGGGCCTCAGTTTCCCGAAGGGAGTTACGAAGGCTCCTTGTCTATGAGATTATACAATCTCTGATGAAGAGTACTTTTTGGCAATAAAGGGTTATTTTAAGTGGAATGACATTTCAACCAATTGGAACATTCAAACTATTGGAAGGTCTCTCTGTGCTCTTCTTTAATGGAAAGAAGCCAATAACCAGAAAATACATGGCCATCAGGTATTTGTCTATGTGAATTTTTTCTTTTAAAGAAAATTTCAGAGTATGACTTGGAGTCGATTTACATTATATAGGTCTCCTATCCTTCTACTTAGATTCACTGAAATCTACATCCACGTGCAATAAACATGACCCTGAGGCCCTGCAATTGGGTTCATTCAGCTGCATTTATTTATGCAAAGAGTAAAGCATACTCAAAATTTGGGAAGATTTTTAATTTAAAAATGTGGAAATGAGAAAAACAAGTTTCAATGTAATCCTCCTTTAAGTAGAATATCTCAATGCCCCAAACACTCTTATTTCCAAATCCATATAGGCCTTGGAGTCTAGACTGCTGAGATGCATAATACAAATGCCATAATAGAGACCAGTTAGAACCCAGTACTATTCCATCTGTGGAGCAGTGCTTGGTTTCACACCATTTTCAGTCTGTCTAGAATTGTTTCCTGTGTGTTAGTCACTGTTACCACCCTGTCCCCAATTACAAATTAAGCTCCTTTAAGAGATAGAGTGTAGGTTATTCAATTTTTGTGCCGTGCCTCACCTTGTCTAGCACTCAGCAAATATTAGATGCTCAAAAGTATTTATTAGTGGTTGACTGGAGAGATCATGAGACACTATTGCAGACTTCTGGGTTCACCTTGGATCTCACTCTTCATTTCCTTCTACTCCCTGACACCCACTGTACCATAATTCTGAAAATAGAGTGAAAACAGAGATCTAAGGAGAGAAATAGGTGTCTGTGTTAGTTAAATATGCTTCCAAGGTGCTTCTGAAGAACGAATCCTTCTAAAACAGTGTATACAGCAGTTATCTGTCTGGCTGAAAAAATGAAAAGCTACCTAAGCTCATTTTATCACATGGTTTTGATGAGTTAATAATTTAGTCAGTTGTCCAAATTAGCCACAAACTTGTGCCTAGATTAGGTGTTATATTTAGAAACAGGTTAGAAGCTTTGAGGGGAGGGTGATTCTGGATGCTATAGTCCTAGAATTATCTGACTAAATAAGGTTTAAACGAATGCATCTTTTTTCCGCATATAGGTTCATTAGGGAAAATTTTGAAAATACAGATAAGAAATAAAAAATAAATTATACCGGTAATCCTTCTGCCCACAGATAACCACCTTTAATTTGTAAATAATTATTTTCCTAGACTTTTTCTAGTGAGATAGGAATATAAATATGAATACTTTTTTTTTAACAAAAAGAGAACTGAACCTAACATACCTTCCTGTCCCCATGATAAACAATTCTGGGGCCAAATATATTTTTCTGTTTCTGTGCCAAACAATACTAGGACCAGACAAAAACAACTTGCTACTTTCTCCAGAAAATATTTGCTTACTTATCAAGACCTACAGCTTGCTCAACAATAATTGTCCAAGACCTCACCTTACAGTGCCCATGGATTCAAAGATTTTACATTATAAACTTTGCCCAATCCCAGCCCATTTTCTGCCTTTCAAGACCCACCTTATAATCATTTGGCCCTAAATGGCCCTAAGACCCTGTAAATATCCTTCCCTTCTGATGTGCTACTAAGACTCTGTCAAGAAGGTGTTCTTCTTTGTTGAAATAAATCTGATAAACTTAGCTTTTCTTGGTCAATAAGTTTTTCTAGCTGTCTTTTTTGAGAATTATCATTAGCCAACACTCTATACAGTTTGTTAATGGGATTTTTTTCATGCATACATCATGAATATCTTTCCATGCCCTTTTTCATCTATAACTTTATTCTTGTGTATTACAATACATTTAACCAGTTTTCTTTATTCAGCCCTTAAGGTCACTCTAATTTTTTACTCAATTGATGCTATAATGAAGTACCAATAAGGTAGCTTCTTCATTATGTCTATTTTTCCCTTAGAATAGATTTCTGGAAGTGGAATTTCTAAGTCAAAAGGTGCACCTATTGTAAGGCTCTTGAGATAGATTGCTAAATTTACCTCCAGATTGTTCCAACTTACTCTCTCACCAGCAGACTATGAGTGCTAATTTTCTCACATCATCACCAGTATTGAGATGTATTATTTTTCAATTCTACTCAAAATGATAAGTGAAATATACCTCATGGTTGTCTCTTTATTTAACCATGTGTTGAAGATCTTTCCCAAGGATACAATTCCACTTTCTTTACAATCTTTAGTTTCTCTCTCTCTCAGACACAAGTGTGCTAGTTTCATCCCCTGTAATTTAGCTACATGTCCACGAGACTGCCACACCATGGGATGAGTTGAGTATGAACTGGTTCTTGTGGCAGTTGTTGCTCCCTTTTGGCATATTTTGAAGTAGATGGCAAAACATAGGTTCTTTCTTTAACTAAAACAAGAGAATTAGAAAAAGAAAAATTTCTTTTTTTAGTCCACATAAGGATTACCATTTTAGGTCAAACCCAGTGTATACCCCCCCAATATAGTCTCAAGGGTACTAGGAACATATTATGGAAAGGGATGTATATGTGTTGTAGGGTAGGGAGTTCTCTCTGACTTACAGTTTTGGAAACATTAGTATTGGACTTGTGAAGAGCTATTTTCTGCCAAGAAATTCCACCAGAAATTCTCACAATTCATTGAGCTCTTGGCCTTCAGCATAAGATCAATCAGGCTGCCATTAGGGACGACGAGTGTGGATGAGAGAAGAGAAACCTAGAGAGCTGGCAGGCCCTGCCCTGGGATTTGTGGAAGTGTGATATAGGAAAGTGAAGCAAGAGAACCTGAAATCAGAGTCTATATTTCTAGAAAAGTGGTCTGCAAAGTACTGTGGCCTCAAAAATAAGACTCAAGAGACAGGCAGATCTTCAGTCTTAAATCATAGATTAATTAATGGTGGAAGAAGACTTTACATTCACCTGGAACCATGGGACTTTTGGAAAATGTTGGTCTTCAATCTTTCTTCTTGCACCCACATTCTTATGTATCACACGATTCTGCCTCTTATCACATTGACAGTGATTCTCAAAGGAATTCTTAAAAAAAAAAAAACCAGGGTGGCACTAAATATTTGGCCCTTAATTTATCAAGTTGCCATATAACATGAAAACAAAAACTAGGAGAAAGGTGATGAATGTGAAAAAGCATGAGACTCTCGCTGAACCACAACATAATAAAGACAACAACAGGGCCAAGTTCAACATCCGAAAAAGACATGGAGCCCAAAAGCTATCGTGTGGTTATTTAATTCTAGAAAAGGGAACTGTATAAGGGTGTTGAGGAAGATAATGAAAGGAGCAGTTAAAATGTAAACTGCCCACTGGAGACTATTTTAAAATGCTTTTTTGGAGTACCTTGCAAGGAGCTCCAAAGTCAATAATAAAAGCTCCTATAAATGCATCAAGGCAGAAAGCCAACTTGATAATCAGTAAGACCACTTGACCTAGAGCTGCACTGAGAGCTCTGAGTAGCTCTAAAATGGAAAGAATATGGAAAGGCAACTATTTTTCCTTTACCTCATAAAGATGAAGAAAGACAACATGGACATTTTAATTCACTATTTTGAAAGACATTGTTCATAAATATGGATTCAAACATATGCCTAATGCACTGAAGGCAACAATTGACAACAGGAGGCATCCTGAGAGTAAAGCCACCAGATAAAACACATGGTTGCATCATGGAAATAAGCTCCCCTAAGAGGGGCAGTGAAATGCCTCCATACAGGCAAGAACAAAGCCCGCACTGCACCCACAGGATCATGAATTCTGAACTATCACTTGTGGCTCATTCTTTGAGATACTGGTCTGAGACTACTGAGCCCAAAAAGCCAGTCAAACGCTGGGCTTCCTCTAGAACATTCTTGGCCATGACACAAAAAACTTCACCTCTCCCGGTGCAAAACCAAGGTGTGGTCACACCTTTTGCAGTTCTAACTGCCATATCACAAGTAGTGTTAATGGCAGTCCTCATATGGTAAGTAGTACATACTTACATTATCTCACATTCTTATAACATTCCTGTACCATATCTATTTTCTTATTTACAGATATAGTATGAGGCCCACAACAGTTGCTTATGTTCATAAGCAGTAAGAGCTAGGATTTCAACCCAAAGACTGCCATCAAGTCTCACAGGTGAGGAAAACAGACTGCAACAAACAATAGTCTTCCTCGGTCAGGAAGGCAGAGATGTGATATGATGAAACATAAAGTCATGAAAAATGTTGTGAGTTGATCTCCAGATAGAATGTAAACCAGGTAGCACACGGTATGGGAAACCTTGTAGTAGCTAAAATTAAAAATAAAAATTGCTTCACAATGTATCTTGGAGACACTTCTGTATAAGTACGTGTAGTTTTCTCAGTTGTTTGTTTTACATGTGTATAATCTTCATCGTACAGTTGTACATTTATTTATTTATATTTTTTAATTCAAAAAGGAAAACACATACACAGTAAAAGAAAAGTCATGCAATTCAAAAGTCATTGCAATAAAAAGAGGGCAACTCTCCTACCCTAAACATTCTCATCCCCTTCCCAGAGCTCACCACTGTTAACAATTTATTTGCTCCCAGAAATTTTCCTTGCACATATACACGCTTACACATGCATCATATGGCACATACACATTCTTTTTTTTTTTTTTTTGAAATGAAATCTTGCTCTGTCACCAGGCTGGAGTGCAGTGGCACGATCTCACCTCACTGCAACCTCTGCCTCCCGGGTTCAAACGATTCCCCTGCCTCAGCCTCCCAAGTAGCAGGGACTACAGGCATGTGCCACCATGCCCAGCTAATTTTTGTATTTTTAGTAGAGACAGGGTTTCACCATGTTGGCCTGGATGGTCTTGATCTCTTGACCTCATGATCCACCCACCTTGGCCTCCCAAAGTGTTGGAATTACCGGGGTGAGCCACTGCGCCCGGTCCACACATTCTTTTAAAATAAGAATACAGGGTATGTTGGTGGGAGTATATGCATACGTCTTATTTATTTTATAAAAAATAGAAGCAGAATGTGTTTTGTATGTTCTTTTTGGTAATTTCTTTTTTTGTCTTATTTTATTTTTAATTGACAAATAGTAATTATATGTATTTATGGAATGCAATGTTATGTTTTGATACATGTGTAAATTGTGGAATGATCAAATCAGGCTAACTTGCATATCCATCACCTCAAATATTAATCATTGATTTGTGGTGAAAATGCTTAAAATCCTCTTTTTTCAGCTATTTTGAAATATACATTATTATTAACTATAATCGTTGTGCTGTGCAATAGATTGCCAACACTTATTCCTTCTATTTATCTGTAACCTTGAACCTGTTGATCAATGTCTCCCCCTTCCCTGTCCACCCACTCCTCATTTCCCCAGCCTCTGGTAACCACCATTCTACTCTATACTTCTGAGTTGTTAAGATTCCACATAAAAGTGGTATTTGTCCCTCTGTGCCTGGCTTAGTTCACTTAACATAATGTCCTCTAGGCTAATCCATGTTGTCACAAATGACACCATTTCCTGTTTTGTTTTGTTTTTTTAAGGCTGAATGGTATTCCATTGTGATTATATACTACATCTTTTAAATCCATTCGTTTGTCGATTCGGGTCACTTAGGTTGTTTCCATATCTTGGCTATTGTGAATGCTGCAATGAACATGGGAGTGCAGACATCTCTTCAGCACACTGATTACAATTCCTTTGGGTATATACACAGTAGTGGGATTGCTGGATCATATAGTCATTCTATTTTTAGTTTTTGGAGGAACCACTATACTGTTTCCAAAAATGGCTGTGCTAATTTACAATACCACCAACAGTGTATAAGAGTTCCCTTTGCTCCACATTCTCATCTTTGTTATCTTTCATCTTTTTGTTAATAGCCAATCTAATAGGTCTGCTGTGATATCTCATTGTGATTTGAATTTTCATTTTTTTCTGATAATTAGAGATGTTGAGCATTTTTTTTCATATATCTGTTGGCCATTGGTATGTCTTCTTTTGAGAAATGAAAGCAAAAATAGACAAATGGAGTTGCAACAAAATAAAAAGCTTCTGCACAGCAAATGAAACAATAAAGTGAAGACACAAACCACAGATTAGGAGAAAATATTTGCAAATTATACATTGGATAAAGGACTAATATCCAAAATACACAAAGGAACTCAAACTACTCAGTAACAGGAAACTACTCTTATTAAAAATGGGCAAAGAACTTGAATGGACATTTTTCAAAAAAGCACAATGTTTTTTGCATTTTTTTACTTTAATGTGTCTTGGAGAGCTTTCCATATTAATATATGTTTCACATTCTTTGTAACATCTATATAGTGTTTCATTCTATGAATGCAACCTAACTCACTTAACTGGTCTACTTTTAATAGATATTTAAGTCATTTCTAGTCTTTTGCTGTTGAAATAATGCTGCAGCAAACATCCTTGCAGATGTCTTTGAACATGTGTAAGAAAATATTTGTAGGCTAGGTTCCTGGAGGTGTGATTATCAGATCCCAGGGATGTACATTTAATTAACTATTATTTTTATTTTTTATTTTAAATAGGAAATGTATTTGCATGACTCAAAAGTTAAGATGCTAGAACACAGTAAACATTGGAAATTGTCACACTCTTCCTTGTCCCTGATCATCATACTTCCTTCACCCTATCTAAATTAAGACTTTATTTGTGTCTTGTACTTTTTCCAGATTGTTCTGTATTCAGATGCAAGAAAATGCAAATATATACCCTTACTGCCCCACCTTCTTACCCGAAAGCACATAGTGTATACATTGTTCTGTATCTTACATTTTCCACTTAATGTATCCTGGAGATCTGGCTATGGACTGAATGTGTTCCCCCCAAAATTTATATGCTGAAACCTAATCCCCAGTGTGGTGGTATTGGGAGGTGGTGCCTTTAGAAGACGATTCAGTCATGAGGGTAGAGCTCTCAGGAATAGGATTAATGCCCTTATAAAAAAAGACATGAAAGAAGTGTTCTCTCTGCCCTCCACCATGTGAGGATACAAGGAGATAACAGCTGTCTGCAAACCAGGAATAATTTCCCCCTGCCCCTAGACATCAAATCTGCTAGCACCTTCATCTTGGACTTTCCTACCTCCAGAACTGTGAAAAATAAATTTCTGTTGTTCATAAGCCTCCCAGCTGATGACATTTTGTTATAGCAGCCCTAACAGACTGACGGATCTTTCATTATAGGTATATAGGGATCACCTCCCATTCCTTTTTACAACTGCATATTACTCCATAGTGTAGATATTCCTCAACTTGATTAGTCTCCTTCTGATGGACACTAAAGCCATTTTCAAATTTTTGCTACTACAAAAAATGCTGCAATGAATAAATATGTACATACCTCATTTTATACTCATATAAATAGATGTCATGCTACCACTTATAAAAAATTAAGGGAACACAGAATTATATATCTGTGTTGGCTAGCAAATATATAATAATTCATCAGAAGTATAAACAAAGACCTAATAATAACATTCCTTGCTGGGAAGGATGGGAACTTACAGAAAGGGAACAAAGTGGGAAGTTCTCTGTATACCTTTTTACATGTTTTTATTATTTGAGTCATGTAAATATGCTACAGTACTACATAACTACTTTGAAAATTATGTAATATGTATCAAAATATGTTTATGATAGATTTAGATAAATTCACAAGGGATCATTTTCAAAAACAGGCTGTTTAAGGCATCTTTAGGCTTTTGAAGCAAAATTATAACTGGCCGTGTGCTTCTCTTCCAAACTCATCCCATAGTTCCTTACCTAGCTTATAGCATAACTGTAAGCATAAATTTTCATGAATTTTTTCCCCAGGTGGTTAATTGACCATTGCATTATCTCTCTTTCCCTGAAACTCTAGGAATGCTAGAAATAATAGTTACCAGATTCTTTTTACAGAAGTAAATTAAGAAATGTAATTAATAGAAAATGCCCCACATCCCACATAGATCCAACATTAGGTAAAAAGATGACCTATGGCTATGGAGAATTCCTGGGCAGCCTTGGTTTATAGTACCCCACTCATTTGGCTCATGTGTGAAATTTAAATACACACTGCTTTGTGCTTCAAGCCTCACAGGAAATCCCCCCCACCCCAGGGAAGGGGCAGGCTGTGAAGCTGCTCTCACTTCAGTCGTCTTCTTTGGACTGCTGCTTCTGTTAACACCCAACATTCTCCCATTACTTGGACCTTCCAGAAATTTTAGGGTCATACACTATATTCTGAAGCTGCTTTGTTCATTTTTCTTTTAACTATTCTGTCTCTTCAACAAGCCATCCTAGAATTGCCAGATGTTTGAAAATTTAGTCCATTAACATTCATTGATTTTTCTTCCTCCTTTTTTTCTCTCTCTCTTCTAAGAGCCCTTCTTGTGACAATTAGGTCCCCAGAGGCTTCCCTGTCCTTAGGCTTACAGCCCTCTTCTATAGTTGCATTATGATTTTATTACATGTAAGTGTATTACGCATTATGTTACATCATACCAGATTATCTCTTTTTAGAATTAGAGCAAAAAATTAAAAAGCCATTGTCTGTTTTAGAGGGTGAACCCTAAGCTGAGATGACAATAGATCAAAACTTCCATCACCTTCCAAGTATTCATGTGACAAATCAGGGATGGTGACTCTGTTTTTTCATATATCCACCTTATAGGTTGAATTGCGTCCCCCCAAAAACTATGCTTGAGATATAAAGCTCAGAACCTGTATATGGAAACAGGGTTTTTGCAGATGTCATTAGGTTAAAATGAGGTCTCATATGGGCTTAGGGCTCACCTTAATCCAGTATGACTGGTGTCTTTACAAGAGGATAAAAATTTGGACGTAGACACAGAGGGAAGACAGCCATGTGAAGACAGAGGTAGAAATTGAAGTGCTGCCACAAGCCAAGGAAAACCTGGGGCTAGCAGAAGGGGGAAGAGACAAGGATTCTCCCCTAGAGGCACTAGAAAAGTGTAACCCCACCAACACCTTGATTTTGGACTTCTAGCCTATAAAACTGCAAGAGAATAAATAGAATAAATTGGTTTTCCCAAGCCACTCAGATTGTGGTACTTGTTACAGTAGCCACAGGAAACTGATATACCATGCATTTGTTCATTTCTAAAAATGTCTAGCATATGCCCCTTCCCTGACCTGTTTCCACATATTCCCAGACAAAATGGAATGTCATCCAAGTATCATCAGAGAGACTGTCTGCTGTGTCAAAGGTGGGATTTTAGCATTCTGTGCCCTGCAGCCTGAGACCAAGTGACTGGTCCATGCCCCCTCCCTGGCATCATCTAGAAACATTCCAGATCCTATGCACTGAGTGGACACAGGTAGCATCCCAGGAATGCTCAGGAGATCAGAAGCCTAGCTCCCTATCATTGTTTTGCACACAATCCTCCACATTCCCAGCACTTCCCAATCCTATGTTGCCCTGGCTACAGGCATTTGGAAAACGTTTTCCTTTGCTCCTTGGGCTCATCACACAAGGAGGCAAACACATCAGCTTTGTCCACCCCAGAAGCCTTTGAGCTCTCCAGAGACTAAAGGCAGAAGATACCCATTTTCAAAACCATTTGTCTGAAGAGCACCTGGAGGACTTACTTATTTGGCAGATTCTTCCTTCAGATTTCCTTTCAGGTGATCACGGATTTGGCATTGGGGCACTTGGCTAATCCTCAAAAAGCATAAATCAAACGCCCCATTCTCCTGCCCCATAATTACATTACCCACTTACTCCCCGTGAGCTGGTGATAAAAGGAAATTTACCAAATGGGTGCTCAACAGGTGGCCTTAAAATGTTTAAATTGCCACTTGAAGGAGGGCTGATGAAAGGGGTATGCACAGGTGTGACTTAGGCGGATGAGACCTGCCGCACTTGTGCAGGGTGGGGCCGCTCAGGGTGAGCACACCCGACGGTGGAGGATTAGGCAGGCTTCTTCCTCTGTGCTTCACCTTTGGCTACCGATCCAGATGCTGAGGCAAAGCCTGGGCCAGTGTCAGGACTGGGGCTGCACCCTGGGGAGTTTTTCAAGATTTCTGCTCCTTCGCACCACGTGGTATCTTCTACCACCTGCCCTGGGACCACCGACCAACCCATTTCATGACGTATTCTGAAGTGACCCAAATAAGCCTCCTTCTTATTGGTAGAAGCCTCCTCCTTCTGGTAACCTTAGAATGAGGAAAGGTTGAGCTCATTTGGGGTTTCATCTTTCAGTTACTGCTCTAGCCAATTGGTCCCACCCTTTAGTATCCATTTTCAGTTACTTTCTGCTTTCATCCATGGAAATTTGCTACAGAAGTTCCTGTGCGGTATCAGTTTCTCTGGATGGGGAGCTCATATTTTGATTCGGCTCTCAGGACTTGGAGGGTCTCCCGTCCTTCTTAGGCCATCTCCACATTTGAAGCTTCCTGCTGTGGAATCACATTTACTTTTTCTCTGAACTTCTTGAATATATATGTTCCTAAAGTCTACTGCAGACATCCTAAAAAGCCCAGTGTTCCCTTAGCATTTGGGAGCTCCAGAATGAGAGGGCCACTTTCTCCCAAGGTCTCTACGACTTTGTTTCATCAATCAGCCTTTCCTTTTCACCGAAAGGAGATTCAGAAGATGTCCAGAGAATTGACGTTCCTCATCTTTCCATCTTTTCTCTGTCAGATTTGTATCCGCAATGGGAAAGCATTGTCCACACATTTCCACTATTCAGGGGAGGTGGCTGATAACCGCCCACTCTTTCAATTTGACCTATCTTTAAAAAATATTTTTAATAACGATCTTCTGTTGACATTATGGGCATAACATGACTAAAATATTTAGGGGAGGTATTTAGTATGGGCTGCTATAATAAGGTACCATCGACTGGGCAGCTTATAAACAATAGAAATTTATTTCTCACAGTTCTGGAAGCTGGAAGTTCAAGATGAGGGTGCCAGTATGGCTGGGTTCTGGTGATAACCTCTTCCAGGTAGTGGAAGGCTGACTTCTCATTGTATCCACACATGGTAGAAACAGGGCGAGAGAGCTCTGTGAGATCGCTTTTGAAAGGGTCCTAATCTCATTCAGGAGAGCTCCTCCTCCCAAAGGCCCCACTTCCTAATACCATCACATTGGACTTTGGATTTCAACATATGAGTTTGGGGCACATAAACATTCAGTCAATTGCAGGAGGGTAATTTTTGGATTAGGTAGTGGGCGGTGGTAGGGTGGGGAGTCTCTCAATTAGATCTCTCAACTGAATTGTCTTTTTTTTTTTTGGCCCTTGATGAAAAAGTTGTGATTTTTTTAAAAACCTATTTCCTGAAGCATACAGCAAGTGTTATGTACTCTTGACAGTTTACCACATTTTGTTCAGTTACAAATCATTATTAACCTCCGGAGAGATGAGAGAGTTGGGGGTACCAGACCCCCAATATCCCCTCTCTCCCCAAAATTTTGTTGTCATTGTTTAGCCTTTAATACAGTTCCCCACATGGGAGGCCACATGGTCTTCCTCAGTTATTGGGCATCAGTATCCACACGTAATAGAAAAAGTAGTCTACCTGCCATGACCAGTAACTGCCCAATCTCAGTGCTTCACCAAATAGATTAATTTCTCACTCAGGACACAGCCCAGCTTCCATGACTGAATTCTGAGGGTCTCATGGCTACTGCTGCATTCTCCTTTGCCAGAGACTCCATTTCGCAGCCTTCCTTGCACTAGGGTGGCCATGTGACCCAGTTCCAGCCAATGAGAGAGGCGAGGCTGTGGGGGCTGCCCAGGAGAATTGTCTTTCCTGATCAGTGGAAAGTACATATTCCGCTGCCCCCTTCTTCCAAGTCCTGCTAGGGATGCTGGTGTCAGCATGCAGTACTTTTTCCCTAGACAATTTTAATAACTCCAAACTGTCTCCTGCATCTGGTTTCTCCTCTCCCACTCTTGTCTCTACATTCCTGCCAATCATCTTATAAAAACACCTGTAAACAAGGCTGGTTTCTCCTACCTGTGGGACACTTTTAGATGCCTATGCTTAAGGATAAGGCATACCATCCATGAGAAGTATGCCCAGTTCTATGGCTGCCTTCTCAGTGTGAGGCAGCAAACAGAGGATGGGAAGCCAACATGTTGAAGAATAGCCAAGTAGAGGGATGGAAGGAGCCCAGGCCCCTGGAGGCATCGCTGAGCTTCTGAACCAGTCCCAGACCCTCTCATTATGTACCTCCAGACTCCTTATTATGGAAGATAATTAAATCTCTTATTATTGTTGTTACTTGCTGAAATAAACCCTTCGTGGTCTGGTCCCAACCTGACTTGTCAGCCTCAGTTTCCTCTCTTCATCACAATATATCTTGCCTGCCAGCCACTACAAGCTACTTCAACAGTCTCATGCTTCTTTATCTTTATTCATGCTCCTCTCACTGCCTAGAATGCTCTCCTTCTGCTTCTGTTTCAGGCACATATATATTTATACCCCTGCTTCAAAGTTCTGATGGTTCTTCCTACGAGAAGCCTCCATGGATTTCCTCCAGGCATGTTTAGTCCCCTTGTGGCATTGTGTTTCTACCTGTGTGACAGGCCAGGTACACACTTTACTGTGGCTATTTGTTTACACCCTGGTCTTCTCCATAATTAGAAGCCACTTGAGGTCAGGGGCAGTGTTTTGCTTTTTTCTGAGGGCCCGGCAACCAGCACAGTACACTATAGGTTCTTAGTAAATGTGCCTTGATTGAACAATAGATAAAGCCTTTCTCCTCAGTGATGACACTGCCTCCCCATGCCAGGAGCCCATCACTCTGTGAGCACAGCTCAAGCCCTTCTCTTAGCCTTTCATCCTCCCATGCTCTACTTCCACCTTGTCTAATGAATTCCTAGAATGTTAGAGTTGGAAAAGACCTTAGAGTTTTCCTAAGGTTTATTATCGGAATGGCTAGTGAGTAAAATGAAGGATTCCAGGAATAAATATATTTGGGAAACACTAAATTAAATAAAATTTAAACAAGCCCTTCACCTCAGAACCCATTGTATGCTAACATGTGGTAGGAATCTCTGATAAAAGGCAAATGGCAGGTAATGTTTCTCAATGCTCCACCCCACCCCCACTGTGGAACTCGTTCCTGTGGAATATGTTGTAAGACACTGATCTGAAACAAGCCCTTTGTTCTACAGGTAAGAATTTACTTTCTTGAATCCCAGAGCCAAGCTGGTAATGGGGCCGCCTGCCCACCAGCTCGGAATCTCCATCCCACTCTGTGGCTCCATCTTGATCTGCTCCACCACTTTCTGGCCACACCACCAATTTAGCACTTTGCATGGTTGGTCATGTATGCACTTATGTCTAGAGCTAAATTATAACTTTCTAAAAGGGAGGGGTCTTTTCAATACTCTTCTAGTCTTCTCACTGTGCATAGTCAGGCATGTGGTCAATGATATACTCTGACTGAAGAATGAACAGTACATGAATGAATGAGGGAGTTAAACATTTACCACATTATTTTGGAAAGTAATCACATCTCTTCAGAGACTAGAACAGATATACCATTAATTTTTGTATCACTAAAGAGGAAAATGTTTTCCATCACCTCACCACAGTATTTCCTATCATCAATTATAAGGAGCATTCTAATTTTAAGGGTGATAAAACAAAAACACATGCGTATCTTAGTATTAATGAGTTACAGTAAAGAAATTTACTCAAAGCAAAACTCAGTTCCACAGATCTTCTCATTCCACTGGGAACTCATTTCAAAATTGTCCAAAGCCTCAGAGTGGGAAAAGAGTGGGAAGGAGGAAAGGCTTGGAGTCACAGGGTTAAAGAAGAACAGCTAAGGAAGTTCTGCCAAGGGCCACAGTTGTGAGTGCCTTGAGGTTTTCAAGGGTGGTGGCCATTGCCATTGGGCAGCCTCCAGCTGAAACCCAACAGGCAGGGCACACAAATGGCATCAATTAATCTGAGATTGGTAATGACATGTTTGTTTTGGATTGAAGGAATGCCATTGTGGCTTCTATGCAGTGATTGGGTTGCTGTGGATGAAGGGTGGGGAGATGTGTATCCTGGACACAGTCATTCCATGGCCCTTGGGAGCCATCCAAGATGGTTCCAGGGTGTTTTTGGTAATTGGGAGTCTCTGGTAAAAGCATTTTCTCCAGGAACTTCAAAGAAAAGTCGCAAGTGTGCATTGTGATCCTGTGAGGCTAACACTCACCTGTGGATGGCCATGGGGCATTTCCAATGAGCCCTGCCTGGCTTATTGGAAGGAACTATAATGCTCTAGAGTTGATTCACATCACTTTTTTTTTTTTTTAAAGGAAGGCTTCTTTCTCTGACTATGTAAACACTGGGGCTAAGGGGAAGTCATTTCCCCATTTCCAGAATACAGTCCAAGTTCACGAGTTCAACATTTCAAACCAGACCCATGCCCTTGGTGGTCAGGTTGGTTTTCCTTTGGCCAAACACAACCTTCTGCACTTGAAGAGGGCAGCCTGGGGTGGAAGGGCACTTACAGGGCTTATTTAAAAGGGCACCAAAGTCTTCTGGGAGAGAAAATAGCTCCTTCCAGAGAGATTTTCATGATTAAGTGCAAATGAATCTGAAACACATGGATCAAATTTCCCTAAAATTACACACAGTTTTAAAAATTAAAGGGGTAAAGGGAATGGTATTTCTGGTAACCCCAAAACATATGAAGAGACACACTTAATGCAAACAAAAATAAACCAAACAATGGTGTCTGGAGCCTTCTATTGGTACAGAACCCAGCTAAGCTTTGTCCTTTCTTGGCTAGTAAGGCTGAGGCTCTCCCCACTCATCACCTAACAGGGAGAATCTGCCGCCGGAAGGCCTTCTTCAGCTGAGATGCACTGCAATTTTTAAGAAGGAGGCAGGGCAGCCAGGGAGAAAAGCCCATTTTCTGTCAGTTAAGCCTCTCCATTAGTTACCTTTACCTTTATGAATGCTGTTAAGATTTGGGCTTTAACATACATAACTTTAAATCAGTAATATCCTTCATGCTTGCATGATTTGTTGGCTCCATATGTAACCTCTTGGCCCATTAAATTGGCTCCAACTCAAATCCTGTTGTTTCTTTACTTTCAGCTTTCTTTTTGTTGAAAAAAAGGGGGCATGGAGTAGAGGAAGCAGCAAGCAGAAGAAATGGGGAGAAGCTAGAGAAAGAAGAAAAAAATGGGATTCTTTCTACTGAAATTTCTAAATGTGGAACTCATTGTCTGTACTGGCTTTGAGGCAGAAAAAAAAAACCTAAGAGTTTAAATATTTGTTGAAGTCTGGATTTCTCCCTGCACCCGTCCCCCCATTCCCTCTAGTAAAATTAAAGCTGAAGCTAGCAGTTCATGTCTAGCTCTTGAAATGTCACCGGCAGCACTGCTATTATTCTGATTTTCTGGGCAACGCCCATCGGTTCCCTGCTGCAGTTCAATTAAACTAACTCTGCCTCTCTCAGATCTGGCCTGACAGCTGCATTGAATTTGGGTTCATTGGGTGATTTATCAGGCTGGGTGATGTACAGCCACATGATTTAGGAGTGCAAAAAAACTCTGGAATGCACCAAAAAAGCAATATATGCATTATTATTAATAATAATAATAAAGATAAATGTCAGCCCCAAGTGACTCTGGTGGCCCTCGCCACTCCATTTAACATTTTAACGGTGGCATATGGCCCCTGCATGGCACTTGGTTCTGTCTGGTGCCTTCAAGGAGGCTAAGAAAAGGTTATTTGTCAAATGCTGGGTCAGAGTAAAGGGGGGATATTTTCAAAGCTCTGGGTCAGACCAGCCCAGCTGCATTCCTGTCCCTGTCATTGAACAAGCTGAACTTTGTCACATTATTAAGCTGTCAGCAACGCCAGGGCGTTGTTTAGATTTCTGGTGGGAACTCCTCACACATGCTCTGGGGCTCCATGGGGATTTTATCAACACCATTGTAAAACATGCACAAATGAGCTGTGCTGCAATTTCCCTGGGAAGACCGGCTCATTCGGCCTCATCAGGCAGGAATGGAAATACCAGAGCCAGGCTCTTGTGCCACCCACAGGCAGCCTCCCTGGTGCCCTCTGCAAACACCCACCACACAGCAGGTCCCTTGATCTTCACGCGACTTCTCCCTGGGTGTTGATGGCTGAGAGTTCTGCCTTGGCCCTAGCCAGATTGGAAGCTGAGCATCTTGGAGTTCAGATTCACGTGGAGCTGATGTGGCCCAATGAGACTGTGGTTGAAGTCCAACTTTAGCCCCTCAGCTTCTCTGTTTATCCCTCTTTCCCCCCTCAGTTCAGTTTGTCCCTCACCCCTGAGATCCAAATGTTCTCATATTGTTAGTCTTCCAGTCTGGGAGCTGGGAAAGCTTCAGATACAAATTAGAAAAGTTGAATCCTCAAGAATTTTCGGGTGCACCTTCTCCGTAAGGAAGGTCTGCAATCAAAGGAAACTGAAAGCGAAAGCCATGCTCCAAATTTTAGCTGTCAACAAGACTCCAGGGAAGGGACTCAAGACTGGGGGCCATCCAGCGGCTTTCAAATCATGCCACTGCTGTCAGTACACACTTTACCTTTGCATGGAACTTCCTGAGTGTGGGGAAAAGGGCATGGGCAAAACATGAGTTCTGATGGTAACAGGGATGCCTGCCATATAGCTCCAGGACCCTCAGGTCTAGCACAGCAGCATTCCCACCATGGACAGCCCATACCTGAAGGGAAGAAGCAGGCTTCAGGACAGCCTGGGAACACTTGGAATCTGTTCAAACATCAGGCTAGCTCTGAGCACCATGAGGGAAAAACCAACTCTGTCCCCTACTGGCTGTGTGACTTTGGGCCACAAACATCTGTGCAATGGATATATAACAGTAGCATGTGGTTTGTAGGCTGAAATGAAGACCAATCAAGATAATGCGAATAATAATGCTACGTATACTCCTAAACCTAGTAAGCAGTCAATAAATTGTAACTATTGTTAGTCCCATCACAAATCAGCTCATCCAGCTGATCTTCTTTTCTCCAACATCACATACGTGAATATGGCGAGGCAGGAAACAACCCCCTCAGACTGGACCACACAGACAATCACTTTCCAAATAAGGACCTATCCTAATCTTGAGACATCTTGGAGGGATACCAGTCATACAAGCATCCTTAGAAACTACTTTTAGGGTCCCCTTCACCCATTAAAAACTTATTAGCATTAAGAAAACAAATAGATAGATAGATGGATGAATAAATATATGAAATATATGCGTGAATGAATAGAGTGATAGTATGTGTGAAGTACCTGTATTTATATTCTAAATATAATCTATGCATATATGTGTATACATATGGACATATGCACATAGATGACGAATGGCTGAAATATATAGCATGTATTGTGTGTATCTTAATGTGTATATGTTTATCTGTTTACATGTATGAAAACATTTGTATAAAGAGAAATGTCAGATGAATGGACAATGGACGGATGGATAGAGAGAGGGAGAGAGACCTATCCCAGATGATTGTTGTCATTTGGAGTGTTACAACTCTGACCCTCTCTTTTCTAAAGAAATCAGAATCCAGGCCTGGGCACTCTTTGGCACCCCTAGCTCTTTCTACTTTGGTGTGCTTCTGCTCCAGGTTCTGGTTCTGGCTCTGCTACCAAACCAGCTGTGTGAATTTGAGAAACTCACTCGACCCTCTGGACACAAAGGAAGGTCCATTAATGACTCAGTCCTTCTCTAACTTACATGATTCTTTTTCAACTTGCATGATCAAAAACAGAGCAAAGGAGTCAGAGCCACCATTCAGAATCCACAGGCCACATGGGCTGAAACAACGTAGGCAGTGACACTTACACAAATGAGCAACCCACACCTAAATAGAAACACATGGCCGCTTCCCCTCCCCATTCCAGTGCACACAAACATGTGGGTGGTCTCCACAGGGAAGTGGAAAGGAACATGTACCTGCTCAAAGGATTTTTTTCCACATAAGAAGAGCCCCACATCTTTCTTCAGACCTCCCACTGCCAACAATTTGGTCCATCACCCTGCAAAGAACTCCTCAGTGAGGGGAAACTTCGCCTAACAAGGCCTCTTGTTACCACACCTGGGGAGCTGGCTAACAACCTAATTAAATTGGGTCCATCATGACCTTTGGATGGATGCTCCGGGCACATCAGGTAGAAGCCACAAATCTCTCCTGGGACATGCAAAGCATTAAATTTCCCCTCCTTCAGTATATTTGGTGATAGATATTGTTAGTAACTATCACAGATGCTACCATGTTTATTAACAAGCAAAGCCAGTGAAAACCAAATGGTCACCCTTGATACTGAGCCACCAAGATTCTGAGACAAGTCACCAACATGTCATGGCTCTGAATTGGGATTTAGATTGAGGCGACCCCAGCTACACCCTGGTTCTGCCATCAGAACCACTTCCACTCACTGCACCACCTTCTCAATTACAGAATGAGACTTGCTATGATTGCACTGCCCTGCCTCCTCCTCAAAGGGGCTCTGGTGATTAAGAACAGTAAATTCAAATGAAGTTTTTAATAATACCCATTTCCAAGAGGATTAAATAAAACAATATGCATAAAGTCCTTGATACAGAGGCTGGTGTTCAGTAATAACTCATAATCATTTGCTATTATTATCATTGTCAATGTATCTTATCTTCTAGACGTAGTTAGTGCTGGATGCTGAGCTGGACGCCATAAAATATTATTTCACTGGTTCTCACAACTTGAAGGGGGAGATATTATTTTGCATTTTACAGATGAAGAAACTAAGGTGCAAGAGGATGATTTCTTCCAGATCAGGGCTGGGACTCACACCCATGCTCTCTAACCCCAAAGCTGGTGTTTTTTCATTTCTAACTAGATGAAATAATATGTGTGGAAGTACAATCCTGTTGATAACTCTTATTATTACTATTTCACTAAAGATCCTGGCTTCCTAAGGTACTCTCTATTAGTTAGGATGTGTGTGGCTGCATGCAACAGAATGCTCAACTGCCAGTGGCCCAGGTGATAAAGGTTACATTATTTTACAAAAAAACAAGAACAGGCTGAGCGCGGTGGCCCACACCTGTAATCTCAGCACTTTGGGAGGCCAAGGTGGGCGGATCACAAGGTCAAGAGATCGAGACCATCCTAGCCAATATGGTGAAACCCCATCCCTACTAAAAATACAAAAATTAGCCAGGTATGGTGGCACACACCTGTAGTCCTAGCTACTAAGGAGGCTGAGGCAGGAGAATCGCTTGAACTCAGGAGGCAGAGGTTGCAGTGAGCCAAGATCATGCCACTACACTCCAGCCTGGGCAACACAGTGAGATCCCATCTCAAAAAAAAACAAACAAACAACAAAACAAAACAAACAAACAAAAACAAGAATAGAAGGAGGTGGTTCTAGGATTGGATCAGTAGCTCTATGAATTCAGGTATTTGAGTTAGCATTTCCATGATTCTCTGACCTTCCCCTCATGGCTGCAAGATGGCTGTCAAAGGCCTACACATCATGTCTTCACACCACAGCATCCCAAGAAGGAAGGCAGGGGTCAGAACTGCTTTACCTCAGGCATCTCTGTCTTAGTCCATTTTTGTTGCTATAACAGAATACCTCTGAATGGGTGCTTTACAATGAGTAGAAATTAATTTCTTATAATTCTGGAAACTGGCAAGTCCAAGATCAAGGGGCCAACATCTTGCAGGGCCTTCTTGATGCATTATCTCACAGCGAAAGGCAAGAGGGTGAGAGAGAGAGAAAAAAAGGAGGGGGCTAAACTTGCCTTTTATAACAAACCAAATCTCACCCATGAGGATGGAGACATCATGGCCTAATCACCTTTTACAGGTCCTACCTCTTAATACTGTTATAATGGCAATTAAATTTCAACATGAGTTTTGGAGTCAAACATTCAAGACATGACAATTTCTCTTTTTTTATTATGGACAAAAATCTGTTTTGGAGGCCTCTAGCAGTGCTCTACTTATATCTTACTGGCTGAATTGAGTCACATACTCATCCCTAGGCCAATCACTGGCAAAAGGGAAGAGAGTGCCTCTAATTGAACTTGAACAACCATGAGACAAGAAGAATATTGGAGTTCTTCTTAGCAAGGAGGAAGGGGAAAAGGCTATTGGATAGTCAAAAATTCCTCTACATGGCATTCAAGCCCCCACTCCTCTGCCACCTCATAGCCCACTCCCCTCTGCAGCCCCACCCTCCACTGCTCACCAAATGGACCACACGCTGGCCAGCCAGTCTCCTCATCACTTGACCCATGTGTCACACTCAGGCTCCCTTCCATGTCCTCCTTTTGGTATTCCCTCTGTTTATAGTATCTTTCTCTTTATGCCTTTTGCCAGTGACAATTCTACTCCACAGTAAAGCTCAATCACAACTCGTCTTCCCAGATAAGTGCAGTCCACACTGATACCACTTTTTATAAACTCAGGAACACTCATAGTTTGAAGTAGAGATGGTCTAGCACTGTAGTTAAAAGCATGGACTCTAGAGCCACCCTGCTGGTATTTGAGTCCTGTGTATACTACCACACGTGTGACCTTGAAAAAGTCACTTGGTCTTTCTGGGCCTCTGTTTCCTCATTTGTAAAGCAGAATTAACTATGGCACCCACCTCATAGGATTGTTGTAAGGGCCAAAGGGGTTAATATAAAATAACTTTTGAGTGGTGTCTGACCACTGTCTGTGAATTCTCTTTTTACTGGTAAACTATCTCTTTCCCTATTTAACTTCCAGGACTAAAAGAGAATATCGAGATTACTCAATTTTTATGGCACTTATACAATTGAGGTCTACAGAGGTTAATTTTTCTGACTTCTCCAATGTCATAAGCATGCAATGACATCCGGTTTGCAGATCATTGAAATATAGACACTTGGTGCTCTTGGGAAAACTTCGTACAGAGTTTCAGAACCTCTGGACCAGGGTGTGTGAAAGCCTGGGACTTCACTACCACCATCAGCAGCCCCTGGCAACTTATTAAAAATGATCTTTCATGGTCCTTATTTTAGATCCTCTGAATTAAGTGGTAAGGCAAACTTCTCAGATGATTGGTGAAGCAAAGATTGGTACCCACTGCTGGAGCTGGTGGTGGGGTACCCACTGTTGCCATTTCCTTCAGACATAAGGCTCATGTAGAGAATCTCTAGGACAGGGAGACGGACATCTCTAAGGACCAAAGCAGACCTCTGTGGAGACATGAATGTAGGTTTAGACAGGCGGCACAGGGTAAAGGGTTCTCTTGGCACTAGCTCAGTCACCATCAGAGTTCTTTAGGATTCTAGAGACTGGGGAGTTTGGCCAATGCTATGAATTTCCTTGAAGGATCATGTTGAGGAATGAGACAAGATGGAAATGTGCCACTCTCAAGACCCAGACTATCATTCGACTCAATTTTGGTCATTTTCCCCAGAGCTAATTCTATTTAAAATGTCATTTGGGAAGCCTGGGCAACTTGGATGACAAATGAGATAAGAGATCTTGTTATTAGTCTTCTATTGTGTAATAATAAATCACCACAAACTTAGCAGCTTCAAACAATACAATTATCTCACAGCTTCAATGGCGAGGACTCTGTGGGAAGTTCAGCTGGATCCTCTGCTCCAAGATCTCATAAGGCTGTGCTCATGCTAGGGGTGAGGGCTTATCTAAAGGTTTGACCAGGGAAGTATCTTCTTCCAAGCTCACAAGGTTGTTAGCAGCATTCCATTTTTTATAAGTGGTCAGATTGAAGACCTTAGTTCCTTGTTGGCTGTTAGCTGAAAACTTCTCTCCAATCCTTGCCATATGGACCCTTCTAACATGGCAATTTGCCTCATCAAAGCCAGCACAGAAGTGAATTAGCAGGAAGGAAGTGACAATCTGTTGTAACCTAATCAATACTGCTGTGTTCTATTGATTAGAAGCAAATTACTCAAGGAAAAGGGATTACCCAAAGCCGTGAATATCAGGACATGGGTATCATTGGGAACCTTCTTAGAGACTGCTTACTATAACCCCCATATTGAAAAATTTCTCTCTCAACTGAAGGGATTGAAGCCATTGAAAAGAAATGTCAAAGATGCAAATGTGTCACATGGGCAGGGTTATATTAATTCATGTATATCATCTCTCAAATTATTTTATTACATTAGCCAGTCATCTCAATATTTATTCATGAAATGTTATTAATAACTGACCAGAGTGAGTATTTCCAGGGATACAAGATAAGTAAAAAAGGGGACTGCCCCCAAGATGCTTTTAGTCCTAAAGGAGAGGTAAATTACTGTTGCTGTTAAATTTCTATGCCCAAAATCCTTACTGTGAACTACTTCTGGAAACTAAAGCACGGGATCTCCTAAAGGCTACTATTAAATGCAACTGTATTATCCCAGGAGAGAGAACTCAAATGATACATTACATTTTAGCAAGATTTGGCTGCTAGTCACAGAACAGGTATAAATGGAAGCACAAACTCAGTCATGGTGGCAGGCTGGTGGGGGCAATACTGTCCCGCCCTTGGAGAGCTACAGAAGGGATGCCCCCTGTGAGGAGGGAGGAGGCATGGTAGAGGATGCTGGGAGGGCATAGGAAAAAGGGACATTCTTCAACAACTGTCCTGTCTCAAGTTGGTGGACTCAAGTTTCAGCCAATAAAAAGTTGGCGAAGAAAGGTGTTTGATAAAACATGGAATCTTTTAACCAACATTCATCACCTCCAAACATTGTTAATGCAAAATGAAGTAACAAAAATAGGGTCATGAATTGCTTTTATGCATCTAACAAATATTTCTTGATTGTCTACTCTGTGCAAAGTGTGTGGGCACTGTACTTACTCCTGCGCAACTTTTTGAGGGACCAAAAGCACGATAACTCCATGCCTGCCTTGTAATACACTGGGAGAATCATTCTACAGTTCACACATGAACCCTGCCAAGGAAGATAAAATATGGCCCTAATCCTCCTTTCACGGAGCTCTCCATGAAGGAACAATGAGAGAAGCCAGCCTAACATTTATAAAGTGGGAGCCTCAAGTGAAAACTGCTTCTTGGAAAGAGAGCAAGAAGGGAGGGGCCCAGAGGTTTGGAAACAGCACTTGATAACAAGGCTGAAGGGGCTGCTCCTTATGGGAACTCTAACGTGTTCACTGAACTCATTGGTGTGGGAGAGACTGAGATTCAGAGATGAGCAGACCATCTACTTGAGAGAAGGCATGACGTTTGCCTCCCGGCGCCAGCCCTAGCCCAGGGACAGGACGCCAGGCTTCCCCTGGGCTAGGGAGGTGGGAGGGAGTGTCTTTAGCTGAGGCTCCTAAGCATAGCCAACCGCTTTATCTTCTCCAAAAACACACGCTGGAAGAAGAGAGGAGAGAATGTTTGCCCTGACCTACCTAATTGTTGCTATATTTGAAGCACCTACATTTCCTTATTAACACTACAGTTTTTTCGTTGCTCAAACATTCTAGTCAAAACCACACCCCCAGAAACAAATCTACCCTGTCACCCCCTTAGAAGAAAAAAGTACCCAGGACTCCATCTGATAAACAGTTTTCACATGATTAGTACACTCTTCTTCAAAGTGTCCATCATCAACACGGTATAAGCAGCTTCCATTCTTGTGCCTAGAATGCTTTATGCTAGCCACTTAAATTCATCATAAGAAACTTGGTGTTTTACCATTAAATGATAATAGAAAAACATGCAAAAGCAGCCATATCGATTATTCTGGGAACTAAAGGGGCAAAACTTTAGAATAAGAAGCCTCAGCTAACATGTGGGGCTGGGCCAGTTGAGTCTCTAGGAATGTATGGGCCAGAGGTAACCACTTCTCCTCCTTCCAGTCCCTCCAGGAATTGCAACTCCACTCAAAGACCCCCTGAAAATAGGCACCCCATCACCTGTCCCCTGTATTTTCCCTTATGGCTGTACCTGAGGGAGTTTGGTTCCATCAGATCAAAAGTGCTGATTTTGGCCAATAATCAACAAGAATTATTAGCCCAAGCTATGTGCCCAACACTGCACTAGAAAGGAAGACCTAGTCTTTACCTGTGTAGGGTAACTTTAACTTAGAGGTGGGTATAAGATTGTGCCCATGATTTTCCTTTATCTTTTAGTTTCTATCCCTATTTTAGTATTTGTGATCTTTACACTGCCAGAGAACAAAGACATACATAACACATGTCCCAATTCACTATGTTGAGTTTACATGTAATTATGGTTTGTGTTCTTTCACATTTTTTTCTGTTGTTTGTTTGTTTGTTTGTTTTCTGTTGCCTAGGCTGGAGTGCGGTGGCATGATCTCGGCTCACTGCAAGCTCTGCCTCCTGGGTTCGAGGCCATTCTCCTGCCTCAGCCTCCTGAGTAGCTGGGATTACAGGCTCTCACCACCATGCCCAGCTAATTTTTGTATTTTTGGAAGAGACGGGGTTTCACCATGTTGGTCAGGCTGGTCTCGAACTCCTGACTTCGTGATCCGCCCGCCTCAGCCTCCCAAAGTGGCATTCTTCACATTTCTAACATTTACCCCACCACCACCAAAAACAGTTTTTCTTTCAGAACATGAGGACACTACATTAAGAATTGCCAGGGTGGAATGTGATGATATATGAGTACTGGGAAGAGAGGGAAGGTTTGGACAGAGAAAGGGTACATACCTACTTCATGTCACCCCTGCCACCTTGAGGCTATACTTATAACCTGGACAAAGACTACCAGATTTGCAGAAAAGTTAGAAAAGGAGGAAATGCTGAATTTTAGAATAAGAAGCAACTTGGAGATCCTATGCTACATTTCATTCATCTCAAAAACCAAACGAGGGTACATAATTTGCCCAGCTCACAACCAACAAGGAATAAAGCTAGAACACAACACCAGGTATGTCTTGCTCCCAAGCCTGGATTCTTTCTCCATGCTGGGCTGCCCCTGGAAATCAGACATTCACATCATGGCAGGACTCAAACATCAAACATACTTGTTGTCAGGCCTTTTGCAATGATTATTTTATGCCTGAGTATATATAATCTGTCTTATCCTCCAGCAGGTTCTGTGTCCTGACCTCTGGGGTGTCTCTGGTGTCCCTTCATGTGCCCAGCCATCTCCTGGGCCCTAGTAAACAGACGCATGTCCAGTTGCATTGAACTTTAGTGGTAGTGTGCTCACTCATCTTTCTGTTGTAACTTTCCCTACAGTAAACTTACAACAACTTCTTACAGACATACACACACAGAGAGAGAGACAGAGAGGGAGAAACTAACAATAGTTAACAGTAAGAATCTGAATCTAAGGAACTGTGACTATTTTAAAAGCAGAGAATATATTGTAACTCATGAAGCAGAGCTGATCTGGAAATAATCTGGCTTCGATATGCCTCTAGTGTAACCCTTCAAATATAAGAACTCACTATCTCTAATTTCTTTTGTTGCAATTTTCCAATAAAATCTGGCAGTGGCCCAAGTTCTCAGAGGACTAATAGGGATAAGAATGTCCCTGATTTTCCTTCAAAATGAGAAATCATTTCAACGTGAGGAGTCCAGCCGCAACTGGCACAACCCCCAAGGGTCTCTGGATTTCAGGAGAGGGACCTGGGCCTCTCTCTGGCCATCCCAGCAGGCTCCCAGACTTATAATTGTTCAGTCAGCAGCCCAGAATTGTGGCCTACTTAGTTTTCTCTAAAAGCACTTAAGGACAGTTTAATGAAAGGAAAGAGCAGCAGAGAAAGGGGAAAAATGCTTTTTTTAGGAACTGAACAAAATATCATGTTTTCTTCTCTCTCTCTCTTTTTTTCCCTTTTTGCAATATTTCTCCTTAGAGAAAATTATAGTCTTTAGGGCCAGCAATGTGCTCTGTATGTTTTGCTTATTACAGTGGTTAAAACGAGAACCATGGGTGATGGAGTATCATTATAGCATTCTTGATATCCCTGATATATTTGTGCAAACATAGTTGTGGGCAATGCATGGACAACGATGAGCCCGTGTTGTCTGAAGAAGTTTCTCCTCGTCTTTGTTTATTTGCACAGCCTCTTGCTTTACTCTGGAATCCTCCGTTTGTATTCCTTTTTATAGTTTCTGCCTCTTTAAACTATATTTTTCTTTAGTGTATCTCCTTTTCCACCTCCCTCAAGCAGCCTTGAAATGTTTCCATGCCAAACAATTTGCAAAGGAAATGTTTCAAGTTAGAAATGGAGTAAAATGGTGGCTGTAATCACAACGGTGAATTTCTAGTCTTTACCACTTTACTCCCTTTGGTTTGTGTCCATGTCTTTCTCTATTTTCTGTTCCTGTCAGTAGGAGCCCAGGAAGAGACTCCTTTCTCCTACACAGGGTGCCAGAGAGCCAAAAAATAAAAAATAAAATCACAATACCATTGAATAGCAATGCTGAATAGCACTGAGCCAAATGCTTTGAGACATAAAGGAGCAGCACCCTCCATTCCATTCCATGCTCTAAAATTGCTTGAAGTGTACTGAGAAGAAAGACATGAAATACTAATAAGGGCAGGCAGGTTAGGGGCCATGGAAGTTCAGAGAAAAGGGGTCTCTGAGGGCTGGAGAATTCTAGGAAAGCCCCATGGAGGACGGGGGCCCTGCAGGATGAATGGGGCCTTGGGAAAGCAGAGAGGAGGGAGAAACACTTTTTCAGAAAGAAGGAGCAGGGAGACTGTGATGACTGCTCAGCCAGGTCGCCAGGGTTCTCAACGACATGCTCAACACCAGGAGGCTCACTGGACTCTCCATGAGAGAGCTTCCTAAATCGGCACGACTTCTACTCCACAGAGATTCATGTGCCCACTTTGCTGACCTCTGGTGCTAATGATGCATATTTTATGAGTTTGAGCCCTCTTCTTAAAATTTTATTTCTGCTTGAACTCTCATTAGATTCTGTTTGCAGATAACAAAAATTCTAGGATTCTAACAAAAGTTACAGATTCTCTCCCCAGAAAAATTAACATAAATACAAAGTTATGCTTATAATTTTAGGAACCCTCCTGATGTTCCCTCATGAAGCCCAGGTTTAAATGCCTTGACTAAACTGTCCTTGAAGACAGAGACTGATTTTTATTCATCTTAGTAGCCCAATGCCCAAAACACAGTAATTGGTCAATAAAGATTGAGTGGATGACACAAGAATGAATTCTGTCTCTCTCACTTTTTGGTCCCCAGGGACTTCCCTCAATCTGCCTGCCTTAGGCCACAGGCTCCCATTACCTACGGATCCCAGGTGCCCATGTGGAAGACTCTCATGGGACCTGCTCATATCTGTGGTTTCTGCTCCTATCCTTGTGAATTCTGATAATTATTTTGCCTTGACATCTATTTCTGCCATTTCACTTTCTCATACAAGAAACAGGTCTCGGTCACCTTGACAGTTTCCAGTTCAACACAGCACCCAAATGGCTCAAGAACTCAGAGGCATCTCTCCCACCTGGCAGATGGAGCTCCCCATTTTCCCATCCTTCCTTTAAAGAGAGCATTTGGCCATTTGCCCTCTAACCTGAATGACCCACACCCTACTCCTTTATCTGTGCTGCTAGTTGCAGAGCTTTCTTCTCTCTCCCTGCCTGACTCTTCACTTCTGCCTTGCATGACCCAAGGATGGAGCACTGCCCTCCAGACTCATTGCACCCTCCCTGTCCAGATCTGTAAGTGAAAGTCTTTGAACCTGTTTCCCATTGTGGTGGGGGACTGAATTTGTGCTTTCCAGCTGGAGAACCAGGGACTGCCCCAGGCTAGAATTCCCCCCGCCCACCATGGAATGCCTTGTGGAGGGGAACGAAAGAAGGGGCTCCTAGCACCAGAATGATGGTCAGGCAGGCATGAACTGGACACAGCTCAGACAAGAGCCACGAGGGCATCTGCCAGTGTAAACAAGGTTCCCATGTGAGGGACCCTTTGATCTGGGGCAGGACAAATAGGCGTTGGGCTCTCCACTAAGTAAAAGAAACATCCCATCAAAGGCACACTGTAAATACTATGTCCAGCTCTACCTCATTTCCTATTAGGGCAGGGCTGCTAGCCACCCTGTCACTCTGGTACTGGAATCCCAAATTAACTGGGGGCTCTCAAAACACCTAAAACTTGTCCTTTCTGTGAATCCAGGTTCTCATTGTTATTTAACCATCTTGCATCTCATCTCCCAAGAGTTGAGCTGTCTGGCATCTATGATGGTAGCCAACCGGCTAAAGAAACCCATGTCAACATGTGGAAAGAAGAGAAACAGATAAGGCTTTCATTCCTCTCATTTCTTTTCTAGGTAAACCACGTGCATTTTTACGGGTGCTCTCTGAAAGCACTGCCTCGATCTTATTTTCTAACCACAAAGAAGGATTGATGCCTACTGGAATGAGATGCGTGTCCTGGGGAGGCGGGAGATGAAGATGCTCTGTGCCAGGAGGCTGCTTGTAAGCACCTCTTTGGTCATACTCCATGTTTTAAAAAGTTACCTGAAATGTGAAAAAAGCACATTTCCCTTTCAGAGTTATTCTAGAGCATTGTCTAACAAGCCTTCCGAGGAGTTGTTTGATTCTGTCCTGGAGAGATATATTTTTAACTTATTTAGTGTTGATCAAGAGCCCAGATTCTGTAAAGTCAGATGCTAATCTGTAGAAGGCTGATAGGTTGTATGACAATTTTATCTGGTAGCAATGCAATCAATTTCTGTCTGTTAGAAAAGGTAACCCCAAAGGTTACTGTTTTATTGTCTTGTAGCACATTAACTAGTTTTACAGTTAAAGTTTTTAATCTTATTTCAGTAATTTTTCTTTCATTGACTATCTACACTGCCATCTTTTGTATTCTCTTTTAAAATAGTTTTAGCATCCTGCAGAATCCCTGATTAATAAGTTCAACAAATGTTTGACTCATGCTAACTCTATACTTGCAAAGGAATTTTTATTTTAATTTATTGAAAACTATCAACTGCATTTCAGCTATGGGCAGAGGCCAGTGTCAGAGGTCTTTTAACACCCAGGGTGCTGTAGACAAGCATCTCTCAGACTCTAATGTGTACATGAGTCACCTGGAATCTAGTTACAATGCAGATTCTGATTTGCTGGTTCTGGGGTGGGGCACTTCTCATAAGCCTCCAGGTGAAGCCAACTCTGCCATCAATGGACAACACTTTAGTGAGTCTGTAGGATGCAAACTGTCTTCACAAACTCCACAGGAAGTTTCTGGTGGAGAGTTTCTGGGCACTTTGGGGGTGATTTAAGTGTGTGTAGAGGGGTGTGGATAGGAAGGTGGGGCAACATAAAGGAAATGAAGTGATTCATGCTCAACTGCGATTGCCTGAGCATTAAATTCAATCAGCGGGAAACCCAATCTCCCCACTGCAAAGGGAAACGTCCAACTTGGAGTGCTGCTCTCCAAGCAACACAGCCTCCACCCTCTCCTGATGGGACCTACCCAGGCTGTTCACCAAGGACCCCTCCAGAGCTCTCAAGTGCATGGGTAGTTCTCAGACTTCGTGTTTTCTATGGCTGTTGAGCTGTTTGCACCTCCTTTGGGAAGAGCAGAGGTAGGTCCCCTTTGTTTTTAGTGGGCACATTTCAACACTTTGGTGGCTGACTCTGCTGTGCTGTGTGCTTTCTTACTTCATGGTACACTAGTATTTTAAATCCTTTACATTTCTTGGAAACAGAGATCTCAGAGACTCCAAGAAACACACAATTTGTTTAGTTCACTCCTACACAGGAGCCTCTACCAAAATGGAGAGGCATGCATTCCCAGGGAGGACTGAGAGCTCTGGTCCTGGCTCTCAACAGCCAGTTCATGGAGTGGGCTGCAGTGAGAAGAAAGAGAGAGAGAGAGAGAAGAAAGAAAGAAAGAAGGAAAGAAAGAAAGAGAGAGAGGGAGGGAGGGAGGGAGGGAGGAAGGAAGGAAGGAAGGAAGGAAGAAAGGAAGGAAGGAAGGAAAAAAGAAAGAGTAAGAAAGAAAGAAGAAAAAGAAAGAAGGAAAGAGAGGAGGGAGGAAGAGAGGGAGGGAGGAAAGGGAAACAGAGAAAGAAAGACAGAAAGAGAGAGAAAGAAAGAAAGAAAGGGAGGAAGGAAGGAAGAAGGAGAAGGGAGGAAGGAAGGAAGAAGGAGAAGGAAGGAAGGAAGGAAAGAAAGAAGGAGGAAAAAGAGAAGAGAAGGAAGTCTGAGAAGGAAAGACAGAAAGAGAAAGAAAGAAAGAAAGAAAAGAAAGAAAGGAGAAAAAGGTAAAAAGAAAGAGGGAGGGAAACAGAGAAAGAAACAGAAAAAGGAGAGAAGGGAAGGGAAGGGAAAGGAGAAAGGAAGTAAGAGAGAGAAGGAGGGAAGGAGGGCCAGAGAGAGGGAGAGAATTGTTGATAGATCATGAGAGTATGTTCTGCCTTCTGGGACGTGGTGTTAAATGTCTTCACTGAAATGATATTGGCTGTACACAACAAGTGTTTGCTTTGTTTTCATTTTTGTTTTTATGTCCTATCCTCATTCAGTAAAATAAAAAGTTGGCAATCACATGTTCATCCTCCAATTTTAGGGAAAATGTTTCTAATCTGGAAAGCCACACACCCAAGAACCACTGACCCTGGGCTCTCAGGCTGCAGATGACAGCCCTGAGTAACTTAGTCCTCTCTTCCAGCTGTCTGGAAAGCCAGCACTTTACTCTGCAGTATAGAAGCAGGTAACTTCCTACCAATCACCTCCCTGGTCCTCTTCTCCCGCTCCTCTTCTCCTCCCATCACCATTCTGCCTAGAGGGAAGAAACCGTGATGAAACAGATAACAAAGCCTCTTCGGCAGTATTTTAGTGCAAAGTCTGAAGACTGGGAAGGAGCTGGAGTTTGAAGGCCTGGGATTGAGCCTTGGTTTTGCCAGTTGAAAACTGCATGCACTTTTATAAGTGGTGTAATCTTTTTGAAGCTGAAAACCTTTCAGAGTTGCCAAGATAATAAAATCAGAAACATATATAAAAAGCTCTGTAAAACATAATGTAAAAGGGCTGTGAAAATATAATCTATTGTTACAAACCCCCTCCATCCCTCCACATGTCTAAATATACACATGAAACGCTGTTGAGTGGAGAGCTAAGATTTCTGGTTCACTTGTACCCACTGTTGGTGTGGGGACAGTCAAATGATCTTAGAGACAAGCAATCTGATTTTCAATTATTTATTAGATTTCGTTCATCTGGGGTCTGTTGGATCATCAAGAGCCATGCAGGTAACTGGAATGTGGTCAGTAACCCCTGCTTTAAAGAAACTGAGATAGAGGGGAAAAAAGTATAGCTAATTCGGTAAGTTAACAGTTTATCGAATGTTCTGACATAATCTCATTTAAAGACAAAAGAAAAGTGAGTGTTAATGTTCCCAATCACACATGATACACAAAGGTTCTAAAGATAAGTTACAGCCCAAAGTCACACCATCAGCAAGTGGCCAGGACAGGATGTGATCCCAGTTCAGGCTGATTCAGAGGCCCTGCTGTTTACCCTACACAGTCCTCAGGCTATCTGAGAACCAACACTGAGCCCTTACTCACTTGTCATGGGGGAAATTCTTGGATAGGGTACTCAAGCCTCAAATTGCCCCCAATTCTACCATTTATCAGAAGTGTAATTCTAGACACGTCCTTTCTGATAGGTCCTGTACAATTCATAAAAGAAATATAAAATTTCTAATCATTTCCATGAAAGCAGTTAAAAGCCAACACAAAAAATAAAAAAACAGAATAAGAAATTCAAGGCCCAGTGCGGTGGCTCACCCCTGTAACCCCTGCCCTTTGGGAACCCAAGGTGGGTGGATCAGCTGAGGTCAGGGATTCGAGACCAGCCTGGCTAATATGGTGAAACCCCATCTCTATGAAAAACACAAAAATTAGCCAGGCATGGTGGCAGGCACTTGTAATTCCAGCTACTCGGGAGGCTGAGAAAGGAGAATCACTTGAAACCAGGAAGCAGAGGTTGCAGTGAGCCATTGCACTCCAGCCTAGGCAACAAGTGAAATTACGGCCCAAAAAAAAAAAAAAAAAAAAAAAACCAAAAAAAAAAAAATTCCAAAAGCAAACACAAATAAGTTATAATCAGTAGGCTTCTCTACTGAACTCATCATTATCCAGAACTTACTATTTTTTGCTTTAAATTAAATGTCAATGATCATTTAATCATTTACCAGTCCTACTTTTCTTGGTAAGGCTGGTAAATGAAATTTCTTGTGCCTAAAGGGTTAAATAAAATATTTTTATACTATTTACACTGAATATTATCTAACTTCTTAGACTAATATTGGACATTATCTCATCAGTGTATGTTAGATGTAACATATGTATCTGTTACCGACGCTAAACATCTAACTGTGGGAGTGGAAATATAATATAATAAAGAGAATGTATACAGGAGGAAAATTGAACTCCAAAATGCTTTAAATTACAACATGATGCCTTCCACTTTATTTAATCAAGTCCTTTCTTATAACTCAGTTAAAATGAGAGAGAAGAGAAAAGAGAGAGGGAAAGTAATACTAAAATTTATTCCTAATTTTAACTCTGAAGTATACAATAATCATAGTGATTTGATGAAATAGTTTGAAGTTTCCAAAGCAAAAAAAAAAACGATAGTTTTGTGTTTCTTCTGCAAGGCTTCTCTTCAAGAAGTCAAATTCAGAAACTTTACCTTAATCATTTTAATATTCTGACCTAGGAAAATTAAGATGTTGGTGATGTGAACATGTATGCTGTAGAAATGGATGTGGACCACAGGTGATGGGTATGAATGACAAGGTTCAGTACCAGAAGGTTCACTGGAGCTCTCAAAAGCTTAAAGAACACATTAGATTAACTTAATATTAGTATTTCAGTCACATCTAGTGAAGTGACTCACGCTTGGACTCAAAAAGCCACATGTCTGCTCTATATCTTAGTCTATAATTGACTTAAAGATGAGAGAAAGAAACAAAATCTGTGCACTTAGAAATTCCTTGACCTTGTTCATCTCACAAGCCATCTCTCTTTTCTCCTTTAAAACCCTCCTGCTCCAAAGTCACCAAAAGATGGTGAGAGCCAGCAATGACTGCCTCAGATGGCAGCAATGGAAGCCACACACCCTCTCCATGATGATGTTCCCATCCTCAATACAGGGAACTTTCAACTCAAGGGAGATCTACTAGAACAGGAGCCAGCCAACTACCCCTGTTTTTCTAAATAATGTTATATTGGAATATAGCTACACTACTTATTTACGTATTCTCTAGGGCTGCTTTTGCAATACAAAGGTAGAGGTGAGTGATTGCACTTGAGACCATGTGGCCACAAAGCATGAAATATTTGCTATCTGATCCTTTACAGAAAAGGATCCTTTGCTTGCTCCTGAACTAGAAAGAGCTCCAGCTTTGGAGCATTAAGATTGGCATTTTATAAACTCCAAAGCTCTGGTTCACAATCCTGCTGTCACCCTTGCACATCTGAGGGAAAAAAACATATTTTCATCAGTAATTCTGTCTTACCCCTTAGTAGAAAGGCTCCCAGCATGCACATACATGATGAAGCTAGTGAAATCTAAGCTTCAGGGACACTCACATGCACAAGGCCTTGGGAAGGGCCCATGTGAGGTGTTCATATAGTTATCTGTTTTTGAATCATTTGAAAAAATAAGATCCGGGGACTGTTGTCTCTTTCCATTCCAGTTTTTCCCCAATGAGTCTTTTCCATGTGTTGGGTAGTGCTAGGATGACTTTGGGAATTTCGAGGAGCCAACTGAACAGAAGTCGAGATGGGGAATTGGGGATATTTGTAGCTTGGGTGTAGTGGGATCTGGAGAAATAGACAGAAAGACATTTCACAGTCTCTTCTTTGTATGGTTAAGTTACTGCTAGTACCTCCCAAGATAGGAATGACTTGTGGGAATATTTCCATTGACCACCATGCTGACCCTTAAGTGTTACGATGCAAAAGTGCAGGCTTAGTGGTCTTAGTGCTATGTGAACATGTTCTGGGATACCCATCGCAGAAAAATGCATGGTAGTGGAGGAGAAACAGGTTTGGAAATGTGTAAATCCAGAAGCTAGTCTGTGGAAAATTCTTCCAAGCCCTCACGTTCATGTATGAAGGAAACTTGATAGATTTTCCCAAATCTGACAACAGTCTTAAAATGTTGAATGACACTATTAATGCAAGTTGTGATACTGAAACTTTTCTACCAATGATTGTAAAAGTCTCAATCAATGATGCTAAGGTAAAGATCAAATTATCTTTCTATAGAAAACATTACAACATTGTTATTGTATGAAGATATGACCAAAGTATTCAGCCAACAAATGTAGGATAGCTAGTACCATAGAGTGTGTCAAACTGTTAATTAATAAAAATAGTATGTTGTTGTCTGGATTTTGTGGTCAGATTTTTTAAACTCCTGATTTTTTGTGATTTTATTTTCATTCTAAAAAAAGTACCATAATTATATATCCTTTTTCATAAATAGGGCCCTCCAAATCACGTAAGGTTTAGACCCACACAACCTGTACTACTTACATACTTGCACATGCTGGTTTCTTTCTTAGTTTTTTTTTTTTTTTTTTTAATGCTAGTCATCATAACCCACTATATGGAGGTTGTGGCCCAGTAATGGAGGGATTCACAGTTGAAAAACTGCCTTAAAAATCTGTACAATGAATTAGTAATGTAAGTGAATCCATTACTAAATGGAGCCTGTCTCACTCCAAGCTACCTTGCTACCTGGTAGATGGAAAGAACATGCATCTCAGAACTAGGTTGACCTGGGTCTGAACTTGAGCATAGTATCTAAGTTTCCCAAGCCTGGGTTTCTGCAGCTGTAAAACAGGGAAAATTGAACCAACTTTATAGGGTTGTTGTGAGGGTGAAATGTGAGGACCTGGGACCTGTGTTCAAGGCAGAGTCCAGAACCTTCATACAGCAGGTCTCTGACACCAGCCATTCCCTTCTTCACCATGCACATCTCCCGGGAGCCACCAGCAGCTCAGGCACAGAGAACACAGCTGGCAAAGAGACATTCAGAGGAAAGCCTCTGTAATTAATGTCATATTCACTCAATTTCAAGTCTAGACAATATTTTTTTAAAACAATTGCTTCTGAGGGCCAATAATGAAAACAGAACAATGTCAGTCATCAGAACTCAGAAAGGGAAGGATAAATATTGCCTGACAGGTCCATTCTAACTTTGATCCAAAATTCTGCATTCTTCTGGGAGACTTGTAGTAAATGATTTCCACACTTCTCCTCAGCTGTTGGTCCTTGCTGTCCACCACCCTGTACTTTAGAAACAAAAGACAGGAGTGCCAGGAGAAGACAGCCTTAAAACTCTTCTTTAAAGGATTCAGTAACTGGGGTAGCAGATGTCAATTGCCCTCCAGATATCACTGTCCTAGATATAGAGTGAGCTGAGTACTCTGAAAGCTATGGGCAGCCCCAAATCTTGGACCCAGAGTATATTCCCAGTCAGCATTCCAGGGGTCTGAATTTCCCATCCTTATGCTACTTGAGGTTGAACTTAAGGGTGGCCACCTGTTACCCTGGGGCAGCTGAGAAGAAAGTGAAAGGGAATTGCAATTTTTCCTGGTATTGGGTCTGTGGAAGGGGGTCTCTACTCTTTCTAATCCCACCTCTACTCTCATCCCATCCTCATTCTTCCTCATTAGTTAAAGGCAGAGATTAGGGAAGGCACTGGCCACAGCCACCCAAGTATCGCAACTTGGGCAGGGTAACATTTTGATGCAACTCTATGCAAATGGCACCCCTGGAAATGGGCACAGTTGTAGTCCAGGTGCTGTGGCGTCTGGCAAGTCTATGTCGTGCTGTTCGGGGGTGATGCTCCATCTCTGCTGCAGAATATGTAAAATGTTAAATCTCCTGTCCAGAGAAGTTTCTTCCCATCTCCCTCCATAGAGAGACTGTGACTGGAAACAGGGCAAAACACAGAGAGGCTGACAAGAGGAAAAAGAGAAAAAGAAAACCAGAGGGAGACAGAAAGAGGAAGCAGCAGCTTTTGCTACAGTCCCAGGGAATAAACCAACAGAATTCAGGTTGGTTCAGAATTCAAGAAACAGCTCTTTAGTAAACAGAATTCAGCAAAGAAGCCGGCAGATGTTCCCATGAACACAGGGCACAGCACGGGGACAGACCACCCAGCCCTCAGACAACATCAGATCCCGGTGTTTTGTCACCCAAAGGAGCCTCCCTGGTCAACAGGGACCCCGGGAGTCATTTGTATCTGCCCCACTATCCCACTACCCCAGATTCCCATAGGGGAATGAGGAAAGTCCTCCTGGGATCCAACAGGAAAATCTGCATCCTCCCCTCCTTCCTAGTTCAGTAGCTAGTGATACTTACGAGACAGCACGAAAGCGCAGCTCAACCCAAAGCAGCATGCCATCTCCTGGCATGCTCACTCACCAGGCACCTAGCAACCCATTTGAAAGTCCCCTTTCATCCTCCAAACATAAGTGCAATTTCCCCAACCCAGTCAAAAATCTCTTTCTCTGTTGACAGTATTCTCAGCCAGGTACAAAGGGAAATCTGATGTAACTAAATCTTACTCAAGTGTGAGTAACTGATGATCTTTTTCAACTCTCCCAGGAGATTTACACTGTAAAACACAACAAGATAAAAACAAGGAAAGCAAGAACCGTGATGAATCTCCATTGGGTAGGTTCCAGGTAAGGTGACAAAGGGAAGGAAAACCTTCAGGAAGAGTAGAAGAGTTTGGAAGGCTGAGCTGGCCTCCCAGAGCTCCTTAAATCCCATCATGAGGGCACCTGCTTACTCTATCTATTCATGTTGCTTCTTCTTCTAGGCAGTCACACCTCTCCATATAGAAGAAACCCGATTCAACTGTTTTCTGCCATAATATCTAATAAGAGTCAGGTGCTATAAGGCAGGGGTTCTCAAAGTGTGAGCCGCAGACCAGCAGCATCAGCAACACCCCAAAATTTGTTAGAGATGCAAGTTTCCAGGCCCCTCCCTAGACCTACTAAATCAGAAACTCTGGGGATGGGACCCAGAAATCTGTTTCAACAAGCTCTCCAGGGTATGTTGATGGACGGTAAAGACTGAGAACTGCCTATATAGGGCATGATGAACTGGGAGCCTTCCTCTTCCACTAGCTTGAGCAACTCAGTTCCCCTCTGTGAACCTCAGTTTCCCCAAATATAAAATATGACTGGATTTAATCAGTGTTCTATGGAAAATGGGTTTCATCAGATGCTTCGTGAAAAAATTATTTTATTATCAAGTAATCCTGGGAAATCCCTTCTTAGACATCCATAATACATGTCAGCCTATTAAAGAATCCCCAAATCCAACCATAAATAAAGAAACTTGTTTAACTGTGTTTAGCCCTGTGCTTGCCAGACACTTTTGAGTATGAATTCTCTTTCTTAATCACATCCATTAACATCTGGAACAGAAGGGTTTAGGTGATTGCCACGGTCTCTCCCTCTCCCAGCTGTAGCATCTGGCAGGTCTATGTCATGCTGTTCGAGGGTGATGCTCCATGTCTGCTGCATCGTATGTAAAATCAGCTCTCAGGAGCATCTCAGCTCACATAGAGCAGCCTGTGCCCTATACAGGAGTTTATCCACATGGTGATTTATGCACATTCTCTGATTTTGCTAGTGTTACATACAATCTTACCCTTCCCTGCCACCTAGAGAAAAAACACAGGATAGAGGAGAGCATTAAACAGTTCCAGGGCAAAAGGTGAGAGGAGTGAGGAATAGAAGGAGAGGTGAGGAAGTCATCCTGGGGGTGGGGGTGTGTTATCGGGACTGAATAGCCATGCCCAGCCCAGGGCAGAATTAAGCCTATGACAGCCTTCAACTATCTGCAGAACTGTTGGTATCACTTCACAGTTTCTTGTTTCTTAATCCCTGCCTTTCTTAGAGGGCAGAGAAAATGAGTCACAGGCATGGAACACCCTGATCTCTGAAAGCAGATGATGCCAATAATCATAAAAATTATTAATAATCATTTTAATAGTCTGCAATTTACAGAGTGTTTCTTCATATATTCTTTCTTAATCTTTGCAACAACAAGGCTGTGAAGCAGAAATTACTTTTATCCTTATTTTGCAAATAAGAAAACAGAGGCTCAGATGGGATTTTTTTTCAATCCCACTGAACTGGGATTCTACTCCTGGCTTCTGCAGTCACTGGTTGCACAGCCACAGGTGAGAAATTCAGCCTTTGTGCCATAGCTTCTAATAGCCTGTAACCGAGGGTAACTGGATTGAATACCAAGTTTCTTCTACCACAAAGGCACATATCTACTGTTGTAAATCAATTTCCATCTGAAAGCACTCCTTGGTTTGTGCAATGTTGAATTAACTTCATGCCTGCCCATAGCATCCCTGACAACAGACAGTACACCCACTACGTAGTAATAGGAATATGGTTTCTAGACTTGATTAAACCAGATTGAACCCAATTCCTCACACTAGTTGTGTGATTTGGGGTTTTGTGAGATTAATTGTGTAAAGTGTTTAGCACAGTGCATAGTAAGTGCTCCATAAGTGTCAGCTACACATCAATCATTGGAAGAAGGCAAATCTTAGCTGAGTTCGGGCGCCAGGAGAGATAGCAAGCACTAAAGTGATGAAAAGTCACTGACTATGCCAAGACCAGGAGACAGATAATTCAAAGAACGTTGAATATGAGACTGAAGACTTTGGTTGAAATCTTCACTTTGCTGCTTAATTTCAGGTGGCCTTGCACAAACAACTAAAATGTTTGCTTTTCTCTTCCACTTCTTGGGGGTTGTAATGCCTGACTTGCCTTCTATACAAGACTATTTGAAGGTTAGACAGGCCAGGCATGACCACTTGTAACAGACACTGTTGATTGCCTACATAAAAGCCATTCACTCCAATTTCTTGATAAACAAACCTCAATTTTATTCAGGTATCTATCTCTTCCACATGGTCATGAACTCTACGAGGTGTGTTCTGCTTGGTGTAAGCTCATAATGGTGGTTCCATTTCCCTCTGCTAGTGGCTGGTAGAAAGAAGGGCCTGTAATGCAATTCTGACCACTGAGATGTGAGGGGAAGTCTTTGAGGGGTTGGACAAAAGGTTTCCTTGCTTTTACGAGGAGGCATAAAAAGAAGTGGTATCTTCTTCCCCTGGCCACAGCCATATCTACATGACCATACTGGTCCTGTTGCTGCAGACATTTTGCTACCGTGAGGGGACATGCTTGAGCATAATGCCACCTCTCTGAGGATGGCGGAGCAGAGAGATGGAAAGAATTTGGGTCTTCGATAATATCATTGAGTCACTTAATTAACCATCCCTGAATGTGCTGTATCTCTGGAACTGCCGCATGAAATAGTAAATGTATTCTTTGCTAAAGGCAGTGAAGTCAGGATATTGTGTTGCTTGCCACTGAGAGCATCCTAATACATACACTACTGTGTGGTCTGCTGCTGTAAAGTGCCGACACATAATACATATGTGACACACATATAGTTATATATAAACTATTATTTGTATTGAATGCTCCAAACTCACTCCTTAAGTGGGAGGATATTAACAAATTACCAAGAAAAGTCAGAGAGAGTTGTAGCACTCGGGTAACAAGACATAGATCAGTGATGGGGATAGAATCAAGGTATAACATGAAGAAGCCTAACTGAGCTTCACAGTTTATTTTCCTTTAATGAAATTTAGAACTATACCTCCCTCATTTTTTGTGTTTAACAAATGATGAATGTACCAAAGAAATTAAATACATATAATAGATATATTATATATGTATATATGTTATATATGTTAATATACATATATGTATATTATTTATGTTATAGATGTGTGTCATATGTGATATCTATATACATGTGTGTATACACATACAACATAATATGTGTTATATATGCTATATATAGCATATATATGTGTTGTGTATGTGTGTTATTTATGTGTGTACATGCATATGTATATATACACACATACACGTAAGGAACATATAAGGAGAAAATTCTGCCACTCTACCAAATCACGTGTATTCTCATTTGCCCTCAGGATTTCCAAAGCTCACTCACATCTATTATGCATCAGAACATGGGCAAACCAACTGCGTGAAATAATTTGGAAGTCACAAGTCCACTGCGTCTATTTTTTTTTAAGTGAAATGGAGAGATGCTGGCTGAACGAAGTGTTCCATTTTCTAAATAGAATGCTTTATTTGGCCAGGCCAGATATGACCTAATGATGAAGATTCAATTGCATCTGAAAGGAAGATAAATTAAAATATAAGTTGTAAAAGTGCATATTCTTACTAAACTGAACATGGGACAGGGTTTTCTCTTCTAACAGCTGTCCACTCTTACTTCTTCTCTCTGATTTGACAGAAAATGGTAAATGTCTTGGAAATTATTTAAAATGTTGTGGGATTGTGTTTGTTCTAAATTTTGGATTGGGAAGGCAGACAACCGTTCCTGGTAGGGAATCAGGATAATGTCACAGGAACATCTTGACTGGACTTGTGACTCCCAGTAATGGGAGAGGACATGCTTGCTCCTGACATATAGTAAGTGCCCAACAAGTAAGTTTTAAAGAACTGAAGCCCAATATTCTGTCTATCCTAGGCAAAAGGCCCTGAGCATCACTGAAAGTGGCAATTTCACATTATATGGAGAAATTTGAGAGTAAACTGTAATAAATTAGTAGAATAATGTTGTATTCATTGGCAAAACCTATGCTTTTTCAAAAATATATGACAATGATAATTGATGTCCATGATGAGCTCCTAGATTCACGACTTCTAAGTACCTTAACTAGAAGCGTTATTATAAAAAGCATGGGACAGGGAGTCCACTGAACTGGGATTCTACCCCTGGCTTCTCCACTCACTAGTTTCATGGCCACAGGCAAGAAATTCAACCTTTATGCCATGCCATAGCTTGTTTATTGGCCAAGTGAATGATGACAATAGTGCCTACCTTATAACGCGGTTGTGAGGAGTAATGGGCATAATGCATGGAAAATACTTATCAAGTTCCCTGGTATATTAGTTCTTGTTAAAATCACCTAAAATGTCATAAATAAATAAATAATGTGGGCCACAGCTTTTGAATCTAGTCTATGATACTATTTAACCTAGTTCTGTATGACCAGTTCATGGATGATATACACATGGGAACTCAACTAACCAGATTCTTTGATAACCAGAGTACCTGTCTGTTATTGTGCTTATCTTATTGTATCATCATCAGTCTGCAGATTTCTCTATAGCTAGAAAGTGAAGATCACAGTGGTATGAATGCTATGCATCATTTTTCTCTTCAATACACAGCTCAGCATTTGGCACATAGTAAGCACTTAATAAACATTGTACGCGTAAAACAAGTCAGTGAGTGAGTAAGTGAATTTTGCCTTGGGCCAGACCTGTTTTTCTGTAAAATATTACATGATTGACAGGGAATCCATTGGCAGTTACTAAGATAAATCAAGATGAAGCCACTACAGAGAACCCTCTCTGGAGGCTAAAAACTATAGGCTCCCATTGCTGGATCTGCTGCCAGATGAAAACCACATTGTGTGGCAATTTACATTGTGTTCTTACTAACATCAAGAGATTCAAGACAGCCTGGCTCCTGCCATCTTACGAACAATTCTGCCCCAGCACACTGGCTACTGTTCTCTCTATTGAATTGCAACTCTTTCTTTTGGATATCAATAAACAGCTGCAGAGTCAAATTAGTACTGTTTACTGTCAAATTATGATGGAAACTGATCCTTTCTTTTCGTTGTTTATAACGCCTGTACTGCTTGTCCCAAACCTCCAGAGTAACTAAATGCAAGTCGACGGCTTCTGACGGTGGATGCTATCCCAGATCAAACAGAAGGCAGATTTTGTTTGTCTTCTAAAATAAACTATCTTTTCAGGTTCATGGGCTCGGAATAACAACTATCACATTTCGCCAGCTGTTTTTTATTCCTTTGCTAATTTTACAGCTTGGTCTTTCAGAAGGAGGGCTCTGTCTTTGTTCCATTCCTATGGTGCTGGTTCAGTGCCAGGGGAACAGAATATTCATAGAAGCTTGGGAAGCCAAGAGAAAGAGGAGAGTATGTTTGTGATTTGGATGCATGGATAACAGTGTTCTGAAGACTCATCGTGAAATAAAGTGTTTATTGTCAAAACCTAAATACTGTAGCAATCTCTAAATAATAGAGTTTTTAAAATCCTTGTTCTATTACCTAACATTTGTTTTCCTTCCAAGCTCTTCACCATTTGCATATTCAATAGGCAGACCTTCGGTGTATTCCTCTAAGTTCTTTTTTTTAAAAGATTGAACAAGACAAAGATAAGTAGCCTGTCACTTAGAAATCATCTGCAGATTGACATGATTTCACTAATCATTACTTTGGGGATATGAATATGCAACTTGTTTTAAAACCAGTCAAATGCATTGCCCTTCTGCTTGTACTTTTCTATCTTGTTCATCAGCCTGTTGTGAAGAAGAATCTGCAAATTGCCTCATTGGAATCCAGGCGCTCTACTTCGGTTACATTTTCTGGATGAGTCAAACTACTCTCACAAAAAAGAGCGTAATATTGTGCTGTCACGAACAGTTTTCAGGGAACCCATGCTGGCTCTTGGTGATTACTGGAAATTTATTTCATGCTTGCAAACCAATTTTTCAACAGTTTGATCTAGAATCTCACCAAAGGGCCCTATCACATTGTTTGCTCTGCAGTTAGCAACTATCTTTTTACCCTTTTCAAAAATAGGATCAATAATTTGCAAAATTCATCTAATACTCATCCTGAAAAAGTGAATTTACATGCACCATATAATTTAATCTTCATGATGATTTTATAAGGCAAGTACCATATCTCCACTTTATAAAAAAAGAAACCAGCACTCAGAGGAGTTAAGCCCTACAGCAAGAGTTGGAAACCTGTTTGCCATCCCTAGTCTCAACTCTCCTGCCATTTCCCCTATCCTGACTTCTAAGTCATCTCTGATGTGACCTCACTCTTGCATTTCAAATTTCCACTCTTCTTCCATTTGAAGCTCCAGCCAAATTAGGATACCACTGAGCTTAAACATGTCTGGTACCATCCTGCTTCCATGCCCATGCCCTACCCTTTACCACATAGCTAGGTTTCAGCTAAAATATCACAACTTCCACACATCTTTCCCACACGAACACACATATATACACAAGCAGAGCCATTACTATGGCTGCCCAGTTGTTTGACCATGAATAGAAAGAGCCCCTTGCTGGGAGGGCCTTGGGCATTTTGGTCTTTAAAGCCAATGAGCTCAATCTGAGGAAAGTACTTGGAGGGCCCCAGGGGCTGGGGCAGAATATCTAGGAAGACCAGGCTCAGCAGACACAGAGCTTCAAATACCCTACATTGCCTTCCTTCTCTTATTGGTGCTATACCTGGAAGCACAGACTCTTCCACATTCCTGAGTGCAGTGGAGAAAATGCCAAATCTGCACAGCCCTTGGCAGGGTGGGAGCAGCTAGAACACTCGCTGTTAACATGTGTACTTATAGTTTCCTCAATCAGTGAGAAGCTGGAGCTTCTTGTCCAATCCACCATTCATTCCATCATTTCTTCAGTAAAAAAATATTAACCACCTACCATTGAAAAACACGAAGGAGAGTAAAAAGATGGATGAAAAATGGTTCCTAAGCTGTAGTTTATAACTTGGTGTGAAAGATAACCTCAAACATCACAAATCAAGGCAGTAGTACATAAACATACAGAAACAAAACAAAACAAAACACTTTCAAAATTCAGAAGAAGGGAAGTTCTTTGTATGGTTTTGTTGTTGTTGTTGTTATTTGATTTTTTTGTTTGTTTGTTTGTTTTGAGACAGAGTCTCGCTCTGTCGCCCAGGCTGGAGTGCAGTGGCATGATCTCGGCTCACTGCAAGCTCCACCTCCCGGGTTCACACCATTATCCTGCCTTAGCCTCCCAAGTAGCTGGGACTACAGGTGCCTGCCACCACACCCGGCTAATTATTTGTATTTTTTAGTAGAGACAGGGTTTCACCGTGTTAGCCAGGATGGTCTCAATCTCCTGACCTCATGATCCGCCCACCTCGGCCTCCCAGAGTGCTGGGATTACAAGCATGAGCCACTGCACCTGGCCCTTTCTAATGGTTTTAGAGGCAAGCTAGAAATGGAAGCATGGGAAGGATTTTAGAAATAAAGATGGTTGCAGGGACAGATGCTTGAAGGTGGAGGTTGCAGGAGGTGTTCAGGCAATGGCAAGTGGATCTTGGCTACAGCACAGGCTCCATGCAGACCACGGGGACTAGTAAAGGGAAGACTGAAGACAATTGCAAACACCAGGCAGATGAATTTGCATTCTTCTGGAAAGGTGATGGAGAGCCATTGAAGACTTGTGAGCAGGGGGGTGACATGATCAACACTATGTTTAGGAAAGCTAATCTGGTCATCACGTGAAATGGAATGATGTGGAAAGAGCTACATGTGTAGCTCATATGTCACATGCTTTGACTTCATTCTGTTTGCAAATCCTTCTGAAACATCCTCTGAATCTTCTCACCTCCCCTTGTTTCCTTACATTCACCACAAAATATAAGAAAATCAGCAGTGGGATCTCAACATCTTTTTTTTTCTTTCTTTCTTTCTTTTTAAAGAACAATATATTTGCACTTGTTCTAGTTATTTCAAAATGGCTATGGTTGAATCAGACAAGCTGTTAAAAGGTGGAAGGAACTTCAAGCTGAGGGCTTGGATCTGGTATAGCACAAAGTTCATTTTCATTATCATCATCACCACCTCTAGCAACTATTGAGGACTCACTCTCCACTAGATATTAACTATAAACTCATTTGATCTTCATAATACTATAAGCTAGAGGGAGGTGGCTGACTTTTCCACTTGATCAACACAACATTTTGCTTCTAGATTCTTTTTGGTGTATGCATAGTCCAGGCCCAGAATAGAATTTCCAACTTGCATCCTGGTAACCTGCTCAGGGCTCAAGCTGGGTATAATCTGGTGTTCTGGTTTGGCTTTATCTTTGGACCTGATGAGTACTGAGATCTGGATTTCTTTCTTTCATACTTTAAATATTTCTCAAGCATCTGCTACGTGCCCAGCATTTTGGTGAACAAGACAGATACGTTTCTTGCTCTCATGGATGGTTTTTCTTGGAATTCCAGGAAGGAGAAACATTTACCCCCCCAACTCATGATAACAAGAAAACCTGGGTACAAGACTTGATTCAAATGCTAATTTTCTGAAACCTTAGCCAAGCCTTTAAGCCTCCCAGAGCCTCAGTTTCCTTGTGGTTAGAAAGAAAGAGGTTACCTGGAAGATACCAGCTCTCTATCAGAGACTATGATTTTCAGAGTTTCAAAAAGTGAAGTCATGCTGTAGTCAGATGCCTTTCCCATCCCCCTGCCTCAGCCTTTCTGCTTTCCAGGGCTGGAAGGCTCAGGCTTCAGAGGAGCATACTTATCACACTGCAAGCCCTTCCCCACTGGTGCTAATAGGGGTCATTCTTATGTGGGCACGTCCATGTCCCCAGAAGGCCGGATAGGTCCAGCCTGGCTGTTTGCTCAGTGTCACTCTGAATCAAAGACTGCTCCATTTAAACTTGACATTGTTTTTCTGTTTACTTTACCTAATAAGCGAATCATTTACTCCATAAAAAGCACATTTTGGAGATGGGGTGGGATTCAGGAAAGGGAGATGCTGGTCCTGCTTCCTAACCTGGTCTATGAGCTGAATTACTCAGTGAGAGGTGATGTAATTCCCGGAGACACACGCCAGAGACGTGGAAATAAATAAAGCTGCTCTTCTCCTCTCATTGGAAGAGGTCATGCTGATGGAGTTATGCAGGATTCTCCGGAGAAGGGAACCCAGGAACTTGATATCAATCTCATTATATAAAGACACCACAGAGTCTCTTTGAATGTAGGATTCTGTTGACGCACAGTGTGCCATTAAATTGGAAACAGGAATGAGTAAGGCAGTTGCAAATCACAAAGCATTTAAGCCACTTTCACCCCCTTCTGCTTGCTCCAATATGAGCATGTAACTTACTTTGTTCAATGACATTTGGCAGCCGCCAACTTCAAAGCCATTTTTATTTTTATTTTTCATCTCTGGTTTCAGGAATGCACCAGAAGCTTATCTTTTCCCCTTTTTCTGCAATTAAAAATTTTCATTAAAAAACAAGAAGTTGATAGGAAGATAACTTCTTACACTAGAAAGCAGAGGGGAAAATACGATGTATGCAAAGAAGTTACTTAACACCAGGAGCTGGTTTTTTGAAAGGATCAACAAAATTGATAGACCGCTAGCAAGACTAATAAAGAAAAAAAGAGAGAAGAATCAAATAGATGCAATAAAAAATGATAAAGGGGATATCACCACCGATCCCACAGAAATACAAACTACCATCAGAGAATACTACAAACACCTCTACACGAATAAGCTAGAAAATCTAGAAAAAATGGATAAATTCCTCGACACATACACCCTCCCAAGACTAAACCAGGAAGAAGTTGAATCTCTGAATAGACCAATAACAGGCTCTGAAATTGTGGCAATAATCAATAGCTTACCAACCAAAAAGAGTCCAGCACCAGATGGATTCACAGCCGAATTCTACCAGAGGTACAAGGAGGAACTGGTATCATTCCTTCTGAAACTTTTCCAATCAATAGAAAAAGAAGGAATCCTCCCTAACTCATTTTATGAGGCTAGCATCATCCTGATACCAAAGCCTGGCAGACACACAACCAAAAGAGAATTTTAGACCAATATCCTTGATGAACATTGATGCAAAAATCCTCAATAAAATACTGGCAAACCGAATCCAGCAGCACATCAAAAAGCTTATCCACCACGATCAAGTGGGCTTCATCCCTGGGATGCAAGGCTGGTTCAATATACACAAACCAATAAATGTAATCCAGCATATAAACAGAACCAAAGACAAAAACCACATGATTATCTCAATAGATGCAGAAAAGGCCTTTGACAAAATTCAACAGCCCTTCATGCTAAAAACTCTCAATAAATTAGGTATTGATGGGACATATCTCAAAATAATAAGCTATCTATGACAAACCCACAGCCAATATCATACTGAATGGGCAAAAACTGGAAGCATTCCCTTTGAAAACTGGCACAAGACAGGGATAACCTCTCCCAACACTCCTTTTCAACATAGTGTTGGAAATTCTGGCCAGGGCAATTAGGCAGGAGAAGGAAATAAAGAGTATTCAATTACGAAAAGAGGAAGTCAAATTGTCCCTGTTTGCAGATGACATGATTGTATATCTAGAAAACCCCATTGTCTCAGCCCAAAATCTCCTTAAGCTGATAAGCAACTTCAGCAAAGTCTCAGGATACAAAATCAACGTACAAAAATCACAAGCATTCTTATACACCAGTAACAGACAAACAGAGAGCCAAATCATGAGTGAACTCTCATTCAAAATTGCTTCAAAGAGAATAAAATACCTAGGAATCCAACTTACAAGGGACGTGAAGGACCTCTTCAAGGAGAAGTACAAACCATTGCTCAATGAAATAAAAGAGGATACAAACAAATGGAAGAACATTCCATGCTCATGGGTAGGAAGAATCAATATTGTGAAAATGGCCATACTGCCCAAGGTAATTTATAGATTCAATGCCATCCCCATCAAGCTACCAATGACTTTCTTCACAGAATTGGAAAAAACTACTTTAAAGTTCATATGGAACCAAAACAGAGCCCGCATCGCCAAGTCAATCCTAAGCCAAAAGAACAAAGCTGGAGGCATCATGCTACTGGACTTCAAACTATACTACAAGGCTACAGTAACCAAAACAGCATGGTACTGGTACCAAAACAGAGATATAGATCAATGGAACAGAACAGAGCCCTCAGAAATAATGCCGTATATCTACAACTATCTGATCTTTGACAAACCTGAGAAAAACAAGCAATGGGGAAAGGATTCCCTGTTTAATAAATGGTGCTGGGAAAACTGGCTAGCCATATGTAGAAAGCTGAAACTGGATCCCTTCCTTACTCCTTATACAAAAATTAATTCAAGATGGATTAAAGACTTAAACGTTAGACCTAAAACCATAAAAACCCTAGAAGAAAACCTAGGCATTACCATTCAGGACATAGGCATGGGCAAGGATTTCATGTCTGAAACACCAAAAGCAATGGCAACAAAAGCCAAAATTGACAAATGGGATCTAATTAAACTAAAGAGCTTCTGCACAGCAAAAGAAACTACCATCAGAGTGAACAGGCAACCTACAAAATGGGAGAAAATTTTTGCAACCTACTCATCTCACAAAGGGCTAATATCCAGAATCTACAATGAACTCAAACAAATTTAGAAGAAAAAAACAAACAATCCCAACAAAAAGTGGGCGAAGGACATGAACAGACACTTCTCAAAAGAAGACATTTATGCAGCCAAAAAACACATGAAAAAATGCTCACCATCACTGGCCATCACAGAAATGCAAATCAAAACCACAATGAGATACCATCTCACACCAGTTAGAATGGCAATCATTAAAAAGTCAGGAAACAACAGGTGCTGGAGGGGATGTGGAGAAATAGGAACACTTTTACACTGTTGGTGGGACTGTAAACTAGTTCAACCATTGTGGAAGTCAGTGTGGCGATTCCTCAGGGATCTAGAACTAGAAATACCATTTGACCCAGCCATCCCATTACTGGGTATATACCCAAAGGACTATAAATCATGCTGCTATAAAGACACATGCACACGTATGTTTATTGCGGCACTATTCACAATAGCAAAGACTTGGAACCAAGCCAAATGTCCAACAATGATAGACTGGATTAAGAAAATGTGGCACATATACGCCATGGAATACTATGCAGCCATAAAAAATGATGAGTTCATGTCCTTTGTAGGGACATGGATGAAATTGGAAATCATCATTCTCAGTAAACTATTGCAAGGACAAAAAACCAAACACCGCATGTTCCCACTCATAGGTGGGAATTGAACAATGAGAACACATGGACACAGGAAGGGGAACAACACACTCTGGGGACTGTTGTGGGGTGGGGGGAGGGGGGAGGGATAGCATTAGAACATATACCTAATGCTAAATGACGAGTTCATGGGTGCAGCACACCAGCATGGCACATGTATACATATGTAACTAACCTGCATATTGTGCACATATACCCTAAAACTTAAAGTATAATAATAATAAAATATAATAGAAAAAAAAAAAGAAGTTACTTAACACCTTGAGCCAGTCATTATGTTCTCTAAGCCTCAGTCTCTCCATTTAGAGAATGGGAATGAAAGCTGAGAAGACTTGAACAAGATATCATGGATAAAACCATAATGCTCTTCCCTTCACAGATTTATTCATTCATTCAGTCAGTGAGTGCCTACTCTGTTCATCACAGGAATAACTTTTAATTCCCTCAAAAATAGGAGAATGCATACCTAGCTACCAAACCTATTAAAATATACTTGAAAATTTGTTCCAGTAACTCAGTGTTTAAAAATCATATCATTTGAGTAGCCCTTTTCTCTTTATCTGTCTCCCTCACCCTCCACCCACTAGTACAAACTTCAGTGTGGAGAAAAATATCTTCTCTCAATGGCCCCACCTCAACCCCCTTCTCTACAAATCTTTTATTGAGTTCAGGGAATCAGATGGAGAAAAGATGTCTTGAGAAAAAACACACATGAAAAAGAATAGATGGCCTTTGATTGATTTATTTCCCAGTTAAAAACCCAAAGGACATCAGCTTATTCAATCCCACAAATGTCTAGCAAGGATCTATTAGACATTCTGCTATGCAATGTGGTAGCTCAGGAAGAGTTGGGTTCTAGTCCTCTTTCTACCACTAATTGGCTCCCTGACACTGGCCAACTCCACTGCCTCTCTAGGCCTCTTCCTCTATAAAGGGGGCCTGGAATGAGTGGCCACTAATGACCCTTCCAGCACTAACATTTTATGATGCTAATGAGTGCAGGGGGAAGAAACTGAAAACCAGCTCCTACGAAAATGGAATTACTTTGCCATTTCTGTTCTTTATTTGATCACAATTACTGAAATTATGTAGAACATATTTCCATGTTGAGTCTAATTACAGAATTTTCTAGTTTTATTTTTGTTGTTCCCATTTGAATCCAGCTTGTTTTTGTTCATTTTCTTGGGTGGAAACTTTTTAGCACCGAGTGCATTTTTATGAGTGTCTTTAAAAGGGAGATTTAAATGTAGTTCCTCTGCCTTGGTATGGAGTTCTCTGAAATTTACAGGAGAAAAAAAAATATCTAGTCACTTTGAATTTAGGTCAAACCAAATTTTAATATCCAAAGAATTTAATCAGAAGGCTGGAGTCTACATTACTGCTTTAAGATACCAGATTTGGCATGTGCTCTATTTTGTTATGAAGGACCTTACCCATCTCAAGGCTAATGCAGTACATATTAGTATTCAAGATCTCAGGAAATCTCATTTTGGTTTAAATTTAACTCTGTATATTCTAGCATTTGTTAAGTAGAGAACTCCCTGCTTCATATGTAGTCTCATAGATCGCATCAGATTTATTTCCCTAGTTTAGGGTGATTCAGAAGTTACCAAATGGTTGAACACATTCCAAAGCAAATGCGATAACATCTCATGAACTCAGATCTCATTAATTTAGAATGTATGTATCTTGAGGGTGCATAGGCAAATCTAAGCAAATAGTAGCGTAAATGACTTTTAAGGAAAGTTTAATGTTCTTCAGAAGACATTGTTTTAAGTGCATTAACAATATCTTTAGCATTAAAGAAGGTGCTAAATACAAATGATTCTAAATTAATCTCCAAAGTTGATAAAGTAGCCCCTCTTTGCACAATACATATTTAGACATTATTTGTGACACTATTAATAATTAGAATTATCTCTGAAACATTTTACAATTCTAGCTTTTTCCCTTTGGAGTGTATCGGTTCCTCAATTTAATAGAAATTTGTAATATTGTTGCTATATAGTATACCACATTGAAAAATGGAACGTTTGATCACATTTGATCATAGTGCAAAATTTGTTTTATATGATTTACCGAGGGTAATGATGAAAGCACTTGTGACAAGGATATTTGAGGTGAGTCTGGCTAAACACAGAAGGAAAACGCGTCATGAAAAGATCGATCCAGTTATCTTATTACCAGACAAGTAAGGCCCAGAAAGGCAAATTGATTTGTCTAAAGTTCTGCAGTTCAGCGTGAAGTGAAGCAAGAAAGAGAAAGTGTGGCTTTTGACTCTTACTTCAGCCTTTTCCACTACCCTGGTCTCTACTTCACAGAAGGGGCTGACTTCCATAAAGTAGAGACCAGGGTAGTGGAAAAGGGTCTCTCCAGGCCCACCTTGCACTTCTATAAATGATCTTACACTGACCCAGTGTCTTAACTTCACACACCCCCTGAATCAGTAGTTCAAGGTACACTGAGAGCCCGCCTACAAAATTGCTCAGCTTCCCCCAAAATCAGGTATTCAGCCGCTCCTAAGACTTGTTTTTGTTCCAAAGCATCTGACTCAGTGGGAGCCTCATCTAGACCCAATTACTGTAGGGGGTGGGGGATATATATATCCTGCCACATTACTTAGCCTGACCCTTCTGCCTGTTTCCACCTCCTGCTCGCTGGTAAACCAAGAGAAAGTGGGTATTTTAGGGAAAATGCACTGGGAGGTCACCAAAGCAACCTGGATTGTCTTCAAGTTGAGCTCAAGAGCCACAGGCCGCAGTAACCTGATTCTTGAAATATTCACCACTGATCCTGGAAGCTGTTTTCTTTCTGGTTTGTGATTTTCAATAGGATTCCAAACAACCAAAGAGGGTTGGATTGGGGGCGGTGGGGGGGAAGAAGAACAAGCAAAGAGAGAAAAATTCCTAACCTTCCAAAACCAGACATTTATCACTGTCATTCACACAATGACCTCAAGGGAGGTCACTGCTACTTTACAGCTGGCAACAGTGCTGTGGTGAGCACCAAAAGGCATTTTTGGCCTAACAAACCAATTAGCTGATGATCATATCCACTCCCTTGTTCCTTCCTAAATTTCTTAAACATGTGTTTCTTGGAATCCACCACTTTTGCCACATAAGCCCAAGTGACAAATCATCACCCCCGAAGAGCCAATGCCCCACAACAAACCACCAGCATCTGTTGCAACTGCCAGAGGACAGGAGCCAGTGATAAGCCAAACTACCAAATTTGGTAAAAAGGAAAAAAAGAAAAAAGTTGTTTGTGCTGGCTAAGTAGTATATTCCAAAGTGCAATGATGGCACTGGCTTATTTGCAAAATGTTTTGAGATCTGTTACAGTTAGGAAGCTTGGTGAGAGAGAGGACTGTCATCAGGGACAGGCTGGCTGGCTCCCAGGGAACCAGTAGCTTGACGAAGTTACCGCAGTCCACATGCTGGTCCTCAGCTTGGCAGGTCCAGCAATTAGAGTTAGTCTGCACTTATCCAGAGAGGAAAGGTCAGTTTCTTGTGGACTGGTATGTGATAGCCAAACACATAGTAGGTTGATGTATAAACCAGAGACTAGTCTATTAAGTAACAGTGGAGCTGACATCTTCAGGAGCCAGCGTGTCCCCTCTCCCCTCCCGTACCTATTTGAAATGCTCTTCCTCAGACACCTGGGGAACCATCCTAAGAATCTGAAGGTGGCTAGCCAGACAGCTTGGACTCAACAAAGGCAGAAAGATGGCCCTAAAAGACCTTTCACCCCAGCCAAAATGTCTCTTTCGTAAACAGGCCTAGATGACCCCTGCATATTTCTGTCTTTCTACAATTCCAAGCTGCCTGCCTCCCTTGTGTTCTTAGTCTTTTGTAAAGACCCTGGAGCCAGTAAGTGGTAGAGCCTGTATTTGAAGCCATCTCTGTCTCTCTCAAAAGGCTGTGTACTCACCACTTCAAAGATGTCCTTGGTATTTTCAGATAGTCTAAATCTCCTCCGTTGCTTTGATTATTTATTTTCTAACGGAGAAAGTGAAGGGTGGGACTACTGTTAGCCATGGCAGAGAGAGGAGGGAAGAGATAGGACGCAATAAGGTCTGTGCACATTTAGAGACACGGCTCTGTTACTAAACAAGAATCTCGTTCAACACCTTTGTCTCCCTCAATTCTAGAAAGACAGGCCCAGAAACTTCACCTGGTTACCTAAGTCTACATGGCCATGGTTTACAAGAATGAGAGAAAAGTGTCTGTAATCCCTTTGAGTTGATGACATTTGAAACCTCTCTGCACATAACAAGATGCTGATGGATTAACTGCAATGCCGGAAAGGACAGAGAATCTCAAGATCATTTTTTTTTTCTGTTAAAAATAACAAAAATAACAACAACAATGAAAAAAGTCTACCTTTTAGCAGTTAATCTTTCTAAAATGCTTTAATTGATTCTCTACCTCAGTAATTAAGGTCTAATAACCATGACTGAGCCTTTCTTAGATTATTGAATATGTGAATGATGACTATAGAATATTATAGATATAGCTAGAGTTGCTCTAAGATTGTTCTAGGCCAGGTGCAGTGGCTCACGCCTGTAATCCCAGCAATTTGGGAGGCCGAGGTGGGTGGATCACAAGGTCAGGAGATCAAGACCATCTTGGCTAACACAGTGAAACCCCATCTCTACTAAAAATACAAAAAATTAGCTGGGCGTGGTGGCAGGTGCCTGTAGTCCCAGCTACTCGGGAGGCTGAGGCAGGAGAATGGCGTGAACCCAGGAGGCAGAGCTTGCAGTGAGCCAAGATCGCACCACTGCACTCCAGCCAGAGCGACAGAGCGAGACTCCATCTCAAAAAAAAAAAAAAGATTGTGTCCAAACCCTGGGTTTTTTCCCCTGTTCCCTTTCCCTAATGCAAACCTGTTTTCTTGTGACTTTTCCTAAAAGTTAAGGTGAGTTAAATTCTAGCTATGTGACAATTACGAGTAGTTAAGCTCTGTTTAATTAGAATTTTGCAAGCACAAGGTCATAGAAAATAATAATTTATATCTTGGGGGACTGTAATGATCATATAATCCAAAAACCTCATTTCATAAATGAAAAAATGAACACGAACACCAAGACAGAAGTGATTTACTTAAGGCCACTCAATCAATTAGTAACAGAGTAAATATGTAAATCACATCTAACTACAGGTTGAATTTTTTTTTTACCCAGTGGGAATGAAATTAACAAATGACCTGGAAAGTTGTCCTATTGCTGTGGAGGAAGGACATGGTCATGTCCTCATGGCCCTCTATGTCTGTATGAAGACTTCAAATGCTAAGAGGTTTCAAATACCACCAACTCAAAAGAGATTAGAGACACCTTTACCCACAAAAACCATGTCTTTGAGGCCTTAGGCAACAAGGTGAAGTTTTTGGGCCCCTCTTTCTAGAATTGAGGGAAACGAAGATGTTGAACAAGATCCTTGTTTAGTAACAGAGTCTTGTCTATTCTGAGCACAGCTCGAGACCCTCTGTAGAGAGAACGGGGAGTAATGGAGGAAAAGATTCAACCTCACTGGTGGTCAGAGCTCCAGGAGTGAGGCTGGGCACAGAGCAATGACTGAGGTAGAGGGAAACTGGTCTCAGGATCTCATCTGGGGCTGGGCTGTGAAGCAAGGTTTGAAGCATCACAGCTAAAAGAACCAGTGAAGATTAAGAAGATCCGAGGAGAAAAAGCCCAAAAGATGTCCAGAGATGATGGGTTGCAGGAAGAGGAAGCCTTCCGAGGGCTGCCTGAGGATGAGCTCGTGGTGGATGCCAGGATGGCTGTCCTGCAGAGTCCAACAGGTGGAGCGGGAAGCCCTAGCTTGAGTTACCTCCTCTCATTCTTCCCACCCCACCCCTTCTTCCCCCACCTCGACCCCATCAGACTCAGCAGGATCTCCGTCCTTTGGGAAATAGTTTTAATTAGGCATGGGAAGAATTTTCCACAACACAGCTTCTGGCTCCACACATTTATTCTGTCTTCCTTCCCTTCCATTACTCTCATACTCCCCATGCCAGGTGCCCTAGGACATGGTGAAAATGATAGATGACCTTTGTCCTGCACCTTTGTACCACAATAGGGGACAAGTCCACCTAGCGGCTAGTAGGAGTATCCCTGCCATTACTGCCCCAGGACAGCAATCCCATTACAGGGTATATACCCAAAGGATTACAAATCATTCTACTATAAGGACACATGCACATGTATGTTTATTTCAGCACTATTCACAATAGCAAAAACTTGGAACCAACCCAAATGCCCATCAAAGAAAATGTAGCACATTTGTACACCATGTACACCATGGAATACTATGTAGCCATATAAAAGGATGAGTTCATGTCCTTTGCAGGGACATGGATGAAGCTGGAAGCCATCATTCTCAGCAAACTAACACAAGAATGGAAAACCAAACACTGCATGTTCTCACTCATAAGTGGGAGTTGAACTATGAGAATACATGGACACAGAGAGGGGAATATTACACACTGGGGCCTGTCGGGAGGTGGGGGGCTAGGGGAGAGATAGCATTAGGAGAAATACCTAATGTAGATGATGGGTGGATGGGTGCAGCAAACCACCATGCCATGTGTATACCTATGGAACAAACCTGCACGTTCTGCACATGTATCCCAGAATTTAAAATATAATAAAAAAGTTTTTAAAAACCCATACATAAAAATGATGACAAACAACCCTAACATACTCCAAGAAACCTGAACTCATGTATGCCCAACTCTATTGCCCTTTAGCCAGATCCCCAAAATGCCCGAGGCTGCTTCAAGGTCACCTAACTGGAAGGAAGGTGTGATGGAGGAAAGGTCGGGAGAAAAAGTGATCTTAACTGGTTGTGTTAAAATGGCTTACTTTTCCAAATTTTACAAAGACATATGAGCACTAAGTCCCCTCCTGTACAAGGAGTGAGGGCAGGGGGAGTGAGAGGGAGATTCGAAATCTTCAGTCTCATCAGCTTCACAGTAAATCCAGGCCTTAAATCTGGAAATGGCAGACCCGTTGATAAAGCTGAATACGTGCTCCCCCATTCCTCAGCAGGCTGGGTCACCTGACATCTGCACCATGGAGCAGATCTTCTTAAGTTTGTAGCCAGGGGATGGCAGTGGGGGTGGTCCCAGATAATCCTTAAAATGAATCCATATATTGCTGGGTTTGTCTGATGAAGTGGAGGAGGGTGAGGAACCAAGACCAGCAAATGTCTATATCCAGGGGTTGATTAGCATCATTGGGGAGGAGAGGAAAGAGTCTCATGTCGGTGTGGGAAGCTGGGAGAGGAGGGAGGAAAGTGTGGTGTTGCATACACATGTTCACACACACACACACACACACACACGTATACACATGCATATACACACACACCAACCAGTTCCAAACTCAGGTCTGGGCACTGTGGAGATGGGCTACAATGTGAAGCCGGAGCAGAGGATTTCTAAAGGACCTAGTAAGTCATGGGCACTCATGTCTTCACCCAGTCGAGCCCCAGTGGGCTAAGTGTGTGACAAAGTGGGGTAGTGGCCCCTCCATGTCTGAAGAGAATACAGCATGGCTCTGGCAGGATGAAGGCTGGCAGCAGTCAGAGGACATGGCCCTGAACATAAACCATGGTATTTCTGCAGGAGGTGATGGAGCAGGGGTAGGGAGAGGCAGCCCAGGAGGTCGTGCAGGCAGAAGACATCATCGGCGGGGCAGGGGTGGGGGAGCAAGAGTGAGAGAGGACACCACACAGTGACCTCGACTGGCACAGGTGACACATCTTTCCAGGACTCCCAGAATGGCTGGTGGGGCTCTATGGAGGACCGAGGCCATGTGTGAACAGATGGGAAAACTTAGTGAAGAACCTATTGTTGCCAATGAGGCCAGAGAGATTCAAGGTCCATTTCATGGACATCAGCATCTCAGCCTGCTTTGTAAGAACCCCATCTGAGCCATATTATTGATCTGAGTTTGAAGGCTAAAGAAGGATATGACGACCCTCTCCAGGCCCAACATTTAGGGGTGAAAGGGTCAGATTAGAATGAGATTCTACTTATTCATTTATTCCTTCACTCATTAAACATTTACTGAGCTTCCACTATGTGCCAGTCACTGTTGTGGGTGAAACAGAGAGTTCCAGCTGTTAGACTGCCAAGGAAATCAGCAATCGCCGAGTAAGGAATTGGATTGCTCCATCTCACTTGCAGCTGGTGTGCAAGCTGTGTCAGGAGGCAGCACCACTTAATGGTAAAGATTCTACACTCTGGAGCCAAACTGACATAGATTTAAACTCATAGCCCCCCCTTACCAGCTGTGAGAACCTAGGGAATCCAGTTAGTCTTGCTGAGCCTCTGGTGTTTTGGTCCTTACCTGTAAAATGGGAATAATAACAAGACATACTTCTTAGGTAAGCATGAGGATTAGAATGTAGAATCCACATAAGTGTTTAGCACCATTCCTGGTGCACACAAGGGCTTGGTAAGTGGGAGCTATTCATGTCCTATTCACATTATCATTCTTTCATGCTCCCCATTTGAAAGTTATACTGCAGTGCAGAGCTGTGAGCCAGACCAGCGCACATATGATTGAAGGAAAGAAGACATAGCCTTCAGCAAGCATCAGCAGGAGACAGTGCTTGGCCTCAGTGGCACCAGAGCCTGTTGACAGCAGGTGTGGGGATGTGGCAACCGGCTCCTGCACTGTAGAGAAGGAAATTGACAAATGCCATGAAGGAGCTAGAGAGCTGCACACATGAGCATGCAGATAACACCTTCTGGAGACTCTTGGGAAAACCGGAGGAGGGGGCATTTGGAGGGTGGCTTGGGGTTCCTGTGGTCACAGATGGGGCCAGAACCGAGAGCTGAGCTTTGTTGGCTTGTGTTTCTCCCTCCAGGTTGGAAGGTGGAAAACTGTGGCCTATCACAGAAGTACCCTCCTCTTATTAGTCCTGGGTAAGGAGGTGGCACTGACCTGGTCCTGAAGGATGAATAGGAGTTTGTCAGGTAGGACACCAAACTGTTTAGGGAGCCACCGCTGTCCTGCAGGAGAAGGAGGAGGGAAGGGAATGGAAAAGAAGTTGGAAAGTTAAATTGGAGCCGAATTGGGAAAAGCCTCCTATGCCAAACTCTACTCAATTTTGCAGGTTTGGGGCGGGAGGGTGCACTGGAATTTTATAAGCCAGAAATGGAAAGCAGATAGAGCAGTCAGGTATGCATCTTACTAAGGGTTCCCTATGGCAGCATGGAAAGTGGATTTTGTATGTGTTAGGGGTGGGAATTAGGGTGTGAGTAGTAATCAGAAAAAAGTCAAAGTTATCAACACTTTTGTGTACTGAGTGCTGCCAGCTGGCACATGAGGATGTGGTTTTTTCTTCTCTCTCCGCAGGTTTGCTAATCTCCTTTCTTTCTCCTCCTGCAGGGAGCTCCTGGTTCCTCTGATTCCTCCTCCTAAGAACACATAGACCAGACTGGTTTCTAGGTTTCCTAGAAGTCCAGAACAAGGCCACCCCTGAAACAGCTGTGTCTCAGAGAATAAAAAATCATTCAAACTATATAGAAGACAAGAACCATTCATTACCCAGAACCGTTCTAATACCCTAGATATCAGAGTCAGCTAGGTGTGAGCACCTGGGCCTAAGCCATGTATATAGGGGTAGAATGAGTAAGACACACTGATCTGAGAACCTGAGAAATGTTCCTCTATGCCCAACTTGATTCTCTTTATCAAAATGATTTTTCAATTGGGAGAGAAACAAGAAGAAACTACAACCTGGGCTCTTTGACTCTTGCTTTTTATATGACCAAAAGTGTCAGAAGGACATGGAGGCGGGGGTGAGCTGGGAGATGAATGCTTGTTGTTGGATGCACAGACCCTGAAGCTTCCCCACACCTGGCTCTGTAGAGCCTGCATCCCAAGCCAGTCCCACTCCACAGCCTTCTGCCTCCTTGCTGAGCCAGGCCATACCATGCTCCTTCTTGCTTCCCAGCTTGCCCAACACCCTCAGCCATACCTGAAATACCCTTCTTCCTCTGTCCTCCTCATCCCATCCATCCCTCAGGTCTGGATCACTCTTTACATCTTCCATTGGTTTCTCCTAATCAGCCCAGTCCTTACCAAAAATAACCACAGCAGTGAGGACAGTTATCCATGCTGAGCCCTGCCAGCTAGACACTGAGAGTGCTTCGCTCAGTGGTGCACTCATTCAACACACTGTCTGGATGCCCCAGGGGTGTGGCTGTGCACAGAACAGACGGGTCCCTAACTTCATGGTATCCTACAGTGCTTCCTGTCCTCACATGGGCCCTGGAGGCAGGCTGCCCTGCTCATTCCAGACACAAAATTCAGGTGCAGAGGGCCAGAGGACCATCTCCTGTGCTGTACTGATAATGACAGAGCAACCTTTAGATGCTGGTCAGTGTGACACACACTGCCAAACACTAAGACCCAGGGACATCTCCTACTGTGTGTGTAGCTAGCATCACGTCAGACCTGAAGCACCTCCCATATTTCCTTACTGTTTGGTGTGGGACGGATTTAGCTCCTTAACTAAATCGTTAACTAGGTTGTTCAAGGCCGGGCCCAATCTTGGGTGTCATTATTTCCTGTAACACCTAGAGCTATGCTGAGTCTAAAATACTTGGAGAGAGGGGCAAAGCAAGTCTTATCTGCCTTCCAAGCTCCTGTTTGTTTTTGCCCATAAATTCAGCCACAGAGGGAGGGCCAGGGGATCTTCTGGATACTGCAAAACCTGCAGGCTGCCCTGCTTGTCTCCAGCCCCCACTGTCTTCTAACCCTTTAAAGCCCTTCTAACGCAGTGGGGGCACGGCTGGTTCAGTTGCTACCCAGAATCTTCTAAATGTACTATGTAATCATGCATGTATTCTAAACATATTGTAGCATTCTTTTTTCTTCTCTCAAGTAAATAATAACAAGTCAATCATATAGCACTGATCTTGTGCCAGGCATTGCTCTAAGACAGGGGTTTTCATTTGGGCAGCATCAACATCACCTGCAGGCCTGTTAGAAACACCAACTAAAGGGCGTTCTCTGGGGCAGGGCCCTGTAATCTGTGTTTTCACCAGCCCTCCAGGTGATTCTGTGAGCACCAAAGTTAAGAATCCACTGCTCTAAAGGCCTTTCATGTATTCACTTGTTTCATTCTCATTCCAACCCTATGAAGTAAGTTCTCATGTGAAATTCTATTAATACTTTGTAGCTGGGGGAACTAAAGTACAGAGGTTTGTCCACTGCTCAAACTAGGATTCAAACCTGGACAGATGTACCTCAAATCCCTCAGTGGGGGCAAGAGGGCTTAACCTCAGGAAGTCAGGGGACCTCACATTGCATCTCTCTCACCCCTGGAAAAATATCTAGAGACAAGAAGCTGGTGGGCACAGGACAGGCCTCTGGGAGTCTAGTTGGGCAAGGACATGCCTGGCTTCCCGGAGGTCATGTGAGTCTGTGAACCGTGGTTGACCTCAAGGCAGGAAAGAACAATTTGACTAAGTGTCTGAAGGTGGTGCTGTGGAAAGAATAAAGCACTTTTCAAATCTTCCTCTGTCAGTCCCAGGTTGTTTGATAATGTGCTTCGCTCAGGATCTGACACAGTGATAGGGAGCTTGGTAGGACGCTGCCGGGGCCCCTGCCACAGAAAAGGTGGGGTTTATCTCAGACCAGGGGCCTCAGTTGTCCCATCACTGTAGAGCTATTTAATTTAAAGGAAAGTGGCTGAGAGGGCAGAAAGAGCATCCGGGAAACACCACCGCAAGGCTCTCAGGCCCAGCTGGGATTCTCCATCTGGGGTCCTTGGGGTGGAGTCGAGGATGGCCACCATAAAATGGTAACACATTCCTGCGGCTGATACCATGCAATTTTCTTCAAATGTATGCTTAAAGATTTTACTAGTTTTGTGGATTGGGGTAGAGAAGAGGAGAGAAGAGGCAGGGAGATTAAAAAAAAGAAAAAAACAAAGACAGACAGAAATAATAAAGATATGAAACTGATTGTGGTAAACTAAGTAGAGCAGGTATAAAGAGCTTTCATCTTGCTTCTTCTGTGCTGGTCCATCTCCTCTTCTCTAAGGAAAGGGAATTAACATTGCTGAGAACCTACAATGTGCTAGGTGCTCTCCACATACCCCCTTGCTCAGTCGACATTACCACCTCCAAGGCACGTATTATCATTGTACCCAATTTGCAGAAGATAGAAGAAACAAAACTAGTTCTCAAATGTCTTTCTGTTTATTGCCAACCCAACACTTTCAGCTATATCACATTATCTTGAAGGTGTCTTGATTCTTTTGGCTGCAAAACAAGTCCCTAGATATAACAATAAAGGATATTTTTAACATTTATGAAATGCCTCTTTCATTCTTCCCTTGTCCCTGCACTTCGTTCCTGTACTCTGTTCTCTGTTCTCATCTCATTGACACACGGACTTGTCAAATTAGTCAGTCCAGATGGGATTATTCATTTATTTATAAGGACATGAAATGGCGTTGTTTGTTTGGGGTGGGGAGAGGAAAGGATGCAAGGGCAGGTTCTCTGGCCCTGTCAAAAACTCACCACAATGATCAACCCTTACCTAAACCATGAGGTCATATATTCACTCACTGAAGGAATAGTTATGAATTTTAAAATTTTTGAAATAAATCCTGAAGTTCAACATGGTAGTTTAGGCCTACTTTTACCTCTCCTTCCTCCCCAATTCCACTGAAATAACAATAAATAAATGCAAAAGAATAAATTCATAACCAACATGAAAGGATCCAGCTGCAATCCAGAAAATTTTACAAATACCTGGACCTAAAGAAGATGGGATCATATCGATAGATAAAGCCGAGTGGAAAAATCTACATCCCAGAACCACATGCAGGGGAAGAACTGGCCTGGAGGCAGAGCCGCCCTTCCCAGCAAAGCCCTGCAGAGGCTCTCAGATCAGAGCCTTGGGGCCACAAGCAGGGATGGACTGTGGGGAGATTAATGAAAGGCCTTTCCAAGTTTCATAACTGCCCACCCTCCTCCTCAGAGAGCAACCAGCGGCCATGGCATTGGTCTGTGTGAAAAAAAAGAGTATCCATTTTGTCTTGGCTTTGGAAACATTCTTCCCCTCACTGTTCCCTGTTCAATGATATGGATTTGGTCATACTCCTTGGTTTGGCAGCATATGAAATTTTCATAAACAGAATACTTCACATTCATGTATTGCTTTTCTGTTTTCCAAATTAGCCTACAGACAAAACTTGGGGGACCTAGAATATAAATTGTATACACCAGAAGTAAAGGCAGAAGGAAATGTTACAGCTCAGAAAAGGGAGGTGGGAAGGTGGTGAGGGCCGGGGAGTGCGGGTGTGCTGTTGTCGGATATTCCAGCGCCTGCCTGTGTCAGGACGGTTCCAGGCCCAGTGAGGCATGGAGGAACCAAACAGATGTTCTCAGTCCTAGCAGCACCTCCATTCCCATCACAAGCCAATAGATTCCTCCTAACAGTTAACAAATCCCAAAGTGAAGATTTAAGTAGGTGGTTTAATACCTATAAAAGTAGCCACAAGAATGAATGAGGATAATAGCAGTGTGTACAAAAAGCCATGGAAGACATGAGACAGTGTAAAGTTGCTAAAAATCCGTGTCATATTAGGGGGGAGTGGATACAGTTTAAATAGGACAATTTCAAGAAATAGATTATAAAGGAATTATCTAAGGTTGTGGTGGGAATTACCAGAAGTAAAAAGACATGGCCAAGGAGTGTACATACAGGGCATGAGTTCAGAGCTGGGGCAGACAGACGTACTCTCCAATAGCCCTTGCCACATTTTGTTCATGTGTATGCATTACTGTTATAAATAAATTAAGGTAAATGATTAAAAAGCAACTTCACCTACCCCAGGAGGAATGTGAGGTGGATATTATCATTCCCATTCTCATTTTATATGTGAAGAAATAGTAGGCCGGGCACGGTGGCTCATGCCTATAATCTCAGCACTTTGGGAGGCCGAGGTGGGCGGATCACCTGAGGTTGGGAATTCAAAACCAACCTGACCAACACGGAGAAACCCTGTCTCTACTAAAAATACAAAATTAGCTGGGTGTGGTGGCACATGCCTGCAATACCAGCTACTTAGGAGGCTGAGGCAGGAGAATCACTTGAACCCAGGAGACGGAGGTTGCGATGAGCCGAGATCATGCCATTGCACTCCAGCCTGGGCAACAAGAGTGAAACTCTATCTCAAAAGAGAGAGAAAAGAAAGAAAGAAAGAAATAGTAGCCCAGCCCTGTTGTGTGATTAGAAACCAAGTCTCCTGATCATTGGCTTCAAATTCCGCCTGCACAACCCAAAACCTTCTGCTTTTGGATGCAGACTGACTAGGGTTGGAATGCTCAAGTGACTGCTGTGAACCTTGAGTAGCTCACTGTTCATCTTTGAAAATAGGGAGAATACAACTACTACCCCTCCCTGGGTTACGCTAATCACATAGCACAGGGCCTGGTACAAAACAGGCCCTCAAAAATGTCAGTTTCAGCCAGGCGTAGTGGCTCATGCCTGTAATTCCAGCATGTTGAGAAGCCAAGGTGGCTTGAGCCCAGGAACTCAAGACCAGCCTAGACAACCTGGAGAAATCCCATCTCTACTAAAAGTAGAAAAATTAGCTGGGCATAGTGGCACAGGCCTGTAGTCCCAGCTACTTGGGAGGCTGAAGTGGGTGGATGGTTTGAGTCCGGGTGATCAAGGCTGCAGTAAACAGAGATCTTGCTATGCACTCCAGACTGGGAAACAGAGTGAGATCCTGTCTCAAAAAAACAAAACAAAAAACAAACAAAAACTGTCAGTTTCCTCTCTTTATGTTTAGTTTTAAACCCATCCAAAATTTGGAACATTAATATCATTTGTTGATCAGGTTGTCTTTCTTCTCATTTCATGTGATGTATCACGAATTCTGACTAAATTGAAAGCAATTCATTCTTGGCCATATGAAAGGATTTGTCACAACTTAGCAAGGTAGAAAATGTCAAGTTTAAAACATGTGGCAGGAAGATGTGACTTCATGGACACACGCAATCAGTGGTCCAAGTAGGTGAGTGTTTATGGTTGTGGGGTGAGGGTTACTGGGAAGGGTTTTACTTTCAGTCCCCTGAATACCTGTTTCCCACTCACCACACTGAGAGGTCACCCTTAGAGTCACTCCTTTGCACCTGGAAGAATTGTGGATCTCCCTGGTTCCCTGTGAAAAAGTCTAAGTGTCACCAGGCATAGAAAAAGCAGCTGTCCAGCTTAGAGAACAGTATCCTGGGACTAGACCACTGGAGAACGGCCTGGGAACAGATAGGGGAGGAGAAAGAGGGAGGAAAACAGAGAAGCACTGAAGGAGAAGGCACCAGGGACAAGGGACAATTCCCCCAGCTCCACGGCTTTCTTCTGCTTGTTATAACCCATGAGAAGCAGAACATCCTCCCAAAGACACTGCATCATTGGCACACAGTATATGCTAGGTTGGCACTCTACTAATGCTTCACGGCATTTGCACATTTAATCATCACAACAATCCCATCAGGTTGTCACTATTATTCTTCCCATTTTACAGCTTAAGAAACTGAGACACAGAGAGGCTAAGTGTCATATCCAAGTCACACGGCTGTGTGACAGAGCCTGGAAATGAGCCCAAGAAGCTTGACTCCAATGTCAAACTCTGCACCACCACATTAGAAACACACTCCCCACGCAGAAACACACACACACACACACACACACACACACACACACACATACACTGCGGGAGGACTCTCAGGGAACTCGTGCTTTCACAGACTGCTAGGTGCCAAGTTCTGCTTTTTAGAGCCAGTGAGATAAGGAGAACTTGCTCTATTTCATGTAAGAAAGCTTATCTGTTACTAACATAGTAGATTAATCCTCTGTCAATCCAGAAGAAAGAACTAGACCTGAAGGGTGGAGCTTGTAGGAAGAAGACAGTAGTTCAACATAAGCAGTATAAAAAGAAGGGCTGCTGTGATAGGTAATGAGCTACCAGTCAGTGGACGTGTTTTTGGTTTGGCAGCTGCAGTCTAGGAATGAGCAGATGGTCTACATCCTGGGGACGAGATTGGAAGAGATGAGAACCAAAGCCCCTCCCAGCCCAGGCAGTCAATCTGAACACACTTCTCCAGACCTGCTGTTGCAAAGCAGTGTGCCGAATCAACAGGAGATGCAGGTTAAATAAAACCCGACCCAGCCTCTCAAAAGTTTACAATGCGATTCTCAGGTTTTCCAATATCATCTTCATAGAGTTCCTGGAGGAATTTAATAAAGTACAGTGAAGATTCATTCCTTTCATTTCCTAAGGGTAAGTCCGTTCTGACCTGCCCAATAACCCTTTCTCTTCTCTGTCTGCTTCTGGAGAGCACTGTGAGGAGTCAGTCTTATTTAAAAAAAAAAAAAAGTAAGAAAGAAAAAAAGAAAGACACATGTATGATATGTTCTACATCTTTGCCTCTGAAGAGGAAATGCTCTGTGTTACTGTAAATAATAATTTGCAGGTCAGTGAAGGTTGTTAAATGCCCCTGATACCTTTTCTCACTTCCCTCCAGACTCTCGTAATTACTATTGCTCTGAACCCAGCGGGCAAGATGCACATTTCTCTGTCCAGGAAATGACAGCAGCATTGTGGTACCCTCTTCTCACTTCGGGGAAAGACTGTGTATCTGCATATTGAGCCTGTCCAGAGTCCGTGTCAGAGCCGGGTATGTGCCTGCCTGGAAATAGCTGCATGGAAATGCAGGAAGTGGTTGCCCAAAAGACCTGAGGCTGCAGGTCATAGCCCCTGGGTTCTAAAGCTGGCTCTACCACAAGCTACGTGACCTCAGACAAGTCACAAAATCTTCTGGGACTCTGTTTCTTCATCCGTAAAGCCAAGAACACAGCACTTACCATGACTCATAAATACTAATATATAATGAGAATTCATTCTTTTATTCAATATCTCATTCAAACACATATGAATCATCACTAAGGACCAGGCACTGTTTTAGTCCCCGGGGGTGCAGTAGTAAACAAAACAGCGAAAGTCTCCCTCTCCCTGGAGTTCCACTGGGAGAAGCAGATAAAGAAATGAATAAACAAAACATGGGATTTCTAAGGGCTTTGGCAAAAAGCAAAGCCTAGAAGGGTTAGGAGGAGTGCTGAGGGAAACAAAGGGGCATCTCTAAGAGGGTGCCATTGAGATATAGGCTCAAAGGAGGTAAGAAGGTGAGCTGAGAGATCACTGGGGAAAGAGTAATCCAGGTAGTGGAGTAGCCAGTGCAAAGGCCCTGAGGCCAGAGTGGCTGGAGCAGAGCAACTGGGAGGGATGCAGACTGGATTCAGAAGGACATGGAATTGAATAGGGTAGGACTTGCAAGGCTTTGGGCTTCTCTGAGACAGGAGCCACTGGAGAGTGTTGAGCAGAGGAGTGACATAACCTGCCTGGGGTTTTAAAAGAATCTCTCCAGCTTCTGTGTTTAAAAAAAGAGAATCAAATAACGTATTTCCCAAAGTGTTTTGAAAAACACAAAAGTACAACATGAAAATGAAGCACAGTAAAAACTCAGTCCTCCAAGCTCCTCAGGAGAAAAGTTGTTCTGGAGACCAGGTGTGGTAGATTAAATACAGCCACAAGTTCGTCGTCACTTTCCCCACTGAGAGCTCAAATTTATTTCCCCTCCCTTCATCTGGTTTGTCCTGCAGCTGCTTATCAAATATGGCTAGAGTATTGCTGTGCCAAATCCAGGCCCAGCCTTTTAGGGGACTGGCAATTTCCTCTCTTTTCTGCTTGGAATTCTCACTCTTGGGACTGCTCTTCTCAGAACCCAGCTGCTATCCATGGAGAGGCCATGTGCAGGTACTCTGGGTGCAGCCCCAGGAGGGCTCCCAGACAACAGCCACCATCAACCACCAGCCATGTGAGGAAACGCTTTCAAGATGTTCCAGTTCAATTAAGCCCCCAGATGACTTTAGCCTCATCCAACATTCTGTGGGGCAGAAGAATCTCCCAGCTGAGCCCATTTAACCCATAGCATCATGAGACAGTAAAATATTTGTTATTATAAGCCACAATATTTTGGAGTGCTTTGTTATGCAGCAATAGATAACCAAAACTTCAGGGTTTTCTAGAGTTCAGAGTCTATCCAGTAAGGTATCAAAGCTTGAAAAGGAAAAATATTAACTATAATAAATGGAAAACATTCTAAAACGGAATATACAACTTCCTTCCTTCCTAAACAGAGTTTACCCACATTGATTAATCTTTCCTTGGTGATTCAAATGTATCCATGTGAACATCATCATATGTTTGTCTTGTTTTTAATGATGCAAAGATTCCCTGAGGGTCTATTGAAATGATTGGAGGTTTTTTCCTTATACTTACTGGTCCTGCACCTGTTTTCTTCCTTAGGTATTTTTAAAATGATTCCTCCTCCTTCATTTTTCTGTTTGTGCCTGTTTATGTCAGCTTCTCCTCATGCCTTTTCTAATTTGTCATATACATTTTGAGTGGAAGAAACTTTTTTTTTTTTTGAGACGGAGTCTCGCTCTGTCGCCCAGGCTGGAGTGCAGTGGCGCTATCTCGGCTCACTGCAAGCTCCGCCTCCCAGGTCTACGCCAGTCTCCTGCCTCAGCCTCCCAAGTAGCTGGGACTACAGGTGCCCGCCACCACGCCTGGCTAATTTTTTGTATTTTTCGTAGAGACGGGGTTTCACCTTGTTAGCCAGGATGGTCTTGATCTCCTGACCTCGTGATCCGCCCGCCTCGGCCTCCCAAAGTGCTGGGATTACAGGCGTGAGCCACCGTGCCCAGCCGAGTGGAAGAAACTTCTTAGAGTAATTTGAAAAGTATGAATAAACAGGCTTAGAGAAAGGGCCTAATTCTACAAAAGGGCATGACTTTTTGTTTGTGGATTTTGTGACAGCAGTTTTGCTTATAATCTAGTTCTTCCCAATATTCCATATGAATAGGGCTGCTGGATAACTGAGTTTAGAATGGGGGAGAAGTTTTTGTTATTCCTGTAAATGTATTTAGATACTAGTTCATAGAATCACAGAGCTGGAACAAACCTTCCAGAGATGTTTACATTCCACTCCCTCAATTTACAGATGAGACCCACAATATTTGTTTGACTTGTACAAAGTGAAAGAGTTAACACCAGCAGAAGCAGGATTAGAGCCCAGGCTTCTACGTCGCAGAGCAGTGTTCTTCTACCAGGTCCTTCTGAGCACAATTTGTCCTGTGATCTGTAAATCCCGAGTGAGGCGAGGAAGCCCAAGAAGTACATTCCTACGAGAGCTCATGAAGCATAGGAGAAAGCTCTGCTCATCTGTGCCACTTACCAGCCACATGATATTGGGCAAGCTGCTCTGGCTCTCTCAGCCTAATTTGTTCAGGATAGTGAGTTCCGATATCCAGGACTGTTATGAAAAATAAATAACACAGGCCAAGTACGAAGCGTGGTGTGTGGCACTCAATTATTATTCGTTTGATGATTGTCATCTTTCTGTTGTGCCTTCTATTAGTCTTAGCCCCTTAGAGCAGACAAAGTGTGAGGCTCGTTGGATTAAAGACTATACCAGCCTCTCCTTCTCCCCATAACCTTAACTACTTGATAGGAATAGTCCAGTCCCTAGACCCTTCCTTCTGTGGGTGGCATTGCCAAGGTTGTCTGGTGAAGGGTTCCACTAAGGTATGCATAACTTGTGGAGGTAGAAGAGGAGCTGTTGGGAGAGCCCAGCCCAAACAGAATCCAGCTTAGCTGATTCGCGTTTTGTTGTTATTTTTGTTGTTGTTGTTCTTGTTATTGTTGCTTGAGACAGAGTCTCGCTCTGTCACCCAGGCTAGAGAGCAGTGACGTGATCTTGGCTCACTGCAACCTCCGCCTCCCAGGTTCAAGCCATTCTCCTGCCTCAGCCGCCCGAGAAGCTGGGACTACAGGCATTTGCCACCATGCCCAGCTAATTTTTTGTATTTTTAGTAGAGACAGGGTTTCACCATGTTGGCCAGGCTGGCCTCGAACTCCTGACCTCAAGTGATCCACCCACCTCAGCCTCCCAAAGTGCTGGGATTACAGGCATGACCACCATGCCCGGCCTGATTCGTGTTTTGGGGTCCTACTGCTGGATTAGGTCTTGTCCCAGGATGGAGAAGAATGGTGGATCCCCAAACAGCAAATGTTTGAAGAAGGGACACAACCCTGAAGCCAGCAATGAGATGCAAATGCCTCCCTTCCTGCACTCCTCCTCCCACCGTCAGTGCTCTGAAGACTGTGAGGCCCCCAGTACTTGTTTTGGAGAGGTTTTAGTCAGTGCTCAGAGGAAAGGGGTGGAGGAGAAGAAGGCCAGTAAATCAATAACAGATCTTTCTTTCCATCAGCTGGTTTAAAGTATTGAGCCAATGTCAACCAATCTAGAATTTCTAAGTTGTAAATTTAAAAATTGAATAGTAAGATTTTTATCTGAGCTGCTTTGTGAAAGCCACTATTCAGAGTCCAGTTTATCACACTCCTCACGTAGTCTGAGCTAAGGTCTGGGGTCATGCCAGTCTAGGGAATTCAGTGAGAAGGTTTTCATTTCTACCTGGCTCAGGCTGTGGGGCTTGGATATGGCACTTCTACTGGATCTTTGTGATTCTCCTCCAACTTGTTTCCCTCAACAGATTTCCTGGACTGTGAACTGATCATGCAGAAATATTCAGAGCAATGAAGGACACTGCAGGGCCCTGAATAACCTCATCGTCCAGGATTAAAGAGTCAGTCGACATCACATATTCAGCACTATACTAGGCACTGTGGAAAATAACAATGATGTCAGCAACAACAATAATAGTAATGACAATGAATGTTTATTGAGCACCTACTATATGCCAGGCACTCAACTAGATACTTTTCCTAGATTATTTCTGAGTCTTCCAAAAATTGGATAAAGTGGTTGTCATTCCCTCTGTTTTATACACAAATAAATGAAGACTTAAAGAAGTTAGATAAGTTGCTCAAAGTTCTACAAGCAGTGAGAATAAGGACCTATATATGATAATTTCCTTGTCCTTGAAGAGTTTTAGGAAACACCATCTCCCATCTGTTATCCAAGAATATTCTCTTGCTTCTAGTCTCACATCAACATTCATTCAGTCAATAAGTTTTTATTTAGCGCTTAGTATGTGTATCCGCAAATACCACCTTGACAACAGAGAGAAAATACACAGAACAATTATTCACTCAAAGCTGGGGAATGTAATGAAAGGTCAGAGACAGAAATCAGTGTGGGCTGGAGAAGTAGGGAAAGGTTTTATGGAGGAGTGGGACTGGGGTTGGGTCTTGAAGGATAAAAGAATTATTCAAAGAGCATCCCTGGCCAGGCGAACAGGATAGGCAATGGCACTGGGGCATGAATAAGCATGACAGGGGGAAGTACATTGGGAGGACACAGAAATGTCATAAGTGGAAGAAAGAAACTATTCAGATGCCCTATGGGGATTGGACAAGAGGATGGCATTCATCTAGGAATTTATTTGGGCTATTGCAAATGATAATCCAATGCTTCAAGTTTCTTATTACCTGAAGATATGGAGTACATAAAAATGATGAATGAAAACAAACAATATTATTTTGCAGTAACATTTAAATTACTATCTCTTCTATAAGAGAAGCAGTCTACCAAGTTAAGGAGTGGTTAGGAAGATTAGGAAAGTGTTTCTGTCCCTCACTGAGAATTAAACTTTTTTTGTTTGTTTGTTTGTTTGTTTGTTTGTTTGTTATGCAGTCTTGCTCTGTCTCTCAGGCTGGAGTGCAGTGGCGCGATCTCGGCTCACTGCAAGCTCCGCCTCCCGGGTTCACGCCATTCTGCCTCACGCCATTCTCCTGCCTCAGCCTCCAGAGTAGCTGGGACTACAGGCGCCTGCCACCATGCCCATCTAATTTTTTTTGTATTTTTAGTAGAGAGGGGGTTTCACCGTGTTAGCCAGGATGGTCTTGATCTCCTGACCTGGTGATCTGCCCACCTCAGCCTCCCAAATTGCTGGGATTACAGGCGTGAGCCACCGCGCCAGGCCAAGAATTAAACTTTGTCCTCCAAAGATTCGTGTGTGTGTGTGTGTGTGTGTGTGTGTATTTGTTCTAAAAATACCCCCAGAAAACTAGAAAAATAAGAAAGTGTAACTCCTCCTCACCCTGATGTAACAGTCTCAGTGGGGACCACATTTATTGCGTCCATACCCCTCGTGGATTAGTCTAAAAGTCTTGGAAGGTCAAAGACTACCATGGCTGCTATCCTACTTCCCTCCAGTAACCTCCCAAGGGGGCAGATGATTCCACATTGAATAAATCCAATTTAGGGGAAAACTCCTGTAGGGAAAAGGATGGATCCTATGGTAAGAGAAGTTTCTATAGGTAGAGTGGCATTTCCCAACAATGTAGAAATTTACACAACAGAAGTAAAAAGAAGAAAGTACTCCTGAAAAGAAGCAGTGACTTGAGGACAAAGACAGAGGAGCAAGACTGCAAACTGGGAACACCTTCAAGGGAACCCTTCTAGGATGATTTAACTTCTTAGGTATCCTTGCTCTAGGAAAATTAGATACAGGTTAAAATTATTTTCTTTTGTGGCAGAGACTGTTAGCTGTCCACCTAGTGCTTCCTTTCCATTATACAAATTTCCCTCTGAGAAATGACTGCTCAACCAGGTGTCTCATTTCCAAGCCCCCTTGCATCTAAGTGGGGCCATGTGGAGTGTCGTGTGGAGTCTTCTAGGGCCCCGACTGCCATGGGCATGAAAAGGTCTTTTTCCTTCAAATCCTCTTGCTTCTTCACAGGAAATCTATTCATAAGAACATTTCAATCAGCAGGATAATAATAATAACTATGCTAAAATTAATAACTTATAGTTTGCTCACATGCACGATCCACAAACCCTGTAAGGTGGCCATGATATCACCTACTTTTGTCCCCATTTTAGAAAGGAGGAAACTGAGATTCGTGTCTTATCAAAATCTGGTAAGTGTTAGAGCTGTAAGAAGCTAACACGCCTCTGGATAGATGCTCCCTAAAAGAGAGTTGGTGGGTCTTTCCTAGGGAAATTGCTGTGCTCTGCTCTATGTCACTGCCACTGCTTCCTCACCTTCCGTCCAGTTGCTCCCGTTAGAAATTGCTACCATTTTCACACCCAAATAGGCAAAAGACCAAGAAGGAGACCTTGATTCCAGTGGTTTAATGTTGAATCTCAAAGTGATCATTGAAAATGTAGAAAACAGTTCAAACTAAAGTCAAAATGTTGCGGTAGTGAGCTAAGTCTCTTAACATAGGAATCTTTGCGCATGTCAGTTGTCCAGCTCTAAAAAGTGGAGGCACAGAGTTCCATTGCCTCTAACATTACCTTTATTCAATCAGTTGATAGATGGGTTTAGAGCAGTGTCTCTTGATCTTTCATTATTAGACCCCTCTAAAAAGTCTTTTTAGATATTTCCCCCAATATCCCCATGAAAATTTAATGGCATAGATATACTATATATTTATTTATGTACTATGGCCCTTTGAAGGGTCACAAACCATTGCCTTAAGTTTTTTTCACATCCTCACCCCCTGAATTAATTTGCACCCCATAAGGGCATTGTCACCTCCTCTCCTGCATTGACATTTCACAGTGTAGAGCATTTGCTTTGAGTGAGGGATATAAAGTGAGGAAATTGATCAGACCCTTGCCCTCAAGAGCATACACTCCAGCATGAAGTGGGCTTTGTCTTACATCATCAACAACCCTAGGAAAGGAGAGAAGCCAGAGGACCTGGGCTAATTTCTGCGTAAACCACCAAAGGTGATTTTAAAACCCTTCTCAATCCAGGAGTTTAGTAGCATTAGATTGGGTTTCAGTTCTGAGCCATCATCAGTGGGGGCTCTACATACAGAAAAACTGGCAAAGACCCGAGGTCTATGTGGAAATATGGTTGGGAGGCATTCACCACACATTTATGGCATGAAGAATAATTTTTGCTATTAAAAAACTGTTTATAATGAAACACAAGACAGAATGGAACAAATTCCTCCAAAAAATGAAAAATGTTTTTTTTTCAATCACTTCTATTGAAAAACCATTCAGCCGGATTTAAATAGCCAATTCTACTCAAGATAATGTTTCAGTTTCTTTAACAAGGGAAAGAATTTGAAGCCGAAAAGCCAACTGCTACTTCATTTCTTTAATGAAAATCCCCTCGAATGCTATGATCTACTCAATCCTAGGCTCATAGGTTGAGTCACAAAGAAGTAACAAATTCTAAGAAAGGGACTGAGTGGGGAGTAATTCCATTCCACATTAGCACCTTAGAGCAGTACTACTTCAGTGCTTCTGGTGGGCGTGAGGGAGAAAATTAAACATAAGCCACACTCCTTCATTCAGCAAGTATTTATTAAGTGCTACTATGTGCCAGGCACCATGTGAGATGTTTAACAACCACAAAAAGAAGCCCATTAGGGAAAGATTTAGGACTTCTCTAGCATCCAGAGCAAGCTTAGCTTAGTACTTTACACTTGGGAGTTTCTAAATATATTATTAGAAAATTCTTACATAAAAGCAGGAGACTCAGGTCCTAGATGTACTTCGGAGTTTAGCTGTGTGGCCCTTTGTCAGTTACCTAATGTCTCTTGGGCATGATCTATTCATCTGAAAATTAGGGGACTATTCTAGATAGAGGTTCTCAACTATGGCTGTCACCCAGGGTACTTCAAGGAAATACTGATGCTTGGGGCCCTCCCATCTAAGACCTACTGACTCAGACTCTCTGGAGGTGGGGCTGGAGGGTAGGTATTTTTTAAAAGCTCTCCCAGCTGTACCTCCTTTGATAAAACTAAAGATAAAACCCTAGATAGAGGCACATCTGAAAACAAGATGGCAGCTCTGACTTCCTGACCACTCCGGAAATTCTCAAAGTAAGAGAAACAGGGCAAGATTTGCCTCCAGTACTTCCTGTTTTAGCATATTTATGCTTTTCTTCCTCCTTTCCCCCATTACCATCTGTTTCCTGATTCCCTTTCTCTCCTGACCCATTCGCTATGGCTTAGCACTTAGTATACTTTTCTTTCTCTTTTGGCAACACGTATGGTAGCATTCATTTGCAGCTAAAAAAGAATTCATCTCCAGAGTTCCTCCTCTCAGGAAAGAAGACATATAACAGTAAAATGAAAGGTTCAATAACACTGAGAACATCATCACAAGCTTCAGGCAAAATAGGTTGAGACACTTCAGGAGCCATACTGAAATCAAACCATGTAGAATACTACCTTCTCTGGCTATGTGTAAGCATCATATGCACTTGATCCCTAGTGGAAAATTAGACAAAAATTCTCCAAGATTTAACCTAAAATGCTAAAAAAAAAAAAAAAAGTGGAATGGATTGAGAAGTCTTCTGGTCAAAAACTGCCACCCAGTGTTCAGATACCCAGGCCCATCAGATAATTTACTTGATATTTTCCAATTTGTGGATACGCCTCTTTTAAAAAATGGAAATTCCATTAAATTAAAATATCTGTTAAATTATTTCCATACATTGAAAACCCCATGTGCCTCTATAAAGTCCAGTTGTTTTAATTACCTGAAGACACGGACACAGATTTCTAACTTATATCCACAAGAACTTATATTCTTGAACATAGAAGGTATTCAACTAATGTTCCCTTCCTTTTCTTATGAAAGAAGTATATTTTACATTTTACATTGCTAAAGTAAACACAAGACTTTTTTCTTCACTGACTTTCTTTCAGCCCCCACAAACCAAAAACCCTTCAAGGGAAGACAAGGATTCCTACTCAACTTTTGATTTATATCACTAAGCAGACTGTTTGTCATTGCAGTGAATGGATCAATTAATGAATGAATGACTCCCTCAGGGAAGACTTCCTAATTTTTTTATTGTATAAACCATCCTTCCTTCTTATTCCCAAACATGTACTTTTTCCCACCACAAGAAGACTTGTACTACTTCAAGATTAAGTAACCCTATGGTCATACCTAAATGCCAACCACACTATCTGCACTGTGCCCAAATGCCATCCTCCCTGCCCTTCTCAGGTACCCATGAAGTTGTCACCTATGGTGATGGTGTGGCAGCCTATGATATCATTATGAAGAGCTTTCTACTCTGGGCATCCTATCTGGCCACATGAAAGTTCCCTGTAGTCTCAGTTGAGAGAAGGTTAGTAATTCACTTAGGGCTCATTCACAAAGCTGTTTTTGACTTTTATTCTGAAATAATTATATATTCGCAGGAAGCTGTAGAAATGTGCAGCTTTCTTCACCCACACATTCTTCACCAAATTTCCTCCAATTCACCAAACTAGTATGAAGTTGGCAGAATAACTTTTGCTCATGTATGTTTATGTGAAGGAACGGGAAACAGGATGAACAACCATCCTGGTTTGCCCAGAACTGAGGAGGCTCCTAGAATATGGGACTTTCAGTATTAAAATGAGACAGTTCCAAGCAAACTGGGAAGAAGTGGTCATACAAACACCATGGAAACATCCATATAAACTTGCTTAGCAAGTCATATTTGCTAGGGATAGAGCTCCATTGCTCTTTTTGGGCCTCCTCTAAAACTTTCTCCTAATGATCTCACTGTACTCCTACCTATTTAATTTCTCCTTCTGTTTGCAGGCCCTGTCCCCTCAATACTTAGATCTATCTTCCCCCCAGAGCCCTGTTTTAGAATTATACTCTCATGCTTTCCTGAGCCCCTCTTTGGCTACCAAAATTTCCATTTGTCCCAGTGCAGTGAAAATAGCCCCAGACAGGGCAGAAGTGACAAAGGTTCTCATCTCTCTCCTACCACCAATTGACTGATTGACTTTGTGCAAACCATCTTCTAGCCCTGGACTTTTTACTCAGAAAATAAGGATGCTGGTCTAAAACAAGCTTTCTCACCCTCGGCACTACTGACATTCGTGACCCAATAATTATTTGTTGTGGGAGCCGTCATGTGTGTTGTTTGTACAACGTGTTAGCAGCATCCTTGATTTCTGCCCAGTAGATGCCAGGATCATCCCTAAGTTGTGACAAACAAACATGTCCCCAGACATTACCGAATATCACCTGTGGGGTAAAATACCCCTGGTTGAGGACTGGTCTACATTATTTTTAGTCACTTCCAGTTCTAAAAACATTTGATTAAATCAATTCCAAGTAAATTATGCATGATTAATAGTTTCCCCTCAGCTTCCCAAGAATATTTGCATTTTCCAAATAGTACCTATTTGGAAAAAAGTCTAGAAGAATCTTTGGCAAAATATTAAAAGCAGCCCTTTCTATGGTGGGGTCACAGAGGTTTAAATGTTCTTTCATTCCTCCTCCTCCTCCTCCTCCTCCTCCTTTTCATTTTTTGGTTTAATATCTACGTGATTAATCCATTACTTGAGTTCTTTTTTTTAATGGATGTTTAAAATACAAATGAAATCAGTTTGTGCTATTCAAACCCAGCACTAAGAAACATGAGTTTAAACAGAAGATATTACAGTGAAAACAGGGCCTTACAAAGTCACGTCATTTTGAGCTATTTAAACCTTTTCACATAGTTGTATTTATTATATACTATGAAATTCTTATGATGTATTTACACAAATCATATTGTTTCAGCAAACAACGAGTTTTGAAAATACCTTTCCTACTAAAAGCAACCCAGTTCAGGGCACCTCAGCTGGAATTAACCAAACCTCATCACTTCTCACCTCCCAGAAACAATCAACCTAAGGAGGAATCAGCCTCTGACACTCAGCCTGTCTGGCTGAGAGAGTCTTAGGGGATGAATTCTTGGAAAAACCTAAAAGCACTTTCAAAAGCTTGCGAATTATTCACTCCATACAACATGCTAAATATTTGATTGAACCATATGAAATTGTCAATAGTTGACTGTTTCTAACCTACAAAAATTTAGATTTCATATGATTTCCCCTAGTAATATTCAGGTAATTCATCACTGAATTACCATTCAGTAATGGTCAAATAGGTTAAGAAACCCAACCATCCATTGCAGTTATCCTGCCAGGTGCTTTGACATAGGAAGTTGGCGAAAATGTAGAAAGAAGGGTATGGAGCCAAGTCTTGCAGGTCTCATGGTCTGACCAGACCCATGATGTCACCAAGAGGAAAAGGCTAAAAAAAATAGTGGCTCTGCCCTGTGCAATGTGCAAGCTCTTGAGGGAAGGGACCGGGTGCTATTATTCAGGTCTGTGTGTCGCACTTTGTGTTTCTCACACTGCTTTATGCACAGGAAGGACCTGAGTGTTACTGTTTAATGGTTACGGGAGTAGGGACATCTAAAGCATATTGCATAATAAAATGATTTATTCTGACCTTCATTCATAGATTCCTTCTTCAAAAGTGTATCTATTACCTAGAATTTGCAAAGAAGAATGCTACACAATGTGGTTGGTTCAATAATTTTGTCCCAGCTTTCACGCAATTTCTAGACTATGCAAATTGGACCTGAAGAAGTGGTTTCAACACTAGAATCCAAGCGAGACATGGTTCCACGTGAATGGCTTTATCATTGAAATAAGTGAACTGGGGAAACGCCTTTGAAGTTATGTTCATGACCCCAGTTCCTCTGACAAACTACAATGCACTGTTAAAATGAAGAAAAAAGTCTCACTGGAAGGGAAAAATAAGTTCACTTCATTAATGATTAAATCTTATGCTTAGCAACTTCTTTATGTACTCTCAAAACCATGAATTTGGTCCTATTGTCAAAACTACACATTAGCAGTAAATATTCCACAAATACTTCAATCTACTGAAGTCAAAATTGAAGCCATGAGGGAGGCAAATTATAAATTTTTTGTATTTTTTGGGGGGTGCATTTTCCCTTTTAAAGCATTTATGACTTATGAACAAAATTGACTTGAATCAGGCCTTCCCACTGGTAGAAAGCAAATTAGAGTCATTCCAAATGACCAAAGCTATTAGCTTTGACTTGAGCTCAATAGAATAAATAAGTCATTTTTCAAGGGTGTCTTAGGCCGTTCTTGCTGCTATATAACAAAGCCATAAACTGGGTAGATCACAAACATCAGAAATTGATTTTTCATGGTCCTGTAGGCTGGAAGTTCAAGATCAAGGTACTAGCAGATTTGGGGTCTGAGGTCCCACTATCTGGTTCATCAATGGCACCTTCTCCATGTGTTCTCACATGGTGGAAGGGGCAAGCAAGCTCTCTGAGGTCTCTTTTATAAGGGCACTAATCCCATTCATGAGGGCTCCACCATCATGACCTAGTCACCTTCCAAAGGCCCCATATCCTATTACCACCACCCTGGGGATTAGAATTTCAACATGTGAATTTTGGGGAGATACAAACATTCAGACCACAGGAAAGGGGAGGCTGGTCTTCCATTTTCTATAAGAATTTCACCAAAATGCTCAAAGTCTGAAAATCTCACATGTTTTGATCATTTTCTTGTTTTGCCCTGACATTTGCATTGTTAATCACTTCTTCAAACATGGTTGACTGGCTTTAAGTGACTGCCAGAATTTGAGCAGGACCATTTATAAGAGGCACAACCACACATCAGCATGTGGTCCTGCTTCTTGGAACCTGCTGACTCTCATAGTTATCATGATGGAAAAACCTCTAGCTGGAGCTCGGTTCCATCCTCTCTTCCTAAGACAGCATGGCCTACCTAGCTTACTTTTTAAAATTCCTCTTTAGGTATCCAAGATCTCCAGAGAAAAAGAAGACTACTGGGGGGTGGTAGGAGGGTCAGGACAGAGCAAAGGTCAAGAGAGCTCACAGCCCACCTTTCTGCCTCCTATGTCACCTAGGGCCAGTCATGCTCCTCCTGACCTCATCTACCAGTCACAGAAAGTATACTAGATAACCTGAAGTTGTTTTAAATTTTAATAATCTGTAATTCAATGGCCAGTTATGAAAAAAGTATGCCTCTTTTTTTTCTGCTATCCCTTCTTCCCTTCTCTCTCTCCCTCCCTCTTCTCTATACCTCTCTGTCTCCCCCTTTTTCTCCCCACCTCCTCCCCCCGTCACTCTCTCTCCTCCTCTTTTTCTCTCCCCCTCTCTCTTTCCCCCTCCCTTCTCTCTTTCTCCCCCTCTCTCTCTCCTTCTCTCTCTGTCTCTCTCTCTCTCCCCCCCACCTTCCTCTCTTCTCTCTCTCTCTCTCCCCCCCACCTTCCTCTCTTCTCTCTCTCTCTCTCTCTCTCTCTCTCTCCTGGCAAATGCTTCCCAGCAGCCAAATAGAAGTCATTACCAGAAGCACCGCAGCTAAACAGAGGGAAATGTTTAGGTAAGCATTATAATGGGCATGGAAATAAAGAGACCACAATTCAAAGCATAAGTCATCATAGATGAGAATGCACATGTTTGGGGCTAGTTTTATGAGAAATGAACGGGATGATGCTGCGCTGGCGAATCCCTGGGCTTGTGTTTTCTTAATGCCAGGAGTGATTTATTTTCTGGTAAACAGTTTTGCTCAAGTAGGGCATCCAATTACTACAAACCTTGTTTGGTATAAAAACTAACTGCATAGAAAAATATTGCCTTAGCAAGGTTTAACTGGTTGTTAATCCAAACATGTGGCAGAGCCCGAATTCCACGGCTCAAAATATCCTCCTGATTCTCAGCAGCATCCGAACGTCCAGAGATCATAATCATCACTCTCAATGAGGCATGACTCAGAGGTAGCGTATGGAAAGAGGACATTTCCAGAAAAACCATGGTATGGAAACCAAGCCTGCTGGGAGAGGCAAGGCCTCCCTTAGGTAAAAGTTCTGCTCTGCTCCTTTGAAGTGTGAGGTTGGGTTGCTTCGGGAGAATGTTAAGAAAGATGAAAAAAACTTCTAAAATCTTCCTTTCCACACAAATCTCTTCACATACAGCTCTGTTCCCTGGGATGTTTCATCACCTTAAGAAATATATTTAAAACAGACATAGTAAGAGTATCCTTTTATAAGTAAAGCAAAGCACCAGACTTTTATTTTTCACACACAAAAAAATTTTAATTGCCTCCTTCAAATTCTTAGGGTTTACCTCTAGCATCCATAAGACTTAATTGCCATACTTGAGATATTTTGCTTTCAAGCAAAAAAAAAAAGCTTGAAAGAACTTAAGAGAGAAAGAAAAAGAAAGGAAAATGAAAGAAAGAGGGGGAGAGAGAGAGGAATAAATCTGCTCATCAAGAAAATTTAGCTTTGTGTCAAAAATATGTCTCAAAATGAGAAAGGGAGGAGATAAGTTTAATATCCAAATCTTCCTGTTTCCCACCTCTTTTTCCATGGGGTTTCCTGCTGTGCTAATAGTTTTCAGTTGTCTCTAAGAGGTGTCCGGTGACCATGTATTCTGAGTACTGCAAATGCATACTTTGCCTGCATGTCCTGGAGGAGTTGTTTAAAATACTTTTCCTATTTCAAGGTGGCAGTTGGCAGTCAGAAAGATCCTAAACGACTTTGGAGCAATTTGAGTCAAAAGGAACGTGAAGTGTCAGCTTACCCCAGCACACAGACGCAGCAGCCCTGCCACAGGGCAGCAGGCTCCTGGCTCTGCACACTGGATTCCCTGCCACAGGCAATACACTCAACTCAAAGAATCATGGCGCACCAGGAGACTTGGCCTACAGAATCATTGGCTCCGCCATCCCTCTGCTGGCTAGCAGGCAGATAACAAAACCATCCCACCGCATTGATTCATGCAGATCACATTAATTTAAGAATTCCAAAGATGGGGATTTCATAATCCTCCTTGGTTGTTCATTCCAGTCTCGCAACCCTATCAAACAAGACCTTCTTCATCTCTCACCCTAATCTCCCCTGATGCAATTCTAGCCTCTCAGTTTTTTTCTGTCTTCACTAGAAATGAAAAACAGATGGACACCATCTTCTGCATAATAACCCGCCATAAACTGGGAGACCATTATTAAATCAACCGATCAACCGGGTCCTTGTCTTCTCCAGGTTAAACGACGCCAATGCCTTCAGCTTTCCCTCATAGTTGCTGGTTTCCAATTCATTATTTTCATGACTCTGTGTCACTCAAATTGTAGAGGCATGAACTCAAAATTTTATGAGGATTTGACTAATACTAACTAAGTGCGTGTGTGTGTGAGTTTGTGTATGTTCGTGTAGGAGGGAGGTTTAGCTTACAGTTCCAACAAGTTAATTTTTTTAACTTTTTTCTTTGTGAAGGATATCAAAGAGTTTATATAACATACAAGCACAGTTTAAAAAAAAAACAAAATAAAATGAGAGCACAAGCACCCACCACAAGTTATTTTTTCTATTAAAACTGACCTTGTGTTTGATTTTGCTTTATTTGAGAGGAGGTGGAGGGTGATTACGTTTAAAATCACATTTATATTTGGATTTCACTGATTAGATTTTAAACCAATGATACTTTTTAAACTCTTACACACATGTTTGTTATAGCCTCCTTCAAATCTGACAAAATTTTGCTGAGGCATCAAAATTTTATAAGTCGGCCCATTCTAAAAAGTCCCAAACTACATCAAAAAGTCTTTAAAAGGGGGAGTGTTTCCAAGGAGCCAAGTTTATTAAGAGTCTAGTTCTCTATTATTAAAATATTCATGTCTGAGCTAAAACAATGTTTTCATCAGGAAATGTCAGGAAACAGGCCATTTAATCATGTTTCTCTCAGATGATATTTGATGGTATCATTCCCATCATTCAAACAAACTGCCAAGAAGCAGATGTGCCTGGGATCCAAGCGAGTTAGAGATTCAAACCTCCCTAGAGTTATTGTCATGAATTTTCTACTTCATATCAGTCCAAAAGATACCACTTCATGAAAACATCTGAAATTACTAGCACTAACCAATCACTTTCATTTTGTATGTTTTAGGGAAAAATATGTTAATGAGGTGCCATTATGTCATTGATCCATAGCTTACCATTTATAGTCCATCTGAATCTCTGCTTGAGTCAAAAGCCAAAGAGCTTCCTGGAGATAAAGCCATCATTTTCAGTTCAAAGATTTGCAAGTGCTTGTTCTCAAGAGCCTGATATTCCTACGTCTCTCATCACAGAGGGCCTATCCCATGTCTAATTGCAGAAAAGGCCTCAGTTTACCCTTGGCTCTACTTCCAGAGCTCTTGGTTGTCAACTTTTCATGTTGGAGAAAAGAATCGGAAGTAAAAGCTATGCTGCAACCCTCCCTGTGTCTATTTTTTTTTCTCTAGCAGAATGAGGTTATTTCTTGCTTGTTTTTGTTTTGTTTTGATTTTGTTTTTCCATTTAACCTCCCCTGCTTGCTGATTCACTCTTGTGGCTGAGACTGCACCTAATTTGCTTTGTGTTTACAGGTGCTTCTCTCGGGACTTGATCAAGGCTTGTGACTTGGTCACAAACTTATTTTTGTTTCTTTCAAGATTCCAGACCCAAACATTGAAACCGTTTTTGAATACAGACCTCAGTTGGCTTCATCACACATTCCCAGGAAGCTGTGCCCTGTTTGCTTCCTGCATCCAGTCCCTTTATCCAATACCCACCCTTTCCCTTGGCTTCTGGGGAAACATTTTAGAAACCATCTCCATGCTTCCTGAGAATATATAAAGACTATTTGTTTCCATTTTTTTCCTAGCTAATGCCCACATTTTATTCTTATTCCCATTGCTAACACTGAGAAACACTCAGGATTTTCTTTTTTCCCTCCTTGGTAGCAACTTCCCTGTGGACATTTCCTGCAAGAGTCTTGCTCCACCTGTCAGAACCAATGCCAGATTACTTCCCATCTTTATAATGCTGCAGGGTTAGAAACAGGGCTGGGCCCACCAGCAGACTCAGTACAAGATCCAAGTTAGGGTTGTGTTGGGCTACCTATCCTGGAAAAGAAAACCTTGTCTATTAGGTCCATCTGCCTGACACCATCCTGCAGTTTCAGGCTGGTCTTTTAAGAGGGAAAGGGGTGAAAAAGAGAAAAAATAATATAACAAAACTGATCTCTGCACTACCCATGGAGTCATTAATGTGGTTTCTAGCAAACTGCTCATAAAATTCATAGCAGCAGCTAATTGCTACCATGTTCTTCCTCATATACTCCCATATTAAATTTGAAAGAAAGAAAGAAAAGCCCTTTCAAAGCCATATTAATCCATGCATAGCAGTGGAATGCATGATCTAAAGTGAGCCTTTCCTATCACCACAGCTATGTGGGCTAGCTGTCAAATGGTGGATTTCATGTCACTCACAACACAATGAACAATGCCTTTGACTGCCGCTGGCTCTGCCTCGGCCCAGCTCCCTTTACCCAGGCGGCACTAACCAGCACAGAGTGCCGTGTGAGTGCACACATTTGAATGTCAGTGTATCAGCCTCCAAGCCGTCTCCAGGGAATTCAAGCACAATCTTGGCATATATCTTTCTGTTTCTGCCTCCATCCCATATACACATTTGCTCGCAAGTCCGCAGCGGAAGAGTTGTGGCCAGCGGCCAAACTTCAGCTGCTGCCTTACCCTCCATGAAGATATTTCACTACATAAAGCCATGCAATATGCTAAGACCAGCCTTGCCTCAAGAAAGCTCTTGTAAGGACTTACAGAACCACAAACTCAACAAGTCTATCATACTTTTTGAAACTCTTTCTAGTAGAAGGCTTCCTTTGGAATTAATTATTCCAAGCATTCATCTGGACTGGGCTGCTCCTCAGCTGGTCTGAGCTTATGTGGATGCATTGGTTGCCTCTGCTCAGCTTCTGTTTTGATTGGACAGGCTATTGATAGCATGCTGATTGGAGGTGGCACCCGTTCCATTTGATCTTGGCATCCCTTCTGATTGTCCAAACCAGTGTCAAACCGATTGTTGCATATTGTTAAAATGTATTAAATGAAATAAGTTTAGTCAAGAAACCAATATGTTCAAACAACATACCAGAATAGCTGGGTAACAACTAGTCAAAGACATTCCAGGGTCTGCAATGAGCATTTAATTTCAGAAGGTCCTGCTGCAGTATGAAAATCTGACTCTCTCCCAGGTATATCAGGGATGTCATTGCAGAATCACTACAGATTACTCTTTCTTTTCTCCATCCACCCTGAGGGTTAAGCAGGTAAGCTACAAAAAACTGATGTAGGTCTTCCTAGTGGAGAAAGAGAGCATACAGCATCTTTCTGGAGGTACTATAACTATTTCTTCTGCCTCAGCCTCATGCCCTGTAGGAACTGAACACCCTTCATTAACACCTCAGACCTACTGTAGACCTGAGCCAGCTGAAGCCGGGCAGTACATTAGAAATCCTATCCTAATCAATAGGCATGTTTGGAGTTAGTTTGGATCATCATACAAGCTGATGGCTCATAGGAATTAGGTGATCATTATGTGTCCACCAAGTCACTAAACTTAGCCTCTTCCTCTCAATCATTGCTACTCCATATCCCATTACTTCCATGGGGGTGAATGCCCTGCTCTGAATCACAGCCTACTGACGCAGGTCTAAACCCTAACTGATACCCTCACCTGTAGAAATAGTTCAAGGCTTCTCTTCTCTAAGTGGCTTCTTCAATCCCCTCACTCTCTGTCTGCTTCCAAGAGGAAAAGTTCTGAAATCATGGAGTCTCAGAACAGAGTCAATCTCAGTCCTAGGCAGTGAAGCTTTGGATGGGAGGAGATTAAATGGGCATGAACCTGGCCAATTTCTCTTTCTCTTGGGTTCTTTTTGTGTGCATCCTCATGTCAGAGTGATATGTCAAAGTGTCCTGACTTTAATCTAGGTCTTGGATTAGAGGAGAAATATGGGGTCCTTACAGTTCATACATGACCCAGCCCACTGCCATAGGGAAGACTATGGGTAATTATGGCCAGAACCTGAGTCAGAAATAGAGCCCTTCCCCTTGCCCCTCTCCCTTAGGAACCTGTAGCAATGATAAGCAGCTGGTGGAGTGTTAGAAATTCATGATTTTGAAAAACACAACATTCTATCCAGGCCTATTAACATAGCCTAGGTTCAGGAGACTCTTCACCATACGCCTCCCTACTGGCTCGGGTTTTGCTGCTAACAGACAAAAGTGCCTAGACACAGAGGCACCCACCCTCCAGACGAAGAATATGCCTCTGCCCAGATCCTTTTGCTGCGGAGTTTCAGCCACCATGTTGGTATCTTAGGATGTTTTCATCAACACACATTCAATCTCAGTTCGGCCATGTCACTATGACATTTAATCAGCCCTCCTCCTTGGAGGCCAGTCCTAGAGTTGGCTTTCTACATACTGACATTCCCCTCTTTTCTACTGAGCTATCTTGGAGTCTTCAGATTGCCTTGCAGCCATGATAATAGAAGTGCTGGGTGTATGGACAAAAGTGGAATTGGCTTGAAGTAATTTGTGAGACCTTTCTATCCATTTGAAACCAAAGAACCACAGAGGAGACAGATAACATAATGTCCCAAGTCTGTTGGAAATGTGTACATTTTGACCAAGACAAATACAAATCTCAAGACATTCCCTTCCTTACCTCAAGGCAATAGTCTTCTGTTTTCAGTCTCCTCCCCAAATGATATTAGAACCACCCACATCAGAAAGTCAGAGAAAGAGGCACAAGGAGGGGTATATTAGTAGAAGGCATGGGATAAACTTGGCAATATTTGGGTCTTCTTGTGAGTGCTTGATGTCTTGTTAAGCATCGCCATAAGGCCTAGCTGGCTTGATGTTTGGGTTCCATTCCTACCTGCAGGTAAATCCTAGCCACATTGATCCTACTTTTGACTAAGAGAATGACACAAAATATCCTAAGACATTAAGGGGATAACCCTACTAAAAGACAAGGAAAGCAAAACAGCTGATGCGTTGCTGGATGCAGAAAGTCAGGGGACTAAAATGCAGCCAAATCCTGGAGCAGCTTTGCTTCTACCCCCAGGATGTTTAGTGGGGAGTCCTGAGTATTCCTTCATTCAACAGAAGTCAAGCAACATCTCTACCTGCTTTAATAAAAATAATCACTCAGTTGAATAAACCCGTATTTTTGCTCAGGAAGCTCTCAGGGGAATATTTAAGAGATAGGTACAAAAGACGAACATTAAATCAAACATGAAAATACAAGTTTGGCTTAACAGGAAAGAGAGTGTCAAGGAGGGCAATATCCTCCCTGACAGGGTGGCCCACCATTCCAGTTTGCTTGGGACTGAGGGGACTCTTGGGGCATGGAACTTTCAATGCTATAATTGGGAGAGTCCGAAAAAAAAAAAAAAGGACCATTGGTCACCCTGATCCTGATCCACACTGAGTGAGGCTAGTGACAATGTAAGAGTTAAAGGAGGGTGTATTGTGGTAGGATGGGACCAACTACACAATCTCAGAGGGGTCTGAGGCTGTTGTCGATTCTGTACATTTGGAGGATGACATAATGAAAGCGGAGCTCTCCAACTCCGGCTTTGCTTCTGTCCTGTCTGGAAAGAACAGTGATATTCAGGCCAACGAGAGCAATATAAAAATTGGTGAAGGATCTCCCAAAGCTCAACAGGGATGTGTAGCCAGGATGAGCTGGTCCAGCTGCCCAAAATGAAATCAAGAGTCTTGGCCCAGAAACGTAACCTGAGAGAAATAGCAATAGAACTACCGAACCCTTGTAGACAATCTTCACAAAAGGGGCCCTAAACTTGAGTGTGCTTGATGTCTTCCTGGGAAGTTTTTTGGGAATGCAGATTCCAGGGCCCCTCCTTCAGATAGGCTTATTTGATGGGTCCAAAGAAGGGGGTCTGAATCTTTAATAAACGCACCAGGCGATTCTCTTAAAGGTGGACTTTTAATGGACCACTCTTCGAGAAACACTTGAAGAATATTGATGAAAAACCAATTGGTAAACACCTATTTGTTGGTGGACAAACAGAAGAGACTAGAAATTTAAGAGAGAGAGAGGAAAAATATATATATATATGTATGTATGTGTGTGCGCCATTTTAATTTTCAAATAAGAAATTTCTAAGATGGATTTCTCAAAATATAACCCACTGAGCTACTTGCCAGTTCCTATCAGATGCAAGGCGTGGCCTCTCACAGCTAGGACAAAACCAATATTAGTGGCAAAGCCTGTTCTGCTGATGCCCAGTCTCTCTAAGAGATTTTTCCTCTGAACACACCTAAGCACTATTCTGAGCTATCTGTTTATTTGTTTGAAGTTGATGCCTTTACCCAAAAGAATGAACCTGAAGATAAAAATCAAAGATGCCTTGGCAAACTGAAGCATAATATAGATACACATATCACTTGGGTGTATATGTGGTCATCAGTGGGCTAGACAGCTGCAAGTATGCAAATCAGAGCCCTGAAAGCCACACTGTTAAAAATGCCTCGGCTGGCACCTCCCCACCACTCAGGCAGCCCACATTCTAATAATGGCATTTCCTTCCTATCTGGTTGCTAATTCTCTGAGATGCAAACAAAGAAGAAATGAGAAAAAGAAGTGACCTGCCAACTAGCTCCATAGAAAAATTCCTCCCAGATTTAAGATTTTTATCTCTTGTTAACTTTGGTTTCTGAAATAATAACTAACATGTGCATAGCGCTTTATTCTTTAACAAGGTTCTTTCATGTATATTATTATCTCATTTTATCCTCCCATCAGTCCCATAAAGTAGATAAGACAAATGGTTTAATGACACTGGGGCCATACAGGCTGAGCTAGAGGCAGAGCTCAGATGATCAGAACTGGGACTCAAACTCAGTGTCCTGATCACAAATCCAGAACCAGTCCTTTGAGCCAGACAATCATCTCTTTAAATCCTTTGTGGAAAAGAAGACAGTGCAAAGTACTTAATAAGCTAATTAGTCCATTAAATAAATGGCTCAGACAGTTGTGGCTGCTTTTCCCATCACCGTTATATTTGTGTTTGCTTTCCCTCAAAATTAACTTCATTATGTCTCTGAGTTGGCGGATGCCAACACATATCCACAGGGAATTACATTTCTGCACTGGAAGGAAGCTCCCTCTTGGATGTTTTGCAAGATTCATCAAGGAACCTGATGGAAATTGAGCCTGTCATTAATGAGACAGGGCAATTTGGCGCAGAGAAAACAAACCTCTAAAATGACTGTGTCAGCAACCTCCTTGCACTCCCCGCTGAAATAGAGCAGGAACCAGTTCCCAGAGGGCAGGGGCCATGTAGTCAAACACTCTGCCATGGTGCCTAGCGCAGTGTCACAGGCAGAGTGGGTGTCCAGAAACATTTGTGGCATGAATGATTCAGGATGACCACACGCTGTGTGAGACAGAAGTGGAGGGAACAAAGCTGAAGAGCAATAAATCAGGGCCTGAGGGTTCTCATCCCAGCTCCAGTCTGACATAGAGCAATTTTCTCTTCTTTCTCATGGGTAAAGCACTCTAGATGAGGACAAACTAACCATCTTATTACTGGAAAATCTATACAAAATCCACCAGAGAAGGTTAGGCACTTAAACCAAAGTGGCTTAACAAGAAAGGGGGAAGTAGCCCAAATTCAAAACTCAGAACACTAACCAGGAGAAACATCAGTTTCATTCGCTTGCCTTTGTAAAATGATCCTCCTTGCTAACCTGAGGTTGACTGTATGCTTAAGGGTTAAATGTATTACCAGCTGGCAAATGACCTTCTTGAGAGAGAAAGGGGAAGCAAGAGAGGCCAATGCCTCAGAAATAACTAGTTTAATAAAAATAATCTCCCCCTCACATTTCTGACACCACCGGGCAGTCACACCATCCTGTCTCAGGTCACCAGACGCAGCTCCGTGAAGTCAGAGGAAATTATAGAAATCCATCATGGCTGAGTTTTCTGACCTGGTTATTACTTGCTGCTTTTTATCTTCCAAACAGTCCCTAAATTTAATTGCCTTGTTGTAATGGATTAACCTCTGAGGTCCACAGTAGCATTTATATTGTGTTCAAAGGGAAGGTTGAGGGTTCTGAGCCAGTGTGGGGAGTGTGCTTTTATCAGACCAAAGCTGTCCTTGCTCAGTTCTGAGTAACTCCAGTAAACACTTGTCTGTGAAGGTCACATGAATGTCTAGTCAAAGAGAAACAAAAAGAGACTCTCATTTGATCTGAAGGAATCAATGCACCCTCTCCAAGCTAATTTCAATATGGAGGAGAAGCAAGCAAAGGCCACAGGGACTGTGACTCTGCAAATAAGTACTAAAGGCACCAGTTTTAGAGAAGGGAGAGATGTGGGTCTTAGTCTTTCCTGTGTCATATATCTCTCTACTTCTTCTAGATCATTCTCATCAGAAAACAGCCCCTCCTGTCTCCCATCTACTAAAAGGACCTCTTGACCCATATTCCCATTTCTTTGTTATTCCTTAAAATAAGTTCTTTAAAAATATTAGCTATGCAGGCAATCTGTCACTTCCCTTCACTCTACCTACACTTCTCTTGTCAGAGTCATCCACAACCTTTCATGAAGCCAGATTCCATAGACCCATTTTTTTTAATCCGTCTCCATCACCTTTATAGTAGCATTTGACACAAGACTGATCCCTTCTTCTTGAAACATGATTTCCTCCTAGATTTGGTGTGAAACCCATCCTCTCCTTGTTTTACGTTTCCTTTCTGGCCGTTCCTTCCCCAGTTCCATTTCTCTTACTCACCTACCAATCATGTCAGTGTTCTCTCTGGGGCCCTCTTCTTGTTTCTCTCTATCCTCCTTCCCTAGACATTCTCATCTGTTCCTATGGCTCTCAATGCCATCTATAAACTGATGACTCTAAAACATGCATCTCTAGTTTCTAACTTTGTGTTTGAACTTGAGACTAGCATATTCAGTTACTTGTCTGGCATCACTGATGTATCCCAGAGAGATCACAAACATATGCTCAAATCTATTTCTTCAAGTATTCATCATCCCAGTACATGGCATCACCATCCACCCAGTTGCTCAAGCCAGACCCAACTGAGAGTCACCCTTGAGCCTACCCTTCTCTTACCACCAATCTACTGCCAGTATTGTTGATTCTATCTCCAAAGTACATTTCGAACAAATCTATTTCTCTGCATCTCTATTGACATCATCTAGCTCAAGCTGACAAATTTCCCTCTCAAACCCACAGCCAGTGACCCCCAGTGCAGGCTCACACAGCCTCTGTCAACTCCACCTTACTTGCCTGTTTTCTGTTCCTCAAGTACACCAAGTTCATTCCCACCCCAGGACCTTTGCACTTGCAATTCTCTCTGCTCTGTCTTCTGATCTTCTCATGCCTGGTTCCTTCCTGTCACTCTGATAGTAGCTTAAGTATCACCTGTTTTGAGATCTTCCTTGCCTACTCAATCTAAAAAATTATGAGAGACTTAAGTTCAAATTCTAGCTCCCTACTTTCTAACAGTAAGGAAAAAATAAAGAGTGAGCATAGGAAGCAGGAGAGTGAACAACATGTAACACTAACTGATATGGTTTGGCTCTGTGTCCCCACCCAAATCTCATCTCATAGCTCCCATAATTCCCGCATGTTGTGGAAGAGAGTCGGTGGGAGATGATTGAATCATGGGGGCAGGTCTTTCCCATACTGTTCTCATGATAGTGAATTGGTCTCAAGAGGTTTTTAAAACAAGAGTTTCTCTACGGAAGCTCTCTCTTTGCCTGCTGCCATCCATGTAAGACATGACTTGCTCCTCCTTTCCTTCCACCATGATTGTGAAGCCTCCCTAGCCATGTGGAACTGTAAATCCAATTAAACCTCTTTCTTTTGTAAATTGCCTAGTCTCAGGTATGTCTTTATCAGCAGTGTGAAAACAGACTAATACATGAACCATGATCTTGGGTTCAAGATCTGGCTCTGACACTACCTGCCTTATGAGTCTTTCCACTATATTGTAGCAGGTAGAAGGAGGCTAGGTAAGATGGATGGGCAACAAGCAAGAGAGAGTTTATGGTGGGATGGCTGTTAGACTTTCTGGCCAATGTGTGAAGGAGGATTCTGCCAAACAGAAATGACCACAGACAGCAATTATTGGCTGAAAGGGAGCTTTAATAAAATTGATGCATCTTATATATCCCCAAAACAAGCAATAAATTTTGCTCAGTAGGAATATGAAGGATTTTTAACTTATAGTCCTTTCCTTTGAGCCCTAAAAATACACATGACAATTAAGAATACATAGATCAAATAATAATCATAACTTGCATTCACTAATGCTCTTATGCTAGCTGGACACCCTACTCTCAATATCCTGTTCAATCCTTCCACAACCCCGTGAGGTAGGTTTTCTGTTACTATTCCCACTTTATAGAATAGAAAACTGAATATTACACTAAAGCTCACACAGGTAGAAAGCTGAGATTTGAACCCAGGTGTGTCTCCTCCCTGGGGCTATAATATTTCCTGTAAAAAAGACGTCTTGGACAAGATCTGATTGGGTTCTAACTCAGAAAGTTAAGCAAAGTTCATTATTTTGGGAGAAGTCCTCTTAGAGGAGCTGGAAATCATGTTCAGTCTTAGTGTATGTGTTGGAATAGGAAAGACAAAATCAAAAGAAGAGGGCATGGAGCACTTATTCCTCTACTGAGTGCACAGCCTATGGACATGAATAGTAGGAGACACATTTGGAGAGAATGGGAGGCTGCAGTGGCCACAACACAGTGTGCATATCCTGCCTTCCCTCCTTCCTTCATTCAATCATTCATTCCACAAATGTTCATACAATACCTCCTGTGTAGCACAGTCGTGGCAGCTTGGGGAATATGAGGGACAACCAAGGAGACATAGTCCCTGCCCACACATGGCTAGAGCCAAGTGGAAGAAACACATATTAACAAATAAGCACAGATAAATGCCTTGTTTCTTTGATCTAAGACATTATCAATTGTAAGAAATACAACTTCATCACAGGCACACATAGTTTGTAAGACGCAGCCCAGTTTGGAAGCTTTAAACTATTGGGGAAGAGATGTAGATATAGCATATAATTGCATAATTGTGAGAAGTGCTATGAAGAAAAAGTACAAAGCACTATAGGAGACACTAATGGGGTGTGGTAAGGATTAATTTAGGCTGCAAGAATCATAGAATCCCTCTTGAAGGAAGTGAAGGATGCTGGAAGAGTAAGTTAGGTGAAGAAAGGGGCTATCATATGTGCAATCCCTCAGGCAGGACTCATACTATAGCTGCAAGGACATGAAGGGCCAATGTGGCTCCAGGAGGGCCAGTGTGTGTGTGTGAGTGGGGGCAATGCCACCAGAGTGTAGCCGTGGCCAACAGGTTCAACATGTGGGCTCTTGCATGTTACATTAAAGACTCTGGGTTTTATTCTAAGTCCATGGAGAACCATCAGGGGTTTTTAAGCAGGAGAGTAACATGGTCCAATTCTTGTTTTTAAAGGTCACTCTGGCTACAATATGAAGAGCAGATTGTGGGAGCAATAGCAAGGAGATTAGTTAAGAGACACCAGCAGTAGTCCAGGAAGAAAGGATGGACCCTTCCTCAGGGTGTGGAGAGAAGCTGATGGATTTGAGACACATTTTGGAGGTGTAATTGAGAATACTTGGTGATATTTGTATACTGAAGAGGGTGTAAGAATTAAGGATAAACTGTCAGGTTTCTGACATGAGAACTTGAGTGAATGGGGATAACCTTTCCTGAGATGAAAGAGAACAAACTTTGGAGGAGAAGCCTACAACTTCTTTTTTGGATGTAAGTTTGGGATGTTTCAGAGAGTCCTAAATAAAGAGTCAATTTGGCACTTAGATGTGAGTCAATTCGGCACTTAGATGTGAGTGTGGAGTGCAGAAGAGAGGTCTGGGTATTTCCACGTCTGCAGTTGGTGTCTTTAGATTGGGAGTTTTCAGCATAAATGATGTTTAAACTCATAAGATTAGAAGAGGTTGTCTAAGGAAAGAATATATTGTGAGAAAAAGACCAGGGTGAAAGCCTAAGGTGCCCCAGCATTTAGAGGTGGTGTGAAAGATGTAAGTCCAACAAAAAGGATGAGCAGAAATGGCCAGAGAGAGCAGGGGAGCCAGGCACCCAAGGTGAAGGCCAAGAGAAGAGAGTTTTAAGAAGCAGGGAGTGATCAATTATGTCAAACACTGCAGAGATGGTCAGGAAAGATGTACCCTTTGGATTTTGCACTGGAGAGACAATGTATCACTTTAGCAATAGCAGGTTTTGGCTTGCGGTGAGGAGAATACAGACTGAGATGGGCTAATGAGGAAGCGGAGGCAGACTGTGTAGGCAGTGCTTTCAGGAAGCTTGGCTAATGATGGTATATGGGAGAGGGTGGAAACTAGTGAGGGCGATGAGGTCAAGGGAGGATTTAGTTTGCTTTTGTTTGGAGAGCCATTTGCCCAAGTGGAAAGCTAACACAATGATCCACACAACAGTGGTGGGTTGAAGATATGGGAAAGAAATGACAATATTAGAAGAGTAATATTCCTGAGCCCCCAGGGAATGTTGCATCTAGAGCACAATGCAAGCCATATATGTAATTTTAATTATCTAGGTAAATATGTTAGCAAAAGTAAAAATAAAGAAGTGAAATTAATTTCGATAACATATTATGCCCCACACAAAATATTCAAAATATTACCCTTTCAGCATGTAATCAATGTAAGAAATTATGAATGAGATATTTTACATTCATTTTTATCCTATTTTACACTTATAGCATATTTCCACTCAGACTGGATACATTTCAAGTGCGAATAGTCACATGTGGCCGCTGGCTACCATATTGGACAGCCCAGGTCCAGAGCACAGGTAGAGGCATTGACCTCTGATGGAGTAAACAACATTTTCTCCCTTGAAAGATAGAAAGGAAAAGCTGCAGGAAGGTTTGAAGATTTGGTGGTAGGTGAATGAAGGATATTGGGAGGAGTTTTCAAGACCATTTAGTACAACTACCAGGACATTACTTAATCTTTCCATCAATATACTTCTGCTCCTTTGAAATTCCCTTTTACTTCCATAATACATTGAGAAACCATTGGGCTTCTTGAGTGACAGAAGGTAGGCATATTTTATGCTGGAAAGCCTCCCATAAAATCTTTCAAAAATCCCTTTTTAAGCACCATAAGGGCTATTTTTATACATTGTCTTCTCATAACTTTGGAGAGACAAATCATCCTTCAGTGGCAAAGCAAGTATAAGTTCTCGGTCCTAAGCCCAGTCTTGCCATTAACACCTCACTGTGCTGGGAAGTTCCCTTCATAGGGATGGATGGTCTGAGCAACAAGCATAAGAAAGATAAAGAGACCCTGCTAGGTTCTAAACGGGCACATGCATCATCAATAATGATCAGAACAACAATGACAATGATACTCACAGGCCCGGCCACATCCTCCTGGTGCTGGCAGTTGATGCCCCCTCAAATCTATGTTTCACTCATCTAAGGATCAGCAAAACCCCAAGTGTGAGTCTGCCTAGGCCTTTTCCTCCTCTCCCTTCAAACCCACATGTATCTTGAGGTAAATCTAATCCACATGTTTCTGATTCATTTACACTTAACTCATCAAAATGTTGTTTTCTAACAGCTATTTGATGGCCAAAAACTCTTTCTTAAAGCTCCTTTCTTACAAATAGGATGTTGTGGTTTGCCAAGAGAAAAAAAATAAAGCTGGGCCCCAAAAGGTTTGAATCTGACTCAAAACTAAGAAATCATGAAGTTTGGACCAAATTTGGCCAGAAGCTTTCTCATTATTCCTCGTAACCTTTCTCTCCCAGGTGATTTTTCAACTCTCAGTTCAGTGACAGACAAAGTGACAATGCTTAGGCCAGGCAGGGTGCTGGTCCAGGATTGCATTTGACGCTGGTTGAACGAGAAAATAGGATGCATTCGCAAGGGACATTTTTCAGTCAATTCACTTCTCCTCCCTTGAAATTCCCTTTACCTCTGTGGTTTACAGTGGGCCTCTTGTCCACTAAATGGCAGCTCCTTTACTCACCCCAGGGCGCTTTCTGCACACATAAACTGCTCCCCTTGGGTGGGGCTATTCATGGTACTTGGAACCGTGCTTCTTTCTTCATTTCCTCTTCTCAATGAAAGCTCTGTGTCAAAGGTTTCAGGAAAACAAAAATCCCAGAGCATGAAGAATTTCATGGCCCTGCAAAGAAACAGAAAATACATTAGGTCAGATGTTAGGCTGATAAACTCATCAACTCCCTTTAACTTAAGACTTTAATTAAAATGACCCCTGTAAGGGGGATTAAAAATAAACACTCATTTATGGTTTCTGTCTGAAATCCTGTAAAATCAACATGAAAACACTACTTCTGGTCTATTGTAGCTTCCTAAGACACCCTGGCCAGACGGATTTTATTCCTGCCATTTGGAATTAAGACAAATCTTCAGCAGCCCTCACAGGCATAGATACTCTGATCTTCCTCCATGTTTGTTTCTCTTTGGGCAGCTTCCAGACACGGGCCATTGGACACATGTTACACTAGCAAGATGAGTTTATGAGGTCTCTCTGCTGTAGGAGCAAACTGTGTAGTCTGGCAGTAGTAACTAGGACACAATAAATGTCCAAAAAGTATGTGTTGAATTAATCTGTATCAACAAAACTCAGTGGGTCTATGGATCTAGAGGAATAGAGAAGAACCATATTCATAGTTTGCAAAGCAAGAGAAGAAATGAAAAGTGTGGTGGAATGAGGAGAAATGCAGAGAGAAGGTACCTAGTAGAGTCATTTTGCAAACAACTCCAACCATTGCCTCTCTTTCCAGCAAGCAATGAATGACAGTTTCTAGAAAGCTTTACCAAGGTGTCAATGGATAAGACAGGATAAGCCAGATTTTGTGACATACACCAATCTACAGCTATTTTGTTATATCTTCCCAGAGCAATGGCAGAAGCCCACACTTTGGTGTATCTGAAATTTCCACTGGGAAGACAATAGGATAATAGAAGAAATAAGGCACAATCTTTGGACTGGGAAGGAAGATTTTCCTGTTTCTCTCAGGCCAGTAGTTCACTGGGCCCAGACTCCAAGACACGGATATCCTGGATCAATTCCAGCAGTGAGGATGAGCTGTCCCTGGGAAAGTGGCAGGAGCCAGCAGCAACAGCAATGTAGAGAGATGGCCAGTTTCTGGGCAGCCAGTATGTAGGGCAGCAGCTGTGATGCCCTACAAACTCAAGCAGTGAGGCCCAGTACCAGTACCAGTACCAGTACCAACCATCTGGTATCCCAGTGCCAGTAGGAAGGTCAAGAGCAATCAGCCCTGCCTGTAAACTTGAGGTGAGCAGCGCCTCACCCTGAGGCTGGAGTCAAGTCATCACCAGCCAATACCCACATGAGACAGCAGAGAGGCAATATCAGATTATTCCACGCTCAGCCAGAAGCAAGATCAGAAGATGGAACCTGAGGGTTTGTTCCAATCACGGCCTTCTGCAAAACTCTCAGAGCATCTGAGTGACATTTTGGAGATGGTTCTGTCCAGAAAGTCTGCAGGCATGAACTCATGTTCTCACAATCTTGGACTTTAAGAAAGCATAACTTGGTTCTTTAGAAAGCCTTGGAACATATATAGGTGACATGAATAATGCCATCCTTAGGAGCCCCAGCCAGCTATTTAGTTCCCTTATCTAAGACTGGCACTTTAGGATTCCCCCACGTTTGACACCACCTCTCTGTCATCTTCTGCCATCACATAGAATCTTTTCCTGATGTAAAAGGATCAGAAATGAAGGTTAATATGTATTTTTTTTAATGTAAAGGCAGCCGGGCGCGATGGCTCACTCCTGTAATCCCAGCACTTGGGGAGGCCAAGATGGGTGGATCACGAGGTCAGGAGATCAAGACCATCCTGGCTAACACAGTGAAACCCCGTCTCTACTAAAAATACAAAAAATTAGCCTGGTGTGGTGGTGGGCGCCTGTAGTCCCAGCTACTCAGGAGGCTGAGGCAGGAGAATGGCGTGAACACGGGAGGCAGAGCTTGCAGTGAGCCGAGTTCGCGCCACCTCACTCCAGCCTGGGTGACAGAGCGAGACTCTGTCTCAAAAAAAAAAGAAGGCAAAGCTTGTGTACCCTGAGTTATACTCCTCGATATCCACAGGTTTTCCAACCTGGTGAGGTATCGACCCTTCCTTGAATTAACCCCTATTCTACGTTCAAGAGGAGTACAGCTATCACACTTGGGGCCTCCCTTTGGGATGTTCCTCACATGTAACTGGCAGGCCCCTGGCCCCCTATTTTCTGTCCGCTCTTCATGAAGAGTGGTTGAACTCCCCAACTTCTTCCTGTACTCTTTGGGATAGGGAAGCTTCCCACATCTCATTCAACAACATGTTAAAAATATCGCTTGCTGCTCACCAACTAATGGATATGACAGAAAAAAATAATCTATCATTTGTCATTTCTGCTCCCACCATGTCTCCTGAAAGGAGTGAATTCTGGAAACTGGAAGATCTTTTTAAGAAGCTGAGCCCCGCATTATGGTTCTCAAAATAATGGGCTTGCACATGTTGATGGCAATGCGATGAAAGATGTTTTCCAAAGCCTTTCACCAGGACTTACAATATGAGATACATTTTGCACTATAGTCCCCCACCAACACACACCATTTTAATTTCATTTTTTAAAATTTATTTCATTTTTTAGAAATGACAGTGTCACCCAATAAATTGATTTCACAACTCACTATTGGTTTATGATCCAGTTTGGAAAATACGGAAGTAGATTTGGGCAGGGGTCTGTGTGTGTGTGTGCATGTGTGTGTGTGTGTGTGTGTGTGTGTGTGTGTGTGAGAGAGAGAGAGAGATGGGAGAAAGAGACACAGAAGCGGGTCGGGAAGGTTAGGAGAAAGGAAGGAAAGGTCTATAGCCTAAGGGTAATTTTGGAGTAGATGGTACATATTTTTAATGAGGATTTTTATTAGTCTCCCCTCTTGATTTCCAGTAAAACCTACATTCCTCAGTGATGCTCCATGGGGTGGATTAGCCTGGGGGACAGGGTGTATAACAAAGAGCTATGCCTGATTCAAGGTTGGCAGGGAATGAAACCAGAGGCTGCCCAGGAGAGCAGAAGTGTGTGGATTGTGTATGTCAAATGGCCAACTCTCCAAATTTCACAGAATTCCATGCACTGGGAAGTCAGCAGAATTTAGAGAATGGCAGGTGAGTGTGATGGAAAGAGGGAAGGCTGGGAAGCCACCAGGACTGGATCTTAATCTAGGGTGGCCTCTAAGAAGTCACTTCGCCATGTGGGCCTCATCATCACCTAGAAAAACGGAAGAATTTTAAGATTTGTAAGATCCTGTCTGCCTCTAACTTTCAACGATTCCTACATTGTGTTCTTTATCCTTAAGAGCTCACTTCGGCAGCACATACACCTTATCCTTTAGTTGTTTACAGTCATTGAGATATCCTTCTTATGGACCAAATAAAATGTCATTGTTTATCTCCTTTGAATTTTTTTTATTATACTTTAAGTTCTAGGGTACATGTGCACAATGTATCTCCTTTGAATTTTATGCCAAATTAAGGCTCAGTCTTTGAGACATCTCCTCTGACACTTCCATACATGATGTGCTTGCCCCCTTGCCACAGATACACACACCCTCATGTACATGCATGTGAACACACAAACACAGACTGTAGATGTACTGGGTATTTGGCTGGGGGGTACTGTGGGTGCACTGGTCATCTAGTTGTGGGGACTATGGATGAACTGGTCATCTAGTAGGGGAGACTGTGGATGCACTAATGATCTGGTTGGGGGGACTGTGGATGCACTGGCCATCTGGCTTGGGGGACTGTGGATGCACTGGTCATTTGGCAGAGGGGACTGTGGATGCACTGGTCATCTGGCTTGGGGGACTGTGGATGCACTGGTCATTTGGCAGAGGGGACTGTGGATGCACTGGTCATCTGGCTGGGGAGACTGTGGATGCACTGGTCATCTGGCTGGGGGGGCTTTGGATGCACTGGCCATGTAGTTGATGGGACTGTGGATGAAGTGGTCATCTGATTGGGGAACTGTGGATGCACTGGTCATCTGGTTTGTGGTACTGTGGATTCACTGGTCATCTGGTTGGGGAGACTGTGAATGCACTGGTCATCTGGTTGAGGGGAGTGTGGATGCACTGGTCATCTGGTTTGTCCCTCCATGTCCCTCTCCACCTGATCTCTGCCCTGAGGCTGATGTGAGTGTATACCCCACCAGTAGTCTCCTGGATCTTCTACTGCCCACTTGGTTAATGAAGAGCCCTGATGGAGTTAGGAGAAGAAAAGAAGGATGAATTCTGGGTATTTATTCTAGCTAGGTATCCTGGAAATTTATTCCCCCACTTCCCTTCCAGTGAGGCTGCCCCGAGCTGCTCTGTCCCTCACTCTTCTTCTCAGAACTCTCTTCCTTCTGGTTCTGTCAAGGTCTTCTCCTTGCCCCTCCCTCTCTTGTCGGCCTAGCAGTGGCAATGACCCTGTTGCTTCCAGCCCTTGTTCCTGCCCCCTCCCTTGTGGCTCCTCTGCATGCCCCCTGCACCTGTATAACAAATAAGCTCTCACAGAATTTGGACAATTCTAACTGGAGCACACCATCTGTCCCTATTGACACCTTATACAGTATAAGAGTCATAAAAGATCTCTACACTTCATCCTTGGAAGCCGGTGACAAAAAGAAGTTAATGAGATTTTAGTTGCTTTAGAAGCCAATAGTTACAAATTTTAAAAAATACACGTTTTATGAGAGGTAAAATTTTTCTGTTTTTTAATAATATTAATAAATATGGATTAGGAAAATTAAATAAAGCTAAAATTGGTGATAAAGGTATTAGAGAAAATATCAGTTCTTGAAATGGCACAAAAGCTTGAATCACAATTTATCAATAAACTCATGAATTTTGATAAATGTTTGTATCCCTTATGGTCATATGAGTCACATAGTCAGGGCACTATGTTGAGCCTCTTCTCTGTTAAAAATATACTGTGTAGATACTATATATACATACATATATTACATATGTGCACACATAAAAGCCCACCCACAATGAGGAAATATAGTGATTTATGCTATATATCTGTTTACATGATATATCGTTTTATTTGGCTAAGAGTATTAAACAAGGAACAAGTATTGAGCATTTCATTGATTACGGGCATACGTAATTTAAATCATATGTTGGGATAGTGATGATTCCATAGTTTATTTCTCAAAAGTTGTGTGACTATCTTGAATATCTTAGGGGAAAAAAGGATCTTAAGCTAAGTTCATAAAAAAATACAGAAAACTCTGAATACTGAATGTGCAGCCGGATTATGAAAAGCATATGGCCAGGGCCCTCTGTTCACCTCTCCATTTCTTAAAAGAATTATTCACAGCACTTAGCTCAGAGTTGTGCACCTAATAGATGGCTGAAGTATGGACCTGACTGTTGATCAAGTTACATTAAGCCAAGTTAAGACCTTACTATAATTCTTTCATGTACACACACACACACACACACACACACACAATCTGCAGTCAGATTAATGCTTCATTTATCTGACATTATTTTTGTACATTTCCCAAGTAAATAAAGCTCATTCATTTAAAGTTACATTTCTTTAATTGGGATCACAAAACTTTCTAAAAGAAAATACACACTACTCTACGTTCTTAAACAGAAAATTCTCAACATGGTATAGACTGTAAACAGTGACTCATGATGGTTCCAATTATGAGCATCAGTCATTTTACTTGGCCCTCACATTCTGTTGAGAATCTTTTAGCGATCATCAGGCTATTTATTATTTTAAAGCTGCTTTCTAAACAGCGGAGGCAGTGAGGCCTCTCCCCTTCCTAACAGCACCTTACATCTGCTGACAGCTTTTGTCCCCAGAAAAAGCCTGACATTTGGTCTCTGAAGAAAATATGTTTTCTGCCTGGGAAGGATCCAGGTATAGGATTGAGCCTGAGTATTGAAACAAATCTTTTGGTAACTGTAGCCATCACCCTGATTAGATTCTTAGGGAACCAAAAAGGCAGCTCCACCCAGGAGTAAAATGCACTGAAGGGCAATACTCCCAGACTACAGCCCTCCTTCTTTTGTCCCTCCAGGGTTCTCCTGGCTGCTCCATGCCCTTCTACCCTATAGAGAGGCCCGTACCCACTTAATCAGAGCACACAGCCCGCTCCCCTATTTATGGGAGAGGTTTGTTGGGTGAACAGCCTTGTCCTACAAAAAAACAAGGGAACCTTATGACCAAAGGTCATCTCATGTTGAAGAAAAGCTGATTCCATAAAAGGATTGGATGAATACAGACATCAGTGGTAATTCAGAGAATAGAAATGGTATTTTTAAAAAGTATAATTAGTATCCACAAAGAGTTTTAAGAAGATAATGCATTCAGAAACCTAGAACAGGCTATACAAAAAAAGAGAAGCATTCAAAGAACAAGAAAGAATACTTGGAAACCTTAAAAATAACAATTTTCAAAATAAAACAGCCATATCAACAATAAAACAAAAGTGCCTAAAGATGAGGGTGATGGTCTGGAATTTACAACGAAGCAAACCACTCATAATGCAGAGCAATAAGACAATGAAATGGAAAGTGTAATAAGAAAGTTAGGAGACAAAGAGGAGAAATCTACCAGATCCAGTATATGTCCAATAAAAGTTTTAGAAGGCAAGAACAGAGACAAGGGAGGGGAGAAAACAATCAAAGAAAGGAGGAATAAACTTTCCCTAGGTTGGGGAGCAATAAGAATCTGCAGATTGGAAGGGGTTCATAAGATCTCAACAAAATGCCGGAAAAGGTCCCACCCTGGGGATAGGAAATATTACAGTATTTTAAAAAATAAAAAGAAAACTTTAAAAGTTTCTAAGAGAAAAAGTTTTTAGAAGGGAACTTGAATCACACTAACATCAGACTACTTGTTGCTAACAGTAGATGCTACTTGTTGCTAACAGTAGATGCTAGAAGTCAGTTAAGTAATGCAAATATACACATTTGGAGAGAAGCAAGGGACCCAGAAAATGCAGCTGTGTATCATGCAAGAAACCTGGAGGAAGACACTGCTAGTTATTTGCCCAATATAACTATTACCTTCTTTTCCTAACAGAAACCCGGTTTCTTGGGGCAGGGAGGTGGGTAACCAATGTACCCAGCTAGAATTATTTACATCACCAGACTCTCTTGAAGCTAAGAGTGGCCAGATAACCCAGTTGTGGCCAGTAAGTGTAAGCAGAAGTTGAGTTTGAATTGAAACTTTCCGGATGCCTTTTTCAAAAAAACAAACTTACCACCCTGTTTCATACCTTTGCCCTTTTCCCACCTCTGTTTTAGAATGTGGACTTGATGTCTAGAGGCACATGCTATCTTGTGAGTAAAAGGACCGAAGCCTATGTTGTAAGGAAGCTAATAAAAAGGGATGGAGACAGCCTGGATCCCTGATGAAAAGCAAAATCATAAAAGTATTAAAAGAAAGGTGGGGAGATTTTAAAAATAATTTTAGAGGAAAAAAAACTAATAAGTATGACACAAAATTCAGAAGCCATAAAAAGATTTAAGGAAAATTTTAAATTTCTGTATCAGAGAAAATAACCCCACAAAAAGTCAAATAATTACTGATGAAATGGAAGAACATAATTGTAACTCATATCATGAAAAGATAATTTCCTCAACATATAGTGAAATTCCTAAGAACTGCTACAGAAAAAAAAAAAGGACCTAATTGGAAAAATAGGCTCAGTGGCTCACGCCTCTAATCCCAGCACTCACTTGAGCCCAGGAGTTTGAAACCAGCCTAGATAACATAGCGACACCCTGTCTCTACAAAAAAAAAAACAACAACAAAAAAGACAAATAGGCAAAAGAGAAGAGCATAAGAATCATTCTTTGCCTACCCCTAGATCCTGAAGATTTGCTTCTGTGTTTTATAAAAGTTTTATAATTTTATGTCTTATATTTAAGGCCACTAGCCATTTTGAGTTACTTTTTGTGTGAGATATGAGACTCAGATCAAGGTTCTTTTTATGGGGGAGGTGTTGTGGGTGCCCAATTGTTCCAGCACCATTTATTGAAAAGGCTATCCTTCCTCCAGGAAATTGCTTTTGCACTTTCATCAAAAATCTGTTAGGCATATTTGTGTGAGTCTATTTCTGGGTTCTCTAATTATATTCTGCTGATGTATGTGTTTATCATGCCATCGATACCACACAGTCTGGATTACTGTAACTATAAAATAAATCTTTAAATCAGGTAGATTGATTCTTCGCCACTTATTCTTTTTTATTTTTTTAAGACGGAGTCTCGCTCTGTTGCCCAGGCTGGAGTGCAGTGGCGCAATCTTGGCTCACTTCAACCTCCGCCTCCAGGGTTCACATGATTCTCCTGCCTGAGCCTCCCGAGTAGTTAAGATTACAGGCACCCGCCACCATGCCCAGCAAACTTTTAATGTTTTTAGTAGAGATGGGGTTTCACTATATGTTGGCCAGCTGGTCTCTAACTCCTGGCCTCGTGATCCACCCGCCTCAGCCTCCCAAAGTGCTGGGATTACAGGCGTGACCACCGTGCCTGGCCCTTCACCACTTATTCTCATTTTTCAAAATTGTCTTAGTATTCTAGTGGGGTTTTTTGCCTTTCCATATATATTTTAGAATAATTTTGTTTATATTTACAATGAATATCTTACTTGGATGTGGTAAGGGATTGAGTTAAATTTGTATATCAATTTGGGGAGGACTGACATCTTTGCTATTGTACTATTCATGAACACAGTATGTTTCTCCATTCATTTAGATTGTCTTTAATTTCTTTCATTACCATTTTATACTTTTCAACATACAACTCCTCAGCATGTTTTGTTAGGTTTCCATGTAAGTATTTTATCTAGTTTGAGCACTTATAAATAGTATTGCATTCTGCTGTCCATGTGCTGTTTGCAAGTATATAGAAATACAACTGAGTTTTATATGCTTATCTTACATTTTGTAATCTTGCTGAAATCATTTATTAGTTCCAGGAGGTTTTGCTTATAGATTCCTTAGGATTTTCTACATAAACAATCATATCATCTACAAATAGGAACAGTGTTATTACTTCTTTTCTAATCTACAAGCCCTAATTTTGTTTTTCTGCCTTATTACACTGGCTAGATCCTTCAGCATCATATTGAATAAGAGAGGTAAGAGTAGGCATCCTTGCCTGGTTCCCAATTGTAGGACAAAAGTATTCAATCTACTACCTTTAAGTATAATGGCAGACGTAGGTTTTTGCAGATCATCTTTATTAAGTTAGGGAAGTTGCCTTTATCCCTATTTTTCTAAGAGTTTTTCATGAATGGGTGCTGAATTATGTCAAATGCTTTTTCTGGATAATAGATATGATCCTATGATTTTTTTTCCTTTAACCTGTTTATATAATAAATTACACTGATTAATTTTCAAATATTGAAACAGCCTTGCATCCCTAGAAGGTACAAAAATCAAGGATTATTCATGTAAACTGGTTGTGGTATCTTTGCACCATCCTTTCTCTGACCTCACCACACTTCCTCATGGGCTGGAGAGGTTGCCAATGCTAGCTGTGTGGACACTAATTCAGGCAAGGACTGCTAGGCCATGGAGCTGGCATGTGTTGTGGGGCAGCCAGTGTTCCAAGCAAGGAAGTGCCATGGATGCATCAGGCTCAGGGGAGAAGTGAGATGTGCCCTCCATGCCAAGCTTGCTGCCTGCAGTGCCCAGTGAGGCACCAGCCTTCAGTTGGCCAACAATTCCTACTAGAGAACAATGTGGTTGGTTAATTCTGACTAACTATGCCTACAACCATGCAAAGCAGGAAGGAAGAATGTATCCAGCTATTATTGGAATGTAGTGCTCATGCAGGGAAACTCTCATGTTTGCCTACTTTGCCTTGCTACACTCTGATAACTCATTCTGCATTTTTATTTGTGTGGAATAAATTCTTTTCAACAAATCCCAGACTTTGCCACATTTATCCAGTGCTAAGTCATAAAAATACCCATAGACCTTGAATATTGCTAACAAGTTAGGATAATGTGTCTGTGGGAGATGAAACTTGGAAGTAGTTCCTTCTAGCCCAAATTCTATATAACACTTAAGCAGCCTAGAAAAAACAGGCAATATCCGGTGTGCAAAAGATCCTTCTCTGAATCTAGGACCTCTAGAGAAGCCAGAAAACAGAGGCAAATCTCCATTCAGAAGCAGAGGCCATCTGTAAATCTAATTCTCTCATATTAGTCATCAAGAAAGGAATTCATACATGCCGAAGAAAGTGGAAAAACATTGTTCAGCATTTTAAACTGAAAGAGCTCTGTTTTCTATGTTTTTCCCCTAATTAGTGTTTCTTAAACTTTTTTCATTATGTCTCACTCTAAAGAGCCTTTTTAGACACATATTTCCTAAGTGTCTCCCTGTCTTCTCCATGAAATTTGAGTATCATAGATATACTGTAGATATTGTTGGGTAAAGTTGAGCTTTGAAGGGCCACAAACCAGTGTGATATCTAATTCCCTCCCCAGTCAATCTTAGCCCCTTAGGAGCAATATTGCCCCTGTTGAGAATGCATGTCCTAAACTAATGAGTGCCAAATTCTTCACTAGAGCAGAAGAAAGGAATAGTCTAAAACCACCTCTAAGGTTGCACCAATATCCTGTCCTCAGAATTACAATGACAATAATTCTCCTTTATCTGAGTGCAACTATTAGTATGCTTTAGTCCAGACCTAAGTAAAAAGGAATTTATTTCTATTAAAGAAATGTCAGGAAAGCTGGTGTCAGGAAGTCTTAAAAGGCCTGGCAAGTCATAATCAGGCAGCTACCTTCCCATCTTCTGTCTCTTCTGGGAACATGAGTTACCTTCTAAGTATGTTCCAGGTGAAGACTCTTACCTGTTCCTGCCCAGGGCTGTGCACCTCCTGCACAGGTACAAATGCCTGAGTATCTCAATCACACAATCTTCCAGTGTTCCTTTGCTGTTAGATAGGAGTTATATGGAGCCATTTGTTGCAATATTTGATGGCCAGACTCTGATGCCATAGTTAAGTGGACCAGCTTAATTTAAAACATTGTAAAAATCTTGCAATTATGTTTTGGGCTCAGAGTCTAACAGACTTTTGGTAACTGAACCATGCCACATGTATCGGGGGTGGCAACTGTTGTATATTAAAGTTGTGCATCTGATTTTACTCACATTAGCGGCTTCTGTGACACATTTCCACTGGAAGTGGGGAGCAGTCACCATGGTGTCAGGTGGCAGGGAAACTGAAGCTTCACGGTGGCAGCTCTGTGTACTGGGAGCTAGGATTTTCAGGAAAGACAGTTGCTGAGTTAGAGGAAGCCTCTAACATTCTCTCCACAGACTGATTTAATGAGGAATCTTGATTCATTAGATAATAAACATAAAACGGATTCTTTTATCGAGTGTCTGTTACCAACTGGACTCTGTCGAACTACCCTTTTCCCCTGGTGGGGACACTCTTAGCAACACCCAAAAGGGCAGCATGCCTTTCCTGTCTCGTTTCAGTTCTCTAAGAGTCAGTGCTGTCAATATTAAATCTCCAATTCCATATTCAAGGGGTAGTGCTTCTCCTTCCACCTTCTCAGCCTCAAGGAAGACTATGCATGGAGCTTGACTGGATTGGCCAGGGGTGAACAGTAAGACACAGTCTCTCTCACATGCTTCCTTCCTCCTGTTCTCTCCTCTTGTGTTGGAATGGAGAGCAGAGAAAGAGAAGGTGTGTATCTAGTATGTGAATGTCACAGTGAGCTTTCAGACACCACCTTGGTTGGTAGTAACTGCTGACTTCGTTCATCATCTATGAACTCAACCTGGTCAAGTGGTAGCTCCAACAGCCATGCTGACAAAAAACTCTTCTAGGCATAGGTGGTCTCCTGGAGACTAGGCCATATCTTTCACTTGTCCTCCAGCCAATGGGTTCATCCACTTGCTCTGATGCCCCGAACTCCTTTGGTCTCTGGCAAGACTGTTGAACCAAGTCCCAATTACCCTTCCTAACCCCAAATCTGGGGCCCATGATGTGTACAGGATCTGTTTTCCATCCTCTCAGGAACCAGGAACCCCAGAGGGACAGTCTTTGTTGCTGCCTGGTAGCACACCATGCCATCTCTTTCTGCTGCTGTAGTAGCCCAGATATGGGCTCTCAAGCCTGGTGACTGGATGCCACCACCAGGAAATGAAAAGCACAACTCCTTCTGCAGTTGGATTTACTTTCAAGAGTCTGCATAAAAATGTATGAGTGGTGCTCCATCCTTTGACTTCAAAGAGAGCAGAAGCCCCTGGGAAGGGGAAGGGAGAATGGTGTGGGGGGCCACATAACACTCCCTTATATAGGCAGTTTTATTCCACTCCTAGTTGGCCTTTGATAGCTATGGGAAGAAGGGATGGGGAATAATAAAAGCCATGCTTCTCAGCAGCCCAGTGGTGATGTCTGACCCATTAATGACAAGAAAACAGGACCTCCTTCTCCCTGTCGTCTCCCTTCCAAAGCCTTTGACTCCTTTACCCCCATAATAATGACATGCAAATATGCCTTTAGGTTGTTGTCATAACAGATCTGGCCACTGCTCCACCTGACCTCAACTCCATTGTTCAAATCTGCTTGGCTTGACCTTAGTGACTCAGTCCAAATTGTTGAGAGAGGGACTCCAATTGGCTCTGCTTTGGACAGAGGTTCATGAGGGATTCAACCCGATGTGGACATAAAAGCAGATCACCAGGGAAGAACATGTCTTCCTAGGTCTATTTATTCATCAAGGCTTATGGCTGGGGTGACTGTATCATAATATCAATGAAACTTAGGCATTTTAGAGAGTGAAAGGGACACTCTTCCCCAAGGCCAACAGGCATAAGCTGGGACTTTCCTGAATAAACCAGAATGGATGTATGCCCTACACAAAGGAACTTCCAAAGAAGGAAGCGTAGCTAGACAAGTACACCAGGTACATTGGTGCCACAGAAAAACACATTCAGCCAGCAGCAGAGTGTGAGACCATTGTTTTGTTATCATTACTGTGTTGTAAATGGGTTCATATTTGATGATTTTCTATAAAAATATGATTTATATTGCTAGAGAAATAGAAAAGACGTATAAAGATTAAAAGTATCACCGTCTCCCCATCGCTCTTCCCATTTTAAAACTATACTTTTTATTTCTTTAAATTGTCATACTGTAGTAAAATATGTAAATACATAGTGTATCTTATTGTGGAGCCTTGTACTTATGAGTGTTCAAGTTGCTTTATCTTTTTTCTTTATATGACTGTTATTTTAATTACAATATTGGCTGAGTTATGGTGATTTCTCTGGAAGGAAATCCGCACTCCCACCTTGTTGTGTGGGAGAAGCTCTAATGCCAGGCATTTCCCCTCTCAGGGTGGCAGCCACCTGAATCTCAGACATAAAGCCTCAGAATATTTAACTTGGCTTGCAAGAGTCTCCTTGCAAACTCAAACTTAATGAGGACAGGAAAATTATTACAGAGGTGTTCTTGATGGCGTTCAGAGTAAGGGCACATCTGCCATTGGTCAGTGACAACAGGGCACACCCCTCTATGTGTCTCTGCCAACCTCAGGCTCCCAGAATTTCCCTGAGGTCTTGTTGGTCAAAAACCCAATAAACAGTCCAGGTTGTTTATTGGAGAGGGGCTCTGCCTCTCACCCACCGTTCACCATTGCCCTGGGTGGCCTGGCCACCCTTGCTTTCAGGTTGGGAAAATGGCAAATTCAGGTTTATGCGATGCACTAAGTTGTCACCTGTAAGAAAACAGAGAGAGAGAGAGAGAGAGCCTCAAGAAATCAGTTCGTCTGAGCATGGAAAGATGAATGCATTTAGATTACAAGGACCATAAATGGATTATAGGTTTTGTTTTGTTTTTAAGTTTTCAGAATGTTTTCATGATGGTTTAAGCCCATACAAATATCATTTTTTAGACCACAGGTTGGCAAAGTATGACCTGTGGGCCACATCTGGCCAGCAGCCTGTTTTTGTAAATAAAGCTTTATTGGAACACAGCCACACTCGCTTGTGTACATACTGTCTGTAGCTGCTTTTGTGCCACAAGGCAGAGTTGAGTAGTTGCAACAGAGAACATATGTGGTCCACAAAGCCTAAAATATCTGCCATCCGGCCTTTTACAAAAAAATTTGCCAACTCCCTTTTTAGACCAACATTGACACAATCTCATTTTCCTCACTAATTTAACAGGAGGAAGTTTATATATTAATGCAAAAATAGAACACATGGCCCTTCCTCAAAATGTACCCCCTCTCATATCTTATAAGCATGTCGCTGCTTTTCTATACAAGAAGCATTTTTTAGAGTAGCGGTAAAGAACAGAGAATTTGAGTCCTGACTCCATGCTCTCCAGCTGTGTGACTTTGGGCCAGTCCTTCAGTCTCTCATGCCTCAGTTTTTCTCATCTGTATACGGGGATTGTGATCATACCTAGTTCATCAGGTTGTAATGAAGATTAAATGAATCGATACACGTAAAGAGTCGAGAAAAGTCCCTTCGCATAGTGTGGCCTCAATGAGCATTGGCCTCTAATTGTTTGCTTCGTGTGGTGTAGCCATTCCTCTACACTTGACGTCCAGTGAAACACACATGTATCAGAAAAGGGGCAAGAAGGAGAACATGGAAAAAGAGAATAGAAATCCATTTTGCAATTTAGCAAGATCTAAGATCTACCTAGCCCAGTCAGCCTTTGCTTCCTTCTCAGAGCTGTTTCCCCAGCTTACTACACTGATTTTTATTTATTTTTCCTAAAAACCATAAAATTTCTGAACTGGATGCATTAGAACACGGCCTGCAGAATGCCTCCTGGAACGTCTGAACTAACAGCTGGAGAGAATGACAATTTTTATTTGCGCTGGAATCTGCTGAATTCACGATTCCCCCAGATCCAGTTATTTCTATTCACTCTCAGGCTTCAGTGAGCTCATTGTTCCTTGGATGGAATCACCAGCTTGGGCTCAGCACCCAGCCCTTTTCAAAGTGCTTAATAAATTAGTGGCTCTCCACATGTACTTACCCATGTGGCACGAAGTGAGACACACAAGGTTAAAAAAAAAGGCTGATCTGGGTTTGAAAACAGGAAGACTAATCAGGCCTTTGCTCAAAGGAGGTCAGAATAATTTGCCCCAAGCACCAAGCACTGCGTTATCCCTTGACAGGGCTGTTGAATCAATTAGCCTAATTAAATGAGGTGGAAAATTACTCCAGCAAATAAGTTGCCATGAAAGGTAAGTCTTAATTTGGCCTAAGGGAAAGCAAACAGCTCTCCGGTGTCTTGCCAAAGTCTATGAATGGGGAATAATTGGCAATTTATGTGTATGTGTTTTTAAGGCCGTGGGACAAATATGTTTTTGTTGACAAGCAGCTGAAGCTTTCCCTGGTATAAAGACAGGGTTACTAATTAAGGGATAGTATAATTATGTGTGTTGGCAGAAATGTCACATATGTACCATGGCTGCAAACATTGGGGGCCTGCGACCCAGCTCATCACAGGGGGTTCAGGCCAAGACGGACCTCTGGGGCAGCACCTCACATCAGGCCAGTCAGTCATTGCTTCCTCCTCGGTGATGTTTCCCCAGCTCGCTACACTGATGAGGACTCCATCACAAGCCACTGGGAAAGACAGGCTATGAAGTTTGAACATATGTGAAAATGTACCTTCATCTCATAGAATCCACTGCAAGCCTCAAGAATGATGTTGGAGAAATCTACGTTTTTTAGTGCAGGAAGGTGATTGAAATTATGTGATATGAAAAAATATATATATATAAAACGGTCTATGTCAGCATGGAGAGTGGAAAGTACGCATCTTCCTCCTCTGCAACCCAGGATCCAATCTCTGGGGCCAGCCTGCTCCAGCTCCATCCTGCAGGGGGAAATGTGAGATCCTTTATTACTGAGGTTCTAGGTTCCTGGGATATCTCAGAAAGGCGCATCTCCAAACACAGAAAAGTTCCCTGCCAGTCACGTTGACCACCTCATGCAGGGTAACTTTGATAAATTTTTTCACACACACACACAAAAGTCTGCTTTGTATGCATTTCTCAGAAATCTCTTTCTCAAAAGGGATGCAGGCTCAAAAGAAAGTAGGCTGTGGGGAGAAAGAAAATGCCTGCCGTTCTTTGTAACTGAAAAATTAAATTATTAAAACAATCACAGCATGTGAACTTCTCCCAAAACCCTATTCCAAGCTTCCCAGTCAGACCTAGACCAGTATTGTTCAGAGCCCAAGGGGCAGTGCAGACAAGCAAGGCCAACGTGGCCTTCTCAGCCAACTTGGCTTCCTCAGAGTTTTCCTGGCCCCTCCCGTACAGTGCAGCCCTTAAGCCCCTACTGTTTGCTCACTTGTCTGTGAGCCCAGCTCAGCTCCGTGCAGGGCTTCTGGAATCCTGGCCTGTGTCTTGCACTCTCCTTCGACCTAGCTGGGGAAGTGAATGATTAGTTAATGACCTAGTATGAGGCAGAACCCAGAGTTCTAAAAGATCCTTGAGAAGAGTGTCCTTGAGGTGATGCGGGGGAGGCTCAACAAGAACCATCTTATAAATGATTGAGGACCATGGTTGTGTGCCCTGAAGGCACCAGAAAAATTAGTGCCAGCCCCTCTGTATCATGACAGGGCTCTGTGTTTGAGATGGCAGGTTTACAAGGCAGCATAGCATGGGGTTAAGAGTAAGAGTGTCTTTCGCTCTTTCAGTAGCCAGAGGGAAGGAGGGAGGATAGGAGAAAGAAGGAGGAAGGAAGCAGGCAAGGAGTGCTAATAGTAATTCCATCATCAACGTGTGCTGTGCTCTTCACAGACAGTATCTCATTTAAACCTCCCCCAAACCTATGGGATTTATCATTCAAAACACGGGATTTTAAAGTATGCCCTCTTGATTAAATAAAGCTCAGAAGTCATATAATTAAATGTTCCATTTGATCTGTAGCCCTCAGCCCATCCCTGAACTTTACCTCAACTTCACCCCGTCTTGAGCTTTATTCCAACCCAAACCCTCTCCATCCCTAATATGAGGCTTAGGGATGGGGTAGGAGTCAGGAATGTGTTAAGGTGTCTTCCTCAGAAGATACTGGGGAAATTTTAGAGCTGATATTTTTTAAATGGATTTAAATTTTTATTTTATTTATTTATTTATTATTTTATTTATTTAATAGATTTTTTTAATAAATAGATTTTATTTATTTATTAGATCTCCTTAAAAACAAAAGTAATCAATGATTCTTCTAACAAATTAAATAATAAAGTGATAAATGAAGAATAAGTTAATAATTCCTCTCACAAGTTCTGCTTCATGTGGTAATTAATGCTAATAGCCCAGTTATTCCTCCCTGTTCTTTCAAATACATATAAGCATCACAGATATAAATCTATATATTAAAGCTGACATTTTAATGGTTTTCTTTGAGTATCATAAAAATTTACTGTGAATGCCAAAAATCTCTACCAAAATGCCAAGTCAAATTGTCACATTACCACTATTTTTCCCATTTTAAAGATGAAGGAACCGAGCTCTAGAGAAATTAAATAACTGGGTCACATTCACACAGCTAGAGCCATGCTGGCTGGCTGGCTTGTGTGCCTGTCTTTCTACCACACAGCACTGCCTCACGTTTCATACGGGACTTGGGGTTGAGCTGCACAGCCTAGAGGTCATCTGCTTACTCATCTTCCTATGCCGCTCCCAGGCCAGGGCTTGATCTTTGAGTGTCCGGGATCATGAATCTGCCTGGACAAGTTCCTTCATACCTCATGCCTTAATTTTCCTGTTAATAGCCCAGTAGCTTACTGTGTGGGATTGGTCTGAAGAATAGACAAAAAAAAAAAAAATAGTTCTTTTCAAACAAAAATATGAAGTCAGAACAAATGCTTCAAGAAAAAGCTTTCTTTTCTGACAGGTGCCATTTTTCTCAAACCCACATAGATTTAAAATGCGCCAGATGTTGCCTTTATCAGCATTACACAAGGATCAGGTAAATGGATCCATGGGACCAGTTCCTACTCTCCGTTTCCTTTTAAGGTACTTAAATAATATGGGCACGGTCAGTTGTTTAGGGAAAGAGACAAGCTCTTGAGATTGAGGTAATGAGAAGATCCATTGAGCAGAGTCCTGGAGAAGGGCCTGCACTGGACTTTGAAGGTACCCTCAAGCTGCACAATCTTCTGTGAGGCTTGTCAGACTCTGAGATTCCTGCCAAAGGTCTATTTTTTTCCATTAGTCTTCATTGATGAGGTTTTCATTTGAAACCTGAATGCACAAACCAAGAGTTCCTTCCATCTAAACTCAAGAAGAGAGCCACATGAGCCAGAGTTGACTGTCTGCGTTCAGCTTTTTAGAAATGGTAGGGTGGGGGAGTGCCAAGGATTTTGTTTTAGTCTGTTAAGGGACAACAAGCTTCCAAGGTTCCATTTGAGGGACACACAGGAGGCTGAAAAGAACCAGTAGGCAGCTCCTTGTCCTAGCCCTGAGGTTACTCATGGATCAAATGATTCTACTGTTTTCTCTGCCCCCTTCAAGTCTGACAAGCATTGACTGTCCTTTATTTCTTAGGGTCTGTTAAGTTTTTTTTTTTTTCAATTTGAAACCCATAGCTTAATTTGAAAACAAATGAGTTTTCTCAGAAGAAATAATACTTGCCACCTACTAAAGAGGCTTATTGCATTCCACGCTGAGAAACCAGTTGCCAGAACCAGGGGTTTAGATGGAGACGGTTGGCAATGAGCTGCCTGATGTCCCCTCTCTGGACTTAGCATTTCCAGATCCACTGTGGCCTGACTGTGACATAGCGCTGTGGGCCTTGGCCACCTTGGACCCAGACACACATCTGCCAAGGTGAAGTAACAAATGCTTGTCCAGTCTGGTGATCAGCAGGACAGAGACAGGCACCCAAAAAATTATTTTTGGCTGGGTACAGTGGCTCACGCCTGTAATCCCAGCACTTTGGGAGGCCCAGGCAGGCGGATCACTTGAGCTCAGGGGTTGGAGGCCAGCCTGGGCAACATAATGAAACCCCGTCTCTACAAAAATTAGCTGGGTGTGGTGGCCTGTGCCTGTAGTCCCAGCTACTCAGGAAATTGAGGTGGGAAGGATCTCTTGAGCCCAGGAGGTCGAGGCTGCAGTGAGCTGTGATTGCACCACTGCTCTCCAGCCTGGGCCACATAGTGAGATCCGGTCTCAGAAACAAAGAAACAATTTTTAAGCCAGAAACCTACCCCATTCTTAAGTAAAGACAACAAGGATTCAATAACCCTATCTACACCGTCACCACACAGCAGAGTACGTTGAGCCCCTCCAAAATTGTGCCTCCCAAAGGGGACACAACCTGCCCAGCAGCCCCTCCACAAGGCTGAGGGGGCTGTCCTCCTCTCATTCCAGGAAACCAAAGCAGGCCCCAGGAAATGAGGACTTTTTCAAAATAGCATCCTGGGGTCCCTTTTAACCTCTCTATCTCTGCAAAACCTAGAAGGCTCTGTGGAGTTGGGTTGAAGCCAAGATAGGATTAACCGGAATTGTAGAAGTTTTCAGAATAAGCAGTTTCCTACTATTAGCAACTTCTTACCCATAGCTAAGGCTCAATCCCCCTTCCCCTTTCTTAGCCAAAAAGGACATATATAATAATTCTGTTTTGTGAGATAAAGTGTGTGTTGTGTGCATGTGTGTGTCTGTAGGTACACGTGTGCACAGTGGTCCTTGTGAGTGCATACACACCTACACACAAGGACTGCACAGCCTTATCCCTACCTTTACCACACTGCAGAGATGGACATGTCCCACTCTCCAAATATATATATACACACATTTATATATATATACACACATATACATATATACACATATATATAGTAGATACTTATATAAGTGTTTTCAGTGCGTGTGTGTTTGCATGTGTATAAACATAGATAGATATTTATCCCTTCTCTTCTTCCTCATTCTCCTCCAAAGTCTTCATCAAATCTAAAAACTGTTCTTTTCCATTTCTACCCAATCCAGACTTTCTGTTATGTCTGCTTCAAGCGTCACAAAACAGAGGTTAAATTCTGAGCCTCAGTGATTCTATCTAGAGCCACTGTTGGGCACTTTCCTTACTGGCTTTGACCTGTCTGGGATATCGCCTACCAGCAGTCTCCAGAAACATGCCATCAGCCAGGATGCATGGCCCTGCATCTCAAGTGTTTTTTCTGGGTTATGCTATAAATTTTGGCTGAGACATCAACACATGTCAACATGTTACTTTCAGTGACATGTTTTTCTTTTCTCTGTTAGCTTTGGTTCAGGGCTGTAAATCCATTTGGGGAAGCAAAGTGTCCAAGCCTAAGCAAAAGTCATCTAATATGCTTCATGGATTGTGGGATTTCTCTATGCCTGACCCCTCCTTCCGTCACTCCCCTCCCTCCTTATTTTCCTTAGAAATCGAAGTGAAAAGGATATTCAGTTGGATATCCTTTAGTGATTAAAGTGATCAAAGTGAATTCAACTGGCAGGGCATAAATGAACACAAACCAATGAGCTCCCAGTGACCTCTGTCCTTGGTTGGATCTTAATGAGATCCCTCCCAGGTACACACATTTGCTGCCTCTAGGGAATTGTAGTCAAATCTCTTTTTGTTCCATCTGAGCTCTGAATTTTCTTTTTTGTCTTTTCATTGACAACAGTGGTCTCTGTCCAGATTTTAACCCCACTTTGTCTAGTCTCTTCTTTCCTTTTTCATTATTCAAAATATCTTTGATCTGCTTGACATAGGGCTCTGGGCTACCTGAAACATTCCTTCCAGGCGTTCTGAGAGGTCCAAAGACCCTCCTCTTGCCCCAGGGGGGCTGCTTCTCCACTGTCTTCCTTTTGCCCTTGACAGAGTGAGTTCCCTTGGCTGTGCTTTCATTAAGTGTGATGGAGAAGGAGGCGCCACAAGCAACTCAGCTCAAAGCTGTGGCTTATGAAAAGTGATCTAAAAGGGGTGCCATACATTCCTCAGGCTGGCTGAAGGTGGCTAGCAGAAAGGCAGTTTATAGGGAACAAAAGAAACATGGCTTTACTGCCTCTCTATTAAAAAAAATAAAAATAAAAAACTTCTCAGGTTTTGAACAAATAATATTAATGTACAGCTTGAACACACATCTTAACCATCAATCTTAAATCTAAATCAGTTTTGGCTGTTCCAAAAACCCATTTGCAAAGGATAAAGACTTACCACGATTAGGGTATCCTAAAGAATTAGTCATGGACTCTGAAGAAATCAATTGCAGGAGACAGCTTACGGCTGTGAAAAGAGCAATAAGCCAGAAGTCAGCCAACCAGGATTCTAAGCCCAGAACTGTGAGCATGTTATTTAATTACTTTAGGTTTCAGTTTCCTCATCTGCAAAAGGAGAGGGGTGAACTTAAACCTCTAAATTTCCATGGGTTTCAAAAATGTTTTGAACAAGTAAGTAATATTAAAATAAGCCAGTATTCTCCCAAGGCAAATACTTTGCAGGAAAAGTATATATTTATTTGGATATACAAGTTCTAGTGTTTGTTTTAAAAAAATTTTCATTGCTTCATAGTCATATCTTGTATATTCCAGCTTCTGTTAGAAGGCTTTTATGACTCTGTCATTCATAAATTTGTCCAAACTCCTTTTTAATTCATTTACATTTCCTGTCTGTACAGCCTCTCAGGGTAATGAGTTCCATAACTTTATTACGTGCTAGGAGAAGTATTATTTCCTTATTTTCCCTAAACTTACCTCAAGCTTCTAAACTGCCTGCTTGCCCTGTATTTCAGAATTTGATGAACAAGTTCACCCATAGTCTTTGCTTTATAAAATGAGATTAAAATCATTTTAGGCTGCTACAAAAAGCAGCGGCCCACCCCACACCTTCCCCTAATTATTACAGTTACTTATACAATAAATGTGGGTATTGACGGCATAAGGAAGTCCTGGCTCCAAATGACTGAGAGTCAGGAGAGCCTGGAGGCCTAAAGTATCGCTTTAGAGTCAGACGGGCCGAGGCTCAGATTCCAGCTCTGCCGCTCTCTGGGCAGTCTCTCTGAGCCTCATTTCCTCATCCGAAAAATGGAAAACAGTATTCACCTCAGACCTTGTTGTAAGAGTTAACTAATACAATTTTTGTAATGTGACTAACACAGTGCTAGGTCCATTGTAAATCTCTCCCCAAATCCAGTGCGTTTTTGCGATCATTAATGAATGTCAGGATACTAGATAGCCCTCTAGGTTCTAGAATCATTGCTCATATTGTGAACAGGGCCCAAACAACAGGTTGACAAAGAACAATCTGAGCTTCCATGCAGGAGATGATGGAAAAGCAGGGTTGGAGAGTGAAGTTTTGGACAATAGAAAGTTAGTAGAGTTTAAGAAGAGATCCTTGGCAGCAGATCCACAGAAAACCTACTCTCAGCTTGAACTAAAGTGGCACCAGACATGGACAATAAATATTTACAAGGTGCTAGAAGAGATTTTCAACCAAAAGAAGGAAGGGGAAGCCGATATGCTCTTTCCAGAGCAACGGCCTATGGGTCTTGAGAGGAGAAATTCCATTTCTAATGCTTACCAATCAGCGGTGCAATCTTAAGCAAATCAATGCCTATATCTAAGTCCAGGTTTCCTTGCACATAAAATGGAATTAGTCTGGTTCACTGACTTACAAACCATGCTCTTTGGAACCTGTATTAGGGAGGAGAGGAAAGAGTTGGGGAATGAGGATAGGATGTGAGTCCTCATCCCTAATTCCATCAAGTAGCCATATTTGTAAAGTCCTAGAATTGACTCATAAAGGAAAATGGCATGGAGTCAAAATTACTCTTAAAAAATCCTAAATCACCCAAATGTTTACTGTGGGAAGTACAAAAGAACCAAAACCAAGTGAGGAAGAGCATCTCCCATCTCACACTTACTCTGGGGTATGCCGTCATTGAGCCAAGTTTCTCTCTCTCTTTCTCTCTCATACACACACACACACGTATGTATGATGAAATCTGTTCGAATGCATAACCTAATGCTACTGCAATGAGATTCCATTTAAGATTTAAAATTTGGTTTGTAAAAAGCCTTCCCCAGCTATAAAGAAAAATAATCAATACTGCTAAACTAGACACTGGGGTGCTTTCCACTCTAACAGGCTGGGATTCCAACAAGAAGAATGTAAGCTTGAAATTCAGGATTCTTATTAAAGGGGTTTGGAAAGAATCCATTCACATAAGAAGAAATTGGGACAATTTGTACACCTAATCAGACAACCAACAGGTGCAGGAAATGGAAAGAAAATAAGCCAAAATATGTAAGCATTTCTGGAAGCCTAACAACAACAATAAAAAGAAACACTTGGCATCTAGCAGATTCATAACCAACTGGCATCCCACAATCAACTAGTTATAAGAAAGGAATTCAGGAGACTCTATAGGGTATTCCCTGAAGACATCATCCCAATGTGTAGCTAGGGCCAAAAAGGCCAGTAAAATTCTATGCACATCATCAGCACGATTGCTTTTTTGAAAATATAGACAATTTATGTGATTCCTGAATAAAGGCATGGTGCAACACAACTGGGGTAATTTGCATTGTTCTCATTCCCACGGCCCCTGACCTCGACCCCCAAAAGATGTAATTAGCTGAACAAGGCAACCCAGAAAACAAAAAGAGAAAACAGAGCAAAAGAACCAAGGACAATGGATTGAGGGAGGGAGAAATGGAGGCAGACTGAAACATATTAAAAAAAGGAAACCGAAATAATTAAAGTGATGGAAGTTTCTTTAGTCGGGAACATTTAGAAGGGATATTACTAATATCTACGAGATTACAAAGGAGAAAGCAAGGTGGTCATGGGTTTTCCCATGGCTCCCTTCCTTCCTCACACTCATAGGAGTTTAGAAAAAGTAGTTTTGGGGCTAGACTAACAAAAAGCATACTCTATTTATTCAATAAAGCAATATATATTTAAAGGATACATCACAGGTATTGTGTGATACATCACAGGATACATCACATTTATCCATGGGAAATACATGGAAGTTGTTATTCTACCAAAAGAATCCAGCGGATGTTATAAATATATTCAAGAAAGGTTAGAAAAATACAGATAAACTTGAGAGCTTTATTTAAAGAAAATGCATCTCTTCATATATCTTTGCCCAAAGAATAGTCAGTTTCTTAGGCAGGGGAAGTTGTCTTCTTCAACCAAAAATAAGAATCTGGACAACATTGCTTAAGGGTCTTTGCATTTCCATATTAGTCTGCTAATACCTGGAGGCCAGGATTAGGTCTTGTATTCCTTTATACCCATCTAATTCTCCTGCTCACACAATGCCTTGTATATATTCAGTGGTCATTAATGTTTGCTGAAACTAATCTAATTACATAGATTCATTGGAAGAGCTGGCAAATATAGTCTCTCTACAAGCCCTCTTGGTACTTTCAGTGTTCCCCTTGGATACATAAGATCAGTCTCTAATAATCATTACATTTTTGTCATCTGGAGAAGTTCCTTTCTTTTTTAAAAAACTTCTTTGAAAAATCCAACCTATTTAGTTTCCCAAGAGTTCCATCTAATAAGCCTTTTAGAAAAGCAAGCAATTTGAATAACAACAGAATAAATTCAATCTTTGCCTATTTGTGATACTAGGAAACAGGGCCAATCAATTTCAAAACAAATCTCAGAGTTAGTGCATCCAAATAAAACAGCAGTCAACCAACAATTTTCTTCAGAGCATGACTGTTGGTGCTGAGCCTGAGGAGGAAAAGGCTTATCCATGAGCTATCGGGATCTGTCATCATTTCCTTTGAGGAGCAACCAACCGAGACACAGGAGATGGAAAGTCTCAGCCTAGTTCTATCATCAATGAACTGTGTGACCTCAGGTGAATGATTTAGCCTGTCTGGGCCTCAGTTTCCTCATCTGTAAAAGGAAAAGGTTACTGACTAAGGTCATAATACACAAATCGCAGAATTCTATTTACTTAAATCTATTGATCAAGGAAAATACTGTTTTCAGAATGAAGTTTTAATTTCTAATTTTGAGAAGGTAGATTTTCTATCTTACTCTAACTTAATGTAACAGCTCCATAAGGTATCTGGAAGGCTGGAGAAGAGTGTGTGTGTGTGTATGTGTGTATGTGTGTAATATGGGGTGGGGAAGGGGAGGAGGGTTGGATAAGACAAGAGTTTAATAATAAGCACCCCTTAGGCTCCCCTCATTCTGGAAGAAAACAGTTTTCTCACATCATACCACATTTCCATGTTCATATTTATCAATGAGACAGCCCTCCAAGACGAAATATTTCTTCTGAGAATTTTCTCAAGGCCCACCCTTTACTCCACCATTGGATGAAAAATTCCTAGAGAATGGAGACCTTAGGCCACCATCCTGAAATGGTTCAAGAAGGAAAAAAGCAGAGTCCTATGTGAAAAGAATGGAGCTAAGAGAGTTTCAAAAGAAAGGACTGTGGAGAAACGTTGCAAGTCTTGCGAGAGAAGTAAGAGTGATGTGGCTCATTCTAGACAGCTACAATCCCAAAAGAAAACATAAGGCTTCCCCCAGAAGATCCTTCAATCCTTCTAAAATTCCACATCCTCACCAGGCACACAAAACTAAAATTAGTGCATCATACACCGTGCAGCAACACACCAATAGGGCATGGCAAAGAAAATGAGAACAAGAAAGGGCCTGCTCCTGGAAAGGCTCGTGGACCCAGAGGGTCAGCGCCTGGCACAGGGTAAATGCTATAGAAATGTTTGTAAACAAACAAAATAAAAATTAAAACCCTTATTGTTCTAACCCCATGTGAAATATAAACCTGCCACATACATTTTGAAACATTTTCAGCATTGTTATCTATAAGATGTTCTCCATTCATATAAATAATAGGCCTGAGCTGTGACTGTGTTGTAACAAGACCAGACGGGGAAAGGTCTTGTTCACTTGCAGCCAACTTCATATGAATCGAAGATATGCTTTGCCCTATGGCAAAAGAAGACAGAATAAAGTAGCATGTGTGGCCTCTACCCAAAAGAAGATCGCAATCCAGTTGGTGAGGTAAATTATACAGGTGCCCAAAGTTAATGATCCACCCAAGAGATGCCATTAGACAATACAGATGGGATGTATTTAATACAATAGGCAAGAAGATAGAGAATGAACTGGGCACGTTAGGAAGGGCTTCACAGAGAAAGGCTTTGAATGGTAGTCATGAAGGGCACTGTGGAGAGGAAAAGAGAGACTTCCAGAAAGTTGGAAGACTGAGTATAGGCACCCACATCAGAGGAGATTGAGCATTTCGGGCAGGCTAGCATGGAGAGTCACCATTTGGCAACTTATGCTATGATGTTGCAATAACTGGGTAAATCAATTGGGTAGGCTAAGCAGCTTGGACTTCATCCTGTGAATAATAGGGAACCCTTCGGATAAACACAGCAAGATAGGCTGTTGGTCATGCAAAATTCCCTAAGCCTAAGATATTGATCATTTCTATCAGTGGTAGTCTTTGCACTGAGTAACCATGGAAACACTACACTACCCAAGGGTGCCCCCTCACATGTGGTCTTAACAGATCTTCTTCCTAAGTTAAGGGCACCCTGACAACCTTGAACAACATCTTAGAATTAGAAGAAATCTAAGAAGTTATAAAATCCTATTCCTCAAACAGTGCAGAATTTTTTTTCTACGAGATCCTCAAGAGCGGCATATTCCTTGGGCTGGCACAGTACACTGCACACAAGAGGAACTCAGTCAAGGTTTGTGAGTAAGCAAAGTAATCCAGCCATTTCTTAAACAATTCTGATAATTTAGATCTCCCTTGCAGGCTTGGGCAGCATTTAATCATTAGAAAGTTCTTTCTTTATTTGAACTTAGGTCTATCTTCCTGTTTCTACTACCCATTGGTTCTAGTTCTGTCATCCAAAGAAACATAGAACAAACATACTCATTCTTCCACATGACCACTTTTTGAATATTTGGAGATACTCATTGGGTCTTCTTAGTCTTTTCCTCTTAAAAACATCTCCAGTTCCTTTCTAGAGCAAAGGAACCAACATGCTGTTTTCGGCAGTGCTGTATTCTCCTGTCTCTCTTTAATTTACTGAGAAAGATGGGTTGCATGAAGGGTTGGATTATAGATTTTGGGAAGAGAGGGATCCCTCCAGAGGCTAGATACATGAATCCCTGAACATTTGTATCTGTGCCATGATTCTCAGTGGCATGTTTTCCACCCCCACTTGCAGCCAGGTCTCCCGATGAGCCTGATCTTTTCTCCCCACAAGTCCCCACACCCTCATGCTGTAGGGTCTCTGGGGGTCTGTCATCCTCCCCCACTTCCATTTTCAACAGATGGTATTTTCGCAGGTAAGAGCTTTGCCAGTGTCCCCTGGCAGCCTTTGCTGCTAGCTTCTCTGTCTACTACTCTAAATCGCAGCCATTACCATTTAAGCCCACTTCCTCCAGGTTGGTCCCCAGCGCCTCAAGCAAGCAAGAGCAGCTGGTTCCTCATCCTCTACACCGTAATCCTTCAAATCCCTGAAAACCTTCATTAAATCCCAGTTCCACCAATGTCACCACACCCTTAAGCTTCAGGGAATGCTCTACCACAAACCTTCACCTTCTAAAGCAGAGGATCATAGTCATCATTTTAAAAAAACAAAATAGAAAACACCAGAGTGCATGATATTCAATAAATGTAAATATTGTTTCTGGAATTTTTTTATATACATTAATACATTAGTTATATATATATCCTATATATATCCTATATCCATATACATATATACTCTTCATGCACTGTGATGAAATGTCAGTGTCTTTGTTATTGTGAGTTACGGTCAAAAGAGTTTGATGAACACAGATTTTCCCCAGCCCAAAGCTGTGGCTGTCCCTAGTTAATGTCTGAGCCTACAGGGCTATCTAATAAAAAGAACACTAGGTCAAGGCGATTAGACTCTGGGTTCTCAAGGTAGATATCACATCTCTCTTATTCGTGAAGGCATCCCTGCATCTAGTTCAGTATCTGCACAAAATAGGTATTTGCTAAATGAATGAACACCAGTCACTGGCTAGGTGACCTGTGGGACTCAGTCCCCTACTTATAAAATGAGTTTTCAGCACTTTATGATGAACTCCGAGTCCCCTGAAACCCAATCCTGAGAATCCGAGACCATCTCTGGGTCCTGGAAAACACTTTTGCAATGGCAAAGATTGGCTCTGGTAACTTTTCTTTTCCCCCAAACTCACACTGTACAAATAACCACCTCTGGGTAGGAAGTGTGAGGATAAGCTGGTGTTGAAAATGAGCTAAGAAAAAAAATAAAGCAAATCCTGCCCAGTGTATGTCAGGTTGTGGTTTGTACTAGATTAATGAAAGCCCCACATGGCATAATTGTGTTTACAGTGAGCTTATAGGAGTTTTCCCTCAAGGTAGGGAAAGGGGATCGGGTTAAACAAATTATTTAGCTTTTCCTGACCTGACCTGGCAACAGTGATGGGGAGCAGTAGCTGAGGAATGGCCTTCTCAACGTCAGCCTTAACTATGCTCACCTCGAGCTCCTTTGAAACCAGACACTGGTCTTCCATCTGGGAAGGGGAAGACAATTCTGAGGACTAAAGCTGCAAATTGCTTCCTGTGGGCAAATTGTGTGGCCAATTGTGTGGAAGTGATTTCCAGCTACAAGGCAATAGTATTATAGGAATTAAAGGTCTTGCTTTTTGGATAGCAAACTTGTAGCAAATAGCAAATCTGATTGTCTAGAACTAGAATCTATCTCTTTCTTTATCATTGTTACCAACTCTTCTTCCTGAAACAGAAACACTTTATGGAGTTACATGCAGCCCACTTCCACAGGAGGGTACTATCCTGCACTTCTATTAAAAACAAAACACAGGTTCTATCTGGATGCTGAATTTACACAACAAAAATCCAGTTTGAATTAACATTGACTGAATGGATTCAATGAACTACATGTTGCACTGACATGTTTGACTTTGGTCTAAAAGCAAATTAATTTTAACTACAGTTTAGGGAATGTGGATATAATTTTGCTTTGTTTTTATGGTTGACTTTTTTTTTCAGTCAATCTATAGACATTGCCAGTTCTCTTTAGTCTCTGAAGATATTTTTAGGTATGAGACTGTACTAACAGGATGTATGTAATTTATTGGCAGAACTTTTCTGTCAACCCGTCAGTCACTTGTTATTCCAGATTACATGGGCCCAACCCAGGTCTGGGATGCATTCACATTAAATGATTGTGGATCATTTATTTCAGAAATGATAGGTTGAAGAAAATGTGCTTTGCATATGAGAAATAAAATCCCACAGCACATCCAGTTTCCTGTTTCCTTGAGAGCTTCATTTTTCCATTTGGCCCTTATTTAACTTTTCTTCCGTCTTACTTAAAGGTCTTAAGAGGATCCAAATTCAGACCAGGAAAACCCTAACCACCCACTCCCTGGCCCTGGGTTGTGTAAGACCACATTCCCAGAGGGCAGGAAGGAAATCACAGTCACAATTCATGTTTTGTAGAACTCTTGGGAGTTCAGCAAGGGAGTGAGATGAGGTGTTATGACCCACATTTTGCAGGCCAGGAGACCTAGGCTGGATTAGGTGATGTGGCCAAAGTCACACAGCAAGGAAATAGGGAAGCCAGAACACAAACACTACTCACCTGTCACCAAATCAGGTGTTCTCACGACACTGCACTATTCTCCTGGAAATAGTTTCCACGGTTTATGAGTCTTTTCCTAGCTTATTTCACCAAGCACAGTACCTGTCCCAATCCAGCAAATTCTTATCATCAGGGTTCACTCACAGAAGCATAACCTCTGGATGGCATGTGTTCTGGGATTGGGCCTTCTGCAGTCATGGAAGTAAGCTACGTGGATTATGTCAGTCATCTGCTCGCTATCAGGGTGGGCAGGCAGAAGGGGAAGGCGGGGAAGTAGGGGAGGCCAAAGACAAACAGGAACACTGTGCACCTCTCACCACCTCCGATCCGGTAATGCAAGGGGCGTGTGGGTGGATCTGCACTCACACCTGGTCCAGGAACTGGAGAAGCTGAAGCAGGAGGTCTGTGGGAGCTGGAGCTACCCCGGGCCTGGAGGCTGCCCCGGCAATGAGCAGACCAGCCATAACACACTGACAGCAATTATACAGGGTCCACTCTATGACCATTTTCACGTACTGTTTAGATTTTATGTATTTAAGCTTTTTGTAGACGTATACATTATATATCCTGAATCTTACATGTAACTGTGATTGACTCTGACAAATGCACATGTCCATGTAACACACACCCTTATCAAGATATAGCATGCTTTCATTACCCCAGAAATTTCCCTCCCAGTCAACACCCCTCCCCAACACTACCAGAAGCTACCACTGCTCTCATTTCTTTCCCAATAGATTAGCTTTATTACTAGACTAGTAGTACTAAAGATAATCTGTTAGCTTTAGTACTAGTACTAGTTTAGTTTAATACTAGTACTAAAGCTAATCTATTAATCTAAAGCTAATCTACTGGGAAAGAAATCTGACTAGTACTATCAATAGATTAATACTAAGACTTTATGTAAATGGAATCATACTGTATTTACTCTTTTGCAATCTGGACTCTTTACTTAACATAATGTTTGTAAGGTTGTCCATGTTGCCAGTATTAGTAAATCATTCCTTTTTATTGCTTAGTAGTATTTCATTATATGACTATCCCAAATTTATCCATTCACCTGCTTATGGATATTTGGGTTGTTTTTATTTTGGGGCTATTATAAACACAGCTACTATAAACATTCTTGTACAAGACATTTGGAGGCGGAATATGTGATTTCTCTAGGGTACTTAAAATAGAATTACTGAGTCATAGGGTAGGAATATGTTTAACCTTATTACAAGCTGCCAAACTACTATTTTTCAAAGTAATAAGTTACAGGTTACATTGTGTCCCTCTAAAATTTATATGTTAAAGTCCTAATCCCTAATATCTCAGAATATGACTGTATTCGGAGATAAGGTCTTTAAAATAATAATTAAGTTAAAATGAGGTGGTTAGAGTGGGCCCAATCCATTATGAATGTGTCCTTTTGCAAAGAGGAGATCAGGACAGAGATACACATGGAGGGGAGGCCATGTGAAGACACAAGGAGAAGACAGCCAGCTACCAGCTAAGGAGAGAAGCCTCAGAAGAACCAGCCCTGCTGACACCTTGATCTCGGACTTCCAGCCTCTAGGATTGTGAGAAAGTACATTTCTATTGTTTAAGCCACCTAGTCTATGGTACCTTGTTATGGCAGACTAATACATGGTAGTGCCATTTTTATACCTCCTAACAGCCATGTATGTGACTTCTGGGTGTTCCACATCCTTGCCAAGACTTAGTATTGACAGCATTTTTATTTTTAGCCATTCTAGTGGGTGAATAGTGTATATAATTGTGATTTTCATTTGCATTTCCCTGATAACTAGTGATGTTCAGCACTATTTTTTGTGTGCTACTAGCCCAGGGGTCCCCCTGCATCCTCACTGGCCTCTTTGCAAACCATTTTCCACAAAAACGTCCGATCCCTTTTACCATCTAAAATCTTTAAATGACTTCCTATTTTTATGAAGCTAAAACAGAACTCTTCTGATGGTTTCAGATAAGGCCCTACATGGCTCTCCACTCCATGCACACTAGACTTCTTCCATCCTTTGTTCTCTCCTGATTTCTCCTGCCATCAGAACTTTGGTACACTATTCCTTGTGCCTGGAAAATGATGGTTTCTCTTCCTTATTCAGACAATGATGGCTTCTCTTGCTTACTGAGCCTGTAGCTCACTTCTTCAGGGAACCTCTGTTCACCTTTCTAATTAGATCCTTTTCCTCTCTTAGTGGTAGTATCTGTCCTTTACAGCCAGCAAAAAATTGGGGGAAAGAAAAAACCAAGGTCTTCCCCATCTTTGAAGTTTCTTCTCCCCAATTTTTGACTGACACAGTCATGTTCACATTCTACTGAAGTTAGTTTCTCACTGAAGCAGTCATGTTCACATTCTATGGAAGGGAAGCTTATTAGAAGACAAATCCCAGAGACCAGGGCACAGTGGATTAGTGGACTCTCCCTCCAGATATTGGTTGAAATTTGGGGCCTGGAAAGACAAACTGGCTTGACATTGAAGAGGGCATGATGTGGCAGCATAGGGTTAAGTTTACAGTTTTCCTTTCTTGATTTATTTTAACATGAATCTGTACTTATAACAATGCTGATTTCACACTTATAACAAAGTGTTGAGTAGGAACTTGGGAAGGAGGCAGGGAGGTCTAATTTAAGGCTGATGTCCCATAGTAAGATTGGTCCCAGTCTTTAACTTTCACAAGACCCTTGCTGAGGATTTGTAATAAATAAACATGGGGGGAGGAACAAAACCTCAAATTCAATACTATGTCTATGTCTTTAGAGTTGTGAAGAAAGATATTGAAAGCAATGACATCAGCACTCAAACCATGGAATTCAACTTGCAAGGTTGTCATCTTGGGGGAATCTACTCTGTTTCTTAAGTCTCCATTTGTCCTGTGGCCCTAGGGAATAATTACTTGTCACCAAGGTAGAAGTCAATTCCCACTGTCTCCTGCCACAATCCAGTTTGTGAAGAGTATAGCATCTATGTGGAGTTTAATAACCTCCATTGACATTTTTGTGAAAAAAACAAATGCAAGCGAATCTAACCTGGAAACACTGCCCATTATAATGTATCTTATACAGGAATATCTTATAATCTTTATTTTGTTTAACTAGTAGGATTTTTTAGCATTTCATTACACAGTGTTTAATTTATATTACTTATACACATTTTAATAAATTTAGCATAGAGGGTATGGATAATATCTTCTTTGGAGGACTTTAAGTACTCTTCTTAGTGGTAGATATTCTTTATTTATGTCTTGTATACTTCGGATTTCGAAGCACTGAGTTTGCAACATTGTAATGAAATAAAAGCAGTTTTAGAAAATTAATATGAGAAACTGTAAACAATTTAATGAGAGGGGATGCTGTTTTGTTAAATGCCTAAGATGTAAAACTGAAACACTTTAAGTTTGGCTTGAAGATTCCTAGCAGCCTAGGCCAAAAGGAGATCATGATGCCTTCTAATGAAATAAATTATTTCCCTGGTGCTAAAATGTGCTTGGAATATTACACAGAGCCCTATATATAAAGACCCAAAATGCAATTATGTCTTCAGTTTGAGTTGCAGAGAAAACACAAAAATTGTCTTCAACATAATCCTAAAATAAAATCTGAGGGTACATTGTCCATCGAGATATATATTTCTTCAGGAACCTTGAGCACCAGATTTGCTCTGATAGTGTAGGCTTGTGATAACTAAGATCCTATCATGATGCTGGGCAAAAGCCAGTTCTTCTGATGTTAGTTGCCAGGGCAATGGCAAAGGCACCAAAAGCGAAAATAAGATTTCTCCAGGAAAACATGAAACTCCCAAGTGTCATAAGTAACTGTAGAAAGAGGCTCTCTATCTTGGCATAAACCTGAGCTACTTGAGGGTGACTTGTATCCTTATATGGTTAGGGATCTGGGCTTCCTTCTGCCACCAAGATGCAACTTTGCAAGTCTCAGAGTACTTGTGCCTGGAGGGAGAGGTAAGAGGGTAATGCAATCATCCAACCCAGGCAGTGGTCATAGGTGGTCGTTTGACAAAATCATTGAACTAAGTGAAAGCTTTATAACTATAAATCATAATTTTTGACACAGGAAAAACAAGCTCCTGCAATGAAGACTGTATCACAAAATTAAACTCAATATTTCTAAACAAATTTGTTCCCCTCTTTTTCCTTATTTGTAACACACTCCTCCAGCAACTGTCACCCAAAAACTTCTGAATAGTCACTAAGTATGGATTGTCATTGAGGTGTCATTTGTTTAATCTGACTATCTCTGTATTTTAATTGGTATGTATAGGCCATTTATATTTGATGTAATTATTAATATGGTTGGATTTAGGTCTACTATTTTATTATTTTCTGTTTGTCCTTTTTTATTCTCCTCACTTTTCTGCCTTGTTTTGGATTATTTGCCTATTTATCTTTTCATTTTTTGGTTATATCTCATTGTACTTTCTTACTTGCTATTCTACAAACTACACACCTAACCTTTCACAGACTAAATATAGTTAACATTTTACTTTGAGTAAGATGTAGAAGACTTTAGGTAAAATGTAGTTGCCTTAGCACTATATATATCTCTTTAAATATCCCCTTTTTATTATAATTGACATATGTATTACTTTTGCATACATTTTCCACCAACATAATTTTTGCTTTCAATAGCCATACATATTTTAGGAAACATAAGAGGAAAATAATCTTTTATTACAGCCAGATATATACCATTTATCTTGCTCTTCCTTCATCCCCAAAGTATAAAGTTTTTCCCTGATACTCTCTTCCTAAAAAACTTCCTTTAGCATATCTTTTAACATAAGTCTGCTGGCAAAATTACCTTACTCTTTATTTCATCTTTATTCTTGAGGGGCTTTTAAAAAATACAGTTTGACAGTTCTGTTCTTTCAACACTTTGAGGATACTGTTCCACCGTCTTTTGGCTTCTTTTGTTTCTGATGAGAAATTCACTCTCATTCAAATTTGTGTTGGCCTATATGTGTGTTTTTCTCTGGATGCCTGAAATTTTTTTCTTTATCTTTGGTTTTCAGAAGTTTGATTTTGATATATTTGGGCTTTGTTTCCCATGGGTTTCTATTGTTGGGGTTCACAGAGATTCTTGAATCCATATATTTGTATTTGCACTATATTTTGGAAGTGTTCAGACATTATTTCTTCAAATTTTTCATACCAATCTGTTTATCTTATCCTTCTGAGACTCCATTGATATAAATGTTGTTTTGATATTGTCCCATAGGTCCCTGACAATCTATTCCCCATAGATTTTTTTCTCTTTTCTGTATTCTTCAGGTTGGATAATTTCTGTTAATCTATATTCAAGTTCACAAACTTCTCTGTTATCTTCATTCTGCTATGGAGCCCATCCAATGACATTTTCATTTCAGATATTATATATTATACTTCTAAAAATTAAACTCCATTTAATTTTTTTAGTTTGTATTATTCAGTTGAGAATTTCTCTCTTCCATTCACTTCAAAAGTGTTTGCTTTTATACTAAGGAGCATGACTCTACAAGTTGCTCTAAAGTTCTTTGTCTGATAATTCCAACATCTAAATCACCTTGGGTTTGGCAACACTAGATTGTCTTTTCCTTTGGGAAGTGGTCCCATTTTAATGTTTCTTTTTTTTTTCTTTGTATGCCACATAATATTGGATTGCATCTTGGAAATTTGAATAGTATGTTGTGATCCTCTAGGTTCTGTTAAAATCTTTGAAAATTTTTCATCTCTTATTTGTTTTATTACACAATCAACCACCGTAGGTTCAGTCTGCAGTCTTACCTTGCTTTTTGTGAATGTTGGTTTTAATGGCAGTTCATTTCCATGGCCTTTGCACTGCTGTTTGTGTTTGCACCACTCAGGGGTTAGTCTGGTAGGTGCTTGGGCAGTTTGTATCTTAGCTCAGTTCTCAAATACCTTACTATACTTCATAGGTTCTTACCCACACATGCATAGTTCAGGGGCAAGCCTGACACTTATGTTAGATTATCCATGACATTTGGAGACCTTATCTTCTAGCATTCTTCTCTTATTCATTTCCTCCAAACCTTCATCTTCTAAAGACTCCTTTAGACAGTTTTTATAGCCAGAAATATGTGTTCTTCTCAGAGCTTTAGCCTCCTATGCTGTCATGCAGTTTTGCACCACTGGGGTTGCCTCAGAGAAGAGAAAAAAGAGAGAGAGAGAGAGAGAGAAAGAAAGAAAGAAAGAAGAGAGAAAAGGAAAGGAAAGGAAAAGAAAAGAAAGGAAGAAAGAAAAGAAGAAAGAAAAAAGAAAGAAAGAAAGAAACAGAGAGAAAGAAAGAAAGGGAGGAAGGAAAGAAAGAAAGAAAGAGAAAAAAAAGAAAGAGAAAGGGGAGGGGAGGGAAGGAGGGAAGGGGAAGAGGAAGGGGAAGGGGAAGGGGAAGGGGAAGGGGCTTTTTGTATTCTGTCCAGAGTTTTTAGTTGTCTTCAATGGGAAAGATGTGCTCTAGTAGGCCTACTCAATCTTGGCCAGTAGCAGAAGTCCTCTGCGAAGTTTATAAATATGAAAGACACGGAGCTCTTCAGATTTTCTAGTCCTTCCTGTGTCCTTTGGGTAATTTGTATCTTTCATGTGTTCATTTAATCTTAGCTATCAAATTTGTTGGTATAGAGTTGTTCACAATATTTCGTGATTATTTTGTAATGTCTTACAGTATGTCCTGATAAATTATCTTTCATTCCTTATTATCTGATTTTTTAAAAATTTTTCTCCCTTTTCACTGATCAGTTTAAATCTAAGTGTTAAACAACTTTGGTGATCTTTTCAAGCAACTAGTATGGAGTTTTGTTGATATTCTACTTAGCTGTTCATTATTTCATTAATTTCTACTCTTAATTTTACTATTTCTTTTATTTCACTTATTTAATATGTTCTTTTTCTAACTTCTTAAGGTTGAAAGGTTAAATTATTGATTTTACACCTTTCTTTTTTCTTAGATATGCATTTAAAGCTATAAATTCCCTCTAAGCACCACTGTAGCTGCATCTCACAAAATCTGCTATTGTGTTTTCTCACTTCCCCTGTAATTTCTTCTTTCATCCATGTATTACTTGTGTTGATTAATTTTCAAATATTTTGGAATTTTCCAGTCCTCTTTTTAAATTTATTTCTAATTCGACTCCACAGTAGTAAGAATACATACTCTATATGATTTCAGTCTTTTAATATTTACTGAAACCTGTTTTGCAGCCCAGAATAGGATCTAGCTTAATTAAAGTTTCAGATCTTGAGAAGAATTTATGCTCTGCAGTTATTTGGTAAATGTAATCCATAAATATTAATTAGATAAATTAATCTAATTGATATCAAAACTACCAATTATTGATAGTTTTAAGGAGTATTCAATGTCTTAACTGATTTTCTACTTGTTCTATCAATTACTGGAAGAAAGTGTCAAAAATCTCCGATTATTATTGTAAATCTGTCTTTTAATTCCTTAGTTCTGTAAGTTACTTGCTTTATATATTTTGTGGTCTGGTTATCAGGTACATATATATTTAGAATTATCATGTATTTATTATGAATTGACCCTGCTATAATTTTGAAATGTCTCTCTTTTTCTCTGGAAATACTCCTTATTCTGAAGTCTATCTTGTCAGATACTAATAGCCATGCCAACTATTTTATAATTACCATTTGCCTTCTATATCTTTTTACATGTTTTTACTTCTAACCTATATGTATTTACATTGAAGGTGGGTTACTTACAGACAGCAGCACAGTTTTGGATCTTTCTTCTTAATTCAGTCTTAAGAATCCTATCTTTTAAATGAAGTAGTTAGTCCATTTACATTTAGTATAATCATTGGTGTGGTTAGATTTAAGTCTAGCATCATTTCTATTCATTTATTTGTCCTATTTGCTATTTTCCTGTCTTTTTTGGATTTGAGTTCATTTTGCCTCATCAGTTGGCTTTTCATCTATTCCATCTTGTGCGGTTTTTTGTTTGTTTGTTTGTTTGTTTGTAGTTAAGATTTACAATATGTGACTTTAACATATCACATTCTGCCAAAAAGCAAGATTTCATTGTTTCATGTATAATGTAGGAGCTTTACCCATCTTTTGTACTTTGAATACATTTTAATTCTCCATTTGTTATAAACCGCAAAACATATTGTTGCTATTTTTGCTTTAAGCAGTCTATTAGTCTTTAGGGAAAACTAGGAAAAAAGAAAAAAAAGGTCTTTTACATTTACAATATATTTGGCATTTCCAGATCTCTTTATTACTTCTAGCTCTGAGATTCTACCTAGAATCATTTTCCTTCTGACTGAAGGTCTTTAACTTTTTTTCCTAGTGCTGGTTTGGGTGGTGACAAATTCTCTGAGCTTTTGTTTATGTAAAAATGTCTTTTATTGTACCTTAATCTTTGAAAGCTATTTGTGCATTTTTGTGGGATACAGAATTCTTCGTTGATTTTTTTTTTCTTTCAGTGTTTTAAAAATGCTTTCTTTTGTCTTCTGGGTTGTGTTGTTTCTAATGAGAATTTAGCAGTCAATTTTATGACTGTTCTCCTGTTTGTAGAATGTCTTTTTTCTTTTATGAATTTCTCTTTATCTTTAGTTTTAAGCATTTTGATTATTATATGGCTAGGTTTGTCTTCATTCTGCTTAGGATTCATTAAGTTTTTGTCCCATTCTTTCTATCTTTTCTCTCTGGGATTCCAATTACACACATTAGACAACTTAATATTGTCCCACAGATCACTGATGCTCTGCTTTTTCTTTTCTTGTTTCTTCTTTCTGTATGCTTCATTTTTGATAATTTATCTCCCTGTTGTCAGGCTTATTGATCTTCTGTTCTGCAGTGCCCAATCTATTGTTAAGCCTGTATATTGAATTTTTTCATAACCTGACATTGTATTTTTTAATTCTAGAATTTCCATTTGATTCTTCTTTTATGTATAATTTCCATTTCTCCATTGGGATTTCCTTTTTTTATATATATTTCATATATTTTTAGAAATCTTTGACTATATTTAAAATAGGACTTTTTAATCCTTGTCTGCCAATTTCAACACCTCCGTCATCTAGGTTTATTTATATTGATTAATTTTTCTCCTGGTTATAAATCACATTTTCCCATATTTCTCCATATTTATCAGTTTTTTTAATTGCATAGTGGACAGTGTGGCTACTACATTGTTTAAAGGCTTTTGTTGCACAAAATCCTTCAGAAAGAATATACCATATTTCATTGATTCTAAGAAACTAACTTTTCCATTTTAAGTTTTATGAAATCAAGATGCATCCAGTAATTAATGGCATGTCATAATTTAATTTTTCTTGCTTACTTTTACATAAAATAATAGTAGATTTTTTAATTGGTGGCACTTAGATTTGATGAAATATGGTACTGATGTTCATTCCATCAACAACACAGGAAAGTTATTCTGAAAAAATTCATCGACATCAATAATTTTTGCCAATATAATAGATGAAGAATATATAATTTTATTCCTATTTGCACTCCTTGATTACCATGGGGTCATTTTATAGATTAAAAAACCTGGGGATGAGGAAAGCAATTAATAACCTGATATAAGTCCTTCCTCATCCCCTCTACCCTACATAGTTTGGGCTAAATTTTACTAATCTGAGAAATACAAGAATCTCAGGACAACTGCTCTTTGCTATTTTTCTCCAGGCAAAACAAAAGTAATAGTTACATACTGTGAGGGTGGATTCTCAAGCCAAGATGCATTAGAACATGTACACAACTTGTTAAAATATTGACAGTGTTTTCTATGCAGGTTGGTAAATAGCCACTACCTGAAGATGCCCAAGTGTTCCAAGACACCTACAACTATCCCAGCCATTCCCATGGTTCTCCAAGACCATCCAGTTATCCAGCAACTAAAGGGTTAATGCCTAGTTCAGTAGACATAGGATCCTTCAGAAACCTGCTCCAATTCTATGACCAGTATCTTTTTGTTTGGTTGGTGTGCGTGCCATACTAGTCACTGAATCTTTTGAATATCACCCCTGTTGAGTAATTGATTAAACTGATCCCAGTTTATCTATTCAGGAACAATTCAGAGGAAGAGGAAAGAGAACAACTTAGAAGTGGCAAGAGAAAATGTATGAAAGAGAAGTCTGTGTGGTTACTACACTGGCATGCCTGGGATAGCCAAGAAGTATCTTGAGGCTTCAGGACCTCTGAGAAAAACGTGGAAATTCAATCAATCAGACATCTACTGAATGTCTGCCAGTGTCCTATAGAGTAATCATGGGGGAGCAACAAGGGCACACATTTCCTTCATAGAGGAATTTAAGACCTAGTGGGAACAGAAGGCCACAATTGTACAAAAGGGTCCCAAAGGCAGCCCTTCCCCCATTTCATATTGTTGGCAATGGTTAGCTCTTAAGAGAAGCTGGATGCATAATGGGATGAGAAAGGCATTGATCTTCCATAAATCCTCAGAGCTACCACATGCACTGCCAGCTACTCTTTGACCTTGAAATATATCCATTGAGAGAAGCTAAGAAGTGGATATCGTGTTCAAAAGTGGGACAAAAAACAGGTAGCCTAGAATCCTAAATCTTGTCCCTTAAAACCTTTCATTTCACTCTTTGAGATTTTATTTGCCTAAAAGGTAAATTCTGTTTACACTGTTGGTCATTTGGTTAGCATTATTTATTGTCTGCTTCAGGAAGGGCACAGTTTGATTCCTGAAAAGTCATACAGACAGTAGGGCAAGGATAAAATGAGATTCAGAGCAACTGAATATCTGATGTCTTTGCAATAGGAAAGCATCATGAGCTTCCTGGGCATTTCTTCAAGGGAATTACATAGTGTCAGAGTAGGAAGAGATTCACGTCTGAGTTAACAGAGGAGAATCCCAAGACCTGAAGCATTGTCCCATTTCTGGCCCTTTAAATATACCTGGACTCCTACAAGACAACATATCAGGCACATAAGAACCGGTTTGCATAGACTCAGCTGGTCCAGCCTCAACTGTTCCAATTCCAGATCTTTGCCTAGGACCCGTGCTTGACCGCTTTTGACCTGCTGCTGCTTCTTGACCTACTGCTGCTTCCCTGGCTCTGTACTCAAACTCTTCACACAATGTCTTTGATTAATTACTGTGCTTGATTTAGGAGAAGACAGAGTCTGGTGTCTTGGATTTCCCAGCCAGACCAATATCACTCACTGAGTGTAACCCCCTCCTTCCACCATGGCTTATTCACTGACAAGAGACTTGCTAAAGACTTAGAAAGAGAAAGTTGATGGTAAAACTGCACCCAGAATCAGGGCAAATCATTCTGCAAATATTAAGTTCTTCCCTTCCTCAAGACTGAAACAACTTAGCAAAAAAAAAAAAAAAAAAAATCTGCAAGTTAACAACTTTCCTACTATTTGTAGGAGAAGGAAAGATCTCTCTAGTTCAGTAATATTTTGAAATACCAGGAGTTTTCAAGGTGCAAATCACTACGCTTATATTTACTTACAGTGTAGAACCTACAAAAGAAAGATAAACAGCATAATACAACTCTAAGTAAACAACGACAACAAAAAAAGTAAGCTCACATTCTATCCACCCCTATCTCCACCATTGTCACCACCACCATTCAATTAAACACTAACGCTTTTTAAAAATCATACCTGCTCTCCAGGATCTTACAATTTTACTTGAAATGATAAGTGCAAAAACTAGAGATAAACTAATTCTCATAAGTTATTTTCAAGAATCACTTAATTCTTTAACTTTTTAAGCTCTTGTTAAAAGCATTAAAATTCTAATTCTTTTCAAATGAATTTGGAGCATCTAAGATCAACACACCATATTATTTTGGTCAATTTAGTCCACCAGCAAAAAAGCAAAGTAGTCAAACCACTGATTTAGAATTGTGCGGGTGCCGCCAAAAAAGTAAAGCAAACCGATTATATAAGGTTGTGTAGATGCTGCCAAAAAAGTCATCACCAAAATTGCCCACTTTTCATGATTGTACAAACACAGGCTTATTGAGAAAGTCCATCAACAATGATAAAAAAAAAAAAAAAAGAACTTCTGTCTCTCTCCTGCTTTGTACTGTAGGGTCGGTTACTAAGAATCTCAGATGAGTAGAGAAAGAACTATTAAAAAATTGAATTCCTGTCTACACAATGCCAAAACATCTAGTAAGTCTGGTTAAAAAAAAATGTCAATCCAGATGTTTGGCACTGCATAGACAAAACATCCAGATGACTGGCTGAACTTGTGAATAAACTGCTGAAATGCACCAGATGTTCTGGATTCTTAGGGCTTCAAGGCCTAGCAGTCCTTGGGGACATCAGGAGAAAGCAAATGTCCCCACTGGACCTTCACCTCCTGCATGCCTTCCCTGGAAACTGCAACGGGTGTGAGCAGGGTTTAAATTAAAAACGTCAACAACCACCTTAGAAAAACCAAGTGAAAAGTACAAGAAGGACATAATGTGATATCTATCTGAAATACACGTTTTGGGAAGTCACTGAGTCACACTGATCTTGAGGCGTTGTGGTTGCACTTTTAAAGATTTTTTTGCCCCTCAAGACTTTCTCTTTCAGCCCAAGCTCTGGCCTGCCCTTTTCCAACCCAGGGTGCTGTGGATTTTTTTCTAGGCAGCCGTTGAAGCTGAAATGTAGAGCCTTCTCTTTCCCCATCATTTTTCCTCTTCATTGCTCCTTTCTTCATACCTCATTTTATGGCTTTCCTTTCCTACCATGTGCAAAGTAAGAAAGGGAGCATAACAATCATGCCAAGGATTCTTCTGGTACAGCAGAGAAATGGGCACCCCTGGCAGAAAAGGCTCAGTGCTGGCAATGGCAGGCCAAGCAGGAAGGAACAGCAGGCTCGGGGTACAGAGATCCAGGCACAAGGAACAGAGACATTGCAGGATGCTGCCCCACCCCGAGGACACCCGAGGGGCTGGCGACCAACGGGGCTCAGAGCAGCACTTAGGAGGATGTTAATTGACAGGGTGGGACGGAACCACAGAACCCGGAGTCTCCTCCAGCCAATTTGTCTAAAATGGCGCTTGCAGGAAACTGAGGGCAACAGAAAAGAAAAAAAATCTCAAAAAACACCATGTGATTACTAAGCTCCCAACTGTATTTAAAAAACAGCTTTGGCTTCCGGCAGAAAGTTCTGCTATGCATTTAATCTGTTACATAATTTTTGTTTTCAGAAAGGGGTTTGTTTTGTTTCTTTTTTAAAATGTCATTAAAAGATTTCCTTTGTGTCAGTATTTTCTGGGCCTTCCCTGGGACAATTTATGCTGTTTTGTAAAAAAAAAAGGAAAGAAAAGAAAATAAAATAAAGAGAGAAAGAAATGAAACGAAAAGAAAAGAGAGAAAAGAAGGAAGGAAGGGAGGAAGGGAGGGATGAGAGGAGGGAAAGAAGGAAAAGAAAGGGCAAAGACAGACTTATTAAAACAGTCTTTCTACTGCCACTGGAGAGGGACTTGACTCATTAGGATACAATTAATAGGATATGGGAAAGGATGTGGGAAGGAAAATAGAAAAAGAAATAATTCCTCATTTTCCTCATGAAGTTGGTCCCAGTGTTTGCTGGGAGGAAGCAAATCAGAATACTAACTGGAAAGTTAAAGGAACATCAGCTGCAGTCCCACCTCAACCCCAAGACAGACGGGACACACCCCGGTTTCACTAATACTAAAAGATGGCAGAGACAGGCAGGAAAATTTAAATACAAAAATATAGAGTATTATTTTCCTCTCTTTGGATTAAAAAAAAAATCCCTTCTCCTATTTCTAACCACCCCCCACCCGTGTCTTCCTTTCCCCTCCCCTTACCCTCTCTTCTCTCAGGGATTGGCTTTATTTAAAAAACTATATTTCTGCCCAGGCACTCAAAAATGCTGAGTGCCTGAAGCAAAGTAGTAGAATAAGCATGTTTCTTACTGTTTCTTGGCAACTCTGAGGCCCAAGACCTGCTTCCAATTAGAGATCATGTGGCTTCAGTTTAGTATTATCATGAAAATGAAATTACCACTTTAGAAAAGTCAAGTTATTTTGGAAGTGAAAACTGCAGGTCAGAGCCCACCAAAATTCCAAAAAATTTGCTCAAGAAACATCTTGTTGAAGGGTCAAAAAGGCCTGGCTGATAAACATCCTGGGGTTGTGACTTGCACCATTCCTCCAGTGGGCCTCCCTGAGCCCTATTGTGAAGGTCAAGCTCATCGTCTTGCAAGAAAAGGCATCCTTCTGATGGTAGGTCCAAGCTCACCCTGCTTGCAGAGAGACAGTGCCAGCTTCTCAGCTCCTCTTGCCATGCTTGAGCTGCTGATCTTGACGACTCGCCTGGCTGGTACATACCTACCTTAGCTAGGTTTTTCTCTCTACTAAGGTTTATATCTTCCCTCCCCAACAAGATTGTAAATTCCTGAGAGCAAGGCCCATGTCTTTCCTTTTTTGTAGTTACATAAATTCTTAGAATAGGAAGGAATCTCGTCCAATCACTTAATTTGAAAGATAAGGCATATTAACTAGTTTCTGGCAGAAACATCGTTAGGGCTAAGGCCTCTGGCTATATCAGGATCCTCCCTGAACCCACAGATTGCCTTACCACCAGGATGAGCTTGAGATGCTTTATTGACTAGACATGGAAAACCTTGTGTACCAACACAGTGGTTAAGACCCCAGAGATTCAGCAGCACAAGGTTCAATCCCTGGGGCCTCCACTAACTACCTCTGTGATTTGAGACAAATTGCTTTACTTATTTGAGCCTTCATTTATTCATCTGTAAAACTGGGAAAATATAAATATCTACCTTGTTGGTTTACTGAGGATTAAACAAGAGAATGTATGGAAAGTACTTAGTCCATGTGCCTACAGTTGGTAAGCACCAAATAAATGGTTATTGTTTTGTTATCATTATTATTACTATTATTATTATTATTATTATTTGGAATGTGTTTGATAGAACCCAAACACGGGTGTGTGTGTGTGTCTGTGTGTGTGCATGTGCGTGTGTGTGTGTGTTTTATAGAAAGCTCCACAGCACGTCCTGTGAAAACATGGGTTTGTTTAGAGGAAATGGCCTGTGTCAGCTTTCTAGAACCATCTCTGTGTCAGCTTTCTGGAACAATCTCTGTTATTATGAAATTCCAGGAACTGGAATAAAATAGCAAGGGAATGGGGGAGAGAGCCAATGGGTTCTTCACAATGCAACTTGAACCAACCAGCTAGCAGGTCAATAATTTGTTGAACACACATTGTGTATCAGGCACTGTCAGATGCTTTAGGAAATTCAGGAAATGTTAAACACAGGCTCTTCAAATGTGCACACTCTAGTTACAGATACAGGGTGAATGGAAAGAGAACTAAAATTTCAGCTATGTGTAATGTGTCTCATGGGATCTATTGACAAGTGCTAGAGAAGTTCAGAAGAAATAGAGATGGCTTCCAGGTGGTGTGGGCAAGGAAGATGTCATAGAGAGGGTGAAACTTAAGGTGGATCTTGAAGGACTGGGAAGACTCAACCATGTAAAGATGAGAAAGCAGTGTTCCTCATGCTAAGGGAAAAGTCTGTGCAAATGTCCAGATGTGGAAATTTCAATGTGCATTTAAAAGCAGTGAGACCAGACTGGCTAAAGGTAACAGTACATCTATAGGCTTAGGGAACATAAGAGTAGAAGAGTTTCTTGGAAATATACTATGAAGTGCTTTGAATGCTTTGCTTATTACAGGACCTCAGTATGGTTGTGCATAGAATGCTGCACCTTAGCATTTTGCAGTGTACAACCTAAACAATTGTACTTAGCAGTTTGGCTAACTCTTTGGAATTCATCCTGCAGGTAGCCATGAGGCACTGAAGGTTTTTGAGTAAGATGTCAGGATTTGATTTTTATATAGGATGTTGGGGACCATGCACTCAACTTGGAAGAGTTTTGGAAATGAGCAAGTCAAAAATAACTCACCACCAATTTGGGGGTGGGAAAGGAGAGAAACTGTGGTGCTTTAAAGCCCTGGCTTTTGGCATTCACAGTCTGAATACCTTTGGAGTCTGAGGAATCATGATCCAAATTAACAGCTTCTGAGCTGACTGGAGGCAAAAAAAAAAAAACCAAAGAAACAAAAAAAAAACCTTTAGAGTAAAACATATCATAGTTGACTAACCTTTATTATTGTGGGCTGTTCTAAAATTCTCCTTATCTAATGGCACAATTTCTAAGGGGGCTTAGGGGAGAAGTGGCAGGCTGTGGGGCTTCGAGGAGGGCAGAAGGAACCATGGTACTATCTAAAACTCTTCAGAGAGGCAGGAAATGAAGGAGCAGGTAGTTGAGAGGAGGATTGGGTCACAATTACTCCATTTTCTTTTTTGCTGTCTTTGAGAACAATTGTTCTGTGGCCTACATCAAAAATAGAGACCAATCCATAACTGTGCCAAGAAAAACTCCCCTGGATATAACATAACACTGAGTCTAACATGAGGTGGTGGGGGACAAGGAGGGAGTGTATCACAAAAGAAAACAATGGTGTGTGGTCCTCCTCACACACTCTGGCAATTGATGGGTAACTTTTGGTTTCACAGGTTCCTGCCAGTCCAATTGAACCCTGAGCCTTTACTCAACATCCAGGGTGACCTGAGGCTCCCAGCGACACCTAGCTCCAGGGTCCACACACATCATGGCTCCTACTGAACCCCAGGGAAGACTGAAACTCAAAGGAGACCAGAGAGTTTCTGCAAGCCAGAAAGGTGTGAAACAGATGCTGGGGTGGAGGGTGCCAGAGGATGGGGATAGACATATGCAAGTTTCTGCCACCAACTTGTGGATTCAAGTTTGAGCCCTCATTTGCAAATATCTGTGTAAAAGACTCCATTTCCCGTGACCTCAATGGAACATGACTTGGCTGGCTGGACAAAGCATCCTGAGGAGAAAAGCAGCTTGCCCGGGACGTCACAGGAAACTTACAGGAGCCCTAAATGAGCCCCACTGCTCAAAGGCAGGAGGACCGTGTGGAGGGAAGGGATCCCCCAGCCACACCAAGAAAGCCTCTTCAGACCCTGAGAAAGAAGAGATAGGAAGGGAGAGCACAAGGTGGAGCATGTCTCTTCCACACCCTCGAGGGCAACAGGACCAGGGTCCCCACCTCACCACTCCCCCATCTACCACACTCAGACACGCCTGGGAAGTGCGAGCTGTTCTCTCGGAGAGACAGACCCAGGCAAAGCCCTGCTGACCCTGCAGCTTTCCCATCCTGGAGCCTGCCTAGCCCAGGGCAGACCCCTAACCACCCAGCCGCAAGGTGTACGTCGGGACAGAAACAACGACCCGGGATTGCTGACAGGCAGACCAGCATCAGCGACCCAGAGCGAGGTTCTGGACGGCTGGCATTCTGCTCCACAGCTACCACCTGGGACAGCAGTGGGGATTGGTTGCATTTAACTGTTTTCTTTCATTTCTTTTAAGTGCTGCTTGGCTCATTTCAACCAGGGGCTCCTGAAGGATTGCAGAGCACTGCAGAGGCACTCCGTGTGCTGAAACAGCTGAATCACAAGAGGAGTTCCCTGAGACTCTTGCAGCTGGTCAACACTGCTCAAGGGACACACAACACGTTCCCAACTCCCTCTTTCCTTGCTTTTTTCTCAAAACACAGGTGTGTATGCGCGTATGCATATCTGTGTGTGTAGATACAAATGTAGATATATAATATATAAAATCTTACAACACAACACAGTATAACATAGTAAGAGATAATATCATACAATATAATATCCTTATATACCACCATTGAGATCAAGACCCTCGATCTCAACCAACTTGTGGACAACAGTCCGTTTTACCAACCCCAGTTTGCTGGAAGTTAGTTCAGAGCAAGTTTGCTCTGAGATCTGTGCCCCTACCATCATTCTCTGAGGAAATACCAGTTGTACTTCCCATCAGTGCTCCAAATGTTCTTTGTGGGTAGATTTTTTTTTCTCACTTCACAAAAACAGAAGCTTCCAGGTTACATGTACAGCCAATCATCAATAGGCTCCCCGGCTTGGGTAAACAGTTCATCCCAGATCACGTCTTCTGTTCAGCAAAAGCGGGCTCACACTTGCAGATGGCAGAAGAGTCTCCTCTAAGTGCCACAGGCCCTTCTGCCTCCCTTTTTAACCCCCTATTTGCCTCCTCATCTTCTCCTGCTGCTAATGTTATAAGAATGAGCTGTTCTCAATGAGAACACATGGACACAGGGAGGGGAACATCACACACTGGGACCTGTCGGGGGTCGGGGGCAAGGGGAGGAAGAGCATTAGGACCAATACCTAATGCATGCGGGGCTTAAAACCAAGATGACGGGTTGATAGGTGCAGCAAACCACCATGACACATGTATACTTAAAGTAAAATAATAAAATAAAATACGAATGAGCTGTTCTCCCACAGTCTCACCTCCACCCATGTCTAGATGTTGATCCCTAACTCTCCTTGTACAATAAAGAAGTAAAATTCTGCCAAAAGTGCCAAATATCTCTGGGCATTCAAATCATCCATTCAGGCCACAAAATCTGAATTTGTGGATCACCCAAGCCATCACCATCACCCCTAAGTCACCTCCATCTCCTATTGCGACTACAACTCCTGATGGGCTCAATGCTACATGTGCCTGCGTCAAATTTCTTCAAGAGATCTCCCGTTTATTCATTCATTTGCAAATGTTTGTTGAACAGGCACGAAGAGCCAGGCGCTGGGCTAGGCGTGGTGGCTCACATCTGTAATCCCAGCACTTTGGGAGGCAGAAGCTGGCAGATCAATTGAGGTCAGGAGTTCAAGACCAACCTGGCCAAAATGGTGAAACCCCATCTCTACTAAAAACACAAAAATTAGCCAGGCATGGTGGTGAGTGCCTGTAATCGCAGCTACTCGGGAAGCTGAGGCAGAATTGCTTGAACCTGGGAGGTGGAGGTTGCAGTGAGCCGAACTCCTGCCTGGGCAACAAGAGCAAAACTGTCACCAAAAAAAAAAAAAAAAAAAGCCAGGCGCTGTTTGTCCTAGGCCTTGGGAATCAGGCCAGTGCGTAAAACTGGCAAAGACCCTGCCCTCCTGAATCTTACATTCTGATGGGGGAGAAAGATAATAAACAAATGCTGCATAATAGAGGCTGATGAGTGCAAAAGATAAAAATAGAACCAGTGAAGAAGATAGAGAAGGACCCAGTGGGTAGCACTTCAGATGTTAAGGGGCTGGTCAGAAAAGCCTCTCTGAAGGGGAGACCCTGGCGGGGGGTTGCAGTGCAATGTGAGAGCATGGCATGAGGGTATCGTTCACCTATGAAAACACAACCCTCAATTCTCCTTGGCAGTGGAAGGCAGTCATACAAATTAAACTCCCTTTATTATTGCAGCAGGGAACATCAATCACATGCTTTTACACCCGTCAATGCATTTGCTTCTCACAACTCCATGGGGTATGATTCACATTTTAAAATGCTGCAACAGAAGCCTCAAGAGGGGAAAGGACTACCCAAGGCCATTCAGAGAAAACCCAGTGGCAGAGCTAGATTGGAATCCAGATCTTCTCACGACCAGCCAAGCACTTCCTAGGAGAATAGATCATTTTAAACAGTCTTAACCTCGGGTATATTTTGCTTAAGACTTCCATCAGAGGTATGTGCCTCAGAACTGACAAAAGTCTGCTCAGGTATATGTCACTGCCTGTGCGGCCCTCATTCCCTTCCAGCATGACCTAAAACTGCTGCATGGTTACAAACGGGCTAATGAGTTACTGAATTACCATAAATATCCTACTCTTTGGTAAATAGGAGCTGGCTGTCGTCAATCAAAAACCCAACAGAAAGGAGATAAAGAGCAACATATGCACACTGTGTACTACATTTGCTAAAACTACCAGTCCTATGTAACTTTGGACACATCTTTTTCCATCTTTGACCTTAGTTTCCTCTTTTGTAAAAAGAACATTTTAAATTAGGTGATCACTAAGTTTCTTTTCGCTTCTGGCATCCTACAATTCTATGCAAACATATAGATTTGAGTAAGGACCCTAAGCAAGCCCTTTGGTGATGTGCCACATTGTACCTGGCTAGAGAGACTTTCCTGGCTAGAGACACTACCGTCCATGATTCATTTTCCCAACAGAGATGCTCTTCCCAGGCTAAAGCACTTCCTAAGATTTTCTGAGGTAAAGGATGAAGTATGTTGATTTTTTTCTAAATCAGTGTTCGTTGTTGATTGGAAAACTGAGGGAAGGTAAAGCCTTTGGGGATGAGGATGAGAATAAAAGGGAGGAGCAAGAAGGGGGCAGAAAACAAGAAAAGGAGAAGAAAGAAAGATAAGGTAAAGAAAAGAAGATAGAAGTGGTGGTGGTGGTGGGTGATAGAGGGGTAGGAGCAGGGACAGGAGATGTCCTAGAAAAGTGTTTCCCAAGCTTTGTGATTTGCTTGTTGTATAAGGCACATAGGCTTCATTAATAAGAAAGTGTGTGTGTGTGTGTGTGTGTATTCTGAAGTGTGTATTAATCATACTGGCGATGAGCAGATGAAATCAATGATTCCCCCAACTTCCTCTGAAATCTACTGGAGAGACCACGTATATGATGTTTCCTCAAACTGCCACTCATATTCATCCTTCGTGCAGTGGTTTCCTATTAAGGTTTCCAGGACAGTTTCCTATTATGATCACTCCTCACTCTGGGATGCACCCCCAAATTCTCTGTTCTTATCCAACCCCATGACTGGTTTCTCCTGCTCTCCTGGAGGAGCAAGTTTCATGTCATCCCCTTAGCTAGCTTCAGCCAGGTAAAACTTTCACGTTTCAGCTTTCACACCTTTTCTGTAAGTGTTCTCTATGAAGCAAAAAAACACTGTTTTTCCTCTGCTTTCACACTACACCATCAACACAGAAGGCTTCTGTGACCAAATGTGTCCAAGTTTTTCCCCACAAATTAAGCAAACAATTAATTCTGCAGCAGACACCAGCTGGATGTCCTCGAATTCAATTCAATCCTGACACCATCTACCTGGAAGTAGCATCAGATCCCGCAAGTTGAGGGTTCAGCCCCACAAGACTGCCTCCCCCAACTTTAGACACCAATCTCAATTAATAAGTTGTCACCTATACTTCTATCTGATCAGTTATAAAATTGGGGACCCCATGACCCCCTTTTGGGATTTGATTAATTTGCTAGAGCAGCTCACAGAACTCAGAGAAACAGTTGGTTACATTTACCAGTGTATCATAAAGGATATTACAAAGAATACAATGAAGAGGTGCATAGGGCAAGGTGTGGGGGAAGGGACATGGAGTTTCCATACCCACCCTGGGTGCACTGCCCTCCAGAAACCCCCATGTGTTCAGTTATCCAGAAGCACTGGAACTCAGTCCTTTTGGGTTTCTATGGAAGCTTCATTACAAAGGCATGATTGATTATAACATAGGCCATTGATGATCAATTCAACTTTCATCCCTTTTCTCCTTCCCAGAGGCTGGTGGGTGGGGCTGAAAGTCCCAACTCTCTAATCCTGCCTTGGTCTTTCCTGTGACTAGTTCCCATCCTGAAGCTACGTAAGGACCCCCAGCCACCAGTTATCTCATTAGCATACAGAAGGACACATCACTTGGGAGAGTCCCTGGATTTTAGGAGTTATATCCCAGGAAACAGGAGGAAGACCAAATACATATTTCACAATATCACATTTGTTATTCCACTTTCTTCCTTCTGGTTCCTTTTCCCGCTGTGGTCTTTTTACTCATTTTTCTAGGTGCACCTTTACCTGCACCTAGAGTATTCCAGTACTACAGAAATAATCTTCAGATTGGCTGTGTATACCTCTATGGGGAACCAAAGACTTTCCAGAGGGATACACAAATGTGAATAAATTGGGAATCATTTTCCAGATCCTTGACTCCAGAAATGCTCTTCAACTTGTTCCCCGACCAGCCTGCCATTCTGCCTCTGCACTTCCCTTTCACAGACAACATTTTCCCTACTTGACAAAACATGGCATATTTCTTGCCCACTCAGATCTTGCTTTGGAACATTACTTTGGTGAGTATAAATCTCTAGGATACCAAACAAGGGGACAATTCAATAATGCATGGCTCCTGAAAGGGACCCCTTGACAATGAAACAACGAGGTCTTTAGTAAGAATTATTGAAGGGCCAGAACCTTATTTCTTCCACACACACACACACACACACACAAAAGAGCAATTAATGGCATAGCTCTGTGCCTTTAACTGCGTGTCTATCTACCTGTCTGTGAGTTAGGAATGGATGGTTGCCATAGGGTTGCACCAATTTGAGTTGAAAATTTAAGTCAGATTTTTTTTCTGGAAAAAAAAAAAACAAATAAGACTGTGTGAACTGCCTTTGCCAAAGTGATTTTATATGACTGGACATTTTCAAAAACTGAATGAGTTCTAAGGTTATGACAAAAATGTTTAAAGCACATACACAATATGTCATAAATTACAAAATTTGCAACTAGTAAACTTGTAATGAAAAACTTTTAGATGTTGTGATAGATTGTATTTTTGTTTCTATTTGCTGCCATCCTCATACTAAAACTATACTTGGGTCAGGTTTGCTCATATGACCTTCTTTTGCCCGTTGAATATGAGCCATAGCTGCATGGAAGCTTTAAGAATGATCACATGGTTCTGGCAGAGCTATATTATCTCTTAAAAAAATTATAAACAATTTTCCATGATGTGCTTATTTCATACTGCATGCCTGTGTCAAAACATCTCATATACTCCATAAATATATATACCTACTCTGTACCCAATAAAAATATAAACAAACAAAAAAAAGTGTGTCCCAAACAGCAGGTGCTTCTTCCATGTGGATCCTGGAAAAAAGAATCCATGTGGAGCAGAGTCACAGCCAAAGTATCAAGTAAGCAAGAAATAAGACTTTGTTGTTATAAATCTAGATTATATTTTATATATTATATGCTTAATTTTTATATTATATGCTGTTATACAAAAACATAACCTAATTAAAACTGGCTAATATATCTGAGAGGCTAAATACATTTTTAAGTTTTATTTAAAGAGTATGAGGGCAAATATATTACAGCCTAACATTTTAGATCAATGATCAATTCCCGTTATATAAGCCACCTTTTATCCATTCTCCAGGCTTATTAATCAAATATTAGATGTGAGCCCTAGAGATACAGAAGAACACATACTCCTCAGTCTCAAGGAAATTACAGTCTGATACAGTAGAGACATACAAGCAACATACCTCACTGCCTGGTGAGGATGACCATGGATATGGATCCAGAGAACAGAGATATCAGAGAAGGGAATGGTCACATTTATATAAGGTAGAAAACACTGAGGAAGAATTACTGGAGGAGATGTAGCAGGGAAGGACATTTCAGTTACACACAAGTGCATATATAAATTCCTAAAGATTTAAAGAGACATGGTATGTTTACAGAACTAGAAACATCTGATATTGCTGGCATCCACTTTTCAAAAGCAGCGGTGGGAGATATAGGCTGTAGCAGACAGATCCTAGATCCCTGCCTCCTGGTGTTCATGACCTAGTATATCCCTCTTCCTTTGGGAGTGGGATGGATCTATCACTTACTTCTAATCAATACAATATGGCAAAAGTGATGATATGTTCCTCCCATGATTCAATTACATAAGACTCCTAGAAGACTAGCCTGGAATCTCTTTCCCTTGCTGGCTGTGAGAAAGAAAGCTGCCATAAAGTAAGTGGAAGCTCATAGTGCAAGAAACTGCAGGAGGCCTCTGGTAGCCAAGGATGGCCTCAGTCCTGCCACACAAGGAAATAAGCTCTGCCAAAAATCTAAATAAATGTAGAGGTGAATTCCTCCCCAGATGAGCTTCTGATGAGACCACAGCCCTGGCCAATAGCTTGATTGCAGCTTGGTGAGCCCCTGAAGTTTACAACCAAGCTTAGTTTTTCCCCAGGCTCCTGACCCATAGAAACTGTGAGATAATAAATGTGAGTTGTTTTAAGTCATTACTTCATGGTAATTTCTTACACAGCAATAGAAAACTAAAAGACATCTAGAGCTGTGGGAAGGGGCTGTGCTAAAGAGCTCAGCTGGGAACCTTGGAAAGAACTCTGAAGGAAATGATTAAAGTAAGATTGGTAGAACTTTGACCTTTACCATTCTTGTATGCCTAATATGCTGACTACACTTAGTACTTTGATGAATGGGTGAATGGCCACCCAAGAAGTTTTCATGGAAAAGTCAGATGTGAGCAGGTTCTGAAGGAGGGCAACAGTTAGATAAGTACTGAGGAGCAGAGAACTTTCCTGTGGGGAGCAGGAGAGTGCCAGAGGTGTGGCAATGGAGTAGGGGTCCAGGAAACATAAAGAAGACCTATTTGGTAAAGAGAAGGGTGGGAGAATATAAATAAATAGTAAAAAAATGGATGGGAAAGTTGGTTGGGGCCAATTTTTTACCTCAAAATCCTTAAGATCAATGTCCTGTCAAGCTCTTATGTTCTTAGCCCATCCATGATTACATCACTCCTTATTTACCATCTTTTGATAGCTTCCTATTATCTTTGGTATTAAATCAATACTTCTTCCCAACACCTACAAGCATCACCTGATGCAGCATATCTCTCTTGACTCAACACATATCCCCAAGACCCCTAATACTCTGGGCTCATTTTCTCAGAACACCCAAATTCTCCTGTCCTCCTGCCCTTGGGTCCTTCACACAAGCCAGGAGGGGTTGACAGAGTAAGGTGAAGGCACATTCCCGACAGGACTTCCCCAAACTCTCTGCACCCCAGTTTGGAGTCCTTCTTTGTCATATGCTCTCATGACACCTGCCTGCTTCATGGCCTGTACTATACTTGTAAATGCAACCCTGGGGATGAGTTGTTGAGTATCTGTGGATCTCATTAGGACATACGAGACCTAGGCTGTGTTGCTCACCATCACATTCCCTAGAGCCAGCATAGTGCCTGTCACAGAGCTGGCACTCAATAAATATTGCCCCAATGAGTGTATGGATCTATGGGTCCACTCTCTGCTAGAGTTTAACCCAGTATAGGTGACAAGAGTTGAAGCTTGAAACTGATGCTTCTACCACTCACCTTGTGCTGGGCTTTGTACCCAGAGCACGAGATGAAGCCATGTCACAGCAGCTTTCTACTCACCTGCCGGGGACAGAGGGGCCACTAGACACAAGGACACACCATGAACTGACAGTGCATAGAATGCTTTTACAGTCATCCCTCAACACGAGGTGAGGAAAGTCACAGGACAACTAAATCATACCCACTTCTAACAATTCCATTTCTTATTACTCTCAGAAAAGCAGTGAAAAAAAGAATAAGGTCTGGCTTGCATCTTTGCATACTATAACTGCATAATGCTTTTATTGGCAAGATGTCACAACAAACTTATGTATTTGGTTTTTTAAAATCACCATTGATAGATAAGACACCAGGAGATTTTGACATGCATAGGGTCACATGGCAAATTAACAGTGGAACTAAGGTTCAAGCTAAAAACCACAGGAGAGTCAACATATTTATTGAATAGGCTTTGTTCAACTGTGAGCTCTTGGGTTACATCTGGTGACTTCATTCCAATTGTATGTAGACTGAGAGAAACCCCAGTCTGACAGAGGACGTATTAATTAGAATGTAAGAGGATTTAGAACGTTCTAGGGTTGATGCCAAATTCGGTGTGAGGACAGGCAGTGAGTTAAGAGGAAATGAATGGCTGAGAGGGGCGGCCTTTTTGAGAGAGAGAACAGGGGAAAGGAGACAGTTGGTAGAACTCAGCCTGAGATGCAGGGACTGCCAAAGAGGTCCTGGTGCAGGGAGAAGTGGGTCAATGTTTGGTGCTTTTAGAAACTCAGAAGAAAAGTGGTTTTAAAATGGGGCCACTACAGGCACCTGTAGTCCCAGCTACCCGGGAGGCTGAGGCAGGAGAATGGCGTGAACCCGGGAGGCAGAGCTTGCAGTGAGCTGAGATCATGCCACTGCACTCCAGCCTGGGCGACAGAGCGAGACTCCGTCTCAAAAAAAAATAAAAATAAAAATAAATAAATAAATAAAAATTTTAAAAAATGGGGCCACTAGACTGGATTTAATCCTGACTTTAGGGCTTTCTTTCTGGGCAACCTCAGAAAAGTGACTAAATCTAGTTAACTAGTACCTACCTCGTGGGGTTATTACAAACATTAAACAGAGTAATTCAAATAAAGCAGAGATGGAACGGTACAGATGCTCCTTGACTAACAATGGAGTTACCTCCCAATAAACCCATTGTAAACATTGTAAGTTGAAAATGCATCTAATACACCTAACCTACCAAACGTCACAGCTAAGCCAACCCTACCTTAAACATGCTCAGCACATTTACATTAGCTTACAGTTGGGTAAAATCAGTTAATGTAAGCCTGTTTTATATTTAGGAGTTGAATAACTCAGGTAAGACTATACCATAGAGTACAGTATTGGCTGTTTACCCTCATGGTCGTGTGGCTGACTGCAAGCTGCAACTTGCTGCTGCTGCCAGGCATCACAAAAGAACCTCATATGGCATATTGCTAGGCCAGAAAGAGCAAAATTAAAAATTCAAAGTCTGGTTTCTAGTAAGTGTGTATTGCTTTTGCACCATTATAAAGTAGAAAAGAAATCATAAGTTGAACCATTGTAAAACGGGGATCCATCTGCACAGCCTGCAGATCAAGTTGAGTCCACTCCTTGCTTTTCATAAATAAAGTTTTATTGGAACACAGCCGTGCCCATTTGTTTACATATTTATCTATGGCTATTTTTACATCAGTGGCAGAGTTGAGTAGCTGCAACAGACAGCTCATGGCCTGCCAAACTGAACATATTTACTATCTGACCCTTTCCAGAAAAGTCTGTGACCCTTACTCTAACACAATTAATACACATTTAGTAAAATACATTAGCATGTAGCCTGGAACAAAGTAAGTGCTCAATAAGCATTAGTTCTTATTATCTAATCCCATGCTGTCAGATGTAGGACCAGGTTAGGTAAGTGATTTGCCCAGGAATGCTAAGCTAGGTAGTAGAAAAGAAACAGGGCTTAAGAAAGAGGATTAGGTGCCAAGCCTGGTCTATCAGAAGACCTAATCCAAGCATAGTGTGTGCAAAGGACACAGGAAGTTCAATTCAAGGAAATCTGCATGTCAAATCCAGTGTCTTGTGAATTGAACTGGATAGAGAAGCAAATTTTATTGTAATCAAGAATAAAAAGGCTATGGACAGAAACTTTCCTAAGATGTGTTTCCTTGATAAGAAAATCCAGGAAGAGAGGCCTGGAGAGAAAAGTTTTCAGAAAGGATGGCTGTGGCAAGTTACCCTAGAGTGATAAAAACCAGTTAGCAAATGTTCATCTATAAATTTGGGAACTGTCCAGTCATTGCAGGTCATGATTTACATACCAGGAAACTAGATTTAAAACGTTCTATTTAATTTGTGTTTTGTAACCCTGAAAATACAATCCAGAATATAAATAATGAAAATAAGCATAGACAGGTCAATGATACCTTTGTACAATCAAATTATCATTTAGGTGTGTCTGAGGTGGAGGTGGTTATTGTATATAAGAAGTTATATCAGGAGTTCTTGAGTAAGCATGCAATTTTAACATGAAACAGCCAAACTGGAGACAAAAATAATCTTGCTACTAGTTGTTTTTGTTTTGTTTTGCTTTTGCTCACCCAGTGGCGTCTAACATAGGGATGGCAAATACTATTCATGTAAATACTTGTTATATGTACTTCCACTTCTCTACCCAGAGTAGACATTACTAACCGTTCTTGGCACATTTTCTCACTGATCCAGACTGCTTCAGAAGTCTCCGGAGTGTCATGCTGTATGAATCTATTATGTAGCATTGAAGATGAAATAAAATTATCATTCCCAGATCCATGGTACATGGTAGATGCTTATTAAATTTTTATTGAATGGTGATGAATAGATAAATGGATTAATGAATGGATGAACAAGTAGGTGATTCAACTGTAGACCTCTCTAAATGCAGCAAACTGTTTTGTTTGTTCATACCATCGATCACAAGAGAAACCAAGTAAGGTGGAGTTGGAGCAGGGTTGGGTATTTACTGGAGACGAACAATTCCAGCTCATGCTTGAAGCCTCGAAGTCATGGTGACAACTACATCTCTAAACACCCGAATACAGGAGAAAATGGCTCTGGAACCCACTTGCTGCGATTGTCCAGAAACAAGAGTTACTACAGTGAAGCCTCATTCATTTGTTTATTCGATAAATCTTCATTTCATCAGTCAGGCTCCCAGCAGGATGTGGATAATGGAGGAAACAGATAACCTCAGATGGAGTCATTTTATGAGTTTAATGAAGAGACTACTACCAAGGATAGCACAGTACCCTGAGGCTAGAAACGGAGGGAGCCATCACCCTCCCTGAGCCCAAGAGGAGCTGCTGTTTCAGTAGAGGGACTCAACCAACCTGTATGCAGGTTTACTCCTGGTTCCTCCATGGGCTGCACGAAAGGGAAGCCGGGGGCGAGGGAGCCCACTGATATAGTTCATAAAAGTCAGCTTCCGGGCCCAACACAGGGAGGAAGTGTAGCGAGTGGACCTGGAAGGACAAAGTAGATCAACACAAAGCTGGGCAGTAGCATTGAGCAAAGCTGGGCAGTAGCATTGAGCAATACCTTGTCCTAGACAGTGAGGGCTCAACAGTGAACAAAACAAACAAGGTCCTTATCCATAGGAAGCTTAGAGTCTAATGGGGGAGGAGAAATGTTGAACTAATTAATATGTTAAAATAAGATGATTTCAAGATATTTTAGAAAACACAAAGCTAGTGGTACGTAACAATATTGTTTCTATTACATTTTCCTAAATTAAAAAATTAACCATCACCAACAGATAATGCAGATGCCAGGAGACAGCGCTTGGCCTGACTGTTTATTCTTAAAAAGGAAACCAGGCACTATTTTCCTATCTTGTCTTTTGATCACATGCTTGCTTCCAAAGTCATTCTCTCTTTGATAGTTTGAGAAAACAAATTTTTGGTTTTGGAATGGGCGCTTTGTTTAATCCTGGTTTCTGCAATCTTGGTAAATCAGGGAGAAAGATATGCCCAGTGGGCAACACAAGAATGTTTTATTTGCGTAAGAAAAAGAAAATAGATTTTTTTTTCTGAGTTGCAGGAACAGAGTTTTGACCATATTTTGGTGTTTAACATCCGTTCATCTCAAGAAACTTTTTTATTTCCAATCTGTTCTTGATTCTATTCAAAGAGAACTATGACATCTCTCTCCATTAATAATATTTTAAAGCTTATTACCCTATAGGCTCTTTCTTAAAGGTTAGGAAAGGAAGCTGCTTTGGCCAGAAGTTTTGGAGGTTTTCTCTGGGGGAGTACCTGAAGGTTGGCAAGTGGGTGGGGGTGGAATAGAGGAAGAGTGTTTATCACCAGGACACCAAGTTCTGATCCCCAAATCAACAAGCCATGCCCCAAGTTAGGAAAACGGAGAAGGGCTGGCTGGACTTCAGAAAGACATGCAAACAAATTTACCATACAGTGGGTTCACGATATTAAATTAAGTATTCAGCAATCACAAATCTTATAACACATTCCAGAACAATCGAGTGTGTGAGAGAGAATGAGACCTCAAACCAGCTAAGCCAGTATTTAAAGCCTTTTTAATTTAACAGAACCCATTTTTTATGGTATCCAGGATATGTTTCTGGCTTTTCAAGCTGTCACATGATCTCTTGTCCAGATGTGAGGGTGTATATCTGGGACTGGACCAGCCAAAAACCGCAGCACTTTCCTTCAGCTTGTAGCTTGTTACTGTAACTCAACCGTACTCCTCTCAGCTACAGAAGCCCCACATTAATATGTGGTACAACAACAATAACACAGGAGGGGATAAAGTTAACCAAAACATTCACATGAATCTGGAAAAGAGGAGAGGCGCGGGGCGGGGCGGGGGTGGAGAAGGAAGGAGAGCCAAGTCAGATAGGTTTATTTGTCAGCTCCACACAACACTGAAAATGAAACCTCCAAGTGTGTGGTGGTCTGAAAACTTCCCTTTTTCTCACCTACTGTGAACAGCTTTTACCCAAGGACAAGACTTGCTGGAGCTTTCTTCAGGAAATTAGCAAATGCCTCTGTTTGGAACGTCAGGTTTCAGGAACCCACAGCAAGGCCAGAAAGTGCCTCAAGAACCACAGAATGTAGAGCTTCTCCTTCAAAGAAATTTCTGGAAGCCCAGGCCTTCACCACAGAGCGGGCAGAAACAGGAGGGAGAGGGCAACCGCCTGCCTGCCTGACTTTGCACCTTTGCCAATGACCTCTGAGGGACCAGCTCATAAAGCTGCTCAGATGGCTTCTGTCAATCAATCACATTCGTCACGAGGTTTCTTTGTGTATAAAGTGGGGACAGTAATAGAACCTGCCTGGAGGGGATGTTTTTAGGAGTAGAGGAAAGCACTTAGCATCTTCCCTGCCTCAGTGAGTGCTTTCATTCATTCTTGAATCCACAAATATTGACAGAGCACCTACTATGCACCCCTGTTCTAGAGGCCTGGGCTACCTCTCTGAACAAAACAGACAAAGATCCTGACCACAAGGATCTTACTTACATAAGAACAGGGGGAAAAACAATATAATAAACAAGAAAACAAATTCATACCTACAAAGGCAACATGAGCTACGGCAAAAAGGGGAGAAAAAGCCTGCTCGGGAGACTGCGGCACCCGGAGAGCAGGCGCCATGTAATAAAGTGATAAGGAAGGTGGCTTTTGAATTAATTAAACAAAGCAAACGTCATTTATAATAATCTTGTCTTAATTCACAAAGGACGTCTTTCACCCCAGGGGGCTCTTTCACCCTATGTCTAGCCCTAACAAGTGGCTTCATTAGAACAGATGTGCACGGCCGGATAGTGCTGGGGAGCCTCAGAGGCCTCCCCCATTGAAGATCCTGCTCCCCTTTCTGCCCAGCCCACCTCGGAGGCTCACCAGGCCTAGAACTGCACCTCTGACTGGTCACGAGTTGGAACAAGTGGCCTCTCTTGAGCACACATTGTGCAACTGGCTCTGGCCGGCTCACCCTTAAAGCAGAGAGGGTAAGGCAAGGAGAGCTCCATGTCCCCTTTCATGCTATTCTGATTCTCCTCTAAAGGGGCATGAAAGGTGAGAGCCAACAATGTATTAAGGGGAAGCCTTGTATTCTTCTTTGCCTTAACTCCCATCCTTGCAGTGCCACAGAACGGACACCGGAAGAGAATTCTATCCTGGGCCCTTCCACGACACACTCTACTTTCAGGACACTTTTCCTTCTTCCTTCGAGTGTCAATCCTTCCAAATCCTCTGTGCACTGCTCGGTTTGACTTCAGCTCCAGTGGTGAAAGGGAAGATTTATTTCCAAAACGTTCTGTGGAGAGTGTTTCATAGAAGATGTATTGTTTCTAGCAAGATCTTCACCAGGGCTGAGGAAGAGGCAAGAAATCTCCCCCAGAAATAATGCCACATTTCTTGGAAATCATTGACTCTGCAAAAGAAATAAAGAAAAAACCTGTAATCATTTCAGTTAAGTTGTATGCAGGTATCTATATTTTATGTTTAAATACATCTGGGTATGTGATACAATGCACATATACACATGTTAAATCATATAATCTCAGGGTCAGAAGGGTGCTTATAGTAGAATTTCCTCTCTTACTATAATGCACTGTGAATTATGCCTGCATTAAGTGTAACATGGGTTACAGCCAAGGAGAAATATCTACCCAGCTGCAGTCCATCCAGTCTACTGAAAGTCTGCAGATGGCACCTGACAAAGCCAGGATTTTAATTCACAGCCTGTATTATGACAATTAAATTAATTTCAAATACTTTCATTTAGTTTAAGGTGAGTTTAAAGGCAAAGAAGTTAATAAAAGACTTACAGAGTTTTAGCAGTGGTTCATATCTCTGGCTACACACTAGAATCACCTGAACTGCGGTATTTTTAATTCATACCTATAGAGAGTCTTATTCACAAAGTAGTCCAGCATGCATTATGCTAGGTTAATTTTTGCAGCAGTAAAATATTCTGCTTATAATAATGAAAATTTGTGGCAAGAAGCCTCAAGTATAATTAATATAATTTCCCCTCAGTAATGTCTAAAATGAAATCACTCTCCTCTACACTCCATACCCATACTGTGATTTTTTTTTTTTTTTTTTTTTGAGTTGGGGTCTAGGCTGGTGTGCAGTGGTGCTGCAATCATGGCTCACTGCAGCCTCAAACTTCTAGGCCCGAGTTTCAGCCTCCCAAGTAGCTGGGACTACAGGCACACCACCACACCCAGTTAATTTTTCTACTTTTTGTGGAGATAGTCTCACTATGTTGGCCAGGCTGGTCTCTTACTCCTGGCCTCAACTCATCCTCCCACATCAGCCTCCCAAAATGCTGGGGTTATAGGCATGAGCCACCATATTTGGCATGCTCTGATATTTTTTATTGGCCTTTGCAGAGGGCCTTTTGACTCACCTTACTGCAAGAAGGTAAAGTAGTTGAAAGAATCATAGTCTAGTAATCAAGAAACATAGTCTTCTGCTCTGACGCCAATAGCTGTATGCGTCTATGTTTACCTTTCTGGCCTCAGCTTGCTCGTCCATAAAATGGGCAGATTGTCCAAGGTGACCTTAAAAACCCTTCTTTTAGAAAGAGAGAATTGAGGTTGTAGAAGGAGTGTGGATTTTGGAGTCAGAGAGATAAGAGTTCTATTCCCAACTCAGTCACTTCCTAAGCAGGCGACCTTGGGCTTGTCTCTGAGTTTCAGAACAGCCATTGGTAGGCATTTATTGGGAAAATGAATTGAGATGTGGAAGCACTTCTGCAAAATAGATGCAATTACATATTCTTTTTAATTCCATTTGATTCCCTTTCTCTCCTCAGACCCCCTCCTCTTACCCCCTGAATTAACAGAGCATTCAAGTAAAGTATGAGTTTCTTTCTTTTTTTTTTTTTTTTATTGAGACGTAGTCTCACTCTGTTGCCCAGGCTGGGTGCAGTGCCGCGATCTCAGCTCACTGCAAGCTCCACCTTCTGGGTTCACGCCATTCTCCTGACTCAGCCTCCTGAGTAGCTGGGACTACAGGTGCCCACCACCACGCCTGGCTAATTTTTTGTATTTTTTAGTAGAGACAGGGTTTCACCATGTTAACCAGGAAGGTCTCGATCTCCTGACCTTGCGATCCACCCACCTCGGCCTCCCAAAGTGCTGGGATTACAGGCATGAGCCACCAGGCCCAGCCAAGTATGAGTTTCTTAACCAAAGAAACCCATCCAAATGACAAAAGGAAATTTCTACCTTGCACCCTTTTCTGTCCAGTAGAATTATTGTTAGATTCTACCCATGTGACCCAAGAGAAACAGAATTGTCCATGCAATAGGCAGGCTCTCTACGTTCAATTCACTTCCCACAGCTGGTGATTCCCTTTGATGCCTTGCAGGCAGACATTTTAGGCTATGGGAGGGACATTTTGGAGGCAAGCCTTCCATGGAAACCTCCAAATCCCATTCTGTAGTCACCCACTGGCTTTTCCAGTGTTAGATGAATCCTACTTGTCTCAGCCACTTCCTTTAACCTCATCCAGGGCAGGCCCTCAGAGCGGCCATCTTTGGGTAAATCTATTGTTTCAGTCTTTTCGTGGGAGGGAAGAGTCTCTTGTGAGAGAGGAGAAATGAAGCTAACATATTCTTGTCATCCCTGAAAGGCCTTCTAATAGCTTGGGTGTGCTGGGAATTTGTCCAGCCCTCCGTGTGGAGGGCTTTCTACCTTGAATGAAATAATCCACTTGAATAGCCCAGTAAGTAAAATCCAGTGGGAGATAAGCCAAGAATCATTCCTTGCCGCTTTTAGCCAGCTTACAAGTTTGGTGTCTGGATTATTTTGTGAGCCTGGCCATTGGAAAAACATCTAAATCTGACTTGTTCCCTGAATGAATATGACTTGGGGTGTGGGGGTGGAAGGGAGAAGAGAAAAATGAACTGGAGCTGTGTGAAATTTGACAGTTTCAGTTCACAGGGGTTTGAGTTAACTTCTTTCAGTTTCAGCTCATGCAGGCTTCCCTCCTTTGGAGAGAAGATTTGACTTTCAGGTTGAAAGAAGCTAAACGGAGCCAAAACCACATTATTTGACGTACTTTCAGGTTGAGTCGAGGAGAAGAAAGAAGTGGAAAGGTTGCCCCAGCCTTATTCCAATTTCTCCTACAAAAACTCGCACCTGGTTTACCTCCAGGGTTCTCTGTTTCCTGGTCGACTTTCCTCCCAGCTAGATTCAAGTTGAATTGTGAACCCAAACCCTTACATATTTAGCTTATCCTGGTGGCCCACTCCCTGAGCTCCAGAAGAGCAGAGCCAGTCTGAGGAGGGACAGGGCCTACCCTGAAAGATCCGTATGCCCCCAATTGTCCCTATTGCCCCTGTTTATCTTTCTAAAATCCCCCATGGGGCCAGGGACAGTGATCAGCAAAGAATCTGAAGTTGAACCCCACTCCCGCAACATACTATCTGTGGGGTCTTATGTGGGTTAATCACCAGGCTGTTGACACAAACCTTAATGATTTTTTTAAGTTCTAAAATTTGTCTTATTATAATACGAAAAATCACATTTTCCCCCTTTGTGGTGAAGTCGACGTATTTAGTAGAGACTCATTCATCTGTTAGTAGCCCAGTCCCCAGAAAAGTGCTAAGGGGTTTTGGAGGAGTTAATTTCTAACATTAAGAAACGTTTAGAAGAATGGGACGCTGCTACGACTTGAAGAGGGTGAGGATCCACAATCTGACCACAGACAGAAGACACCCTCCTACAAATGTACAAAGCTCCCTTGAAAAACAAAAGTCCCCTCACCAGCCGCAAGGACTGCAGCAATCCCTCCCAGTCCTACCCTTGTCTGACTGAGGCCATCATTCAGCCCAGATCACATCTGTCCACTCTGAGGTCTTGGCCTGAGGAAATGGGTCACAGAGGGACCAACAACCCTACTCCATGTTACCTGGCATTTCCAAATAGAAGGATCAAGGGAAAGAAGGAGAGGGAGAAATATATAATCTTTCACATAGGGAGAATAACTGCTTCTAAGGTTGTTTCCATTTCCAAAAATTAATTTGCATATACCCTGAGAAAATTCCTGCTGCAGGTGGAAGTACTTTAGGTAGTGATCACTTATTGGATGGAAAAAGAGAGAGCAGATAGAATCCAGAATAAGAAGAGGACCTCTAATGAATACGGATGGGCCCCAATCAGTAAGACTGTGGTTTACCAGATGTTTTAAGTAACCAGCATGTCCATATTACGTAGTTAGAAAAGACTTAGTGAATCCTATCAGGATGGTTTTCGGGGGTTTTTTGTTTGCTTTTTCTCTAGAAGAAAAGCAGCTAAAACTCTCAAAGTCTGACCTGAACTCAGTATTGAATCAAGCTGACCTTTGATGACATAGGTCACAAAAGCTGATTCCACAAGCCACACATGGTAGGCAGCTCTCATATCTCAGACGACTGCAGACAGCCCAGTGGCTGAGCAGCCGAGGCACACATCCCCACTGTGCAGGTAGGAAGACTCTACCCTGCTACCAGGGCCTGCTAGACCACGGCTGCAGGAAACAAGGGTTTTGGGAGAAGGAGGTAGTTCTAATAAAACACCCTGAGGCACAAATCCAAAACGCTTTTTCGCCTGGATCAAAAGACTCCCTGTTATCAAAGCAAAGGTTGCAGGGCTGCCTTTCTCCAAATTCCGTAAATCCCCTGCATCAGTAATTACTAATTATCCCCCAATAGCTAGCTATGCTCTCTCTCTTCCACACTACTAAGATCCATGATTTTTTGTGTGGTGCCTGGATGCCAGATTAAAGACCGTATTTCTCAACCTTGTTTGCAGTTAAGTGTGACCATGTAACTTAGCCCTTGCCTTTGTGATTGAAGTGGTGTGTATAACTTGCTGGAAGTGGTTTAAAAAGCCAGGTTGTGCCCTTTCCTCCTGCCTTTTTCCTGCCCATTGGCTGGAATATAGATATAATGGTTAGCACTCCAGCAGCCATCTGGGACCATGAGATAACCTAGAGAAGTCACACATAATGGACGGCTAAGATTAAAGATGCCTCTACCTCTGACACCACGAAGAGCCATTGGAGCCCTGGACTGACCACCTCCAAACTTCTTGAACATAAGGTGTAAATAAACTTCTATCTGGTTTAAGCTGCTACTCACAGCTAAGCCTAATTGTAATTGATAAATTCGCTCAATAGGTTACGTATTTTCTCCCTTTATTTCCTCTTCCAACAATTTCAATTATTCAGTTAACACAAATTAAAATACTAGCTAGCATTTATAGAGTGCTTCTTGTGGCCAAGCCACTGGTCTAAGTGCTTTATATGAATTAATTTGTCACAACAACATATGAAGTAGGTACTTTTTTCTGTCTGACAATATTTATTTTTATAAGATATTTTTTATATTTTATAAAATATTTTATAAAATGTATGCAATAGCAAAATATAAGAAACCTATATTGGTAGGGAAATAATTAATTGTATGTGTATGTGTGTATTAAAAGAATTATGCAGTTCTATATATATTTATATAGAAAATTATCCCAGGTATAGAGTTAAGAAAAAAAAAAACAAGGTATCAAAGTGTATTTTTTACAAATCAGAAAACCGAGGCATAGAGTGCTTAAAGAACTTCCTCGAGGTTACTTGTAAAAGCTTCTTGTAAATGATTTGGTATCTGAATCCAGTTTATCTGATTTTAATTGTGAAAAATAATAGAGAGGGAGGGTTGACCTGGGTTTTCACCCACCCAATGAGGTTCATAGGGACAAAGGAATCTATCCACTGAGCAGAAAATTGGATCAGATGACTTTTAAGATGCATTCTAGTTTTCAAAATTCCATAATTCCATGAAAGGGCAACATTGTAAGATCCTTAGGTAACCAATAAACATTCACTTATATGCCTACACGTCTCTTCCAGGGGGAAAAGAGTGAACTGTTTTAGATATATTTTCAATTTAGATATACTATGTCAATGCTTTTGTTCCAAGAGGATTCTAGAGTCATCATAAAACTCAGTCAGAACTTGCATTTCTCCAAGTTTCTGGTTAATCAAGCCTTTTCTCCATCCACTCAGGATTCATTCAGTCAAGAGCAACTAAATTCTTTCGTATTCAAGTCACTGTGCTACATGGTCAGGGATATTTAAAGATAAAACAAAACAAGATAAAGACATGACATTCTCCATGCCCCGCAAAAGCCTATGAACTGCTAAAAGGGTCCTATAGAAGAGTCTTAGGCGTGAATTCAGAAGGCCTTGGTTTGCCTGGACCTTAGGAAAGTCATTTTTTCTCTTTGAGTATGTTTCTTCATATTTGAGTTGGGATTGATAAGACTTAGCTCAAAAAGTTAGAAGAAAGATTAAGTAGCAAGAGTAAAACACATTGTAAATCAAAAAGTGTTATAAACATGTAATTCTTCACTGCTCTTCCTAATCTATGCACCACCTTCTCATACACTTTCTCTGTTATTAATCCCTCATTACAATGCTGTGGGATATGTAACAGGGATAATATTATCCCTATATGACAATTGCCTCAGAAAGAAACCAAGATGCAGAAACATGAAGAACCTCGGCCAAGTTCACACCTGTTACATAGCAGAGTCAGCTTTTAGAGAAGACGCCAAAGCTGAAATCCTGGCTGTGCCATCTCCACAGAGTGAAGCAACAGAGAGGGAACCTGGTGATTAAGAACATGGTCTCTGCACTATTCGCAATAGTAAAGACATGGAATCAACCTAAAAGCCCATCAATGACAGATTGGATAAAGAAAATGTGGTGCATATACACTATGGAACACTATGCAGCCATAAGAAAGAATAACATCATGTCTTTTGCAGGAACATGGATGGAGCTGGAGGCTATTATTCTTAGGAAACTAACCCAGAGACAGAAAACCAAATACCACATGTTGTCACTTATAAATGGGAGCTAAATGATAAGAACTTATGAACACAAAGAAGGAAACAACAGACACTGAGGTCTACTTGTGGGTGGAGGGTGGGAGGAGAGAGAGGAGCAGAAAAGATAACTGTTGGATACTAGGCTTAATACTTGGGTGATGAAATAATCTGTACAACAAACCCCTGTAACATGAGTTTACCTATATAACAAACCCTCACATGTACCCTTGAACCTAAAATAAAAGTTTAAAAATAAATAAAATAAATTTTAAAAAAAGAACATGGGTTCTAGAGCCAGACTCCCTGACTGTGAATCCCAGATCCACCACTGCAACCCCTAGGACTCTAGGAAAGTGATTTACCCTCTCTGTGCCTTAGCTTCCTCATCTGTAAAATGGGGATGTGATAAGATCACAGGGCAATGAAGGTTAAGTGAGTCTCTGCAATCTTTTGCTCATGTATTGGAAGTTTTATTTTCAAATCTCTCCATTACAAATGGCACCTTTTCTAAAGGACCGTCCTGTGCCAGGTTCAGAGGAGCTTTGAAGTTCGTTGTCCCCTTTTGCTTATCCTTCCTTCGGTTCATGGATGTCTGGTGTCCACACCTTTAGCCATGGTCCAAAACCTCAGGAGGGAAAAGGACATTACAAGAAGCACATTGCTTCCTCAGCTGGGAAGCCAGAACCGCTGGCTGTGAGCTCACCCTCTGAGGGGAATTTCCACCTCTGAACAAGAAAGAGTAGACTCCACTGAGCACCAGAAGCAAAGCAGGAAAGAGAGACCAACCCCTCACTGTCCAAGCTCGACTCTTACCATGTAAACACTCCCTGGCTGTACGCAGACACCCATGGCCACACTGGTGTATACATTTACATTAGAGCGAAGCGGATGAATTGGCTCAATTCACTAACACTCTTGTTTTATTTGGAGCCATGAGCACTGGGCTGCCAAGTGAAATGGCTGTCTTAGAAAGCGCTTGTGTATTTTAAAGAAACATTGCATGCATTTTAACCAGAGATTTCCTCTGTGTGTTTATTTCCAATAGTGTGAGTGCCAAAGGGTGGTCAGTTTGCTGCATCTCATCTGTGGTTGTTGGGGTAAGATTAGGGGCCCGCCTGAGGACACTGAAAGATGGGAGACACGAGTAAATTGGAAGTCAGTGGGGTTCATCTATTCCTCATTGTTCAGTGGGGGGCAGGATGTTGGAAATTCTTCCGAAGTCAGGGTGCTTGCAGATGGTGTATTTTATGCAAGCCATCATTGTAATGCTTCCTGTTTGAATACTGCTTTGCAGATTAGAATTCCTTCATACACACTCTGCCAGTCACTAGGCAGCAGGAAGTCTGCTGGTCTTGTCTCTTTACATCCTGGGGTGTGTGTAGGGTGACCCTATGCTCAGATAGGGTGCACAGCCTGACAATGACAGGAGCCACGCCTTTATAAAACTGCTACCATGTCCCCAGCATGTAATCTTTGATGGGTGACTCAACCTCCCTCATATTCCTATTTAAGGGCTTGTGAGGATTAAATGAATTAATGTGTGTAAAGAACTTAGGACAGTACCTGACCCATGACAGTCACCTGACCCAATTGAAAATGTAATAAACATTAATGAAAATCACAATGATGAAGTTAACGATGATGATAGCAATAGTGACAATGGTGATGTGAGGATGGCGAGGATGGTGAGGACACTTCGCTCTCCTCCTTTTTGGTAAAATAACAATAACAGACTCCAGTCACTTAAGGCCAGGAAGCCACCTGATGGGCGCTTTATAACATTGTATCTAATCTTTACAACTCCTACCTTATAGTTGGAAAAACTGAGGTTCAGAAAGGTTAATGAACTAGCCTGGGGTCACAGCACTAGTCAAAAGCAGAGGATTTGGATCTGTCCATCTTCAATCCATGCCTTTTCTTCATGTCACACTGTGCACATCTCCATGTCACCTTCCGGTCATTGGAGTCACCTGAATACTTCCTTTTAAAAGTTTACTTCTGGACCATTTATCCTTCGTCTCTGCATTTTTGTTTCACATTTATCTTTACTTTTATGCCACCTACCAGCTTATATTCCCAGGCTTCCTGTTGAGTATATCCCTCCTTTGCAAAGTGTCTTGTGAAATTCCAGAGTGTGTTCTGAGGTTCCAGGCTACTTCAATACCAGCTTGGAAATCCTGGGTTACTTGGACAATGTATTAATTGGAAGTGACAGTGGCATAGGATCCATTTCAGCAGCCTGTAGAAATTGAGCTGCTGGCATGTGCCAGGCAGAGTCCCACATGCAGGGACAATGGCTCCATTCTCACAGGCCTTCATTCTAGAGCATGATACATGCAAATCCCAATACATACAAGAGAAATAATTATATCATCTCTATTTCACCAAAGCTGCATTCTTTATGGAGAAAACTGTACATTTTAAAGCGTTCATGGTTTGGCCCAGTCTTGAATTCAAAATAGCAGAATCCAGACCCTGCTGGGAGAGACAAGAATAGGGAGGCCCAGGTTCAAGTCTTGGCTCTTCTTTTCTTATCTGTGACCCTAAGCAAGAATTTTCCCCTCTGATCTTCACATTATTCCTCTTCAATAAAGATAATACCTAATGTCTCCATAACAATGCCTTGCTTTTACCTAATACTTTTAGCCATTAAATATGTTTCACATCAGTATTTCATTTAATCAGGCCAAACCTGGCCACCCAGGTCATGTGAAGCATCGACTCCCTGGATCTCCCTAGAGTGCAGTAGCCAACAACCCACACACCCACCACTGAGTGGCCCCACCCCTTTGTGCAGATCAGGGCAGAGAATTCTAAGAGAAGAACCCTGACACCACCAGATATGCTGGCTGAGGATGTCTTTAAGTGTACGCACCTTAGAGTGCTGAATTCAATTCTCACCTCTTCACTTGCTAGCTGTGTGACCTTGGGAAAGTTGCTTGACTTGTCTGTACCTTGGTTTCCTTATTACTAAAGGGGAGTAATCATATTTGGGGTAGTTTTAAAGATTCAGTCAAATAATGTATATAAGGAATTTAGGACACCAAGGAATTAAAAATTGGTATCTGGAAAATAACTAATTCTTATCAAGTAGAGTGAAGAGGAAGAAGAAAGGGGGCTCAGGAGAAATAGGAAGTGTTCAACATACCTTGAACATTGACCCTATGAAAGGACATGGTAATGTATCCTTGCTTCAACCACCCACAAACAGATGGACACCTTCTAAATGTCTTGGGAGTGGATACAAATTGACTAATTTTACAGGTGGATAAACAAGTAATCACTCAGAAATACTGATACTGACATCACACAAATAGCTAGTGAGTTTCTTGAAGATGGGAGCTACATGGATCTTATTCACCGCTGTACCTCCACCCCTTCCCTGGAAGGTGGCTGTTGCTGGGTATGTTTGTTGTTGCTTTGCCTGCTTCACCAGGCAGCATGTCCCTCCCAGAGGAACAGTGAGTTGGAGGTGATGCCAACAAGTGGGCATGGCAACAGAGAGAGATCAAAGTTATTAAAAACCCTACTCACCAGGCTACTCCTGTGTCCCTATGGCCTACCAAGGATATGAAATCCCACAGCCTCTTCCGTGGAGCTCTGAGCTTCAGCCTCACCTGCCTCCACACTAGGAAGAAAGTGTCACCACCATGCAGTTGTCCAAAAAGCATTCCTCTCATGCAAACGGCCTCCTCCCCGACCCACCAGCAGGCATGATGCCTAATGCACACCTCCAGGCTTCTACCTCCATCTCACTTTTTACTACCATCTCAACTCCCATCCAATAACTCCCCTATGGTGACACTTCCTTAAACCTGGAATTCCTCCTTCTCCCTTAAATCTCAGGGATTAAGACTCTGGTGGCTCCTGACTGATGCCACTTCTTGGCCTAATCTTGCTCCACTCTGGGGCATTGCTCTCCCCTCCTCACATGCCTCCCCTTTACTCATCTCACCCTCCAAGGCCCACCCTTCCTGAGGTGAGGGAGTCCTGAAGGATGGACCTCTAAGGTGGACGTTGCAGGACCCAAGACAAGGCCACACAGTTACCGGGGCCCTTAGGCACAGCCACAGTGGACAACAATAGAAGGCAGTGAGGACTCAGGGCACAAACAGGACAGAGTTAGAGTTCACAGGAAAAACAGAAGAGATTGGAGGTTTCATGGTGAAGGGGCCACATGAGCTCAGTCAATAGCCAGGAGGATTTTGACAGGTCCAACTGGGTATAGAAGGAGATGCCCCTCTGGGAAAACCTGAACCAATCATTACATCTGAAAAAGGACTGGGGTACATGGGACTAGCCTGATGGTGAGACAGAGACCCAGATGCACCATAATGGGGAGTGACAGTTCCCTAAGACACCTGGAATCTTAAAAACCATGGTTTTCAAAGCCAAATAGGCATGGGTTTTACTCCTCCCTCTGCTCTTTTAAGCTATAGCACCAAGAGCAGGTCACTTAACCTCCCAAGCCTCGGTTTCCTTATCTCTAAAATGGGACTATCATTATCTCAACAGGATTGATAAGGAGATTAAATGGCAAAATGTGCATAAATCCCTAAGTCCTAACTCTGGCCTATATTCTGAGTGTATAAATGATTCTCCACTGCCTTTGGGATCAGGTGCAAACCCCTTACCCTATGACTGTAAACCTTTACACAAACACCATTAGAGTAATTTAATTTTATACTCAGAAATTTATTTTTTAAAATGATTTTCAGAATACACACTATAAGATATAAAGCTCAACAAAATCTTGCTGGTAGAAATATACATAAAAATTTACAGTCCTGTTCATAGCAGGGGTCAGAATTTGGCCGGCATAAAATTGTCATGCTCCTCAGTAGAGGGTAAGAGTGTATAAAGGAACACCCTGAACTCAGGAGTTGCCTCAGGGTCCCTCTGACTGCAAGATTCAAAGTCTCACTGGAGCAAGGCCAAGAGGAGTGGAAGACAGACTCATATGCCTCCGAGCCTGAAAGGGATTGAAGAATGAGTATTGTCATAAGGATTTGTCTTCCACACACATTTTGCCTAAGTCTGGCTCTGGTCCCAGGCCACACTGCAACAGGAAGAGCCATTTAAAAGGGGTAACAGGTTTTAGAGGCTGAATTGCTTCTGTCAGCCTTGTCATAAAAGGGGCTAAGAAAATGCTGGAATTCAAATGACCATCCATATTCTAGAACATTCCAGAATCTTCCCAGGAGTTCTCAAGCCACTAGCCAAGCTGAAACGTGGCAACAAATATTTAATGGGAAAAAAACTGTTGCCATCTTTTGCTTTCAGAATATCTGCCACACATTTCAGGACCTGTCTTCCACCTGCCCTCTATCTCCCCTCCCACTGGAGCCAAGTGCGCACAGGATTCTGGCAGCTTCCTCTTCCCTCACACCAAGTTCTAGCCTTCTCAAGAACCAAGCACCTGCCACCACTTCTTCCACTGGCTGGACTTCCAGGGGCACCCTGCTCTTGGTTGGGATGTGATGAAAACTACAGTGATTGAGAAGCAGCCAGGCCTTGGCCTCCTTTCCTCTGCCCAGAACATCCATCTCCTGTCACATCTGCCCACCTGATTGACCACAAGCCCCTTTCTGCAAGGGCAGGCTAAGGTCAGAGCCAAGACAGCTGCAGGAAGAAGCTGTATGGCTTGGGGATCACCACCTGGGCTGCCAGTGCACTTCGGTCTTGCTGATGCCTGGACCCTGGTCAGGCATCTGAGATGCAGGCACTGGAGCTCAGCAGGCAACCCCGGCCTCTGATGAAATTAAGCCCCAGTGAAATCTGAGCTCCCTGCTTCTTGGGCTGTGTTGACTCTGTGTGCACCTGTCCTATTCACATCTGTGCCTTCAAAGAAGCATGTAGGATCAGGGAAGAGGTGCCTCAGGCCAGTTTGGGGAGGTGCCCAGGAAACTGTGCCAGGTGCATACAAGACACCATGCTCACAAGGCCAAGGGTGGGAATATTGGGTGGCCCAGGTAGGTCATAGCCTTGAGCCATGGACACGCCCTCCTCCCATCCCTAACCTGAGCCAGCCGTCTTAATAATGCCTATGTGTAGACAGCAAGCAGGTTAAGTAAGAATATGGACAGTTCAGGGAAACTTGTCCCCGAAACTACAGAAAGAATCTAACCCAGCTTTGAAGAGGTAGAAACGGACATCATCTCCTCTCATTAACTTCATTGTGATGGATTTCAGATACCTTCTCTGTCCACTCAAGGAGTAGCTAAGATAGTAAATGATTCCTGAGGGCAGATAAACTGTTTCAGCAAGAGCACTGATCCCAGACCCAAAGACAACACAGGGATTTCCCTGAGTACAAGCCTCTCCTCCCAGAGCTCCTGCTCCAGCCTCCCACTTTGGCCCTGTGGCACCCAAGATGGCAGCCCTGCAGCAGCTTCTATGCCAAGACTGATTTGGCAGAAAAGCCCCTGCCTCTGGACTGGCCCAGGCCCAGACTTATATTAATACCAGTTACATCATCACATTGACTGGCTGGGGGAAAGTGAATGCTCTTAGGATTGGTTGGCTAAGGTTCTGAGTCTTGCATGGTCTAGATGAAGAAAGAGTTTCTTTTTCAAATCCGGTTGAATTATGGTTTTATACAGTTTCAGCTACAACTCCTTTTTTTTTTTTTTTGAGACAGATTCTCACTCTGTCACCCTGGCTGGAGTGCAGTGGTGTGATCTGGGCTCACTGCAACCTCCACCTCCCAGGTTCAAGCAATTCTTCTGCCTCAGCCTCCTGAATAACTGGGATTACAGGCACGTGCTGCCATGCCTGGCTAATTTTTTTGTATTTTTAGTAGAGACAGGGTTTCACCATGTTGGCCAGACTGGTCTCCAACTCCTGACCTCAGGCAATCTGCCTGCCTCCGCCTCCCAAAGTGCTGGGATTACAGGCGTGAGCCACCACGCCTGGCCTACAACTCTTTTCCTAATACTTACAATGCAACAGGACTAAGATCCATGTTGACTATAACCAGGAACAGTGCAGAAGGCAGTGTGGTGACCCCCACCTCCATGGTGCCTACTTAAAGGACTCTAATGGCCCCTGAAAAAACTCTCTCCTGAAGACTTGTCACAATCCAAGGAATTACCATCTTTGGAGTTTCATTCCTTTGGGTTAAGATAGTGTCCTCTGTCAAAATATTAAAATTTCTGGGAGGGATAGCACATTGAGTATCAGTCTCCAGCATCCAAGAATTCATTTATCACACTTTCATCACCCTCACCCCGATCATCGCTGGCTGCCTGGCACTGCTCTCCCCTTCTTCCCATTCATCTTGTCCTCTTCTGACAGCAATTGCTTTTTAAAACAGCCCGTATCAGTCCCTGTCGCTTCCCTTTCTAAAATGCTTTGCTAACTCCCCTTCATTTACAAATACAACTCCAACTCCTTAGGGTCCTTAGAATTGAGGGCCTCTTGTGTTTTGGCCCCTGCAGGGAGCTCATGGCCCTTCAGTTGGCACACCCCACCCATAGCACCTTATGCTGCACACCGGGCTCCCCAGCATTCTTCTCAATATCCAGGCCCTTTCACTCCTGTCTTCTCCCATGCACTTCCATTGGCCTTCCTCCACTTCTCCTCCTGAAGAACTCCACCCCACCCTTCGAGAGCCTGATATTTTTTCTGGATTGTGCTGGGTTTCCACAGCCCACCTCACTCTGGGCACTCTGTCCTGCCAGTCTCTTCATCCCAAAGTTCTGGAGACCGCATTTGTGACATGGTCCCATGTTATAGGAATATAATGGGTATTATACTCCTTTATGTGTGTTTGTGAGTGCATAAAATGGATATAATAATATTTCTTTCCCCCTTTCAACTGGGAGCTCTTCCTGGGCAAGAACTACATCTTATTCATTGTCCCAGCACCTGCTACATAGCCAGCCTTCCACAAACATGTGTTTTCTTCCACTCCAACCGTCAGCTGAGAGATTTTTATATGAGAAAAGGGAGCAATGTGAGGTGGGGGCAAGGAGTGGAGTAGGATAAAAGCAGTCAGTACATTATACATTGGCCTAAAGACCCAGGCAGCTACGTGAAGCCTGGATGAAGGAGAGGAATCCTAAAAGGCCAGGACCCAGGACAAACATCACCAACCTAGTCATGTTCTCCAGGGCCAACTAAAGCTTAACAAACAGTGGTAGTAGCTACTTAGAGCTTTTTTTTCTTCTTCTTCTTTTTTTTTTTTTTTTGAGACGGAGTCTTGCCCTATTGCCCAAGCTGGAGTACAGTGGTGTGATCTCGGCTCACTGCAACCTCTGCCTCCCAGGTTCAAACGATTCTCCTGCTTCAGCCTCCCGAGTAGCTGGGATTACAGGCACCCGCCACCACATCCAGATAATTTTTGTATTTTTAGTAACGATGGGTTTTCACCATGTTGGTCAGGCTGGTCTCAAACTCCTGACCTCGTGATTCGCCCGCCTTGGCCTCCCAAAGTGCTGGGATTACAGGCATGAGCCACCGTGCCCAGCCTACTCATAGCTTTTTAAAACCTCTCTGCTAAATTTTACATTACTTCTTTGATTCCCAAGTTATTTAGTAGTATGTTCACATTTCCAAATGTGTGTGTGTGTTATCCTTTTGTCGTTAGTTGCTAACTTAATTGCATTGTAGTCAGAAAACATTGTCTATGTGTTCCTGATTTCTTTATTGCCTAAAATGTGGCCAGTTTTTATAAACATTTACACTGGGGAGAATATGCAAGCCCCAAGTATAGGGAGCAGGACTCCCTATAGGTTCACCAAATGGATCTTGTTCATTGAGTTGTTCAAAGGCTCTTCAGCTGTACTAACTTGTGGTCTGATGGATCTAAAATAGATGTGTTCAACATCTCCCACATTGATGGTGGGATTCACGGTCAGTCCTTTTAGTTCATTCCACCTTTGCAAACTTATCTGTTCTCACTTGCCTCAAAGAGGTGTCAGCTCCAAGGAGGAGAGGTTTCGCAAACCACAAAGCTTCATGTGCAGGGTATCACTGGTGAAATTTTTGCGGCACCTATTATCATCTTGAGAAGAATAAAAGCCTTTTCAATAGCTCTGTAGGTCTTCCCTCTCACCTTCATTATCATCACTCCCCATCATGGAACACATACTATATACACAGGCTCTTCTCACTTGATTCCCGGTTTTCTTTGGAGATGCCATTAGTCACAGAGGGAAGAGCCTTGCTCAGATTCCTCATTAATAGAACTGCAAAACCTGGAGCAGAGCCCAGGTTGGCCTGCCTCCAAAACCTATGCTTTTATGATGTTTTTTTTCATTGCTTAAGTTGTTTTTCTAATAAGGAAATATTTCATATACATATGTAATAATATACATAACACTATATAGAAGGTATAAAGAATAACAAAACAAAACCCATGCCCCCACCACAAAGCCTAACACAAAGCCACTATAATTGCTTTTAAATCTTGTGTGCCCTCCCAGTTCTCATTCCCTTCACCTCTTCTCCAGAGTAAACACTTTCCTGAATTTTATGGGATTTTTATCACCTTGCTTTTTTCTCAATAATCTTACTATCTATGTACATATACACATATACACATATGTGTGATAATATATTTTTAAGTTTTATATGATTCTGAATCTCATAGAAATGGGTTCACATTACATATACTCTTCTGCAACTTGGGAGTTTCATCTGTGTTGATGGGCTGGAATTCATTCCTTTTTACTGCTGTATAGTATTCTACTATATGAATGTACCACTATTTATTTAGTTTTTTTTTTTTTTTTTTTTTTTTTTTTTTTTTTTTTTTTTACCATTGATGGACATTTAGTTTGTTCCCACTTTTTGCTACAATGATGGTGCTATAAGTATTCTGATCCCTTGGTGCACACATGCAAGAGTTGCTCAAGGGTATAAATACCAAGAGTGTCCCTTAGTCAGCTTGGGCTGCCATAACTGAATACAGACTGGGTGGCTTAAACAACACAAATTTATTTTCTAACAGTCCTGGGGGCTAGAAGTCTAAAATCAAGGTGTGGGCATAGCTGCTTCCTGGTGAGGGCCCTCGTCCTGGCTGATAGGCAGCCTCCTTGTCTACCTATCCTCATATGATGGAGAGAGAAACAGCAAGCTCTCTGCTGTCTCTCTTTTTTTTTTTTTTTTTTTTTTTTTGAGATGGAGTCTTGCTCTGTTGCCCAGGCTGCAGTGCAGTGGCACGATCTAGACTCACTGCAACCTCTGCCACCTGGGTTCAAGTGATTCTCGTGCCTCAGCCTCCTGAGTAGCTGGGATTACAGGCATGTGCCACCACACCCAGCTAATTTTTTGTATTTTTAGTAGAGACGGGGTTTTACCATGTTGGCCAGGATGGTCTTGATTTCCTGACCTCATGATCTGCCCACCTCAGCTTCCAAAGTGCTGGGATTACAGGCATCAGCCACCATGCCCGGCCTTTGGTGTCTCTTTTATAAGGGCACTAATTCCATAATGAAGGCCCCACCCTTATGACCTAATCTAAACCTAATTATCTCCCAAAGGTCCCATGTCCAAATACCATCAATGGTGGAGAGATGACGAGGGGCTTCAACATATGAATATTGTGGGAGACACCATTCGGCCCACAGCAAAGTGGAGCTGCTGGGTCATGGTGCATTCATCTCTTCGGCTTTACTAGATATTGCCAAACTGTTATCTAAAGAAGTCAATTCAAAAGCCACGCTCGAGACCTACTTCTTCCTAACTCAGCTGCTCACCTCCTTCAGTATGCCTGCCAGGAGCATCCTTGAGCCAGATTCGACATTTTTCCTCTCTAAGAGCTTAGGAATTTTTCATGTGTCATGACCTGTTTCTCTCCCCTGCTCCCTCTCTAACTGGTTTTCTCTTCCCTCACCTTGAATGTCTCTTCTCCTGTCTTCCCAGCAATAACACTGGCTAAAACACATCCACACTCCACCTGTGCTCCCTTCTGGAGGGAAGCCACACCCTCAGGAATGTGGAGTGCTTCCAGGGCAGAGCATAAAGGAGCATTTGTCTCTCAAAGACACCAAAAGAAATAGTGTCTAAACCTTCTTATAGTTAGCCACCAGGAATGAGCCAGTCAGTTATTAAATCAGTGGGCACTGAGACTTATAGAGGTGGAGGAAGTCCAGGAATCATTATCTAGTCCAGCCCCCATCCCAGGAGGAAACAAAGGCCCAGAGGAAAGTGCTTTGCCCAGCGTCACCAGGCCAGTGAGGTGAAGCTGTCCTGGAACCCTAGCTCTGTGTTGCTAAGCAGAAGTTGCCATCCAGGCAGCTTGCAGGAACAGAGGTAATAAAATTATGCTATTTCTGGGCTTTGCATGCAAACAGCTAGTGTAAAACATAGTCTAAAATTGTTTTAAAAAAAAAGATTTGCCTGTTCAGGGAATTTATTATTAAGGGCTAATTTTAGGCTCAGCCAAATTAAGGAATGATCAATATTTTATCACAAAGGGTTTGTTTATATTAAGTGACAATTAATGTCTTGTTAACCACTTTTCCTTCATGCATACAGTAAGTGTTTATTGAGCAGCTGCTATGTGCCATATTCTAAGCATTGATGACATATCAGAGATAAAAATCAGGTGAAAATTCCTGTCTTTCTAAAACTTACTTTCTTGATTTTTTTTTTTTTTTTGACAAGTTCTTACTCTGTCACCCAGGCTGGAGTGCAGTGGCGCGATCTCGGCTCACTGCAACCTCCACCTCCCTGGTTTAAAGGACTCTCATGCCTCAGCTTCCGGAGTAACTGGGACTACAGGCGTGCACCACCACACCCAGCTAATTTTTGTATTTTTAGTGGAGAGAAAGTTTCACCATGTTGGCCAGGCTGGTCTTGATCTCCTGACCTCAAAGTGATCCACCTGCTTCAGCCTCCCAAAGTGCTGGGATTATAGGCATGAGCCGCCACACCCGGCCTCTAGAGCTTACTTTCTAATGGGTGATGACAGACAATAAACAAGCCAACAAACACAGAAATATGTGTGTGCGTGTCTGTTTGTGTGTCAGGTGCCAGGAAGCACTATGAAGAGGAGGAAGTAGGGTAAGAGAGGGTGGAAATGCCAGCCAGCAGAGGGTGCTGTCATAGCTAAGGGCACTGCGGAAGGCCCCTGGACTGCCCTATTAGAGCTTTGAACAGAGGGAGAGGAAGGATGCCACACGGGAAACGCACTCCAGGTTGAGGAAACTGCAAGAATAGAGGCCTGAAGCAAGAGCCCTCTTGGTGTGTGCAGGGAAAGAGCATGGAGACTCATTTGCCCCAAGCAGGGTAAACAAGAGGGGGCCTAGAAAGAGGCGAAGTCAGAGAGGTAATGGGGGCTGGATCACACAGGGCCTTGGAGGCTGTGATCAAACCTTTGGAACTAACTTAAGTGGGATGAGAAATTCTATCAGTTTCCTGATGCTGCTGTAACAAAGCTATAAACACACATGCTTAGTGGCTGAAAACAACACAAATTTAATATCTTACAGTTCTGGAGGGGAGACGTCTAACACGGGTCTTACTGTGTTAAAATCAGGGTGTCGGCAGGGCTGTGTCCCTTGCTGGAGCCTCTCGAGAAACCCTTTCCCTGCCTTTTCCAGCTCCCAGAGGCTGACTGCATCCTTTGGACCTTGGTTCCCTTTCTCCATTTTCAAGGCCAGCAATGAAGGGTCAAGACCACCTCACTTCACAACTCTTTAATTATTCTTCCACCCCCACAACTCAACTTCTCTGACCTCAGCCTGGAAAGGGTCTCTGCTCCCAGGGACTCATGTCCCCAAGACGTGTCACCCTAGGTTGTGTTGGACCCACCCAAGATACTTTTTCCATCTCAAGATCTATACCGTTCATCACATCTGCAAAAGTCCCTTTTGCCGTGTGAGATAACACATTCATAGGCTCTGGGCATGAGGCTGTGGACATCTTTGCGAGCCTTTAATCTGCTGACCACCATCTACACTGCAGGGTTCTGGGTAGACAGAGGAGTTATGTGACATGACCTGCTTTCCAAACAGCTGCAGGGCTGGGAATGGGCCACAGGAGGCAAAGGTGGAGGCAGAGACAACAGTGAAGCGCCTACAGCAGTTACTCAGATGAGAGGGGAGGGTGGCGTGGATAAGAGCAGTGGGACTGTGAGGAGCAGTCTTATGATGGGTATATTTTAAAGGGAGAATCATTAGGATTTCCTGACAGATTGGACATGGAGGGTGGCAGGAGAAGAGTTAGGCTAATTCCATGGATTTTGTTCAGCGCATGGGAGAATGGAATTACTGTTCATGGGGAAGGTTCCCCACAGAGGTGGGAACACATGACCTCATATAATGATTCCACTATCCAAAGTTCAGCTATGCATCCACTCTGGCCTCCCAGCCTTCAGGATCTTATATTTTAATCAGGGAAAAAAGACATACAAGATAACAGAATTGATTATTTACTGAAATATCAGAACTTATTCCTACAAATGAACACTATCTCCAAAGCTCTCATCTTGGGAATCCATACACATTTATTCCAAGGCTGCCACCAAAAGATTTTTGGAATCTCTTTCTAGGAATCTAGTTGATTTATAGACCATAAAAGAAAATCGGCCTTGTCATTTCTGCCTCCAAAGGTAAGTTTATAAAAGCATTGACTTTATTCACTGGACCTCAACTTCCAAAAATTGAAGCCATTTCCCCCAGGATGACCATCTGCTACCACAGAGGATATTCACATGTCCAGCTGTGCTGGTGTCATTAGAAGTCAGCTACAATTTCCAGGCAGGACAAATTTCCATCCACACACCAGCACCCCTTCACTGGAAGTGAGAACTACCGCCCTCCTGGAGCTCCAGTTTTTATGCTGTTAACACTGGGCAGGAGGTGAAGGGGGTGCAGATCTTCTTAACAGCCCAGAACTCATTTGGATGTAGATTCTGGTATAATATGGCTTTTAAATTGTGTTATTCTGCGATGGTGGATCATCCACATATCTTTAAAGAGACATTTGAGCTCATCTCAATACCAGGTATATTTATGTTCTCTTAAGCTACTAATTTGTTCTGATGTTATCGTCCCAGTAAATATGTAACTAATTGTATTTCTTGCTTGATTCTAGAGGCTAGAAAATCCTCCAGACTGAGATTGCTCAGTTGTAAAATGTGGGTGACAACAGTATCTTCTTCATATGGTAGTTTTGAAGAGGAAGTCACATATGTCACAGAAAGCACTTAACATAATACCCAAGAAACTCTTGAGGTATCCTGGACATGATTGCTATTCTGCATCCTCATGTGTGATCACAGTTACTAGATCCACAGCCCACCTTTTGTTTTTCCTTAGAAGGACCTACTTTTTGGCTCCAACTGATTTTGTTTCTTTCTTCTCATTCTTGCCCGGTTTTCCTAAACTTCCCTTTGAGTAACTTCACTGCCCAGTTGGGTGGGTGAGCAAGGTCTTCTTTTCCTCCATTCCCATCTCTCCTCTACCTCCCAGGACCATACCAGAGGCAGGCAACGGTCCTGGCCAAACCAGCCTCCTCTGCTTCCTTCATGACTGACAGACAGCTGGACTTCACCTGCATAGAACGACACAGGAAATTTATAGGCTCAAGGTGGGACATGGTCTTTGCTGCTATGTGGCTACTGAGGAGAAGAGGCAGGGTCTATCCATGTAAAATTTTGAATGTCCGTCCCTTTCTATGAAACCAACCCCCAAGTTTTCTATCAACCTGAAAAAGAAACACATGCTAATGCCAGGGGAATTTTCTTCTCCCACAGAGAATTTTAGGAACAAAAATAGAGGGCTCCTCGAGTCTATAGCTCATGCTTAAAATCTGATTCACCAGTGGCTCAATTGTTTGGAATTTTAGTCCAATGGAGGAGATAGTTTTGACCAGAAGGCCCTTTAGAAGCACTCTCCCCCCACTGAATTACAGTCACTCATTTTCTCTGGTTGAATAGGTTAGAGTGGGCCCCGGGGCAGCTTGAGGCTCTTCTCCACCCCTTCTTTCCCTTTCTTCCCCACTCTCCCCAACCCCACTCCACCCTTAAAGAGGAATCATATACCCCAGGTGATCAGATCATCGCCCAAATTAGATGACAAAATAGATTTAAAAGTGCCTCACCTCACTCTATGCCTGGCACATCATGGGTACTTTATGAATGTCAGTTTAATTGTGTTTCCCATCTCCCACACTTGTCCACCAAAACTATACAGTTCAGACCCCAACAGACCATATGCCAACACTCCAGTGATGAAGCTCCCCATCCTACGGAGCCTTCCCAGCCCGTTTATTCCATCTCAGTACAGCTGCTGATGGACCAGCCATGCCTGTCTTTCTTCCTGAGGCTCCAGACTTTGTAGAAACTTCCAACCGCTTGATTTGACAAATGACTTTCTGAGTGGAGGGAGGTTTTACATTTAATACATATCATAAGGGACATCAGAGCTATGCTCAGGAGATCAAATACTTTCTTCAGCTAAGAATGTAAGCATTATCCCTATTAATATCTTTCCAACAAAAGCCCTGTGCTCCCCACCCCCGTTCCTCTATGATCTCAGTTTATTAATGTCGCAGGCCCCTCCCCTGTCAAGCTGTCCTCACCACAGACTCTCATTCCAGCCTGATGTCTACCCTCTGTAGAACACACCTCCTTGGCAAGCATTTAATGCAAGAAAAAAAAATCCCCCATCATCATAAATTGTAAAATCAAACAACTGAACACCATCCCCTGGGAAATAAATTCTGAAGAGTTAAGAAGGGAAAAGAGAGGGCTATGATTATTTTAATCCTATTCCAGATGCCCAGGTACTCTCCCCAAACAAAACCCAAATTAAACATGAGCCTTATTCAAAGGGAAAACGACAACACAAGTGCAGAAAACAACGTTTGGCAAATAGTAGATGCTCAATTAATGTTTATTTAAAAATAAGTAAGTGCATAGGTACAAAGCAACGCTGTGCACCATGTTCGGCCAAGCCCCAGCCTGACCAAACAAAGTAAGTTATTGAAACCAGAGTCCCCACACTGAGAGCATGCTCTGCTGTTCAAAAGCGCCTTCATGCTCATTAGTTGCTATGACTAATGCAGCATATCGAAGCTTGCACCTGGCCTCGAAGGGATGTACCTCTCGGAGGTCCCTCAAAGAATGGAATAATACAGACATCCACAAACACTGAGAAAATCCTGTTCTCACAAGATTTTTGAACCATCTAAAGACTTTAAGACCTCTATCCTTACTACAAAAATTGCTGAGATTAGGAGCACACTGATTCATGATCAAAACTGGAGTGAATAAAGACCTCTTTTTTTACCACCACCACCAACAAAAAGTGTCAGAAGGGTACTGACATTATAAGGTGGATACTTCAGATGTAGAGGTCAAAAGGGCAAAAATGTACCAGCCAGAAAATTTCTTTTACTTAGCCAATCGAACCCTGTAGTCAATGACAAAGTCATGTATCTCTCTGGGCCTCAGTTTATACATCTGTAAAGTAGGAACAAGGAGGTTGGCTCCACATACCTACAAGGGTTCTTGAGAAAATAAAATTAGATTGTGTGAAAAAGATCTTTGAAAAATCAAAACGTATACACATAAACCAGCCACAATAAGTAAAGGACAGAAGATGTGAAAACCAAGGAGAGATCGTTCTTGGTTTTGAGTTAAAGGAGGTGTCCTTTCCCAAGACGGTACCAGGTAATAGGAACAACAGCGATGAGGTCATCACAGGTCATGTCCTGTCATCAGAGGCAGCGTATCACAGGGTCAGGGCATACTGCCTGGGGTCAGAGCCTCCACCGTCCTGGGTGTGAATACCAGAGCTGCCATCTGCAAGCTAAATAATCTCATGCTGGTCTTTTGGCCTCCCAGGTCCTTTGCTCACTTGCCTGTAAGGTGGACTAATATCTTCTTCCTCCTAGAAAACTACTGTACGAATCCAATGAGGTAACTGAAGCCAGAGCATGCAGAAGTGCTGCACAGATGTCAGCTCGGCCTGAAAGCACATCCTTCAAAGAGAACATTCCACTCTCACAGACCCTCTGAGGGGGAGAAGGAGCTTCCTTGCAGCTTCCTGTGTGAAGTTTTCTCAGGTTCTGCTTCATTGCTCTGGGTTTCCTCCCACCACCCTCTCTGTGGCACCTCCACAGCCTTGGAGGGTCACATGCTGGGAGGCAAATGGCCCTTTGCCTCATGCCCTGTCCCCCACTGCTGGAGGTGGTGCCCAGAGGGAAGGAAGAACAGCCTGGTGTGGTAGCTGGCAGCTGGTGGCTGCCTGATCCGGATGCCATCTCTGGCCCAGATGGCTCTAACATTTTCCAGTAGCCCCCAAGCAGTGCCCTAAGCAAAAGCGTGAATCAGGTGAGATTCTGCTGCATGGTTTTCCCATCTACATTTCAGTATCCTCCCCTCAACAAGGCCCAGATTCCCCCAAAAGTGCTGTACTAACTTGTTCACTCCTGACCACATCCTCCCATCAAATCCTCCTTGGACTCACAACTCTAAGACCCAGAAGGAAGGTAGAGATCATCTCATCTGGATCCTAACCTGGGTCCCTGAGCCCCCTAAATGTCCTAGCAGGCCATAACGGGAGTCCTAGAGGTATTCTTCGTATTTTTAAAGCCATTCATAAGCATATGTGTGTGCTACACATGAGACCAGACAGGCTAATTATGCCTCAGGTGCTTTGCTTTTGGATGGAATTATATCCACTGACTGTGTTCATTCTAGTTAGCTGGTGTTAAAGATTCTGATTACAAGTTTGTCATTTTAAATGTCAACAATTCCTCTTTCAGTAAATGTTGCTTGTGTCATAGACAGGCTTTTTTGTCTAAAAAAGAATCAATAGAGGAAAAATAATAAAAGGGCTCCTTTGAGGCAAAGAGGTGGAGAACCAAATCACCTCCCCATTTTACAGATGAAGACATGGAGTCCCAAGTGTTTCCCAAATTCATGCGGCTACTCTGGGGCAGAAGCAAGAGTTTAGCCTTGGTGTTTTTCCTTCTGCTCCAGCACTGCTTGTACAAGCTGTTCTGCCACATCCCAGGTTCTGTCCTCTCCTCGCAGCCCTGCCAATTATCAAGCAGCACCTAATAAGAAAACTACTGTCTCGTTGGCCAAGTGATGTACATATGTCAACAAGTCTTTCCTAGAACTGTCCTGTCCATCAAGTAGCCACTAGACACATGTAACTATTTAAATTTAAATTAATTACAATTAACTACGATTCAAAATTCAGTTCCTCAGTCACCCTAGCCACATTTCAAGGACTCAGAAGTCACATGTGGCTGGTGGCTACATATTAGACAGTGCAGACATGGCTCATTTCCACCATTGTGGAAATTTCTACTGGGCAGACTGCTGTAGATGCACTTGACTCTAATGGGGAAGGCCCCAGCCCTGTGACTGGGGAAGACATGAAGGTGCTTCTCATGGTATCAGGCTCTCTGCCTGGACTTATGGTCTATGGATCACCAATGACCTGGGGCCAGACCATTTCTGACCCCATTCCCTGGGGTCAGTTGCAACTGCAGTAAGTCCACCCAGGTCAGAGAAGGAGATCTTGCAACAGAAACAATCAGAAGGATCACCTTCTCCTTAGACAAGCCCTGTGGTTTCCATGACCAGAAACCACGTTCAAGGTTCAATCACTCTGAATATACATGTCACTCCGTCACAGGAGAAAGAGCACTAAAGGGGAGTCGGGAGAGGTGGGGTTCCAGCACAAGTGTTGCCTCTTACCAGCTGTGTGCCTCCAGCAACGCCCCCCTCTCTGGCCCTCAATCCCACACTAGGTAAACAACCCAGTCTTCTGGAGTCCTAAAATTCCACGCTGACCCCATCATCATTTCATTCCTCTCCCTCTGGTATGTGTCTTATCTTTCTTGGATGTGTGTGCATTTACAGAATGTTTCATCTTAATCAAGGACATAATAGAGAGGGCAGGGGAAATTGCCTTGGAGACTCCAAAGTGTGTGTTAACATAGAGAAAGAGCTCTGAAAACCTTCTAGGGCAGCAGAGGCTGTCAGGGTGCTGTTTTCCATGCAAGAATCCAGTAGAGGGGGATGTTGCATAGAGGCGAATTCCTAACAGGCTTTGCCTTCAGCTTGTCATTGTTAGTGCCCAAACTCAGAGGGGAGGAAATGTCTTTTTCGTCCTTGCGGGACCTCACATCTACTCTCTGTGTACCAGGACTCAATAAGTCTCTAAAAGCCTCTGGATGGACACAGGAAAGCCGCTGGTGTTCTTTCTGTGCATTTAACCCTAATGAATTTTCCCTTCCCATTTCCAAATTACAAAATCAAAGCTATTTTCTCAGGTGCCATATTTAGCAGCTGTCAGAAGTTGGAATCTGGCAAGATCAACAACTTTTGAATAGCTCAAAATTCGCTAAAGTCCCAGATGGGTTTTCCCCTTCTCTGCCCTCCCGCTCCCTTCTCAGAGCCAGCTTTCAGAGTCCACCTCGGGCGCCTGAGACCCGAGCAGTGTGCCTCTTTCAGTAAAGCATGGTTTTAAGGAAATAAAAACACATTTCCCTTTCACATGCCTCATTGCCTTATTTTCCCTCTCATTTTGACAAAATGGGGCTCTGCAGTCCTCCTCCTCAGATGAAGGCTGATTAGCAGCCACGGTCACTAATCTCTCACCATCTTCTTCTAAAAATGAGACTCACCCAGCCTCAGCACAACAACTAAGAGCAAAAGGTTCGTCGGAATTTCCAACTCCTGTGATTTCTCCCTTTGGTTCTTCAGAGATAACGGTGAGAGTGAAAGATGTAGAGGTGAGAGTAAGACACGCAGAGAAGCCCTGGCTATGAGCGCCCATAGTGGGCGTGGGGCAGCAGCCCTTGAAACTTCACGGTGAGATTCCACAGAAGGGATCTTTCCCTTGTAAATGTCCCACTTACGGCTTAAAGTTCAAGAAGGTAGGCCTGGATCCAGCCTCACCAGCCTGACCCTATGCCAGGCTTTCTGCAGCACTGGGAGGGAAGGGTGGAGAATGCTGAAGACAGAGATCTCCGGCAGTCACACCTTTCATGGAAAACAGAGACACCTGTCTTGATAGGTGAAGCTGTGGATGGTGGCTCAGCTGCTGTCTCAAAGCAATCAAAGAAAATGTCTGTGATAGGTGGAGGGAGATTTTGTTCCCCAAGGTTGGTTCTCCAAGCTGAATAGACAAAGGTGCAAGAAACAGGGAAATTCTCAAGCAAAATAAGTTGTATTTGCCGGAAAGTCTATCTGAGTGAGAATTCTCAAAATATTTTCTAAAGCTCCGAACTGTTTGGAGAACGTAGCCACAGTATATACAGAAATAAATGCCCCATTTTCATTAGAAGAGCCTTTGTGTATAAAGGGACGCATCCAGGCTTTGGGGCCAGACATTGGTTCAAATCCCAACCCTGTCACCTTCTACTCAGATAACCTCAGACAAGTCACCTAGAACCACTGAACCTCCATTTTCTCATCTCTAAAATGTAATGGCACCTAATTTTACAGACTTATTCCAGGGAATAAATAAGATAAACTATGTAAAAGCACTCAGGGGCCAGGTGAGGTGGCTCACCCCTATAATCCCAGCACTTTGGGTGGCCAAGGTGGGCAGATTACCTGAGGTCAGGAGTTCAAGACCAGCCTGGCTAACATTATGAAACCCCGTCTTTACTAAAAATACAAAAATTAGCCGGGCATGATGGCGGGTACCTGTGATCCCAGCTACTTGGGAGGCTGAGGTGGAAGAATCACTTGAACCTGGGAGGCAGAGGTTGCAGTGAGCCGAGATCGCGCCACTGCACTCCAGCCTGGGTGACAGAACGAGACTCCATATCAAAAAAAAAAAAAGCAAGCACTCAGCACCATGCCTGGCATATAGTCAGCACTCGCCAGATGTTAACTGCTATCATTACATTGCTAATGAAATAATACCACAACATTCTGAGTGTAGAGGTACAGACATACAAGAAAATCCTCTCTTTCTACAAGAAATTTCTTCAGGATTAAAATTCTGATGGCTGTATGACTTAAGACTAACCCACAAGAAAATGTCATGGGGGACTGTGATACATACTTCCTAAAATTTGTTTCCTGTTCTACCCAACAGCCCTTGTGTTTTTGGAGTTCTAAAACTGAAGCCATGTGGTCAGTATAAATGGCAGCGTATTAATCAACTGAAAATAAATATTTCTGAGATCCAAGGGCAATAAAACCCTGTGGAAGCACCCACCCCCTACCCATTACTCAAATTCAGACACAAAGAGACTGCGTCTGTCTTCATCCTCACCATGATGACCCTTCATTTCAAGCAATGGAATATTCACAGCATCATAGTGGAGCTTGGGGTACAAGTGGGGCATGGTGCTGATAGCCCTGTGTTCGGTGAGACACTGCCCTGGTGGTGGCAACTGGTGCATGCTTCAGTTCTCCTCCTTGATCCTCAGCCACGCTCAAGTCGGTGTTTGCTGCGCAACTCAGCGTCGCTGCTGCCCCTGCTCATGAGAATTACATTGTCATGTAATAAGTACCTTCCTTGAGTCCATGAAAATAAAAAAAAAGTCTTAAAAACAAAGGAAGAAAGAGCATCATTTCCACGTTTGAGGACCTCAAGATTGGTTAGAAATTAACTATGACACCTGCCCCAAGTGGTCAAGATGTTGTCCAATAATAAGTTGTCACCAGGCTGGGTGCAGTGGCTCACGCCTGTAATCCTGGGATTTCGTGAGGCCGAGGTGGGTGGATTGTCTGAGCTCAGGAGTTGAGACCAGCCTGGGCAACACGGCAAAACCCCATCTCTATTAAAATACAAAAAATTAGCCGGGTGTGGCAGCATGTGCCCGTAGTCCCAGCTACTTAGGAGGCCGAGGCAGGAGAACTGCTAGAACCCAGTAGGCAGAGGTTGCAGTGAGCCGAGATCACACCACTGCACTCCAGCCTAGGTGACACAATGAGACTCTGTCTCTAAAAATAAAAATAAAAATAAAAAAGTTGTCACCAATAATTGAAAAGTGGGCTAGTTTATTCATTCATTTCTAATCAAGCAGATGCCACAGTGTTATTTGATACTAACATCTGATCTTTGATACTAATATCTGACCTCTCACTTCAAAAATTGGGAAATATTTCTTCACATGGTTCCTCTGACACCGTGAGCCAATGGCCTCTTGCTGGGCACTCATGAGGTATAGAGCCTAACATTATTAGCTTAATAATAACAACTTTTAAAAACCTAGAGAACAATCAAATGAATAAAGTGCCTCAGATATTGCACTTAACTCCGTTCCCTAAGTCAGCAGCTACAACAGTGCTGGTTTGAGTTGATTGATCCAGTTCACGGGCGGACCTGAAGCCGGCTCAGCCCCACATTTAGGTAAGATCTGAGGGGCGCCAAGAAACTTACCCTTGGTGGTGGCATTCCAGTAAGTTATTCATATTTTGAGTGAAGGGAGTAGGACTTTGGAGCTTTGTTTGTTTTACCTTTTGGTAAAGCAGTGGAAACCCTCTTTCAAACAAAATCTCTGAGGGCCCCTATGTAGACGATACTAGCGCATTGTTAAGTAGTATTTACTGTATGCCAGATGTTTTAACTCATTTAGTCCTACAATTCTACAAGGTAGATACAGTGTGCTGTTACTGTTCATACTTTACAGATGGCAAAATTCAGGCACAGAGAAGTTAAATGATATGCCCAACATCACACAGCTGTAGGTGCTAGAGCTGGGTTTCCATCCTGCCTGGTCTGGCTCCAGAGCCCACCCTTTCATAGATCACACTGTGTGACCCCAGTATAGAGTGTTTTTAAGGAGGCGTATAAAATCAGAACAGCTCTGGCTGGAGCTCTGATAGAGGGCGGAGGGTTCCAAGCTTTCAATAGTGACCCTCAGGTACATCCAAGGAAGATGAGGACTTCAGGAAACCAGTGGATTAAGACTTTATCTACCTAAGATCACTTTAAGATCACATTTACTTCTTGAGGAGTAACAAATTAGTGCATTAGTAGGAATCTATTTCCAATTACCAGGGTCTTTAGAGAATGAAACTTAGGTAAGTGGTGACTGGGAGTCCCTGGCTACAGGGCAGGGATATGGAGAGCACACGGGTAGAGGGAGCGCTGGACTCGAGTCTGGACAGTAGGAGGGGAGGGGGCTGAGAGAGGCAGTGCCTCCAGGACAACCAAGCCTCTACTTGACAGGCAAGCTGGAGGTCAGGCTAACAGCAGTGCTTGTGACCAGTATTTGAAAGGGCCTCCGGGCAAGCCACTCTCTGGGTGCTGAACACTAAACAGCAGGTTGGTCCCTGGCAGAGGCATAGCGTGACTAGAGCCGTTGGGGTGGGTGACGAGAACAGTCTGACGTGAGAGTGTCAGGGCTCCCCCCATGAGGTGACACTCAAAGTTTCAGTTTTTATCTTGATAAAAAGTTTGCAATTTTCACAATTGCAGAACAAATAGAACCATGACTCATATTTCACAATTTGCCTGGCAAATTCACTATGTGAGCATGTTTCTGACAACTGCATGTTTTCCAGGGGTGAGGGGACATCAGGATAGAACATTTGGCCCGAGGGGCATGTTATAATGGGGGACAGTGGGACACACATTGCCCCCACCTCATGTCTTAGGTTCAATACCAGAAGCCAGTGATTCATGCTGTGCACAGGTCTCAGTGGACCTGGGAGTACATCACAAATTCTGAGGTATCCATGTGTATATTTTACTGTCTGATTTTTAATCATCTCTGAGCCACATTTTCATCCTCTGGAACTTCACGGGATAAATTACTTGAGGTTCATCATTTAAAAATTTTTTTTGAAATTTGAATAGCATAAGTTTGAGTAGCAACTTTCAAGATAATGTAATTTAAGAGATGATGATACACGTGATGAAATGTGACACTTTAAAGGAACAATTAAAACACCCATTGAAACTGAAAAACCGGAGTTTCGCCCTCCGGTTTCTAACTAAGGAATTGAGTCAGAAGTTCTGTAGTCTTCTGTGGAAGAAATAGACATGAGGGCCAACTCTGTGTCACCCGTAGATAACACCTAGTACCACGTCAGCAGCATGAGATAATGAATTATTATTTGTCAAATGAATGATAAGTACATAGATGCAAATACATAAGCATACAGTCCACACCAGCTGAAATACAGGACCCAGTCTTATTCTTAGGGACCATTTCCCTATTCAACATGCTAATAATATTTGTTCCTTTTTTTTTTTTTGAAACGGAGTTTCGCTCTTGTCGCCCAGGCTGGAGTGCAATGGCACGATCTCGGCTCACTGCAACCTCTGCCTCCCGGGTTCAAGCGATTCTCCTGTCTCAGCCTCCTGAGTAGCTGAGATTACAGGCTTGCGCCACCATGCCCAGCTAATTTTTTTGTATTACTAGTAGAGATGGGTTTCACCATGTTGGCCAGGCTAGTCTCAAACTCCTGACCTCAGGTGATCCATCTGCCTCGGCCTCCCAAAGTGCTGGCATTATAGGCATGGGCCACTGCGCCCGCCCATTTGTTCCTTTTTAAATAAGCGTTGATTAATCTTGGAAACAAGGTTTATATAGACAGCAGAAACTTATCTTCCAATGGTTATATCTCACATTCGTTGAGCACCTTTTACTCAGATCCCTTGAAATGGTCCAATTTTTGATTCTCAGAGCACTAGTGGGCTGTTAAGCCCCAAGGTAACTGTGATATTTTCCCGTATCTCCCAAACCACCCAGTGTGGCAAGTGTAATTTTGTTCATTTTAGGAGATGAAGAATTGAGAGACATCCAAGCCACAAAACAGGAAGGGACAGAATTGAGATCCTAGGCCAGGTTAAGCCCAATGCCCGTGGTCTTTATATCAAGGGCTAACAGCCTTAGTGAAGATGGGGGTGTCTGCCTGCCCCTTCTGCAGTGTCAGTACTGTGAAGGCTCATTGAACCTCAATTTTCATCATGTAGAAATTTGACCCCTTCAGTGCTGCAAGGGCCTCCCAACAGGTCCCAAGTCCATGCTTATTCCCACCCAGGCTGCCGCCCACCTTCAGCCAGAGTGATTGCAAGTCTGGTCAGGTCACTCCCTTGTTGAAAACCCTTTAAGACTGCCCATTACATTCAGAATAAAGGCCCAAATCCCCACAAAGCCAAAAGCTCCTACCTGACCAGCCCTGTCCACCCCTTTGGGCTCCCCTGCTTCTGCCCAAGCCCTCTGCTCCCCAGACATGGGAATCACTTTCTCCTTCCTGTCACAGGGCCTTTGCATATGTTGTTCCATCTCCCAGAGGGTTCTTTCCCACCACAACAGCTTCCCTCTTTCTCTTGTCTTAGCTTAAATGTCCCTTCCTCAGAGAGGCCCTTCATGATGACCTTCTGCAGTGCATTCCAGAGCACCCAGCACCCATCTTTCATTTCACTCATCACTGTTAGATCAGGATAATGGTTTACATAATTGTTTGTTTCATGTCTGTTTCACACATTGCCCAGAGGAGGAGGTATGAATTAAATAATACCTGTGAGGGCAGGAACTCTGTCCATCCCACTTATGTCTATGTTTATTACCAGTGTCTGCTTCAGCACCGGACATGTAGGAGATGCTCAATAGATGCTTATTCCATCCATGAGGCAATTCATCACCAAATCAGGACACTGCTAATCTAGTTTTAGGCCCAAGGTCTTGTAATCTCCAAGCATGTTTACCATCTGATATCTGATTGGTTCTGAGTTTTATCAGAACCAATGTGTGAGAAGCTGGTGGAGCTGAAGTGTAACATGCATTACAGGAAACCACTTACCACTCTGGGATCCCCTCTCCCCACTATGTGTTAATAAGCTTAATAATAGCGACAGCTAACATTTATTAAGTGCTATGTTCTCACCAGTACCTTAAGAGACTTTCATACAACCTAAGTCCACATGGCATGATCTTTTTAACTTAAGCCAGATCCTGTCCAAGCTCTGTTCATCTCCAGAGGCTCCATCTCACTTACAGTAAAAGCCCAAGTTCCAGGCATGGCCTGTAAGGCTCAAAGGGTTTGCTCCTCTCTGACCTCATCCTCAGCACACTCTGCCCATTTCACCGGGCTCCAGCCACACCAGCAGCCTCCTTGAAGCTCCTAGAATACACCTGACAGCTCCCCAACAGGGCCTGTGTGCCTTCTGTACCCTGGGCACGAAATGCTCCTGCCCCAGATAGATGCAGTTCTGGCTCTATCATATGCTTTAAATGTCATCTTCTCCACGGGCCTTCTCTGACAGCCATCCTGTACTCCCTCAGCCCCTTTCTTGCTACGTTTTTCTCCATCACATACCACCATCTAATATACCACTGCTATTACCTGTCTGCTCATTCATTGTCTGCCTGCCCCTTCTGCAATGTCAGTGCCACAAAGGCAAGGATTGTTGCCTATTTCGTTCACTGCTGTGTCCCTAACTGCCTGGTGCCTACAAGGAGCTCAACAAATGCACATTCCATGAGTGGATGTTCTCATTTCATCCTTACATTAATCCTGAGAGATACACACATCACCGAAACACCTTCCTTGCCATCTTTTCTGCCAAGTCTACTACTGCTCCTGTACTTTGCTCGCTGGTGGCAGAAAAGACAACCAGGAAACTCAGACCTCGAGACATTCTGGGTTCACACCCTCACCCCTACAAAGCCTGTCTGAAACAGGTGCCCTGTTTCAATTTCCCACTTCTCTAGTCTAGCCAGAAGTGAGTTTCCTTATGCATCAGTCATTCATTTGTACGTTGTTTTCCCGACATTTGCCGGAGACGGTGGCCCCAGGTGAATGAGGTAGGCCCCACCCTTGGGGAGCTCAGAACTGAAAAGCTACCTCCATCTCTCAATGGCCTCTTCAGATTCTTCCTGCTGCACCATTTTCCTGCTCATTTATTTTTCTAATTTCAAACATAGATTTTGTTACCTTTCAAAATATGAGGCATTTAAGAAAAGCAGCATTTTAAAATAGTGCTCATGGCTAGAAGTGAGAGAGATTCTTTCACACCTCCCTGTCCCTACCTCCAGGGGCGAAAGAGGTGCAGCTTGTTCTCAAATAGAAAAATTCAGCATTTTTCCAAAGCAGGCAAGGGTTATGTTTCTGCACGTAGGACAGGTTCTGAGCCCTGGGATAGTGGTGAACTTCATCATTTTCATTTCAGATGCCATTTCTCTGGATTCTTTCCCCAGCCATGACTGCTCAGCATTGCTATTAAATCTTCTAAGCATTTTGCCCAATTAACACGCAAAACATGCTTTTCGCCCTTGCACCCACCTCCTGTCCTGCATCTACCTCTCCATCCCTTCCACTAGCTTCACATCTCTGTTGTTTTCAAAGTTGTCCCTTGTATTCTGGGCAACCCGTTACTTGTTTCATCAAACCATTCTGTTCTCAAGTCCCTTCCTCTCTTTAAATCCCTCTTAAACCATCAGCAAAATCTGCTGCTGCTGCCTCACAAGCAGGGCCCCTCCACCTCGACACCCTGCCCTGAGAATCTGAAGGGGAAGGAGTAATAGTAGAACTGAAATTAAATGTCAGTTTCAGCTAACCTGAGCAAGGCACACTTTCACCAGAGGGGATCACAAAAGCAAGGGATGAGGACTGCTTGTCCTCTGCACTTACAGACTAAACTGTCAGGGTCAGCAGCTGCTTCTGAATAGACAGGTTATGGACTTGATTACCCACTCAGATTAGAGGAACTATCAGGGCACCATATACTCATTAGTTCATTAATGCCGTCCTTCACGCATGCAGCAAATAGTGATTGCAAGGTTTATTTCTTTGACTGCTGGAGGTTTTATAGTCTTTCAGAATGCCGTATTACATTGCAAATATTCTTGAGGGGTCTTATGTCTTTTTGAATGAAATTTAATTTGATACAGTTCAGTTCCTCCATTTGAACTTCCATAGCATTTTGTGACATGGAAAAGAACACTGGACTAGGGTGAAAGAGAACTAGAGAAAAATCCAGTCTATTCTACTTACTGGCTGATTAACACGAGGAAAGTCACCTGACTTCTTCAAGCCTCAGTCTCCCTCGTCCATTAAATGGATGTGATACCAGCTACCCTACCTATATCATGGGAGTTCTGTATCCCATGTACAATCAGCAATCAGCAAGATGCCTGATATACAGTGGCCTTTCCAAAAACATAGATGAAACTGAAGAGATTACAATTAAAATCAATCCGTGGTAACGAAGGGCCTTTTTGTTGAGTCGAGCATTACAGAAATGAAAGCTTCATCTCTACTTAACAAAATTTTGTGCATCCTTCAAGGCCTAAGTGAAATGCAGTTTTATTCATGAAGTGGTCCCTCCCTCCAACCCCAAGACAGAAAAGAGCCAAGGAGATTGAGTGTCATCTGGGACACAAGGCCACACCTAGGAAGTGCAGCTCCCTGAAGCAAAGCCCTTGAGAGTCGCCAGGAGAAGGGATTCACTGCAGAAAATGCAGTTTGTAAACCTAGGGCCTGCCAAAGAGGAAAGACGAACCAAGGACCCAGACTGAAAAAGGAAAGGAGGGCTCTGAGCCGTGGAGAGCAGACATGGAGCAGAGAGGAGATTTGAGAAACAAAGTTGGGTGGTGTTATGGAGCAAGTAGATTGGTGCCCAGGGGCAAATAGACACTGAGTGCTTGGAATATTCTCCTGCAGCTGAATCACGCTGGACAGAAACCATCCCACCCTTTCTCAAATCCCATAGCACTTTGTACTTCTCAGGGCACTGCCCAAACTGCCTGTCTTTACGAGTCTTTGAGGATGTGCATATCTTCCCTCCCCTACCAGAATATAAATACTTTGAAGGCAAGAGCCAGGTCTCACACCCTTTGTACACCCTTCCCAGCCCACACCTAATGCCTAGACCAGTGTCCTGCATATGATCAGTATAATAAATATTTGTGGTGGATTAATAAAAACATTACACTCTTTGGTTTCATATATGACCAAATAAAACATGACCCAAAATACTACTGAACCTTAAAAACTAGTTGTGCACAGGTACCCTGGAACTTAAAGTATGATAATTAAAAAAAAAAACTAGTCTACTCCTGTAGCTTTATCAGCTGGGTTTTGAACTTTCTCTCTATCCTTGAACACTTTACAGCATACTTAATTTTGTTATACTACAAAATCACTGCTCACTTAACTATGTGTTTCATACCAAAGAGTGTAAGCATGAGTACCATTTATTGGACATAATAGCAAAATAGCTACCTGTTGGCCAAATGCATTTGCCACCCCTTCAGAGTGTAAGCTATTGCTAAAAGGTGGCTGCTACACTAAGACTACATTTCCCAGCTCTTCTTGCACTCGGGGGAGGCCACGAAACTAGTACTCATCAATGGAATGTCAGTGAAACTAGATAAGTCTCATCTCTAGGCCAGGAATTTTAAGAAACAGTTAAAGCTTCTACACTCTCTCCTTCCTCTTTGCCACCTGGAAGCAGAGACTTTGAGGTTTCAGGGGATGCAGAAGTCACGAGATGAAAGCCACAATCCCTGAGTGACCACAGGGAGAAAAGCCCTCTGCTTTCTGTATTTAGATGGACAAAGGGAAATTGCAAGATGGAAGCCTGTATCCCTGAGTCACCACATGAAGGAAAGCTCCAGCTTTCTCCATTTGGTCTATCACATAGGCAAGAAAAAAACTTTAATCATGTTAGCCACTGGAATTTGGCATTTAATTGTTAGAAAAGCTAGTGTCACCTTAACTAACACAACTACCTATTGTATGGCAGGTGATTCACACAAATTACTTTCATAGAACACTTGCAACAGTCTTGCATGGTAGGTATGATCACTATCCTTTTTATTTTGCAAATAAGTAAACCAAAACACAGAGAGGTTAAGTCACAAAGGTTAAGTTAAGAAAGGTTGTCACAGCTAGTAGGCGCTGGAGCTAGAATTTCACTGAGATTTGTCTGGCCCCAAATGCTGTGTTTTCTCCCACGACATCATACTACCCCTCATTTATCAGTGATCTTAGACTCTGCCTTTGACATCATTTTTAAATTAGGGGTTTCTGGCTTGATTCTGACCTACACTTTTTAGAAGCAGTTGAGATATATGTCTCTGCTTTCCTTCACTGAACTCCGACCATCACCTGGAAGAATTATGTATTCCAAGCCCTGGAGTGTTCCCAAAGACTTTAATTTCTTCCTCACCTGTTTTGACACAATTCTTTTACTATCAGAATTGAATTCTTTCTCTAAGCAAATATTTAAGCTTTATACTGCTTGACTTCCATTTTTTCACCAGTTGGGAAGGGTAAGAAGACAATTCATTCTGGGTTTAGAGTGGGGGACAAGAAAGAGAGCGGGGGAAAAGGGAGATTGTATGGGTTCATCAAATCCCACCTGGTCCTTGCTTGTTTCAGAAAACCCTCTCAGACATCTTGTTGATAAAATTTATGCCACCCACGATTATGTCTGTGTTAGTTCTGTTTCTCTCTCACTTTCCTACTGAGGGATAAAAAAGTTCAAATGACTTATCCAGAGTCATACAGTATCAGTGGACAGAACTGGAAAGCAAATTATATTGACATGAAAAGAAATAGAAAGTAAGTCAATACATAAACTCATCTGCAAAAAGGAGCTTGTAGAAATTGGGTACTTTTTTTGGATTCTTTACATATAAAATGCCAGTTATCCAATGTAGAAAGAAAAAAGAGTAGGCAGCCCCAATTTGTAAGTAATTGAAACCAGCTCCTTTAGCTACTGGGTGAGTAATCTTTCTAAAATGTATATACGTGTTGACTTCTTAAACCATATTAACTATTCTTAGTGACTCAAGATAAAAACCAATTGTTGAATTAGATTGTTAGAGGATGATGCCTTCAGAGGATAATGAAGAAAACAAGGCTTCTTACACTAAATATTCCCAAAGTAGTACTGGTTCAGTGCACTCCAGGAGAGCAGAGATTTTGTCTTTAGCTAAAGCACCTGGACCTACCTGGCACATAGTAGTTGTGCAATAAACATTTGTTTAATGATTGAATAAATGGATGAGTGTTTTGCTTTCTAATCATTTCATCTCCTCCCTTTATATCAGGTTCTTTGTTGTCATCATTCCCTATGCCCTTAACTTGCTATTTCTAATCTGTTGTGGGTCGAGAAACTTAAAATAAATTACATAGATAAGAGAAATTTTAATGTAGCTCAGTAGAACTTCTAGAACTTTCTGCATGATGGAAATGTTCTAAGTACCCTGTGTACTTACCACTTTTGAACATTTGAAGTACAGCTAGTTTAGCTAAGAAACTGAGCTTTAAATTTTATCTAATTTTAATTAATTTAAATTAAATTAAAATAACTATATCTGACCATTGGGTACTGTACTAGACAGCACAGGTTTTGAACTAAGTGCTAAATAAAAGAAGGACTTGTCTGAGGGCCAGGGGATGGAGATTTTGAAAACTGTGCAGTCTTTTTTTTTTTTTTTTAAATTCCACCCTGTTATGAACGAGTAATGAAGCAGGTCACAGGGCTCTGCAGGATGCATAGGAGTGGAGTTGGGCAGGTTGATTTGGTTCAAGTTGCACAGTTTTGCCTCAGTGATAATATTTAGAAGGGCTGAAAGTGAAAAGTGGAAAAAGCTCTGTCAGGGATGTTCAGAGGCCAGGTGAAGCCGGAGGAAAAAGCTGGTCTATTCAGGGAGACATCCAGCATGACCTGACACCTTCTATCCCTGATCACTCAGGGCAGACAGCACTGCAGTTACGTGGAGTTGTGTTTGTGTTTGTTTGTGTGCATTTTTTTTTTTTTTTTTGAGATGGAGTTTCACTTTTGTTGCCCAGGCTGGAATGCAATGGCACAATCTCAGCTCACTGCAACCTCTGCCTCCCAGGTTCAAATGATTCTCCTGCCTCAGCCTCCCAAGTAGCTGGGATTACAGGCATGCGCCACCATGCCTGGCTAATTTTGTATTTTTAGTAGAGATAGGGTTTCTCCATGTTGGTCAGGCTGGTCTTGAACTCCCGACTTCAGGTGATCTGCCTGCCTCGGCCTCCCAAAGTGCAGGGATTACAGGCGTGAGCCACCTCAACTGGCCCATTTGTGTGCATTTTAAATCCCCACACTTTCTCACGATATTTTTTAACACAGGGCTTCAAGCAATCAGTATGGTTTAAAAGCTCTTCTGTCTCTATCCTAAAGAGAAAGAATCACCCTACCTTAGTCAGGAGGTCTATTATCTGACTACTAAGGAGCATTTCTGGAGCTTCTATGTCCTGCAGGGATGATTTGGAGGCTTTCTGAGTAGAATGGAGGCAGCTGTGCTCACTGGAGGGAGTCCACCCTTTGCACCTTTGTCCTAGGTTCCCCTGGAGCTAGAACAATCTCAGCCATCTAGACCTCAAGGAACTCACACTGAATTCAATGTCTATTGTCTGCAGAAATGGCATCTGCCTATCTCTATGCAGGGAAAGAGTCTCAGTGGCTGAATATTGTCACATACATATCTTTTTTGCTGGTCTAGAGGACATTGCTTATATGCGACCTGCAGGCGCACACCACTGCTCTCACCCACTTACTTCCTAATAAAAGAAACAAATTTGGTCTTAACCACACACACTGTAGCACCAGGTCCTGTTTCATGATCAAATCCATGCAATTCTTCTGTTTTTAGAATATATATCTATATCTATGCATAGATATAGATGCATATGTGTATGTAATATAAAAGCAATAATTGATCATTAAAGAAAATGTAAAGATGAACAAAGGCATTCAAATACCCTTATCCAAAGACAACCTCAGTTAACACTTTGTTGTATTTCTTACCTGCCAGTCCTCTATGCATAGATGAGGGATTTTCCCTTCTTAACCTTGTTGCAAGCGTTTTATATTCTGCATCTTTCTTTTTGTTATATCATGAGCATTTTCCTTGTAATCATACAGACTTAGCAGATCTCTTTTGTAAAGCCTGCCAAGTATTCTGTTAAGTGGAGTTAACATACATACTTAATCATTCCCCTCTTGGAAAAGCATTTGTTTTCTAACACTGCCCTTTTATAAATTATGACAGCAAATAATTTTGTGTGCAAAGACTTGTCTCCACACATACCAGCTTTGGAATATCCTCCTTAAGATAGAAGCGTAGAAGTAGAATATCTGAGTCCAGAGTCATGAGCATGTATTAAAATTAAAGTCCCATATTTCCAAGAGTCAAGGTTCAGGGTAAACGAGCAAAGCCAAGTTCACAAGCTGATAATCATTTGACCTCAGTATTCTAGCTCAGAAGTTCCCAAACATAAGACCTGCTGCAACAGGAGTGCCCGGGCATTTATTTACAACCCAGATTCCCAGTGAAACAGGAGAGTTCCCTGACCCCCTCCTGGGACTTTTGACAGGAGTGTGGTTCATTTGCTTGGCTGCAACACCTCAAACCCTTTACAGGAGGGAGAGCATGCAGACGGGCAGGTGCAGGAGGCGGGGTAAGCGCTTTTGGGCTCCGGCTTCACGGTAGCATCTAGGGAGGAGTTACAAATAATGCTCTTTCAGTAGTTACCAGCCACGGATGGCTAAGTCGTAAACCAGCTCAGTGTATAGTCAGGGTGCCGTCCTTTTATACCCTGCCCTCTTGGTACCTGGGTCCTTGTTTGGTGTCCAGAAAGAATCAGGTCACATGGACTTGAAGGATGGTGAATATGGGGATTTTTATTGAGTGAAGGGGGTGGCTCTCAGTGGGATGGAGTGGGAAAATGATCTTCCCATGGGGTTTGGCTGTCCTGCGGCCAATCCCTCTCTGACCATCCCCAGTCAAACTCCTCTTGATGTTCAGACACTCCTTCTCTTCTCTCCTTCTCTGCTACACCAATCTGCTGCTCTGCTGCTCATGGAGTTTGGGGTCTGGGGTTTATATGGGTACAGGATAGAAAGGCAGGCATGGCAGGCCAAAAGGCCACATTTGGGTATGAAAACAGGAATGCCTGTTCCCATTTAGGGCTGCAGATTTCCGGGCTTCAGCGTGGGGCCTTTGCCAGAGACCTGCCCTCTTCTGCCCAGTATTTCCCTGCCTTCTGTCTATATTAGCAGGACCCACCCCAGACTTACTGATTCAGAATATGCTGGGTTGAGCATGAATGGAATGCTAACAGTCTCTAGGTGAGTGTTTAATAATCACTGCTTCTGGACAAAGGAACCTCCAGGCAGAAACACATTTTGAAGAACAACTTTACAAGCCCTTCTGTTTATCTGCGATTAAAACTGCAGATAACAGGCCTAATCCTAACCCTGCCACATGGCAGGGAAAAAAACTCATAATAGCAACCAGTATACTTCTTAGTTCCTTATTGTACTCATTTAATCATCACATATAAAAATATGAAAATTCACATCCCACTGATCAAAAATGCTTCGCCTTATATGACCTTTGGAAGTTAGCCATTTCCCATGTAGATGTTCACTCTTTTTCTCAGTATTTCCCTCACTAAGACTGTCTACAATTTCCTCTGCTAAGACTCTAGGGTCTTATTTCCTCTTTATTGGAGGATAGAGAGTCTCATCTGTTTTAATTATAAATCTCAAAGACTTCACTAGAATTTTAGTAATATAACAATGCCACCAAATCTAAAGTATTTGGAACCGTTGATGAGATCCTCTAAAAAAGAAAAGCAAACCTGACTTAAACCCAGGATGGGCAAAACACTCAAAACTCACCCTCTCCCTGAAACCCACTGTGTTTCCATGGTGTTCCTTTGATCAGGGAACAACGAATTCACACAAACCAAAATTGAGAAACAAAGAGAGAGAAATCATGTCAAAAGCAGAGACCAATTTTGAAGCATTCAGGAGGACATCAGGCCAAGATGGGTGTGATCCTAAAGGCTACAGCCCAATAAGGCTTAAGGGGAACAACTTGCCTCCCACATCTTAGCCCTGGGTCAAAAGTCTCTTTCTCAAAGGAAGCACTACAAAGCGGTGAAAAGGTGTCCTTTGTGAGAAGTTCTAATTTGTCTTTTGTGAGAAGTTCTAGTGCTACTATAAATCACTGTGGACCATAAAGAGGGCCTCAGTGGAGGTGTCCCTGAGCTGCTTGAACTTGATGAGTCCTGAAAAAAAGAAACTTCCACCAATGAAGGTCAAGGGAGGACTACGATCCATTTTTAATCACTTGAAGTGGTTAAAGGGCAATAGCTCTGGTGGCACAAAATCACCCAACAAAAATGAACCTGGCACCTGTGCTGTCCTGGTAGCTGAGAAATTTTTAAGGAAGCATTTCTCAAAAGCAGGATGCATGGAGACCCAGAGGCTGAAGTTCAAGGTTAAAGGGTCCAGGTCGGGAAAGAATGACATTTAACTATCTAGTTTCCTTTTTTTGTGTTTGTTTTTTGTTTGTTTGTTTTTTGGCAGGGTCTCACACTCTCTCCCAGACTGGAGTGCAGTGGCGCCATCTCAGCCCACTGCAAGCTCTGCTTCCCGGGTTCAAGTGATTCTCCAGCCTCAATCTCCAGAGTAGCTGAGAGTACAGGTGCATGCCACCAAGCCTGGCTAATTTTTGTATTTTTAGTAAAGACAGGGTTTCACCATGTTGGCCAGGCTGGTCTCAAATGCCTGGCCTCAAGTGATCCAACCACCTCGGCCTCCCAAAGAGCTGGGATTACAGGCATGAGCCACCGCACCCAGCCTAGCTTCCTTTTAATATTGGCCTAACAGTCAGCCAAATCCAGATGAGTCTGGTATAAAAATGAGAAGATAGCCAGGGCTGCTGGTGACCTGGTGAGGTCATGGATGTAACTTCAAATTAAGAAAGTCACTCAGGTTTTAAAATCGCCCTACCCACCTCTCCAATCATCCTCAGGCTGTCCTGGTACAGTACACCAGCTCCAGCATCCAATTCATAATTGCTCCCAGATGATAACAGAGGCAAGGGAAGAGAAGCCAGGAGCAGGCTATCATGATATAGCTCATTTTCTAACTTCATGTTATTAAGATGTCCCTTCTCTTTAGAATATAAAAGACCCGGAGAATCCCAGGCCTGACCTCCAAAGATTCCTAGGGTGGAGCCCAGGAATCTGTGAGGTTAGCAAGACCCCATCCCTACCAAGGGATTCTGATATTGGTGGTTCAAGGACTTACCGTGACCAAAACCCTCTCCCGGAACCCCATGTCTGGCTCCACTCATGGGCCCCAAACAGAACACATGTAGTCAGGGTTGAGCAACCCGGAGATAAGCTCTGTGCTCCTGGGGTGAAAAGGCCATGGTTCTGTGGTCGTTCTTTTGGAATGCATTGCAGAAGGAGGACTAAGCATTTGTTCTTCATGCACGCAAGCTGATGACTCAATTCTGACAGCAGCCTTCTTGTAAGACGGCCTCTGCCAGGCTCCATAAGCAAAAGATTTAGTCAAGTGTGTTAATTCAGGTAGGGCTGCAATTAACTGACTATGGCTTCATCTCACCCTCAGAGTGTCCTTTTTAGATTGTATTATTGTTCCCAAATATTAATTCTCCTCTCTCCACTCCACCAGAGCTGCTGCCAACACAGCTTTCAAGCAATATAAGCAAGAGATAAATGTTTATTCTTTTAAACCATTGAGTTATTGAGGCTGTTTGTTATTGTAGCAAAAACTGGCTAACATAACCCTGTTTTGACAGGTACAGGAGTAAAGCACATTCTTTCACCTAACATACTTATTTTAAAGACCTACTGTGTGTCAGGGATTATTCAAGAATAAATGTTCAAACCTTACAAATACAGAATTTGACCACACCTTCCAACTCAGCTTTAGTCTCTTCTTCAATGGAAACAAATCATGTTACTCTTCTACTTAGAACTCTTCAAGCATTCTCCAGCTAACTCAAATTAAAGCTTAAGTCCTCTATAATGGCCTGCAGGACCCTACACACAGTCTGGCTCTCATATCCCCCATGACCCCATTTTCTACTACTCCCTATGTCCACTTTTCCAGCTGCCTTGGCCTACTTGCTGTTCCTTGAATACACTGAGCATGCTCCTACCTTAGGGCTGTTGCACCTGCTGTTCTTTCTTTGGCCACTGTTCCCCACAATATGACAGGGCTCACTTCCTCACCTCCTTTAATGTCACCTATCAAATGTCACCTTCTCATTGAAGCATTCCTTGACCACCCAATTTGAATTGTAACTCTCCCCATGCCCTCCCTATACCTCTCCCCACCACATCTGTCTCCACTGCACGCATCACCATCAAAATGGAGTGTATCAGCAGTTCTCAGAGTATGCTATACAAGCCCTGAAGGTTTCCGAGACACAACAAAAGAATTTTCGTAATAACATGAAGCCATTACTTGTCCTTTTTCCCTTGCAGTATATGCCCTTTCTCTCTTACACTTGCAGTATGTCTTTTAATACTCTGAAAAATATACATAAAGGTCTTTTGCCACCTACCAAACTATGATAGTTGTCTCAAGGAAAAGTACTTGTATTATTGTTTGAGTTGCAAGCTGAACTGGCTGTTTTCTTTTTTTTTTTAAATGGATTTTTCTTTTGATCTTCACAGAAACACTTTTTAGGGATTAATTGTTTTTATTCCCATTTTATGGTTGAAGAAACTAGAGCTTAGAGAGTTTAAGCAAAATGCTTGCCTAATAAGCACCAGAGCTAGGATGAAAATGCAGGTTTATTCATTAGGTTACATCATTAAGTTACCTTTAAAATTCTGGCTGGGTGTAGTGGCTCACGCCTGTAATCCCAACACTTTGGGAAGCTGAGGTAGGCGGATCACCTGAGGTCAGAAGTTCGAGACCACTCTGATGGTAGTTTCTTTTGCTGTGCAGAAGCTCTTTAGTTTAATTAGATCCCATTTGTCAATTTTGGCTTTTGTTGCCATTGCTTTTGGTGTTTTAGACATGAAGTCCTTGCCCATGCCTATGTCCTGAAAGGTATTGCCTAGGTTTTCTTCTAGGGTTTTTATGGTTTTAGGTCTAACATGTAAGTCTTTAAGCCATCTTGAATTAATTTTTGTATAAGGTGTAAGGAGGGGATCCAGTTTCAGCTTTCTACGTATGGCTAGCCAGTTTTCCCAGCACCATTTATTAAATAGGGACTCCTTTCCCATTACTTGTTTGTTCAGGTTTGTCAAAGATCAGATGGTTGTAGATATATGGCATTATTTCTGAGGGCTCTGTTCTGTTCCATTGATCTGTATCTCTGTTTTGATACCAGTACCATGATGTTTTGGTTACTGTAGCCTTGCAGTATAGTTTGAAGTCAGGTAGCATGATGCCTCCAGCTTTGTTCTTTTGGCTTAGGATTGACTTGGCGATGAGGGCTCTTTTTTGGTTCCATATGAACTTTAAAGTAGTTTTTTCCAATTCTGTGAAGAAAGTCACTGGTAGCTTGATGGGGATGGCATAGAATCTATAAATTACCTTGGGCAGTATGGCCATTTTCACAATATTGATTCTTCCTACCCATGAGCATGGAATGTTCTTCCATTTGTTTGTATCCTCTTTTATTTCATTGAGCAGTGATTTGTAGTTCTCCTTGAAGAGGTCCTTCACATCCCTTGTAAGTTGGATTCCTAGGTATTTTATTCTCTTTGAAGCAATTGTGAATGGGAGTTCATTCATGATTTGGCTCTCTGTTTGTCTGTTATTGGTGTATAAGAATGCTCGTGATTTTTATACATTGATTTTGTATCCTGAGACTTTGCTGAAGTTGCTTATCAGCTTAAGGAGATTTTGGGCTGAGACAATGGGGTTTTCTAGATATACAATCATGTCATCTGCAAACAGGGACAATTTGACTTCCTCTTTTCCTAATTGAATACCCTTTATTTCCTTCTCCTGTCTAATTGCCCCAGCCAGAACTTCCAACACTATGTTGAATAGGAGTGGTGAGAGAGGGCATCCCTGTCTTGTGCCAGTTTTCAAAGGGAATGCTTCCAGTTTTTGCCCATTCAGAATAATATTGGCTGTGGGTTTGTCATAGATAGCTCTTATTATTTTGAGATACGTCCCATCAATACCTAATTTATTGAGAGTTTTTAGCATGAAGGTTGTTGAATTTTGTCAAAGGCCTTTTCTGCATCTATTGAGATAAACACAGGCAACCTACAAAATGGGAGAAAATTTTCACAACCTACTCATCTGACAAAGGGCTAATATCCAGAATCTACAATGAACTCAAACAAATTTAAAAGAAAAAACAAACGACCCCATCAAAAACTGGGTGAAGGATATGAACAGACACTTCTCAAAAGAAGACATTTATGCATCCAAAAAACACATGAAAAAATGCTCATCATCACTAGCCAGCAGAGAAATGCAAATAAAAACCACAATGAGATACCACCTCACACCAGTTAGAATGGCAATCATTAAAGAGTCAGGAAACAACAGGTGCTGGAGAGGATGTGGAGAAATAGGAACACTTTTACACTGTTGGTGGGACTGTGAACTAGTTCACGCATTGTGGAAGTCAGTGTGGCGATTCCTCAGGGATCTAGAACTAGAAATACCATTTGACCCAGCCATCCCATTACTGGGTATATACCCAATGGATTATAAATCATGCTGCTATAAAGACACGTGCACACTTATGTTTATTGTGGCACTATTCACAATAGCAAAGACTTGGAACCAACCCAAATGTCCAACAACGATAGGCTGGATTAAGAAAATGTGGCACATATACACCACGGAATACTATGCAGCCATAAAAAATGAAGAGTTCACGTCCTTTATAGGGACATGGATGAAACTGGAAACTATCATTCTCAACAAACTATCGCAAGGACAAAAAAACAAACACCGCATGTTCTCACTCATAGGTAATTGAACAATGAGAACACATGGACACAGGAAGGGGAACATCACACTCCGGGGACTGTTGTGGGGTTGGGGGAGGGGGGAGGGATAGCATTAGGAGATATACCTAATGCTAAATGACGAGTTAATGGTTGCAGCACACCAACATGGCACATGTATACATATGTAACAAACCTGCACATTGTGCACATGTACCCTAAAAGTTAAAGTATAATAATAATAAAATAAAATTTTAAAAAGTTCGGGACCAGCCTGGCCAACATGGCGAAACCCTATCTCTACTAAAAAATACAACAACAACAACAAAAAAACTTAGCTGGGTGTGGTGATGGGCACCTGTAACCCCAGCTACTCAAAGGCTGAGGTACAGAGAATTGCTTGAACCTGGGAGGCGGAGCTTGCAGTGAGCAGAGATGGTGCCACTGCACTCCAGCCTGGTTGTCAGAGTGAGACTCTGTCTCAAAAATAAATAAATAAATAAATAAAATTCTTTCCATGTATAACACGCCATGACTATACCACATTGTAGAAGGTCTATGGTGATCACAGACCTCTTGTGGTTAACGGTGTTTGAACTTCAGAGTTACATAAATATAAGAAATAGAAACAAACGTATTGGGCACCTATATGCCTCATTTCTAGACAATGTCTCTTTTAATACCAGCCTCGATTTATTCCTTCTGGAATTCCAGTTAGATATTTGCTGGATATTTCCATTTTATCCTCCATGTATTTTAATCTCTTTCTCTTCTTTTGCTGGATTCTGTGTAATACCCTCAGGTTTATCTTCAGTTTGCTAATTCTTTCTTCAGTTTTGTCTAATTATCTGTTCAGTGCATCCACTGACATGTTTTTAATGCATTAACCATACTTTTTATTTTTATAAGTTCTATATTTTTAAGTCTGCCTATTCCTTCTCATCTTATTATATTTTCATCATTATTCATCTTGTTTCTTACATTTTTTAAATTAATTAATTTATTTTTTCCATAAGTTATTGCGGTACAGGTGGCGTTTGGTTACATGAGTAAGTTCTTTAGTGGTGATTTGTGAGATTTTGGTGCACGCATCACCCGAGCAGTATACACTGCACCATAGTTGTAGTCTTTTCTTTTATTTTTTTTGAGACGGCGTCTCACTCTGTTGCCAGGCTGGAGTGCAGTGGCGGCGATCTCAGCTCACTGCAAGCTCCGCCTCCCGGGTTCACGCCATTCTCCTGCCTCAGCCTCCCGAGTAGCTGGGATTACAGGCACCCGCCACCACGCCAGGCTAATTTTGTTTTTGTATTTTTAGTAGAGACGGGGTTTCACCGTGTTAGCCAGGATGGTCTTGATCTCCTGATCTCATGATCTGCCTGCCTCGGCCTCACAAAGTGCTGGGATTACAGGCGTGAGCCTGCGCCCCCGGCCCATAGTTGTAGTCTTTTATCCCTCACCCCCTTCCCACTCTTTCTCCCAAGTCCCCAAAGTCCATTGTATCATTCTTATGCCTTTGAACTAGCTGTTTTCCTTATGCATCACGTTTTTACTTGCAAGAATGACTACTGACAGACAAGGTATGGTTACTCAGACTTGAGTATTTGACAGACATTTTCTGAAAAATAACTAATGCATTTGTTGCCAAGGATAAAATATAGGCTTTCTTGCAAAAATTTAAAATTTTGTAAATTTTATATCTGTCACTATTCAATACTTAAAGGCTTTTCTAATGAAATTGGTGATGATATTAATAAATGTTATTTTGGGGATTGGATAATAAAATCTAGTAACATTTGAAAGATTTACGTAATTGGGTGAACTTATATTTTTCAAAAGATCCATTCACAATGCATTGATAAAACAGTCATTCAAAGTGCAACATAGACCAATGGATTTCAATAAAACAAAATGTTGTTATAGTTTCAGATTCAACGTTGCAAATTACCTTTAAGAAACAACTACTTGTTGAGTTCTGGTGTAGTAGCAAAGAAAAGGACTCACAATTAAATGAAAAGGCTCGTAACATACTCCTCTCTTGTGCAACTTTATGTCTGCGTGAGGCTAGATTTTCTTCATATACTTCAACCAAAACAGTACATCAACACAGATTGAATGCAGATGCAGATATGAGAATCCAGCTGTCTTCTACTTGTAAATTAAAGAAATCTGCAAAAAAGACTTTTTAAAATATCACTCTTTTCTAAAATGTTGTTTGTTTGGGAAAAAACTATAATTTTTCACTAAATATATGTCATTTGTGCTAAAATGTAATGCGTATCTTATTATTACTTTTAAATATTCATATAGATGCATTTTTAATTTCTCAATTCTAATTTCTAGTATTGTAAATATCAATAGCGATAACTTTTATAAATGAAAGTTCTTTGAGGTCCTCAATAATTTTTAGGAATATAAAGGGGTTCTGGGACCCAAAATTTTGAGAACTGCTGCTGCATATAACTCACTTATTGCTGTAACTATTTTTCATCTTCCTCCATTACAATACATGCCATAATATGGCAGGAGTTGTTTCCTGTCTTGTTCATCACTGAGTCTCCAGAGTTTAGAATAGTGCCAGGCAATTGTAGGTGCTCAGTAAAGATTTGTTGAGTGAATGAATCAATGCCACTCAACAGCAACCTCCACTTCCTGAGGCCTGTGTGCTGACTCTCCTATGAACCTCCCCAGGGCACAGAGTGTGAGGTTGAGCTAAGAACCCCCACATCCATTTATCTGTTGTAAGATATTTTCCAACTTCCTGCCCATTCCAAATCAAACCGATCTCACCCATTCTGAACTCTCCATGCACTGGCCTTCTAACACTGAGTGCACACTATGTCCTCAATCATTCATCCTGGCCCTGAAGGCCACCACTTTGCCTTGTTTATATGCAATTCCTTTTCTTCCTCTCAGATTGTAAGATCCGGGAGTGCTGTGTTTCATGGTTCGCCTATTTTCAGCTCTAATCACAGTACATAGCACTGAACAGGTATTCAATAAATGTTTTTTATATAAGTGAATAATATACAAAATGAACACTCTTTCACCTGAATATGCACGTATATATACACATTGAGAATACTTATTTGTTTCCAGCAGTCAGTGAAAACCTTTCTCCAATGACAGCATGGTTCCCATACCTTTCTTTCCCTATAGCTAAGCCCTTCCCTTGCTCCCAAAAGTTCTCTAGCCAACCCTGCCCTCAGGCACACCAGTGCAACAGTGCAGGTGACTCACTGTCAATGCCTGTTTGTAGGACATCCCTCAATGGTCAGTGCCCCGGTATCCAGGCTTCTGCCTCATAGCCACAGGTCCAGTAACCAGGCCAAGGCATTGTTCCCTTGAAAGAGTCCTGGCCTCCGTGACAGTAGCATTTCTTGAGCATCCACAATGTGTCATGAGCTTGGTCATAAATATGTATAATCCCCAGGCATCTCAGCAACATGATAGTGAAGAACCACAGAGAACATGAGATAAGGACCAAGCCTAATCAATTTGTTGTATCTACACACTCACAGTGCATGCTCAGTCAATATTTAGTGAATAAATGACTGAATGAATGAATCCTACGTGTGTGTTCACATCCCATTGTACATATGAACAAACAGCCTCACAGAGGTTATGCAGCTCATCCATCATGTTGCCAACCCCTGCATATATTTAGGGCCACCAATGGTCTACACCCAGTGGCTTCCCCCACAAGCCTCTGTCCACTCAGGCAAACTGGTTTTCATGTCACAGACCTTCTTGGTCTTGGTGGATTCCACTGTTCATTCAGCAACAATCTCTTAGTGTCAGCCAGCTGGGACAAGTCACCTCAGTCCTTCCAACTCCTGTCATCCTTAGCAGACCAGGCAGGGGCATTTTCAAAGTACCAGTTAAACCTCTTGATTTCAGCTGGTTGGTCCAGACTAGCAAACCAGAGAGCAGGACACCTAGTGCAAAGAAAGCCATTCTGCTCTCAACAAGTCTGCAGCTAACAGCACTTCTTTCAGTCCTCCTCAGTTTCTGTTGCTGGAGGAAGAAAGATAAAGGAGGCTGGGAAATTCAGGCCAACCGACTTGCTCATATTGCACCCAGGCTCCCAGTCTGTGGCTGCAGCTTTTACTGGAAGGTAGTAGACATGTGACTTGGGCAAGGCTACACTAGCTAATGCTTTGCTTCCTAAGTGCTCCTAACAGCTGCAGTTAACCAGGGAAAATGAAGCTGGGAAGGATCACGGAATGCCAAGGTTTGCCACTTTCCCCAATGCCCAGGCCCCCCATGGCCTGGCCACAAGCATCCTTTGCCCAGTTATTGCCCTGACAGCACAGGGAGCAAGTGGCCCCTTGTGCAATCTAACAGTGCAGCCAGCTGAGAAGAGCCAGGGCCCCAGACAGAATGTGAAGGCCTGGACAGGAGCATTCTTAAGCCCTGTGGAGCACTGGCCTGGTCAAGGGACAGCACCTACTTGGCCACAGGAGTAAAAGCATGGGAAAGTTGGGCCCTTCCCCTGAAGCCTCTGCACACAGGAGGCTGTGGGGCCTTCAAAAAAAGAAGAGGAAGGAAGGAAGGAAGGAAGGAGGGAAGGAGAAAGGGAGAAAAAGAAAGAAAGAAAGAAAGAAGGAAAGAAAGAAAGAAAGAAAGGAAAGAAAGACGGAAAGAAAGAAAGATGGAAAGAGAAAGGAAAGGAGAAAGAAAGAAATCTTGTATTGCTTTGGGTTGTTTTCTATTTTAAAAAGTGATATATTTCAATAGTAGAAAATTCAAATAGTACATAGAAGCATTAAGAAACTGGGTGCAGTGGCTCATGCCTGTAATCCCCGCACTTTGCTGGGGTCAAGACAAGAGGATTACTTGAGGCTGAGAGTTCAATACCAACCTGGTCAACATAGCAAGACCTCATCTCTACTAACAGTAAAAGAAAAAAAAATAGCCAGGTGTGGTGGCATGCCTGTAGTCCTGGCTACTGGTGGGGATGAGGTGGGAGGATCCCTTGAGCTCAGGAGGTCAAGGCTGCAGTGAGCTGTGATCACGCCACTCAGAGTGACAGAGTGAGACCCCATCTCTAAAATAAAAAAAGAAGCACTAAGAAGAAAATTTAAGTTACTTGTTACCTACTTGTCATCTAGAAATGACTACTGTGGACATTTTGTACCAGTCCTCCTGTCTTTCTTCTGCATGTGTCTTTATTATAACATATTGATGTCATAATGTTCCTACTGTAAACAGACTTTCCACCAAACACTGCATAATAAGCATTTTCTCCACCATAATAAATAATATTTTGTGATTTTTAAAGCATACAGAATATTCCACCATCATCTGGAATTTATTTAACCATTAATTTTTTTAACTATCCCCTATTATTGAACTTCCAAGTTGTTTTCCTTTTTTCTATTCTAAGCAACATGCTGATTATCTTGAACATAAACTGTGCCCTTCTTCAATTACTTAATTAGAAGGGTTGCTAGAAATGGAATTATTGGGTCAAAATGAACCCACATTTAAAAAAATTTAAGAAGACTTACTAATGTATAATTAACATACAATAAGTTGCACGTATTTAAAGTGCAAAATTTCGTAATTTCTGACATATGTATATACCCATGAAGCTATTGCCACAATCAAGGTGATGCACACATCTGTTACCCCCATATGTTTCTTTGTGGCCCTTTCTAATCCCTCTCTCTCTCCCCTTCCTTTCCCCATAGCAATGACTGCTCTGCTTTCTATCACTACAGACTAGGTAGAATTTTCCAGGGTTTTTTATAAATGGAGTTACCCAATACGTACTCTTTTCCTCTGGTTTCTTTTCTTCAGTATAATTATTTGGAGATTCATTCATATTATTGTATCACTAGTTTATTCCTTTTTAGTGCAGAGTCTTACTCCACTGTATAGTCAGGAACGTGCACCCATTTTTAACACTTTTGATGCCTACTACAAAACAGACTGTGGGGGCTTCTTGAGGCTCTTTATCACAAAAGCATGGACATTTGGAGCTGACCGCCCCCTCCACTGAAAAGCTAGGATTTAAATTCCATTTGTTCCAAGTGTACCATTCTGTCCCCAGAACTGCACAGCCTCTGACCCTCCCTAGTTCCAACATCCATTACCAGGAAAAAGGAAAAACTCCAGGAACCAAGAAAAGACCCAAGAGAAGAGGGGCCGGCAAGGGCAGCAGCAGTGTCACTGGAGCCCTGGTACCTCGTGCCTCAACTCTCCAATCCCAGAAGGGACCTACTTCCTAGATGCTGCTCTGCTCCCAAAGAAGCTGGCCCTGAAGCAGTGGCCTAAGCCATCACACCATGGGCAGTCATGGGGGTGATGAGCAGGGCACAGGGACAAGACAGGTTCTCAGACCACACAGACAAGTGCGTGTGAGGTCTATTTGCGCTCCCTGTAACCTGTAACACTGCATGAACATTGTACTGGTACAAATAGAACTATAAAACAGGGAGGAAAAAAAGACTGCATTTGCTTCCCTGCTAGACCATGAAACCACTGAGAGTCGGATCTGTGGCTGACTCATCTTGCTTCATGGCTTCTTGCTCTGGTGGGTTTTCAATCCGCTTTTCTCGAAGGCTATTGACTACATTTTCTTTGAAATAGCTCAGCTCCTGCCCAGCACCAGAAATCAGGCAACCACAAGGAAGATGGCAGGGGGCTGGGGCCTGCCCTATCCCTACACCCGTCCCATAAACTTCTCTGCTTCCTTCAACATGCAGTTGCATGTCTTTTCTTTAGAACCACGTCCAAACTCCCCAGGTGGAGTCAGTCATGCCCTCAAGCTGCCTGTTTTCCATTGCATTGGGATTATTTGCTTAACCATTCAGCAAGCTTATTGGGGGCCCACTGTGTGCTGAGTACTGGGCCCTTCCGCTCGTGGAGTCCAGAGTCCAGTGAAGCACCAAGGCTCAGTGGAGATGACTCCCATGCCAGGGGTCAGGAGCAAAGATGGAGCTGTGCAGAGGACACCATGGGCCCACTGAGGAAAGATGCCTCTCTTGGAATGGACAGGGAATCAAGAAAAACCTCCTGGAGGAATTAGGCCCTAAAACAAACCCTAAAGAACAAAAAGGGGTTATCTAGATGCAGAAGTTAGGAAAGAGGCAGGGTCCAGACTGCGTGGATCAGGGAACAAAGGCAGAGAGGCAGTGGGGTCAGGGGAGAGATGTACAGAGGGAAGAATCAAATCCCTCACCCACCAGGAGAACGGGAGGCCGGCCAGTCCAAAAGGACTGAAGAATCTGGCTGGTGGTGGAATAGCAACTACTGAGGGGCAAGGCAAGAGAGGCAGGTAGGAACCAGGCACCAAGAACTTTGTACTCCATGAAAAATGGGCAAAAGGGAGCCACTTGAAAATCTGAATGAGCCACTTAGTTAGAAGTGTGTGTGAGGCAGATTGTGTGCTACAGTATGGGAGAGGGATTTCTGAGGGTGACACCGGATCAGACACACTAGTTATGGGGGAAGTACAATAATCAACAGAAGAGGCATTAAAGGACTAAACTAGGGGAGTGTTGGCTGGGATGCAGAGTAGAGATGAGTATGATGGATGTTCAGAAGGTAAAATTTGTAATACTTGATGTTCGATTCCAATGTGGGGACTAAGGGTGAAAAATAAGTCGATAGTGACTCTTGAGTTTCCCAAGTGGCACACATGTGGATGGCACCTTCCCATCAATTAGGACAGACATGGCTTATTCACCACTCCATCCCCAGAGACCAGTACAGTTTCTAAGATATGGCCAGTGCTTCATAAACGTTTCTGAATGAATGAATTAGTCTAAGAACAGTCCTGCCTTACCTACTCCAAGGGGGCACATGCACAGAGCACAGAGTGAAAGATGTCCTGGATTTGGGTAGCTGCAGACCCTGCAGGGAAACCCTCAATGTAAAGATGGTCTCCTGTCCCAATAACATGCGTTTACAGAGGAGGATGCCAGCAGAGGACCCAGGCATATCAAGGAATGGAGGATAGCAACTAACACAAACAGACATGACTTGGATCCTTGCTCCATTCAGACCATTGGCAGCTCAAGGCTGTGGAAAAAGGAACATAGGAGCTTGACCCAGAGAGAGAAAAGATTTGGAGATTTTAGTCAGCAACAGACACTGAAGGTGGGCAAGGTCAACATTTACAAAGTTATGACGAAGGCCTTTAAACAAGGAGATTCCTACCATCTTCTTAGTAGGAAGTTGTCGTTGGAGGTCAATGAAATGGAAGCCACTTCCTGCAAAAGGGATCTTCCAGAACTGTGGATCCCCTTCCCTGAAAAAAGGTAAGATCAAAAACTATGATAGATTTAAAGAAGTTTTAAATTGATTGTGTCTAACAAAGTTTCCAGAGCATAAAGTGGACCCTTGGGTTTTTGTAGCACGTCCCCAGTATGGGGTGGGATAACTGAGGGCTTCCACACTCCAGCCTGTCCCTTTTGGTTTTTGTCAAGAATTACATCATGGGTTTTATGAAGCCCATTCAGAGCCCTCCTCGCTGAATATCCTTGGACATGTTTTTAAACTTCTCATTCCTCAGGTTCCTCATTGCACAAAAGGTGTGGTAATACCAACGTTGGAGGACTGTTATGGGACTGAATGAGATAATAGACGTCTAAAAAATGGCAAATTTTATTATCAGAGGCATCGCTGTTATTATCTTACAATAAGTCAACCTTTCTGAGTTTCACCACAAAAACACATGATCAGGCTTTTGGAGAATTAAATTAGATGATGGAGAGGGATACGTTTTGTGCACTGTAAAGAATTCTGTAAAAAATAAAATGATTATTGTTGTGTGGGTATGAAGAGGGAAAAACAGTCCCCTGATTCTCCTGGAGAGACTGAGGGCTCTCACCCAGAGCATGTGCATTTTTATCTTTAATTCAAAGCCTATGACTCAGGTTGGAGATCTGCTTACTGGACTGCTGGAAAGCTAGGCTTAGGACTCCCCTGCAGGACCACCCAGGAGTCTGAGCAGCCACAGGATGCCAGCATCTTGTTGACTTAAGAATATGAACCATTGGAATGTATTACACCTGTCTGTCCTGGCTACCTAGCCTTTTAGTCCTTCAAGGTGTTTAATTTAATCTGCAGAACTCTATACAGTGGGACCCTCATTCCCTCTGAGGTTATTGCTTGCTTTTATAACATTAAGCTAGGAAGTTATAAAATTGCAGAGTGTGGGAAAAATACCAAGATCCTAACCTTGGTTTGACCACCTACCAACTGTGTGGTCTTGAGAAAATCATTTCACTTCTCTAAGCCTCGATTTCCTCTCCTATAAAATGGGGCTTATAATCCCTGTTTATCTCTCATAATTTTTATGAGAATCATTAAAGTATTCTGTGCAGTATAAACAATTGTATAAAATAAATATATAAAAGTATTCTTACTACTTCTGCTATATCAGTTAGGCTAGGCTACATTATTCTTCAATAAATACAAGACTCATTTTTCATTCATGTAAAGTCAGGTGTAAATTGAGTGGCTCCTCAGGGCAATTCTCCTCCATGCAGTGATTCAGGGATCCAGGCTCCACCCATCTGGAGATGCCAACATCTGAACATCTGGTTTCCAGAGTCATTGTAGCAGAGGAAGAGAGGAGTGATGGTTTGCCAAGAATTTTATTAAATGTCATGCCTGGGAGTGGTTGGATATCATTCCCACCTATATTCTATCGGAAGCACCCAATCATATAGCCCCAACATAATTACAAGCAAGAGTGAAAAATGTAGGGGAGTCAATGGAACAACTGGTGAATACCAGTGTCTTTGCTACACCTGCACTAATGACAAATAATTTACAGTTTAGGAAAATGCATGACAAAGAACAAAGAGCTTAAAATCAAACAAGCCTGGGCTCAAATCCAAACTTTGTTGCTTGCTACCTATATGACTTTGAGCAGTTTGGAACCCATTTCCTTATATTTCAAATGGGGGTATTATGGAACCTACCTTACAGTTTTGCTGTAAGGATTATATGAGATAATAAGTATAAATCTGACACATAATTGCTTAATAAATGGTAGCTGTTTATTATTTTTCTCTTCTCTGAACTTTGAAACTGCTGATTCACTTCTGTGAATATTCTGTGGCAACTTGCGAGAAAAAATTTAAGTGTCTGTCACACTCACCAGCTCCCACCTGAGAAACACTTTATTGCTACTAAAACCTGATTAAACTGAGTTTCAAAAAAGAAGCAGTCATCTGAGAGGTTATTCACCGTCAAATAAGCCTCTTGTACTCTGCTCTGGGCATCAAGGACCAGGGTTCCCGCTGTACCATAGAGGACCTCTGTGCAAATTAGAAAAAAAAGCCCTTCCTCTTGATGTAGAATAATCCCATTGGCCCTACTGCTTGATAAGTGTGGATTTCACCCACTCCTTAGCCTGGTACCCTTGGGCAGTGACCAACCTGCACAACTGTACCCACTGGTCTGCCAGGGATATATAAACGAAAACATCTAGTCATGCTCTTGAGGAGGCCACCAGAAAGCTCTGGGGAGACAGACTTATAACCAATTGACTTCACTCCACTTTAGAGCAGAAAGGAGAGAGCAGACAATTTTGTGGGCACAAAAGGCAGCAAGTTACCCTTTATTCCTTTTCTCTCTTCCTATAAACAAGACTGTCCTGGACTGTGGTGACTTTCTGTCTTGGTTGGTCCATTCAGAGTTAAAAAGACTCAGTGTCTTTGGTCTCGCTGAGTAAAGGCTGGTCACAGTCCAAAGTACAGAAGTTCAATCATTATAGCTAGGTCTAATTGAGACACACATCCAATCCTTCCTCAGGAATCCTGAATAACCCATTTTCAAGTCCCCCCCACCAATCTCTTTGACTAACAGGTTGTTTTACTTTGGACAACTCAGTTAAACCTTTCCTTGCCTCAGTTTCCCCCAATACAGAATGGACATGGGGTACTAATCAAATGTGTATTGAGGGGAATCTATTAAGAATATTGTAAACTTTCAAAAATATAAACCGACACAAATGCATGGAAGTCATTGTTCTTTTATGTATGTGATTAATGTACTTGCATAGTAATTCACAATGATATTTTATGTGAAATATCTTTATCTTTATTTGTTCTAAGCAGTTTCTTCAAATAAGGATAAAACAGGCGCTAGAGTGTGGTATTAAGAATTACAATGGGCCAGGCATGGTGGCTCACGCCTGTAATCCCAGCACTTTGGGAGGCCAAGGCAGGTGGATCACCTGAGGTCGGGAGTTCAAGACCAGCCTCACCAACATGTAGAAACTTCATCTCTACTAAAAAAACAAAATTAACCGGGTGTGGTGGCAAATGCCTGTAATCCCAGCTACACGGGAGGCTGAGACAGGAGAATCCCTTGAACCCAGGAGGTGGAGGTTGCAGTGAGCTGAGACCGCACCATTGCAATCCAGCCTGGGCATCACAATGAGACTCTGTCACAAATAAGAAAAAGAAAAAAATGAATTACAATGAACTACAAGTAAAAGAAGTAAAAAAAAAAAAAAAAAAAAAAAACAGGGGCATAATTAGTTGAGAAGTCTTATTTTTTTCACATGTAGCTAGAAGTGAAAAAGGAGGCAGCCCATGGCTGGTACTGTAGTCATGCCATCAGAGACCCAAGCTCTTTCTGCTTTCCTCTCAATCATTCTCAGCTTGTGCTGGCTCCTTGGGGCCATAATATTTTCCAGCATCAGATTTTTATTCCAGGAAGGAAGAAGGAGAAGGGCAAAAGGACTCCCCATCCTCCTTCAAGGAACTACTCAATATTTCACTTGCTTCTCATTGGCCAAAGGAATGTCACATGACAACTCCTTTCTACAAAGGAAGCCGGAGAATGTAGGTTTTTAGCTGGGCATGCGGTTCTGGCAGTAAGAAAAAGCAGGAGAGTGGATATTGGGTAGACACCTAACAATGTTCAGATGTATTTATGACAAGTTGATTGAAACAAGGGGAAAAAGAGTGATTAAAAAAAAAAAAAAGCATATGAGGCAATTCCCTAAATCAGTCATCTACTTCCACAATAATGCTCCCTCGCAGTAAAAAAACCTCAGGGACATGCAACAGTAAACATCTAGGGTCAGCTGGAGGTCAGCTAAGTGGCTCTGCTAATTTTGGCTGGGCTTACTCATATGTGTGAGAGTCGGCTGGCAGTTGGCTGATCTAGACTGGCCTTGACTGGAGCAACAGAGATGGCTCAGCTCTGCTGCTCAGTTTCTCTTCCTCCAGCCGGCTAGCTTGAGCGTGTTGTCATGGCAATGGCAGATACACAAGACAGCAAAAGGAAACACACACAGTCTCTGAAGTTCTATATGTGGAACTGATACTTACACTTTACCTTGTTGGCCAAAACAGGTCCATGATTAGGCTCAGAAACAGCATTGGACAGCAATACAGATGTGTATGGTGAAGGACATAGATACAGGAGGGATGAATAATTAGGGTCATTTCTACACTCTGCCATATCCCCTCTCTATAGATTCTTAGACCTAGTAGCTAAAAGAGGCATTAAGTGGTTAAAAAGGATTCTCTAGAAAGCAGAGTTTATCACATTCACATTCACGCAAAGATCTGCTGTTAAAAGAGTCATGTCCCAGCAGTATGATTGCATGTTTTAAAATTATAAAAATAATATCCTAGATATTTAGAACACCAACACCACGTTTTTGGGAATAACACCCTAAAAGAAGAATTTTCTTTAGATTATTAAAACTTTACAATATTGTTTCCAATTTTTTATTTTGATAAAATACACATAACTTAAAATTTAACCTCTTAAAGATTTTTCAGGGTATATAGTTCCAGTGGTTTTAATACATTCATTCATAATGTTGTATAAACATCACCACCACCCATCTTCAGAACTTTTTCCATCTTGTAAAATTGGAATTATTTACCCATTAAACAATAACTCTCAATTGCCCCCGTCCCCTGGCAACCACCATCTCTACTATTTTGAATAGTAATTGGCAGATTTAGATTAGATCTAGTAATTTTATACTTAATTACCTCATAGAAGTGGAATCATACAGTATTTGTCTTTTTGTGACTGTCTTATTTAACTTAGCATAATGTCCTCAAGGTTCCTCCATGTTGTATCCTGTGTGAGAATTTCCTTCCTTTTTAAGGCTGAATAATTTTCCATTGAATGTATATACCATTTTGCTTATTCATTCTTCTGTAGAGGAACACTTGGGTTGTGTCTGCATTTTAGCTATCATGAACAATGCTGCTATGAACATAAGTGTACAAATATCTCTTTGAGATCTTTCTTTCAATTCTTTTTGGTATAGACCTATTAGGCTGGTGCAAAAGTAATCGTGGATTTTGCTATTTCTTTTAATGGCAACAATTGCAATTACTTTTGCACCAACCTATAGATGCAAAATTGCTGAATCCTATGGTAATTTTATTCTTAATTTTTTGAAGAATCATCATACTGTTTTCCACGGTAGCTGTACCATTTTACATTCCCACCAACAGGGCACAAGAATTCCAGTTCCTGTGTATCCTCATTAATACTTGCTTTTTGCTATGGTGTTTTGATAGTAGCCATCCTATTTGGTGTGAGTGTTACCTCATTATGGTTTTGATTTGCGTTTCCCTAATGTTTGGTGATGTTGAGCCTCTTTTCATGTGTTTATTGGTTATTTGTATATTTTCTTAGGAGAAATGCCTTTTTTTTTTTTTTTTTTTTGAGACTGAGTCTCACTCTGTCACCCAGGCTGGAGTGCAGTGGTGCGATCTCGGCTCACTACAAACTCCACCTCCCAGGTTCATGCCATTCTTCCACCTCAGCCTCCCGAGTAGCTGGGACTACAGGTGCCCACCACCATGACCAGCTAATTTTGTTTTTGTATATTTAATAGAGACGGGGTTTCACCATGTTAGCCAGGATTGTCGCAATCTCCTGACCTCGTGATCTGCCCGCCTCAGCCTCCCAAAGTGCTGGGATTACAGGTGTGAGCCATCACACTTGGCCCAGAAATGCCCATTTTTAAATTAGGTTCTTTGTTTTTGAATTTTAGTTCTTTATATATGCTGGATATTAATCCCTTATCAGATGCATGATTTATACATATCTGCTCACATTCTGAGGGTTACCTTTTTACTTTGTTGATGAGCACATTATTTCTTACAGCTAATTTTGAGGGTGGATTGTCTTCCCAGAAAATGGGGGGAAATAATGTCTCAATTTTTTAAAGGTAGAAGACCCAGGATGAATAAAGTTTCAGGTCTAAGAGGAAAAATATAAATTCTTAAGCTATAGAAATGACCCTTCACCTGATTTTGTACCTCACAGTAATGCAAAACTGAACCTGTTTCAAAGCCACCTTTTCTGTACAGTGCTGCTATTGTGTGGTGGGTGGTACAAATTTAGCCAACCCTACAAAATCCACTTCCCTAGACACATCCTGCAAGGTTTCTGTGACCGCTAGTGGTAAAGCACCACAATGGCGCTCATTAGTCAAACATCACTGCCGGTAGTCTCATTCCTCCTGGAGGCACACACTGAAAGAGAGAACTTTTCCTCTGGGGTCCTGTGCTTATGTGTTCATGGTCTTGTAAGTCACAGCAAAGAGAGAGAAAAACACAGGAGAAAATGAAAATGTCCACAGGAAACAGCCAACTGTACAGAGACAGTGCTTTGGGAAAACCTAAATGGGACTTTATTTCTTTACAGGGGGAAAGAACAAGAATGCAGTCAGCTCAGGTTTATACCAGGATAAAGTGAAATGGGTGGAAAGAAGTGTGAGTTCTACCTTAGGTAAGTTGGCACCCCTCAGTTTCCCCAAATGAGCAGGTGGAACTGGGTGAGCCTGCGGTTCCTTCCAGTCTTTATAGTCTGTGTTTGGGGAAAACCAGGAGGCCACCAGCACAGAATATTTGCGTGGGGCCATGTGTGTGTCCTCCCCAAAGGGGAGAATATAGCAGGGAAGCTCAGCGTCGGGGTGACCAGGAAATAGTGAGAGCTCCCAGCCCAGGAGAGCAGGCCCCTAACAACGAGCCCTTATGAGGGGCAGGTACATGTACACAGTGTGTCCCTGAAATGAGCTGTCAAAAGGAGGGGAAAGAGTACCCTGAGGGTGTGTTTTGGAGAGGAGAGTGGTAGCGAAGGGGGATTCAGAAAACAAACTTTGCTTTGGAACTCCAGACGAATAAGGACAGGGAATGCCCTCCAAGTACACGTGGACAACATTCACAGCAGATACCTCAGCTCCCAGATCCAAAGAGGGTAACCACGTCCAACAGGGATGACCAGGTGGCATTTCTAAACCTGATGTGCAGTTCTAAGAGGAGAATCCATTTTTTTTTTTTTTTGAGACGAAGTCTCACTCTATCGCCCAGGCTGGAGTGCAGTGGCATGATCTCGGCTCACTGAAACCCCTGCTGCCTGGGTTCAAGCAATTCTCCTGCTTCAACCTCCCGAGTAGCTGGGATTACAGGTGTCTGCCACCATGCCAGGCTAATTTTTGTATTTTTAGTGGAGATGGGTTTCACCATCTTGACCAGGCTGGTCTTGAACACCTGACCTCATGATCCACCTGCCTCAGCCTCCCAAAGTGCTAGGATTACAGGTGAGAATCCATTATTATATTTAATATTTCAATGCAGGGACTCAGAGCCCTTAAACTGATTGGACCTAAAAAACCATTCATGGACCACACATGACCTGATCACTCTTGTTCCCTTCCTGTATCTGTGACACAGACAACAAATGCCATCACTTCTCGGCCACAGGTGGAGACCCTGGCCAAGGATACATGACCAAGGATACACGACAGAGCTACAGATCAGTCCTGAACAGAAATGCAACAGAACAGCTTCTTGTTTCCTCAGCCACACTTCTAGACCGAATTTCCTGCCCTGAAATGCTGTCCACAGCCAGGCCAAGGAGCGGAAAAGAGAAGCCTTTTAAAATTAGCATACTAGCATATGGGGCGGTGGGAGGAGGGGGATGAAAAGAAGGATCTTGGAAGAGCTCCAGCTATTTTATTCCTGCTTTTTCATTCCAGTTTGGAGATCTGGGACACATTGATTCACAACTTTATAGTTCTTATTCAGCATTGATTTATGGGCTGACCAATCTGGGCCTAATCAGTCAGAGAAGGATTGGGGTTTTTTTGTCCAATAATGTTATATTTATGAGTCCATGAAGTGCACCTTGGCTGCAGCCCTGCCTGGAGTCGATAGAACAGAACTTCTAAGATCTCAGAGAAGGGGGTTCCCAGACCATTTTCTGCCCCCATATCATGCTTAAAGCTCCACTGTACATTAGAGGCCCCTGGTGTCATCTCACATTTAAACTCCAAACGGCTTGTCTGTAAATCTTCAACAACTGTGAACAGCTATGACAGTCTCGAATGTCCGTGGTTCTGTGCATCTGTCACTCTTATTTTCTCCTTTCCTTCTCTGACTGTGGAAGTAACTAACCCGCAGCTGGATGGATGCTCACTGGATATTTCACAGCTGCGGAGACCAGGGCAGCGTTTGTTCACTCAGAGAAGCCCAGCCAGGGCTGTGCGGAGTTCAGCGGGTTATCATGTGCTTCCGGCTTGATTTGTGGTTATTCTGGTTCAGTGACTATAAAGAAATGAGCAGCCTGGCTAGACAGGAACTAGTTAAGAAGCCTGTCGTGGAGGGGAGGAAACAGAAATACTCAGATTGCAAGCATCTTTATGTTTTTCTTTGACGGGAAAGACATTTTCCCTGTCACACTCTTGGCAGCTGTCTGTTCTCAGCCTCCAACTCTGGTTAGCCCCAGCCGAGTCATTTATTTGCAGGACACCTCAGGCAACAGTGTCCCTGCCTCCCTGCCCTACCGTGGGTACCAGCAGTAAATGTCCATCACCAGCCTCGGCACCCTAATTCACCTGACAAAGGATTCCACTGCTTGATTTATCCTGAGGAGAGAAAAATTCAGCAACAGCAAGAAACTTAGAAAAGCCATAGGCATCTGACAGACGAAGGAAGAAAGCTGCCAATTCTGCATTTCAGAGTCTGAGCCTACGAAGCCGACCAGATCTACCTATAAAGAGGGAGTCTTGAATGTCCTAGGAAGACTGCCAACCATTACTGGGTGAACGATCAGACAGGTCATCAAGTCAGGGATTGGCAAACTTTTTCTGGAAAGGGTCACATGGTTAAGTGTTTCCAGCTTTGAGGGTTACATACAGTCGCTGTCACATCTTATTTTTTCACTACGACTTAAAAATGTAGGCTGGGCACGGTGGCTCACGCCTGTAATCCCAGCACTTTGGGAGGCTGAGGCAGGCAGATTACAAGGTCAGGAGATCGAGACCATTCTGGCTAACACAGTGAAACCCCATCTCCACTAAAAATACAAAAAAAAAAAATTAGCTGGGTGTGGTGGCGGGTGCCTGTAATCCCAGCTACTTGGAAGGCTGAGGCAGGAGAATGGCGTGAACCTGGGAGGTGGAGCTTGCAGTGAGCCAAGATTGCGCCACTGTACTCCAGCCTGGACGACAGAGCGAGACTCCATCTCAAAAAAAAAAAAGTAAAAGTCATTCTCAGTTCACAAGCTGTACAAGAGCAAGTCACTGGTCGTGGTTTGCTAACCGCCCCTCACCCCAACCCGTGGTTTAGACAAACTAAAATTGTTTTTTATTTTAAATTTTGTATCCACTCCCACTGTGCATACATGCATGTGCATGAGTGTGTGGCCTGACAGCTCCAGGCAGTCCCAACGCGCCACACCTCACCTTCCTAGGGTAGAAGTAACACTGGGAAACTCACTCCAGAGAGCCAAGACGCGCTATAGCAGAAAGAACACAGGCTTCAGGAGACATGAGGATTCCTCCCAGCTCAGTGCTGCATCTGTTCTGTGCCCTGAGCCCGTCACTTGCCCTTTGTGACCTTCCGAGATCCATTTGCAGGGTGAAGGGGGTCAGGCCAGATGATGTCCAAGCTTCCTCCCAAAAGCGATATTTCCTGTAGGCATCCCAAACCCATTTAGGACCAAATGAGGATGTCAGAGAAAGGAATGGATACAAATGTCTTCTATTTGTTCACTCTAGCTCAAAGCACAGCCAATTTTGAGGTGACCACCCCCCACATCAGAAAACCCCCTTTGGCAGCAGAGTGGCTGGCACAAGCTCTGCTCAGAGAGAGCTGGGAGGAATGCTTGTCAGCCTGGGGGTGCCAGCCACCCCTGCCATGCTCACCATGGAAACAAGCCGTGCGGCCCGCACACCAGGCCAAGAATCTGGGCAGCTCGAAGGAGCCATGCCATTGTGGGCAGACACCGAGGCTCCCAGAAAACAAGCAAAGGCGAGGCCTGGAAGCTGTAGCGGAGACAGGTCATCATGACCTTCCCTCCCGGGCCACTGCCAGACTGGCCAGCGGACAGGTCTTCATCTCCATCCAGGCAGCCCAGGCAGCCCTCAGGAAGTAAGAGACGGAGCTCACTGCTGCCAGCGTGGGCCCAGGGACTGCTCCCTCCATCAGCAAGTATTGGGTACCAGCTACATGCCTAGATGGTGTTGGGCATTATAGGGACAGGGTGGACAGGATACCGTGACTGCTCTGGAAGGAATGGCTGGGTCGGAGAATTAACACCCTCCAGTGACCACGTGGGCAGCAGAAACTGTACCTTGTGCATTTTGAAAGAAGAAGCTGGAGCTGAGAGCCTTGAAAGATGTTCCTGGTGTCTCTCAGCAGGGGCTTTGCACGTGTACTTTATGGAAATGGTTTGAGCCCACGGGGCATCCTGCCAGCCGCATCCATGACTGCAAAGGTTAGAGTCACCATGCTTGAGCAAAGGAGTAGTGGAGACCTTGCTTTGTAGGAGGCTTAGTAATAATTTGGTAGCAAATGCCCTTGGACCTTGGGATACTAATACAGTCACCATAGAGACCTATAGAAATCCTTGCATTTTCTAGTTCTCATGCAGAGTTGGTTGTTGAAGTCAGATGATCTAAGGGGACGAGAGAGGAGGGTGATAACATACAGTAACAGCCAAGTCACCTTGTACATGGAACGTGATTAATAACATTGACCTTAAAGGGCCTAGGAGCCATTGGTGCTTCAGAGCCATCACGTTGGACAGCCCACCGGCTTCTCTCCTCTTTCCTGCACCTTGTCCTCTCCTTCAGCACCTCCTTTCTCCCTCCCCACATGACACTGATGCTGTGGCTGATGGGGGATTAGGGTATTGGTAAGGTTCCTTGTTTTCCAGCTTTCTGCTCTAGTTTCCTGGCATTTTCTTATTTTTCAGAGACCTAGTGCTTCCAGAGAGCAACTTTGCCGCCAACCGGCGGGAGACCCACTAGCCAAAGGCAGCTCAACAGTTCCAGGGCTTTGACCTGCTACCAAGAGGAAGTCTAACGGGAGAGGCAGCCCCAGGTGGTGGTACAGCCAGAGCCCTGGAGACAAACAGATCCTGTCTCTGTTCGGTACCAGCTATGTGACCATGGGCAAGTCACTTGACCTTTTCGTGCCTCAGTTTCCTGATCAGTGAAATGGGAGTGATAGGCCCTACCTCCTAACCTTGCACACAGGGTTACTGAAAGGAATAAATGAGATCCTATATGTAGAGCACATAGCACAAGGCCAGGACCTGATAGGAACCCAATAAACACTTGTGCAGATGTCCTTTTGGTAAAGGAAGACAGCCAAGGGCCAGTCCCTGGGAGGTATGTGGCTATGGTTAGAATGTCTGTGTCTCCAAAATCCATATATTGGAACCTAAGACTCCATGTGATAGTATTAAGAGGTGGGGCCTTCTGGGAAGTGATTAAGCCATGAGGGCTCTGCCCTTATAACGGGCTAGAGGGAATTGGCAAGATGTTTCTCCTTGTGCCCTTTCACCTTCTGCCATGTGAGGATGCAACAAGGGGTGTCATCTTGGAAGGAGAGACTAAGTCCTTACCAGACACTGAACATGCAGGTTCCTCGATCTTCCCAGCCCCCAGAACTGTGAGGAAATAAATTTCTGTTGTTTATAAATTGCCCAGTCTTAGGTATTTTGTTATAGCAGCACAAAAATACTAAGACTTATCTGCCTTATGGGCAGGCTGGCTTCCTGTCTCCCAGAATGGCAATGCACACTGGTTAGCCTGCCCTTGCCCAGGGCCTAGCAGTCCACCAAGAAGGTTCAGAAACCCCATCTGTCTGTGCTCTGCAGCAGAGCCATTTCTGTGGGCCAGTCTCCCACAGCATGTTCTCGTGGCATAGACTGAGAGCCAAGGGGCGGCGATCACCACAGGGTTCTTCCTGTGGCTAGCTCCAGAGAGCCAAGCCCACCTCTGCTGGCAGGAGCACTGCCCATGTCACTCTGTGACGCCCCATCTTCAGTGCCTCCGTGGCTGCGATGCCCCTCCTCTGACTGACAGTTGCTCTCTTTAGCTATCCTACTGCTTTGACCCACAGTACTACTTGCGCTGATCATTTGCCTACTCGCTGTCAGCTGCGTTCCCAGCCTTCTTTGCTCTGCTCTAGCATAGCAGGGTGAGCCTCCACATGCTGCATTTCCCAGACGCCCTCCAACAGGCTTTCAGTGAGGTTCTGTGAAGAGGAGGCACTGCCAAAAGCCTGGATAGTTCCTCCCTGCTGGCCTCTGGTGGTGTCTCAGGCAGTTGTGACAGTGCTATTGACACCCAAGGGTGGCAGTGGCAGTGGCTGCAGTGTCAGGGGCTTTGGCCTAGCAGTGCTGCTCTTGGCTTCCTGCTGAAGCAGCTCAGTTCTACAGCCATGGCTTGGAATCACACCGATTCTGGTTTCCAAGGAGACGTTCCCCCTTGGCTCCTCCAGCCCACAGCTGGTGGCGCTTTCCTGCAGCCGCTAGTCTTCGGATAACCTTACCTGACTGCCACTGTTCCTCCAGTCCTTCCATCACCCAGTTTCTGCTTCCTCAATTAGATCTCCTCAGCGTGAAAAACCGGGAGGGCTTCTGTTTCCTGACCGGACTCATACACCACTTGAGTGACCATGATTCATCTCTTCAGCATGGTTTTGCACATCTCTGTTCTGGCCTGCTGTGTGCTGATTTTAAAGTTTAATCTTCAGAAGATAGCTTTGTTTTTATTTCCCTTTTACAAAGTTTTTAAATGGAGCCACCCCGAGACCCCATTGTTCCTCCTACCATTCATTCACTTCCCCTTTTTGAACTTTGGTGAAGCCATAACAGCACTAAAGAAAGAAGTTAGGAGTGTATGCCCTTGGACCCAGCAATCATACCTCTAGGAATGTACTTACACAACATAATTACAGAAGAGTAAAAACATGTATGCTCAGATAGATTCATTACAGCATTGCATGTAATAGTGAAAAATCAGAAGCATAAATAAAAAATTGGTTAAGCAAATTTTGCTTCATATATAACATTGCTTTTTAAATGAAAAGATTTCTATCATCTATTATCAAGATTAAAAAAAACAGGTTACAGAACAGCAGGCCTACTATGATCACAGTTAAGTAAAATTGCATACGCATAGGTATTTGTATTTAGACACAAATACTTCAAAGAGTAGTTGCCAAAATATTAACAGTGGTTATCTCTTAAGTGTGGATGAAACTTTGGGTGAGTTTTATATTCGTAAGCTACCTAGATGGGTTCAATCACTACATCTGTATTTAGGATTTATAGGCCAGCTCCTCTTTGTTCTTGAAAGATTTCAGTCTTTTGTTGTTGTTTTTAATCTAATGTAAAAGAAGTCAGTTAAAATCAGAATGAAATACTGTTCAAATCAACAAATGAATAAAAACTTGATGTTCCCAGTTGCTGTAGTTGATGCCGGTTTTGCTGTTTCTTCCGCTAAAGGGCAGATCACAGGGCAGGACAGTCACTTTGGGCCATCAATTCTCCTCCTGAAGAAAAGAAGGGGAAAGCTCAGCTCAGACCTGAGTCTATGACTCTCACTCTACCAGAGTTGCCTCCTAATGATACAGGACTCAAGAGAGAGGATGTAACAAAACTCGATAACCATAAAAGGACATTTGGACAGCACTTTCTGGAATACCGAGCCCATCACATCCATGCCTGATTTTGATAGACTGCGGTACAGCGATGTTATCTCCATTTGATTCAGATTAGGAGACTGAGGCTCAGGGGGATTAAAGAACACTCCCAAAATCAAACCACAGGAAGCCTGGCCTCCCTGCGAATACTAATTTCACCACACCCTGCTGCCTCTCTCCACCACCTTCAAACTGCTTACACACTGGAACTGTTGATAATCCCTCCCTGTGTGAGACACCAGGCTGGGATCCCCTTAAGGGCAGGGACGTTATCCTATTCATCTTGTGTCCCCCGATGCACCAGCATTGTAGCACTCAGTAAATGTTTGTTGAATTAGATTGAACTTCACTGGAACAGTTTTAGAAGTAGGAGGCCAGAGCTAACACTGCCAAAAAAAAAAAAAAAAAAAAAAAAAACCAAAAGCTTTGGTTAGAGTTGAGGAATCTAGGCACTGCAGGGTACAAAGACAAGCAGAAGTTCCTGGGGAGCAGTGGCAATTCAAATAAGCAGGAATTCCAGAGCAGAAAACCCCTCATTACTTTCTTGCTACTCACAGTGTGTCTTGGATCAGTAGCATCAGCATCTCCCTGGAGCTGTCTAGAAATGCTGAGTCTCAGGCCCCACTCCAGAACTTCTGAATCAGAATCTGCATTTTCACTAGCTCTCCACGTAGTTCCTGCTTATCAAAGTCTGTGAGGCACTAGAGGTGCACAAACTCTACCAGCCACAGAACGCCAGCTGTGAGCCCTACAAGTGCTCCCAGACAGGGTTTTATTTTGTGCAATGTGGTCTCAGACCCTTCGTTTGTTTGTTTCTTTTTTTTTTTTTTTTTTTTTTTTTTTTTGAGACAGAGTTTTGCTCTTGTTGCCCAGGCTGGAGTACAATGGCACAATCTCGGCTCACTGCGACCTCTGACTCCTGGGTTCAAGCCAGTTTCCTGCTCCAGCCTCCTGAGTAGTTGGGATTACAGGCATGTGCCACCATGCCCAGCTAATTTTGTATTTTTAGTAGAGACAGAGTTTCACCATGTTGGTCAGGCTGGCCTGGAACTCCTGACCTCAAGTGATCCACCCGCTTCAGCCTCCCAAAGTGCTGGGATTACAGGCGTGAGCCACCGTGCATGAATATTTTCATTTGTTTCTGAAGAAAGAGCAGCATAGCATGTTTGCTTCTAGCAAAGAAGCACACTTTATTAAAATTCTAATAGGAAGAGGAGAAGAGCCCTGCCTCACTATGAGAAGCCAGATTCTGGAGAGTGTGGATCATCCCAAATTTTTGAAATTCTACATAGGTTAGTGGATCTCAACCAGGGGACAGTGGCGATGTCTGGAAACATTTTTTGGTTGTTTCAACTGGGGAAGCTGGTCATTCTGGCAGTGAGTAGAGGCTGGGGATGCTGTTTCCTCCATATTTATTGCCCAGTCCCTCTGGAACTTGGTTTCCACTAAGTCCAAATGAGAGGAGTGGGTCTATCAAATTTATGAAGATCTGGGAGTTATGGAAAGAATCAGAAGAACCATTAAAAGCTTATTCTTGTCAGGTGCAGTGGCTCATGCCTGTAGTCCCAGCTACTCAGGAGCCTGTGTTGGGAGGATCACTTGAGCCTGGGAGGTAGAGGCTGCAGTGACCCGAGATCGCGCCTCTGCACTCCAGCCTGGGTGACAGAGTAAGACTGTCTCTTAACAAAAAATAAAGTATATTAAATTTAAAAAGAAGCTTATACTTCACAAGTATGACAAAAGTTCAACAACTCAAGGACTATAGGAGGGCTGGGACAAGCAACTAAGCACAGAGAGAAAGGGGCCGTGCAAAGGAAGAAATGTGGTAGGGAGAGCCCAACGCCCAGAAAGTGGATATAAATTTTTTTTTATTACACAAAATACTTTCTTACTCATAAGAAAGACTTAAATACCCCCCCTTTTCCACAAATACACCAGATTTTGTTTCATTTCTCTATTTTCCAAACTTCTTGAAATGTGGTTATGAGGAAAAAAAATATTTTTCCAAAAACGATTTTAAAAACAAACAAACTTGTGAACGTCACCAGAGATGGATGCTCCACCAACGCTGGAGCTGGCCTCGCTGCTGCTTTGGCGACTTGCTTTGAGCTCCTCTCCCTCCACGCCACGCAGAAGTCGCAGGAATGGGATGTGAAAGAGTGTTTCTCTAAGCATCCTTCGCAGGGTGCCACCGCCGTCTCCAGGCACTTTTTCTGCTAGGAGCTCAAGACAAGAGAAGGGCATGTGAAGGGCCAGGAAGCCGGGCCAGGGGCCGCCGTGAGAGAGCGGAGGAGGAGGGTGTGAGGCGCAACCGGGTCTGTTTAACGCTGAAACGCTAGGGCCGTGCTTTCCGCTAGGCAGCTGCGCAGAGCAACCGCTCCTCCGCCGGGCGCGCTTCGCTGCTGGGGAGGGACAGGCAGGGATGCCTGGTGCAAGCGATCCCTTGGCCCCGGGGCGGCCCAGCCTCGCCGAGCTCCATTAGTTGGCATCCGGAACATCTGGCAGGGGCTCAGGCTGGGGCCCCAGGGACGAAGCCAGTTTGGTGAGGGCCCGCGCTATGCTGTCCAGGTGGCCGTTCATGGTCCGCAGCTCCACCAGGATGTCCCCGACGTGGGCCTCCAAGCTCGCCGCAGCGGCGGGCCGGGCTCGGGGCGACGGGGATATACCCGCGTCCACGGTGCCCTCCTCCCTGCCCGCAGTGCTGGGGCGCGGGGCGCGGCTCCTTTCCGGGCCCTCGGCCGGTGCCAGGACGGGCGGCGGCCGCTCCTTGTCATCCCCGCGTGTGCTGGGAGAGGTGGTCGAAGGGCAACCGGGGAGCCAGTCGACCAGACGCGGGGCGGCCTCCGGGGAGGAGGCGACGACTGAGTAGCGGCCTGTGCGCCGGGAGGCGCCGGGGCCTGGGGGCGCCGAGGCTGCGGGGAGCGGAGGCAACAGCGGAGGCAGCACTGGCGGACCTGGGGAAAAGGCCTGGGGCTCGCAGGAAGAGGAGGAGGGAGATGGCAGGGCGGCGGTGGAGGGGCCTGGCTCCTCCGAGGAGAGGAACAAGGTGGTCGAAGACTGGGAGTCCAAGGTACTGGGCTCTGAATCTGTCAAGGAAGAAACGAGAGAGTCACTCAGGCATGCATGCTCATCAGCATTTATTGTGCGCCAACTCTATGCCCAGCTCCATGCTAGGTGCTTAAACGAATGAGAAGGTGGAAATGTATTTCCTATCCATCAGAGCTTGCAATTCAGTAAGGAAAAGTGGGTTATATGAGCAGTTAATGACTGGAGAACAAAGTGAAGAGGGTGTGGTACAGAGCCTAGGTACTCAGGGGCAGAGAAGATCAGCGAGTCCAAGAAGGCATCCTGACCTAGCTCTCCACTTGGTCTCGAAAGGTGGCACGGGTGTGAAGACAGAGATGGACGTCCAGGCAGGGGACCATGCTGCAGCTTATTTGGAGGCAATCTTGCCAAGGACAGCCCTGAAGACTATGACAAGAAGGGCCTTCCCCAAGATTGCCAAAAACAGAACTGTGTTAAACAGATGACCCTCCACCGCCCCAGCAGAGCGAGGCTCTCAGGGTGGAGGAGAAAGAGTTCAGGGCCGGGAGCCAGGAGACCTTAGTGCTGATTCTTGCTCTGCCAGAAAATGCCATGGGACCTTGGGCAAGCCCCATCCCTCCTTGGAGACTTGGTTACATCCTCCCATTTATATAAGAAGGTTGGGGTCAATAGCCTCTGGGACCCTTCAGAACAGATCATTCTGCCTTCAAAAGTCTGCAGCTTGAAGCATTGATCTAAGTTCACAGTGGACGCACTTAAAAATCTGGAAGCACTTTACAGACCAACTTTTGTTAGTTCTCCCCTAATCCCTTGAGCTTCCAGGTAGAAAGCAGGAGGCAGCTCTTTGTGACTGGATATGGTAACAAGGTTTACCAACCTCAGATCAAAGGAGCCACATGAATTCGAGCTACCTTAACTGAGCTATCTCAGCCACCCTGGTCACCACCTTTGGGGAGATGGTCCATGCTCACCCTGGAAACAGTTCTGAGTTTTACTGGAGCCAGGTTTGGAGGCTTCTCTCCCAGTTCCAGCTAGAACCGTCTGCGCTTGGCTTTCTGCATTGTCTGTTTGGGTGCCCACCCTGGTGCCCCGCCCTTTGGGGATTCCAAGCTTTTCAAAGGCAGAACTTGCTCGAGTACCTCAGCTTATTATCTTGGGGAGGGTGACCTGATGAAAGAGTCAGTGAGTAAACATATCCCCCGCTGCCTGTGAACATGTGTGCTCTCACCCTCGTCATGGGTGAGCTGTTCCTTCATCTGGTGTCTGGCTCAGACTCAGAGAAGCCCTAGTCATCTGGGGAGAGGTTGGTCCCTCATCCCTCCCGACTCCAGTGTCCAACAACGTTCTCACAGAGCTCACAGGCCCCAGATGTTCAGATGTCCAGTTTGTGTGGGAATTGTGTCTGAGGGGATCAGAAAGGCAATTATTCCTCGGGTGACAGCATTTGAGGAGAAGCCAGCAATGTGCCTAAGAGCTTCTCTGATGGAAAAAGTTCATGGGGCCAGGCATGGTGGTGCAGGCCTGCAATCCCAGCACTTTGGGAGGCCAAGACAGATAGATTGCTTGAGTCCAGGAGTTTGAGCCCAGCCTGGGCAACATGGTGAAACCCCATCTCTACAAAAAACTTGGTGGCATGTGCCCATAGTCCCAGCTACTCAGGAAGTGAGGTGGGAGCATTACTTGATCCTGGGAGGTTGAGGCTGCAGTGAGCCATGATCACATGACTATGCTCCAGCCTGGGCAATAGGGTGAGACCCTGTCTCACAAAAAAAAAGCTCATGGGTACTTTCTGCTGTTGACTTTCACAGAACCGCCTCTCCCCCACCAAAGCTATATATCCCCAGGTGTCTGTGATTATTTTCTTTTATAAACCAAGAATCATGGCTAGTTCTAAGAACCCAACCACTATGAATTGAAAATGATAAAAAAGAAACTCCACAAACTGTTTTCTCTAGCTTTACTTGAGAAATGTTAATGAGCTTCACATATCCAATTCTCGTAGCAGACAATAAAATCTCTATATTAAACCAAATAGAAGTCTAATGTGTAAAATGAAATAGAGGCAAGCACACAGAATATTCTAGGGTAGAAGCAACCTAGAGACCTAATGCCATCATAAAGGTGGTGATAGCAATGATGCTGAGATTTCTCTGGGCTACCAGAGGTATAAGAAAGGTGACCTCGGCTGGGCGCGGTGGCTCACGCCTGTAATCCCAGCACTTTGGGAGGCCGAGGCAGGCGGATTATGAGGTCAGGAGTTCGAGACCAGCCTGGCCAACATGGTGAAACCCTGTCTCTACTAAAAATACAAAAATTAGCTGGGTATGGTGGCATGCACCTGTGATGCCAGCTACTCGGAGGCTGAGGCAGGAGAATCTCTTGAACCCGGGAGGCGGAGGTTGCAGTGAGCTGAGATCGCGCCACTGCACTCCAACCTGGGTAACACGGCGAGATTCCATCTGAAAAGAGAAAAGAGAAGAGAAGAGAAGAAAAGAAAAGAAAAGAAGACCTCTACAGCCATTCACTTAATAGGCCCCAGCAAAACCTTGAACCAAAGAGCACTGGCTCAGTGAGGGTAAAGATGTCTCAAAGAAAAATGCTTCACTGTTGTTTCAGCTAAAACTTTAAAACATGTATAAAAGTTGTCAAGACTTAACCCAACCACACTGGTAAACAGAACTGAAAATCAGAATCACTTTTTCACAAGCCACATCACCTCCCAGAACTTTCTCCTGGCTGTCAGGAAAGTTGGTTGCAGCCCTAGCTCAGCTAAAATTGGCTAAATGATTTATAGGTCTCTTCCATCCAAGCTACTGCTCATTTTATCCCAAATTTGGTGCACGAGCTTTTTGAATCAATGACATTTTTATGCACCTTTGGGGATTGCTACAAAATAATATCACAGTCTTGCTGTACAAACAGGTCTGTGTGGAGGTTGGGGGCTTTCAGGTGCACAGAGTTGAGTTCCTCAGCCTCCTTAACTCCCTTTCTCAGCCCTCCACATGGTCTCTGGCCCTTAGCCTGCTTTGCTAGCCTTCTGAGCATGAAGACTACATGACATTTTGTGAACCTTTTGTTAGCTAGAATTTAAGCCCAGTGAAAACAGGGACATTGCTTATTTCATTCTCTGCTGTATCACCAAGGCCTCAACAGTGCCTGGCGTATAGTAGATGCTTAATAAATACTTGTTGACTGAACACCATGTAATCATCATAGTCTAGAAACACAACTCTAAATGCAATAAACAGATCCAGCTGCATGTTGTTTGGTCATTCAGCACTCCAGTTATTTATCGAGCCTATGCAATATTGGGTACATATTTATCCTTTGAAAAAATGGGTTTCTTGTTTATCTGATATTCAAATTTAACTGTGCATCCTGTATTTTATCTGGTACCCTCATAGGAGATTGACATTTTCATCCTGCCTATTTCATAGATGAGGAAACTAAAGCAAAGATGGGTTAAATGTTTTCACACAATTTCAGAGTTAGAAGGAATCTTTGCTGCTGTTTTGGATTAATTGCTTAAAACGAGGAAGTAGAGGCCAGTGAGAGAAAGTGACTTACTGTTTAGTGACACAGCTGAGAATAGAAGTGAGAACAGAGAGAACAGCGTCTCCTCTCTCCTAGTTATCCCTTCAGGATCCTGATCACTCAGTCACAGAACAAATATGTATAAGAACCTACTGTGTGCCAGGTGCTACACTATATTCCAAGACACAGCCAAACCAGGCAGAGTCCCTACCTGAAGGAGCAGATCGGGCTGTAGGCTCTCTGTCCTCCCACAGAGTCAGTGGGAGAGCACACGGGGTGCAGATCTCACCAAAACAGACTGCCTCTCTGTGCATATCAAAACCCAGATGGCAGATCAGATTAGGGCGGAAATCCAAAAGAGCTGCACAGCAGACATCCACCAGCTATAGTTAGCACTGATTTGCTTATAAAGCTTTCACCCTCATTCACAAGAAGGTGGACTAGAGGCTGGTGGTGAGCCATTGTCACGCAGCAGTTGAGTGCAGACTTTCTACCACAGCACTTCTTTCTCTCTGCTTTGCCACCCCCATCCCCCTCATACATATGGTTGGTTTTTGAGGGGAGAGATGCTGCTTCTTGAGGTGAAGGAAGTGGGATTTAACTAAATATTGGTTATTCTGGTTCCTTCCAAGTCTAGAAATATCTTTGCAAAGGTCACTTGAAAAAAAAAATGTAACTAACAAGCATTTGAGAAGTGGTCAGGCTCTCTAGAAATTTTTTTAAACCTGCAAATTAAAATAATAATGAATTACTATTTCTCACTTATAAAATTGTCAAAGTATTCTTTTGCTAACGCTCATTGTGAACAAGATTGCCAGGAGAGAAGCATTCTAATATACTGATTCTAGTTGAGTAGATCAGTACAGCCTGTCTAGAAAGCAACTTAGAAACATGTATGATAATGTTTAGTGAGAAAGGGAAATTGCCAAATCACATTATTCAGATGAGTGCCACTGCTTACAGGAAAATGTGTATAATAAAGATTGGGAGAAAATACATGGTGATGTTAGGCATGTGAGGCATGTACTTGGATTGTAATTTTCTGAATTTTCAAAGATTTCTGCAGTGACTATGCATGGATATGCCTTCCCTCATCACTGACTTTTGAGCCCAAAGTGACTGCTTCCTACCAAGCCTGGTATCAAGGTCTTCTGACCACTTTCTCTTCAATCTTGTTGCTGAGTTGAGCTGAATAACTTGGCTGGTAACTATGCACCTTGAAAGTCCAGTTGTTTGGGCATTTTCTGGGGGGATGGGGTGGGGTTCAGTTAACTTTTTTTACATCCATTTAGTATTCTCCACCACTGACACCCCCCAGCCTGGGGCTTAGGCTTCCTCTGTGGAAGAGTTGAAGTGTGCACCTGGCTATGGGAACATGTGGCTCATTTGCAAATAAGACCTTCAGACCCTCTCCTTAAAAGCTATTCCTTTCACTGTCTTCCCCTCCTCCATAAATGGCCTTCTGTGTGTTCAGCCAAACACCCAGGACTAATCCTTGACCCTTCTCTTTCCCTCAATTCCCACATCCAATCTGTCAGCAATTGTTGTCAACTCTACCTTCAAAATATACCCAACATCTGACCGTTTCTGTCTCTAGGCAGTGTCCCAGCTGTTGATGGCTGAGCTGAGATCAGAAAACAGGTCTTCTGAGTTCCAGGTCAACACTTTCTCTGCCACACCTAAAGCCTACTAGATTTGGATGGACTATTTAGAATGCATCTCCCAACCCCTCTCAGCCACTCCCTATGACTGGCCCCAGGAAAACCCTTTGCCTAATTCTTGGTCCCCCTTTAATACATTTTAGGTAATATCTAAATTTATTCATTGATTCATTCAAGAAATACTTATTGAGCACCTACTGTGTGCCAGGCAGGATGCTCCATAGTGCACAAAACCAAGCCTAAACTCTGTCCTCATCATGGGGGCAGAAAATAATCATACAAAACAAATGTGTGATTGCAACGGTGACAGAATCTACATGTTATAAGCTAAACATACAAGAGGAGGATAAAAAATCCCTTCTAAATATGAGGATATGACCTCTGGAAGGTTCTTTGAGGGAACTCTGCTTGAGTGGAGTTCTGAAGGATTAGTAATTAAGTAGGAGGGAGGAGAGAACACTGAAGCATGAGCAAGGGCCTATGGCAGGAGGGAGTATTGCAAATGTGTGGAACATCTGGAGAAAGCCAGTGTGTACGGAGTGGAGAGAGCCAAGGGAAGAAGGCATGTGGTATAATGATGCTTAGGAGAGGAGTACTATATGATTTACACTGCCAGTTATCACTCAATATCTATTCTCCCCTTCTTCCTCCATTTTTGGTGGGCTATGGCCACTTGGAAAAAAATATTACATTTTCCAGCCTCTCTTTCAGCTACCTGTAGCCATGTGACTAAATTCTGCACAGAAGGATGCAAGTAGAAGTGCTGTGTGCAATTCCTCCTTCCTGTGAACTGAGATTTGGTTGCAATGGCTGGAGCTCAAGCAGCCCTCTTTGATTGTGAAGTGAAAACTGCATACTAAGGATGACAGAGCAGATAACTCAAGTAGTCTGAGTCCCCCATCACTTTAAGGAGTTGCTGTGCCAATCCTCACTGGTTGAAATGCAGACTCTTCACATACAAAAGAAAACCTTATCTATTCAAACCCCTATTAACTTGGGTTTTCTGTCACTCATAGCCAAACCAAATCTTGATCTACATGACCTTGTCAGACTTGTTAGAGGTTTTGTCTTTATCCCAAGAGCAATGTGAAGCTTTGAAAGAGTATTAAGCTTAAATGTGCATATGCGTGTATGTGTCATGATCAGTTTTATATTTTGAAAATTTTACCTGTCTGCTGGTGGCAGGTTGGGAAGACAAGGGTAGAGAGAATAGAAACAGTAAAAACAGGAGGTTGCAGTTGCAGGTGAGAAATTATAAAATGGCAGTGGCTTTTGCTAGGGTTGTGGCTCTGGAGATACAGAGAAGTAGATTCTAGAGATAGTTGGGACGTGGAAACAACAGGACTTACTATTGTTAGGGATGTGACGCAGTGTGGGGAAAGAAGGCCTCAGAGAAATGGGTCCCCTACCTGGCTGCTGCTTCAGTGCAAGGTTCCAGAAATCCTGGCTCCAGAAGGGGAACTTTCCCTTTCTTATTCTTTGGAATCTGGGTGGCCCCTTCCCAGCCCACACCCAGCCCTCGAAAATAGCTCAGCTCTGACACACCTCACCAGAGGCAGCCCTCAGAAACATTTTCCCAGGAACCTGGAGGGAGGAGAAAGTCGATAGCCTTGGGGGACTGGAAGAGAAGAGGAATGGAAAGAGGAACAGACCTGTCTTCATGAGAAGCAACATCTCCCTGCACTGCAACCAGGCCATTGCCTTTGATGGTTCAGACTTGGCTAAGTTTCTGCCTGCTCTCTTCAGAAGCACCGGCATACAAAAGGGAGGGCTGAGTGTCTGATGAACTCAGCCCAATAATATTCACTTCTTTTATTTTCCAGGAACGTCATGAGACCCACAGGGCAATCTTCTGGTTTTAAGACCTGGTGAGTCAAGTCTACAAATACCTCTGACTCAATCTGATCCCAAGTTCTCACCAGGCATCTCCTAGGAACATGGCTCAGCAGGAGAGCTGGAACTGACCAACCCTCTGCAGGGAACAGAAGGGTTGGTTTCTCTGCTTTGGGGTTTGGGGAGGGAGGGGGTGAGAAGGGCTGGCTGCAGTGGAAATGATGGGATTCTTGACTTGACACTGACCATGCTCACAATAAGAGCTGACATTTATTGAGTACTCTCTAACTCCAAGCCATGTGTTATCTCTTCTAATCTTCACAGAAAACTAGAAGTGGTTTCTGTCATCAATCCCATCTTACCATTGAGGAAATTGAGGCTCAGCTATGTTAGGAACCCTGGTCACTGGCACAGAGCTGTGATATGAACCAAGGCAGCTGATGCCAAGGCTATTCCATGTGAGGGAGGTCATGTGCTTTCTAGAGTTTTTGCAGGCATTGGAGGAGGACTGAGGAGAGCTACTATTTAAGGAGGGTCTGCTACACTCTAGGCCAGTTATATGCCACCTTGACTGCACATTAAAATCACCTGGGGAGTTTTATAAACACTATCGGCGCCCCTGACCAATTAAATCAGTATCTCTAGGAGTCATACCCAGGCATCCTAGGTTTTAAAAGTTCTCCAGGTGATTCTAATATGCAATAAGGTCTGCTCAATAAAAGCAAGTTTCATGTTTTTTATTTTTTTTCATTTAATGACCCTATATCCATTAGTAAATGGGGAAGCTGAGGCTCACAGAATTTGGATGGCTTGCACAAACCCCATGGCTGATAAGACCCATGTCTTGATCTATATCTGGCTGATTCCAACACCCGTGTTTGTTCAGTTCATTCCATTCTCTCTCATATTTGGGCATCCTCTATTTTGAAAACATGCGATTTTTTTTTATTATAAATTTCTTTTGCAATTTTCATTTTGTTTGTTCAAGTCCAAGTGCTGTTTAGGTCAGCTGCCTGAGAGTAGCAATGCAGTCTATAGCCACTGAGTCGGGTGGGTTGGCCCAGGGGCGGCTGAAACCACGGCCTTGGCTTCATCCAGGCTCTGCTGCAGCCAATGGACCAGGACCTCCGAAGAGATGTCCAGGAGCCCTGGCTGGGAGGTGCCCACTGACTCTCCCAGGCAGAATACTGGCCATCTTCTGTGGCTTCCACCCCTGAGGGGCCACCATCTGAGAATGAGAAGGCCCAGCCCTGGGGAGATCCCTAGTCTCTGTTTCCAGCAGTGCTAGTGATTTCCCAAGGAGTGACATTAGAAAAGTCATCACACATTTATTTCTGTATATATCATTCAGAGCCTAATTTTCTGGTGGCTGAGGGTTGAGCTCATCAGAAACAGACTTCATCATCAATTGAGTTAATAAAGCCAAGTCAAGACAAGGGATAAGGGCAGCCATCCAGATGGATTCAAGCAGCCAAGAGGTGCTTCTGCTCAAAGACTACCTTTAAAGAAGGGAAGAGAAAGAAGTGAGAGCAGATACCTGTACACCCATGTTCATAACAATATTATTCACGAGAGTCAAAAGGTGGAAGCAACCCAAGTGTCTATCCATGAATGAAAGAATAAACAAAATGTGGCACAAACATACAATGGAATATTGTTCAGCTTTAAAAAGGAAGGCAATTTTGATATATGCTACAACATGGATAAACTTGGAGACCTCTGCCAAGTGAAATAAGCCAGTCACAAAGGCCAGTACACAAAACATTGTATGATTTCTTTTGTGTGAAGATCCTGGAGTGGTCAAATTCATAGAGACAGAAAGTAAAATGAGGGGGAGTTAGTGCTTAAAGGATACAGAGCTTCTGTTGGGAAGGATGAAGTTCTGGTGATGGTTGCCCAACTGTGTGAATGTACTTAATGCCACAGAACTATATACTTAAAAATGGTTAAAATAGTAAATTTCATGTTGTGTATACTTTACCACAATAAAAAGGTGGAGGAGAAGTTTGACACCTTAATTCACAATTTTGTCCAAGCACTTGAAAGATCTATATATGGCATTACCATAAATGTTTATAAAATGGGAATGGGAAGAGCTGATAAAATAAATTGCTATGGAGAACATGAGAGATCAGGTATGGGTTAAGCACCCCGGAGGCTCCTGAGGATGAGGATTACTTACCCAGTCCTGGACTCTAACTAAACATTAATGCCTCCTCAAAGATGTCTGGTTTTTTAGTCATCAGGGTGTCAAATTCTAGTAAAATGGCTTTGTTGAGACTGTGTGGATGCAGGTTGGGAGAAAGTAAAGTCTAGAGCCTGACACTTTCAGAACCACTCTTACACTCATATGCATTATAAGCAAAGTGTTGCAACCTCCAAGCATTTCACAGCCAACCTTCTGGCTCAGGTCACTCATTCCCACTGGCAACACTGGCAAGTGTTTGGGTCAAGAGCCCCATGGTCCTCACCCAGACTTCCAGACACCTCATCCCTTTATTGCTCACCCTGCTCCAACTATTCCTTGAAGGCACCAAGCACATTCCCACCTCAGTGCCTTTACACTTGCTGTTCCTGCTGCCTGAAATGCTCTTCCCTCAGCTATCTGCAGGCTGTCTCCCTCATCTCCTTCAGCCTTCACTCAAAGTCACCTTCTCAAGTGTGCTTTTCTGGCCACCCTAGTTAAAAGTGCCACCCCTCACTCTACCACATCATCTTCCTGTCCCCCTTGCTCTGACCACAGACGCTATCACTGTTCCACTCATATCCCCAGGGAATATGCCAGTGGAGGAAATTGTATGTGCAAAAGCATGAGGCTTGGAAGACTGTGGCCTCAAAGGCCGTCTGAAATGGCTGGAGTGGAGCATCCATGGGGCTGGGGGACTTCATGGAATGGCTTAAAGGGTAACGAGGACAGAAGGTTGAGGGAGTTTGTCTACCAAGCTAAGGAATTTGAACTTTAGCAGGCAATGGGGAGCCACCAAAGGGTTTTAAGTAGGAAAGTAATAGATTTGATTTGCCTTTTAAAAAGATTACTTTGGCAGCCAGTGGAGTGGAGGCTGAAATGGATGGGATGAGGCTGGAGGCGAGAAGACCAAATGTAAAAGTAACATCTTGAACATTGATGAGCTCAAATGACGTTGCAGCAGAAGTGAACATAAGAGTGACATCCAGCCAGCCAGTATTAGAAGCAATTTTTTTTTTCTAGGAATAGATTGAATTTCAGCAAAAAGAAACTTTCCTGCCACCCTTTATGACAATCCTGTGAACGCTGGCTCCTGCCCTCATTCAAGTTGGCCACCCTTGGTCTTTCATGCATCACCATTCAATAAAAGCAAGCATGGGTTTTATGGGATTGTTTGGAGAGCCCTGAGCCAAAGTTTTCTACTCACTTAGGCAAGGCTGTTCTGCCAATTCTTAAATTGGCTGTTTTTTACATATAGGGTGTGAAAGATATCTCTATGCATCTCTAGGAACACACCCATTTGGAAGGAGACATATGTGACTATATATAATATCTTTATGTGCTTTTTGAAGGGATGTTTATACAACTTGCATATTCTTTGGCATGAATATTTTTGTAGAATGGAGAAAGGGAGAGACAGCATGAGAAAGCTATTCCTATGCCATAACTGACTTTGGCTCATGAAACGAAATGCAAAATAGATTATGTTCCTTAGCAATGCCTCCTGGGTTGAACGGCTCCCAAGTCAACCCACTTAATCCTTCCTCCTGGAGGGTCACTCACCTTTGAACCTTCTTTTCTAAAACTACCATTAAAAAAAAATAACAATGATGTAGCCCAGTCCAGGCCCTACTGAAACCCAGGCTCCCTACCCCCAGAGGAAGAGCTCACCAAAAGAGTCATCTCGCTTCTAAACCTCGGGTTGCTTGAAGAACTTGATGGAAAGAGCAGGGTAGTAAAAGACAGCATTTTGGTTGGTTTTAACAAGGCTAGGAAGCCTAGAGTGGGGCCAGCTGTATAGTCTGAACTAACCCAAGAATATTAGAAGCCGGGGTCACATGGAGCTGGGACACCACCAGGAATGTGGGGAGCAGAGACAGTCTGGCGAGGAGCGGAGGGAACGACTGCAGCCCCCTGCTGCCAGCTCCCACGTGAGTCAACCAGGAGGACGGGGGGACGGCTAGGATAGGCAGGCAGGAGGACTGATCCTGCAGGGTGAACGGGCAAGCTGCGCCCAGCCGTATGGAGTTCACTTGGGCCCTCTTCACACCATCAAGCTCCAGGACTTCCAGGGGGAGCCAAGGGTGACAGATGTGTCAGCCAGGACAGGCACCTCAGAGAAAAAGCCTCCTTGGTTTGTTCCATGGTGTCCCCTTGCCAAGTCCCCAACCCACACTGAGCAACCAAGCAGTAGGACACCCCATCTGGAGAGGAGGGAGGTGACGGCTCCATTCCCCAAAGCAATAGGCAGCAAGGTTTCCGACAAGGATGTTCAGTAAGTCAGCGGAACTGGCTGAGTCCTCTAGCACCTTCCATTTGCTTGGGGAATAAAGTGACACTGCCCAGCCCTGAACACACTTGGTAAACATCTGGTAAGAGGATAATCCTGTTTCGGCATTCCATGGTGCCCTGGGAGCAGACGCTGGCTCTTAACAATTGATGCCTCTGGTGTCTGTTGCCACCTCTTACCACCACGCCCTTGCACTTAGAAGCAAATAATCCCAAGAGATGGCAGGGCCATATTCAGTTCCCTAATTGTCCCATCCAGGCACTTTTAATGCCCAGTCCTTTCTCCTAAGAATTCCTCTGAGACCAGAGCTCCCAGCCTTGCCACTGTGTCTCTCCCTCAGGACATCTTTTCTAATTTGGGTCTGAGCTTTTCCATTCCTTCATTTCATGCCATTCCTTCTAATGATAACCCTTTGTGCCAGGCTCAATTATATACAAAGCTTAAATGAGCAACCCCAACTCTAAATTTGGCCCTGTCCATTGAAGGGGGTGGGGGTGGCCTTGGTCATCTGGCTTTGCTCAAAAAGAAAGATGCTACTCCCCATGGGGAAACAACGCCAAGGAGAGGGGGGAAAACCTTTTGCAGAAATAAAAATCTAGAATGAAGAAACATACCCGTGCTGGCTGCCCCTGGTCACTGGGGCTTGAAGCTGCTTCTGCATCTTCAGCCAGGCCTGTTAGGACTCTTTGTCCCACTACAGGCATGCAGAAGCTACAGACATGCTTTTATTTTTCCTTTTAAAAACGTCCTCCGATCTGACCCTACCTATGCTCTCCCTGCAGGGTTAGCAGAGGGTGAGATGAGAGCATTTGCCAGGAATTTCCTGACTTCTGTGAGTTTTTCTCAAGATCTGGTCATGAGTCAACATGATATACTGGGACACATGGTGGAGCTTGCAGTGGCCTCCCCTCCCTTCTGGAACTTTAGGAAAACCATGTCCCTGCTGAGTAACCCTGGGCAAAAATCCAGAAGGCCCCCTCCCTCTCCCTGACTCTCCCTCTGTACAGTCCCCAAGTTAGAGGAGATAAGGGAAATATATTTACAACAAACTTGATCAGACTATTAATATTCTCCAGAACTACACAAAGATCCCTGTTTATACAGCTCACCTCCTTTCAAAATTAAGCTCTCTTGTATGGTTCCATTGCTCTTTATATTTTGGGCATTTAGAAAATCGGAGGAGGGGGTGATGAGGAGAGGAATGGAGAAGAAAGGAGAAGCATTGCCCAGATTCACAATGACAAGATCCGAGACCCTAACACACCCTCTGAGAGGCCCAGGTGAACTGGGCTGCCAGGTAGGTAGAACTATCTATGCAATTTTATTGATGTTGACAACCCATCTGAAATACTCAAACGAAGTAGATTCATTACAATTTCACGTGCGAGTTCTGACTACCAGAACTGGCTATCCTGGCCAGTGGAGTCCAGCCATGATCAGTTTCTGCTAGTGATAGTTTAGAATTACCCCTAAGAGTTTGGGGGAGAAGCTCAATGAAAATCAATGACATCCTTCGATAGGTCTTTGAATTAAAACAAATGGAGTGCTACCATGAGACTGTTAAATATCTGTGAAGCTTTGCCTCAACCCGGGTTAATGGGAGCAGATTCTGGGAAGCACTTTGCAAACTGTTAGATTGTAGCAAGGAATTGTTGGTATCACCATCGTTGAGGTTCACTAGCTTCAGCTCTTTGGGCCAAAGAAGATGAACGTCTTTTATGAATGTAGCATAGACTCACACCTGTAATCCCAGCACTTTGGGAGGCCAAGGTGGGCTGATTATCTGAGGTCAGGAGTTCGAGACGAGCCTGACCAATATGGTGAAACCCCGACTCTACTAAAAATACAAAAAAATTCACCGGGTGTGGTGGCAGGCAGATGTAATCCCAGCTACTTGGGAGGCTGAGGCAGGAGAATTGCTTGAACCCGGGAGGCAGAGGTTGCAGTGAGCCGAGATCATGGCATTGCACTGCAGCCTGGGCAACAGAGCAACACTCTGTCTCGAAGGAAGAAAGGAAGGAAGGAAAGAAAGAGGAAAAGAAAGAGAGAAAGAGAAGGAAAGAAAGAAAGAAAGAAAGAAAGAAAGAAAGAAAGAAAGAAAGAAAGAAAGAAAGAAAAGAAAGAAAGAAGAGAGAGGGAGGGAGGGAAAGAAAGACGAAAGAAAGAAAGAAGGAAGGAAGGAAGAGAAAGAAGAAAGAAAGAAGAAAGAAAAGAAAGAGAAAGAAAGAAAGAAAGAAAAGACTTTCTAATATCCTTGAGAGTTTAGAGGTGAATATCTTTATTCCTGTCTTTGAAATGCAGAAACTGAGGGGCAAAGACATCAAGTGAGTTGCAGGCATTGAGGAAAATAGGACACAGCACCTCCGACCCCTTAGGCCCTTTATCTCCTTCTAGCCCAAGACCCTCAGGAAGGGTCAAGGCATCCTTAGTTGTGGAAAGCATAACTTGGGAAGGAAAATCTCAACTTGAAGGAAAAGCTTGCTGAGGAGAGAGGCCCTGTTTCTCCTCTCAGCCTTTCCTGTGTGCTGGTATCAACTGTCCAAGTAACAGATGGAGGTGGTGGGGCAGGTGGGCTGCTCTGCTGTCCCTGGCTGTGCTGGGGTCAAACTATCCACTCTCCCCATCGCAGCTGCCAGCCTGGCACGTTGTACCACCTGCCAGACCTGGTTCCTGAGGCCACAACAGAGTTCTCATACTTTCTACCATTCTGAGGGAAAAGTGAGATCAATATTTTCCAGGGCTCTTTCAACTGAGATGAAGAAGGCAACTGTCCTCTTCTCCACAGGCTTTTCTCCCCTTTCCTCACTTCCCCTGTCCTCTCACACGCAAGCACACAAGCCCATGGTCTCACCACGCCGGAAAAAGACAGCTCCCAGTTTCCTTCTCATTATGGGAAAAAAAATTCTGAATGGCTGCTTTTTCACATACATATAACAGCAAAAGGAGAACAAAATGAGGCAAAGAAGAATAAAATTTTAGTGAACTATAACTTTTACATTTTTATTTAAAAATGTTTATTATACATTATATTTTATTATATATTTTTATTATTTCTTTATTTGTTCATTTGCTTATTTATTTGTTGTAAGCCAGCAGAGCCTTTCCTTCTCCCAGCTGACCGTTTTCTACCATCTGCTGTCTGCCTGTTGAGGTGCAGGCCGCTGGGAGAGGCTTCCTGGAAGCAGAGCTTCCCCTGAAGCAGAAGTTCCCCGGATGTACGCAGTTAGAGCCCAGGCTTTCTGTGAGACCCAGACCCAGGCCACTTTCATTGGCGGGCTCTGGAAACATTTTCTTTCAAACGCTGTGGGCTGTAGCTCACTTACACATAAAATGAGCAAAACAACACTCTTTCCCATAGCTATGCCATGAGGTTTAATTGTTGCAAATTTGTGAAGTGTTTTAAAATCCTTGGATTAAAGAAGTTATATGAGAAAAAAATGTTATTATAGAGTGGAATTCTGCTTAGTTGTCATATGTTTCCTGTAACTCTTCCCCTGTGTCTTATATAACTTGGAACAAGTAGTATGAGCTATGAGGCCTTCAGAAAGCCTTTAAGTAATTTCTTGGCCTGCTTTCTTTACCTTTTAAAAAAAATTCTTCTTCTACTTTTCCTTTTTTTTTTCTTTCTAATGCAGCCAAAACTTGTTCCCCTCTAATCCGTATGATGAGAAAGGAAGTTGCTTGAGTTGGGGTGGGCCCTTGTCCACCTGAGTACTTCCTTGTCTCTCCTCCCTTCCTCTCCCTTGCCTTTGCTCCCCACCTACACCTCTTCTTTTTATCCTCATATACACGTTCATAGATTGAAATAAATTTGACTTTGAGCCCTGGCTCTAAAATTTGCTCTGCCTCTTGGACCAATTGCCAAAACAGGTTACTGAGTGAGGCTCCCTGAAGCCAAGCCTGATGTGTGTCGAGGCTTGGTGATGGTGACAGAACAGAGCCTGGCTGACCAAGGAGCACAGGAGGCCCTGGGTGGCTCTTCCCCACTAGGACTTCCCAACATCAGCGTCACACCCAAAATGTGGGAAAACACCCAGGCAGCTGCTACGGTGGCCATGAGGCAGCAGCCAAGAATGCCCCTTGTCCTGGCTGCAGCTGTGTCCCTAAGCAGGTGCTGCCTGGCGGCTGGGCATGCCTGCATGTGTCACATCCTCCCCTGGGCACACAGAAACACATCCCAGATCAGGGATACACACTGGCCCTCACAAGCAGCACTCTCAGGCCCCATGCCCGTCCTGAGGCCATGGAGATTGTGAGCATAAGATAGGCCCCAGGTGATGAATTCTTTGTAACCCAGTATCTCAGCCTCAAGATGCATTTAAACATTTTTTTTCCTTTCTTACTTTCAGCCTTGAGGCAGACTTTGAAACTCTTTGCTTCTTCCTTTCCCACCGTGCAGGCTTGTCTAATTATGAGCTTGCTTAGAAATTCCAGGGACCAACTTTGAAACATACCAGGCAGAGAGACCCAGCTGCAGGATCCTCCCACTCAAGAAGAGTTAGCAACAGTGAGCCCCCCACTGCCAGGCTGAAGTCAGTATGATGCGAATCAGACCTCCCCACAAGCCATTACCGAGATGGCCACAGAGCAGACACGCGGACCTGCGCCCCTTTTCACTACTCCTGCCTATTCCCACACCTTTTCCTTCCTAAAACCCTTCCCTCGGCCTAAAAAGTTGGAATGATCTTCCAAAGGCATGAGCTTGGCCATACCCCAACCGCCAGCATTTTCATAAAGTTGCTTTCCTTTCTCCACACCTCTCTTCTTCTGTTTTCTACCTCTGAGCGGCGAGCAGTCAGACTTCAGTTACAAAATGGGGCCCAGAGTCACATTCCCTCTGCCCTCTGCCCTCTACCCTCAGCTAAAGGACCCTGAACAGATTAGAGGAACCCCCTTCCACTGACCCTACACCTCCCTGGCATCACTGCAAGGGACAGAGTGTCCCCAGAGGAGGAGGGAGCACTGACGCTGGCTCTCTGGCCCCGCACAGGGACTAAACATCTACTGCCATCCCCACACCACCCTCATCCGAGAATTCTCAGTCGGGGTCCCACTTCTCTGCTCCCCACAGACCGGAAGAACCCAGTGAGGGAGGGCTAAAGTGAACCTGAGCCTGGGGACAGGACAGAACCAGGCAGCCTTCCTCCTGCACCTGGGCTTTTTTTTTTTTTTTTTGTAATTTTCATTTTTGTGTGCACGTAGTAGGTATATATATTTATGGGTTACATAAAATACTTCGATAGAGGAATGTGATGCATAATAACCATATCATGGAAAATGGGGTATCCCTCCCCTCAAGCATTTATCCTTTGTGCTATGTGTAATCCAATCAAATTATTATTGACTATAGTCACCCTGTTGTACTATCAAATACTAGGTCTCGTTCATTCTTTCAATTTTTTCTTTTGGTACCCATTAACCATCCTCACTTTCCCCCCACCCCGCCTCCCCCTACCATAGGGGCCATGGTAATCTTCTCTGTATCCTTCCAATTTTAGTATATGTGCTGCCGAAGCAAGCACCCTGGGCCCTCTTTGTCTCTCATTCCTTCCTTACTCTTCCTCACCTGCTTCTCCCCAACCCCAACATTCGCTCTTTTTCCCTCTTCTCCTACTGGTCTCCACTCCCACCCTCAGCCTGCCCTAGCTCCTTACCCCCAGCAACCTACTCTCTTCTTTTTTAAATTTAATTCTATTTTTAATTGATACATAATAATTATATATATTCATGGGATACATGATGATGTTTTGATATGTATAATGTATATTGACCAGAGCAGGGTAATGAACATATCCATCTTCCCAAACATTTACCATTTCTGTGTGTTGGGAGTATTCAATATCCTCCTCCTAGCTATTTGAAACTATATGATCGTTAACTACAGTGGTACAGAACACTAGAACTTATTTCTCTTATCTAGCTGTAATTTTGGATCCTTTAACAAATCTCTCCCCATACCTCTCTCTCCAGGCTGGTTGGTTATCTGGGGGTATGGGGAGCTGTGTGTTGCCTCTTCAACAAGAGGAGAGTAGGGACTATGTCTCATACGGTGATACAGTCCCCTCCCTAAATGTTTTACTCACCCCTGCAGAAACAAAAACCAAACCAGAGAAGTATTTCACTTTTAAAAGGGGGTTTCCTAGAGGCTGTTTCCTAGGGTCTACGTAAATTCGGTCCCATGATAAACATGCTAGAACATTCAGAGCTGAACACAGTTAAATGGTTTCCTTCCCTTAGGAATTCTGAGGACCTTAACATGATAAAGAGCATCATAAACATCCGAGAGAGAGGCAGAATGTAGAGTTTTCCAAATTTATTTGAAACTCCCCTTTTCTAAGAAATATTTTGAGAGGCAAGGCAAACATCCCCTTGACCAATGCTACGGGAGATGCCAGCTCCTCCAAGGCTGGCTCCACTCTGGAATTATGGACAGTGCCCAGCATAGGATCCTGGATAGGCCACCCCTTCACAGAGACCAGCACCTCTGCCCTCCTTCAAGCCAGAAAAGCAGAATTGGCCTCATCTTCCAGAACCTTCAACAGTCACTTTGACAAGTGGAGGACTTGCTTTACTCTGAGACTTTATTCTGGGGTGTTTCAGCCATGGACTAACAAAGAGACACCCAAAGCTACTCCTCTCACAATAAGGCCCCTCAGTTGTTCACCCCCAGCAGCACCTGCATTAGCACAACAAAAGTATTTCAAAGTCTAAAAACAACAGACTCAGCACCTTGGCCTGTGGCTAATTAATTACAGCCCTTCCCCTCCTGCTGCCTGCTTTCTTGGACCTGCTCTCCCTTCTTCCAAGCCCCTCAGTAATTGACTCTCACCTCCTGGCTCCCTGGGGGTTCAGCTTGGTGGTCCATGTGACAGGGCCCTTATCAAGAAGTCTCCAAACTGCCCTATGGCCTGGACACGTGCCCATGGACCAATTTTGTTTCCTTCAAATCAGGGAAAGGAGAGGGGAGTCTTCTTGCTTCCTGAGAGTGTTGGCGATGCCTGAGAGCATGAGGGGAGGAGAAGGGAGACTGTCTCAGCCAAGCCAAGGGCAGGGTGGGGTATTCCCACAGGGCACCATCAGCATGGAAGCTTTGAGAAACAGGGCACACCCTGTGCAAAGGATGTTTAAGTCTACAGCCATTGCCCTGCTGCGGCCACAGTGTATACTCCCATCATTTCCTCCCATTTCCCATTGGCATTGTCCCTACAAAGAGGGGTAAGAATTATGTGAGATTTGGGCAGGTGATATCCCCTGGACAACCATCAGGGCTGCTAAGAATCACAACCAGCACTGCAGGCCCACCCACGTTTCTTCCTCTGCAAAGGCATGCGTACCTGGGGTTGGGGGAGCAGCTGGGAAAGCACAGCTTGGGGGACACCGACACTCTGAAGGTGCAAGTCATGCTGCAACTGGGAGCCTCAGTGTGTTCATCTGCAGCATGAGCACAATGGCTCCCCATCCCACCCACAGCGTGTCTCCCAGGGGCCTCTGGGCACTCTGGGGACAGGAGTGTGAGAGAGCTGAGTACTAGTCCCTCTACCATTTCCTAAAACGTCCCATTCCTGCCACCCAGCATCTCTTCCCTATGAAGATCAAACTCGCACTGTCCCTGTCTGCCAACGTGTGCAGGTAGAGGAGACCCAAAGGTCCCACCTCATTCGATTCCAGCTGCAGATGTCATGGTGAGAGCCCCCTTAGCTGCCTCACCTTGGACGATGAACAGTGTGAATCACAGCAAAGACAGTCTAAGCCCCTCTCTTGCCACAAACCCCGCCCTGACTACGCCTGAGAGTGTCCTTACCACTCACCTCTGCAAAGAGCTTCTTGAGAAGCTCTGGAAGACTGTGGCAGAGCAAGTGTTACTTTTAACCTGTCAAGATTTTAGCCCAGGTGACCATAACTCTATCTTCCTTACAGGGTCTACTAGAGTAACCAGAACAAGGGTTGGAGGACTGGTGGGAGAAGGCGAGGAAGGAGGAGGGAACAGAATGGGGACACTCCTGCCTCTTCACCCCTCTCTGAGTCAATGGTCATGGCCAGTGCTGCTGCTTATAGGCACTCTGAAGCTGGTTCCCAGCATAATCAAATAGAAGCCAAAGGTCAGGAGATGCCTTTGCCAGACAGGAGAGCCCTCCAGAGGACCCAGTACTGCCAAAATGCTCAGGATACACACTTCCGGTTACTACGTTGCTGCCCTTTGTCTTCCTGGCTGTTGCTCACGTCTTCACCAGCCTAATCTCGGGCTTCAGGAATCCTAGACAGAGTCCCAGCCCTTCACATGTCGCTCTGTCTGGAGGGACCTGACTGTGATCTCTACTCCCCAGCCTGATGCTGCCTGCTTCCTTTCCCCGAAGTCACAGCTCAGTGCTTGAGGCAGCACAAGGAAGAAGACTCTGGGGGAACCCCAGTCTGTGATGTGGGAAAGAAAGGACACAGTATCCAAGGACAACAGAGAATGGCAGATACAGAGAAGGGGAGGGAAAGGAGGACAAGGGAAGGAAGAGAGGAAAGGAAGGGAGAGGAGAGGAGAGGAGGGGAGGGGATAGGAGAGGAGGGGAGAGGAGAGGAAGGGAGAAGGAGCGGAAAGAAGGGAAAAGGAGAGGAGGGGAGAGGGGGAGAGGAAGGGAGAGGAAAGGAGGGGAGGGAAGGGGAGGGGAGGGAAGGGGAGAGAGGAGTGGAAGGCAAGGGAGGAAAGAGAGGAGGGGAGGGGAGGGAGAAGGGGAGGGAATGGGAGAGAGGAGGGGAGAATGGAGGGGAGGGGAGGAGAGGGAAGAGAAAAGGGGAGGGGAGGAGAGGGGAAAGAGCGGGGGAGAGAGAAGGGGAAGGGAAGGGAGGGGAGAGGAGGGGAGAGAGAAGGGGAGGGGAGGGGAGAGAAGACGGAAGAGAGGAGAGGAGGGAAGAGAAGAGAGGAGAAAGGGAAGGGAGAGAGGAGGGGAAGGGAGGGAAGGGGAGGGGAGAGAGGAAGGGAGAGAGGAGGGAAGGGGAGGGGAGAGAGGAAGGGAGAGAGGAGGGGAGGGGAGGGGAGAGAGGAGGGGAGGGGAGGCAAGGGGAAAGGAGGGGAGGGGAGAGAGGAGGGAAGGGGAGGGGAGAGAGGAGGGCAGAGAGAAGGGGAAAGGAAGGGAGAGGAGAGGAGGGGAGACAGAAGGGGAGATGAGAGAGGAGGAGATAGAGAGGAGAACGGGAGGAGAGGGGAGGGGAGAGAGAGGAGAAGGGGAGGAGAGGGGAGAGGAGAGAGAAAGGGAAGGGAGGGGAGAGAGGAGGGGAGACAGGAGAGAGAAAAGGGGAGGGGAGAGGAGAGAGGAGCTGAGGGGAAAAAAAGAAAAGAAAGGGAAGAACATGAGGCCAGAAAATCTTTAAAAATGAACTTTCTCTTCCCAGAGGGATATGAATGGGAGAGGAATGCCACAAAAAAGAGCCCATACAAGTCAATATAAATATGGTTATTTTAGGACTCGGTGGAGAATGGCTGCTGGTGGTCTCCCCCTTCTTCCTGGTGGGTCGGCGTTCATCCCAGGGAAGAAAACTGGGTCATCACAAGTCTGGCCCTGCGGCCCGACCAGGCGGCCAGCGTGGAAGCGCAGTGGGCGGCCACGCGGGCGGCGGCCCGGGCCGCACCTTGAGGCGGTCAATCTGTATGTGTGAGCAGCACTTTGATATCTGGCCACGAAAGGACAAGTTCTCAAAGCCCCCATTCATGGACCCTACACACAGGAGCAGCACACAGAAAAAAAATTGTTTCCCCATCGGTCTAGAAAGGTGGGTTCCTGTTTATTAATCGAAGACCACATAAAGAATGCATGGTTACAAATGTTCCTTCTGAGGAGCACAGAAGCTGGTTTAAAAAAAAAAATCCATCCGGTGATTACTTGGGACAAAAAGCTGCTGCTGCGGCCCTCATGTTAGTTTTAGAAGGAAAATTCTACAAAAGTACGGGGGGCCTATTTTCACCAGGCCTCACTGAAGGCTTTCCACGGGGCCTGCTGAAACTCGCCCCCTGTTAGAAGCTCTCAGACGGTGGGGTCACTAGTGCCGGCCGCAGCTCCCCCTCCCCACCACTGCTTCTTCCTGCACTGAGAAACACCCAAGAGGATATTTTTTAAAAAGGTCATTGGCAATTAGCTCCCTGTGGAAATCAGAGAACATTCGAGAAGAGTTCCCTTGGAAGAAGTTCAGAGAAACTCATTCTCAAGGCAAGGCTCACCCAGACCGTGAGGGTCCCACCCTGCATCTGACCACAGGCTCCGTTTCCCACCTACAGCAGGGACCGTGGAAAGGGAATTAAGGAGCAAACAGGAGATAAGATGGAGGCTTGGGTTCTCTTTTGAAGCTTAATTAAAGCAAACCGATCAGCCTTCTACTGCACATGCCGCAGACTACACAAACGGCGAACATAATCACTAAGAGGGAGCCCTGTCCTCCGCAGCAGGCGGGTGGCAAGGAAGCCAGTTCAGGCTTCCAGCGCCGGAGAGAAAGCCCAACTGTGATCACTCAGTACAAATCGCACCTGGAGGCCAAAAACACTGCTGATTTCTCCAGATAAGGGGGGAAAGGGGACGGGCAGAGGAAATGGATTCCAGGCCATCTTCATTTAATTTATTTCTGTGGCGGATCCTAACTTATTTCTAGGTGAGGGGATCAAACAGGCCTGTCACCAAATCACAGTCATCTCAAATATGCACAGACTGTACCCCATCCAGCTCCCGGACCACCAGCACGTTTTATGATTTCTTTACACTACAAATATTTGGCCGTGCTGAAATCACCCAATAAAGTCAATCCGGGGCTTCATCTGCAGTTCTGAGGCGCTCTCCAAGTGCTTGCTGGAGACTGGCCCAAAATAACCATTGCTCATCTTATTCAATATCGCAGGAAAATGTGTCCTCCTTCCCGTATCTGCCTCCCACCACCTGGGAGCACAGGGACGGTCCCGTTTGGTGTGTGTTTGTGCTTTTGCTGTTAAAGCGACTGCTGTTGTTTTCCATACACAGTTGCAGACGCGGTCAGGATGAATTGCCTGTGGGTGACAGCCAGGTCCTATGAGCAGACTACAGGGCCAGTCCTGACCCTCCGCCGACAAAGTGAGTCGGGGCCAGCCACTAAGGCGGAGGCCGCGCCTGTCACTTTGGGCAGCCACAGAGGTAGCCTCAGGGCCTGAGTCAGAAGACCAAGACTCAGAGACCTTCCATCCTGGGCCCTTCTGCCTCCTGCCCTCCACCTTCCTCCTGGGAGAATGAGGCCAGGGCAAATTTAGGGGTGGATGCCATAGGAACAGGAAGAAAAAGAGGTGTGTCTGAGACAGGAGGAAGCCACGGTTCAGGGGTATCATCCTGAAGAAGTTGTCATTCAGGGTAAGCAAAGGGAGGGAAGAAAAGTAAGCGGCAGCCACCATCGTAACTCCACAAGGACGTCAGGCAGGCAGGCAGGCGCCATCGTCAGTGGGGCCACTGTGTGTTTCTGACCACAGAATAAGAGCTCACCCCACATTAAGACCTACACATTTCTGCATCCTCTTTCTCTTTGAACTTAGGAGTTCTTGGAGAATATAATCTGGGTTGCCCCCGAAGCCATCCTGGCTTTACTTAGAGAAGTTGGTATGATTTTCCTCTCTTCATAGAAGAGAAAACAGAGGTATGGAGAAAATGAAGGGAATCAGAGGAAGTCAGGCAGGATTCCTGAGGAGTTTCCCAGCCTCTGCACAGCAAGGGTGGGGTTCGAACACCTATTGGGAGGCCTGGAGGCATCTTCAGTTGGTTTGATGGGCATCTGTCCCCAGAAGCCTCTATGTCAGTGGGTACAGGACCTGCCCTGTGGAACCTGATGAGCAATTTTGTCCTCACTCCCACAGGCTTCCAATGCCTGACAACACCATGAAGGATGAAGTCCTGGGCAGCAGCCAAAGCTCCATGCATTCCACCCTAACCCTTCCCAGCCAGGACTGTGGACACAGCAGCCTCCATCACCCTCACCACCACTAACCACTTCTCCAGCAATGACAGCTAGCCCTGGGCCCCAGGGAAGGAAAACGAAAATCAACCCCGCTGTTCATCAGAAACATCCCTGAAAGACTTGACAGGGCCTGAGGCAAGGCCAACAAAAATCAGTGTTTTCCCAAAGCCACACCATGCTGCAAAGTGACTAACAATTCTTCTTTTTAGAGATTGCCTTGCCCATGACTTCTCCAGCTTTGTCTCTTTCCTACTGCCTCAGAAGTTGCTGAGATACCCAACCTGTCCCACTTCATGTTGGCATGCAATTCAGAGCAGGTCCACATTTCCCCTAGTCCCTCCTTACCATCATTAAGCATGAGTTCAAAGCTTATAAAATGCCCCTCCCCATTCCATCCTCCTGAGATGGGTCCCTGGGGTATGTTCTCCCTTGCTGCAGGAAGTTAACAAGCCTAACTTTATTTGACAATAAGTACCTTCTCGGTAGTTATCCGTTGGAAAGCAAAAATATGAGCAATCCTTCTGATCACAGGGGCCTCTGCAAGCTTAGTTTCCACAAGGTTGGTGCTGATGCTCTGAGATATCCACCTGGTAACCAACAACTGGTTTTCCAAAAAGACGTCACAACCCCAGCCGTGGCATCAGTGATCCATGTCTTGTATCCTCTTTTATTTCTCCTGGAGGCCACATTTCCAGTATGCAGCCAGGCTTCATGGGGAGAGAGGAGCAGAGACACCCTGAGCTCTGAAATGCAGGGAGTTGTCTTTGTGTTATTTTGCTATTTTTATTTTCACATCGAAAGTAGCTTTATTGTTTTCTGATTTTAAAATAATAAACACTGTAAAAAGTTCAAACTCCAGAAAGTATTTTTTAAAATGAAAGCTAACCTAAAGCCCACTAACCTGCTAATCATCACCAACATTTTGATAATCATCCTTTCATCTATCTCCTTATATATGTGAGCATAGATACATTTTCTATATAAATGGGGTATCACACATATTGTCTTTTAATACAGTGCACACATTTTTCTCTTCCATGATCTTTTTTTCTCATATCCCACCTTCCCCTCTTCAATGTTCCTGCTCCAGGTAACCAGTGTTACCTGAGGTGCTTCCTTCCACACTTAGCTCCTCTCTACTCTCTCTGCATGCAGCAGAGCCCAGTGAAAGCCCTGCTCCCATTGAAGGCATTGATTTTAGACAATGGACCCTGGTAGAGACAAGGATGGAGATCCACACATGTAATTAAGGAGTCAGAAGACCTCTAACCCATAGACACTGATGTGCTGCTATAATTATAAAGATTGTTGGTTGGTTGCTGGGCCATAACTGAGTTGCACTCAAAATACACTTGTGGGACAAACAGAGTCTCCTCCTCCTCCTCCTCCTCCTCCTTCTCCCCAAACTAAGTTGGATAATAAGGTGACAGGGGTCTGTGTTGATTTTAACACACCCCATTGCCCCATTGTCTGTGTGTGGCAGTGATTTGGACAGGTTGGTACCAAACCAGGTTGTTTTCAGCCTTCTTGATGGCCTCTCCTCAACACTACTGAACAGAACTCTTCACTGCTCCCACAGAGCGACTGTTTCCTTCCTGACTTTCTCTCATCAAATTATTTAGATCTTGATCTTCCTGACCTTCACCTGAGTAGGTTTGCCGCGCTCTGCATTGAACTTTTCATGCCTGTCCGTGCATGCCAGTTGTTCACCATCTTGAATGACATCTTCAAGACACCAAATATGATAAATGCCCACTTTGTAATATGCTGCACTCTAGAGCATGTGATGAAAATGGATGTTATGTTAATCAAATCTATCTTTTGAAAATTCCAAAGTACACTAAAAATGAATTAGATGGTAATTTTTTGTTTCTACAACAATTCCTAGCATAAGAAAGAAATAGCCTATTAATATTTGGGGCTACAAAAACACGTGATTTGTACTCAACATTTCAGGAACATATTTATTGTATTAAAGTGAAAGGGGGCACATCTGGGTCCCTGTTTGCATGTGTATTTCTGCATCCAGGAGCCTGGGCCTCTGGTCTCTGGCCTTTTAAAATCTGTACCAGGTTGCCTGCCACATACCTCTCCCCTGCCTGTCACTCACCACAAGCAGCCCCTCACAGGCCAGAGCTCTGCTGTGCAAACAGGTGCCTCAGAGTTCACCCAAAAGATTTTTTAAAAAAACAAAAGACAAAAACTTTCCACTCAGAGCAGGCAAGCTTTACTTTTTTTAAAGTAAGTGTTACTTAACAGAAGGCCTCGTAAAGCTCATAAAACACTGGAACATCTGGTAAACGGTGTCAACTTTACACGTTCTCCAGCACAGGGTACATGACTCTTGTTTCCACTGGCGTAACTCAGGGATGCAGAGCCCCGTGCTGGTGCGTCTCTGGGCTCCCTGCCAGTCCTGATTTTCACAGGATGGTCTCAAGCCAGCAGGTCTGTCTCTACTTTCAACCAGCCCAGCAACAGACAACCAACAACCTCAGAGCCCAGATACAAGAGGCAGCAAGGGAGGTGAGAAGAGTGAAACAACCTGAGGACCCAAGGACATGACCCTGCTGTGACGGGCACACACTGCATGCTGGGAGCTGGGGGGAGCAGACTAGGATGTCGCATATGATTGGCAGCCTACCTCTTTTGGGTGCCTTCAAAATAACATGAGAATCTGTGGTTTAAATGTTCATTCATTTATCCTAGATGTTAAACACACTGCTTTTTGCCCAGGTGGGGTGCCAGGGGTTGGGGAGGGTTACTCAAAAACACTTAAAATCAACATTTCCAAAGTCCTCTGGAAATGAGGTCATGGTTCCATCAGCAGACACGATTTTCTATACCTGTTTTTATATCCTGGCAAGTAAGGATCCCAAAGGCTCCACTGTGAGACTCTGACTTCACCATGAGAAGAAAGCTTCTTTCTTCCCAGCTGGTCTCCTTCCTACCATGTGACTTTGAATCCCAGGGATAGCCACAGGAAAACATCAGAGAGACACTATCAACATTTCGAGACTCTAAGCAAATACCTCAGTGAGCAAACCATCATGTCCCCTTAGGAATCTACTGCATTTAGGGCTCAGGATCATCCCACTCTCCCAAACACAGCAGAGACCTGGTGATACAAGCACCCAAGGGTGAGATGAGGACCTCTAGCTGGAGGAGGACTGACTATGTGTTTCTGGTTAAGTCCCTCAACTGAGCTCCAATGCTTTCATCTGAAAAATTGCTCTCTCTCTCCCAGGATTGATGTAAGAATCAGCCGACTTAATACACACAAGTGTGGCTTATAAGGCATTCCACAAATATTACTTATCATTATACACATATAATCGCTGACTAGTTTGTCTTTTCTGTAGTCTTCATTAAAAAAAACAAACTCAGTTCTGGCTAATAAAATGTAGCAGAAAGTGTGCTGAAAGGTTTCTGGGAAAAAAATGTTGCTGCTGATGAAATACAATTATGTTAGAGAAAAGAGTTCTCTAGTATACCTCCTTCCCTGTGCTTCCAGTCTTTGAAAGTGGGGCTGCTGCAGCTATTCTGTAACCATGAGGCAACAAGCCTATGGGTGGAAATTCATTATGTTGAGGATGTCAGGGAAGAGGCAAGAAATGGCCTGGAGGCTTGATATCGCTGAACCAATGCCAGCAAATGTCTGCTTTTGGACTTCTTGTTATGTGAAAAAAACAAACCCTACTTAGGCAAGCCACTGTTGATTGGGTTTTCTGTTATTTGCAGCTGAATGCATTGTAAAGGACTTAATTCTTCCTTTATCTGTTCTCACAGGACCTTGTATTTTCCTCTAAAGAACTTATCACAGTCATAATTATTTAAGTATTAGTGTGATTATCTGCTTAATGTCTCTATCAACTAGATTTTAAGTTCTGTGAGGGTAGAAACCACATCTGTCTGGTTCACCATTGAATCCCTAGCTCCTATCTCAGTGTCCAGCATATAGTAGATGCTCAGTAAATACTGGTTGAATGAATGAATGACTGAATAAATGAATAGCACTTATTCTAAACAGACACTAGTCAGTTCACTTCCTATTCTCAGTAGGACTAGTGTGGCAATCTCTCAAATTAGCGTGGAAGTTTTGGCAGCATGGAGGGACCTCCCTCTACCATTTCTCTCCAACACTGACTTGAATCAGCTTTTCCATGCCAGTCAAGACACTTTCCCTTATGGAGAATAATGCCCAACACAGACCCCTTAGAAGGACCTCAGTAAATCCCGGCAGAACAGATTTTGCCACCCCCAAGAATCATTTTCCATAAGATAAGTGCATCCTGCTTTCTAAAGACAATTTGAGTCTCTCCCTCTAAACATTAAGCCCTGACCCCAGCTTCAACAGCAGGAAAATACCTCAGTAAGCAATATCCCCCATAGCATTACCTGATTTTGCTTCAAGAAGAAGGAAGAAAAGTTTCTTAGTGAAAACCCTTCTTTCCTCTACTGCCGCTCCCTGGGCTGTGTGTTACCACTTCTAGTCTCAGCTGGAACTAGCAACCCAAAAGCAGTCCCAGAAAAGAGAAGGAAAAAGAATTAAATCACACCACCCACGAGGGATCAGGAGTTTACAAAACACTTTCCCCGTGGTTGGCTGCAAACGCAGTGCAGAGGGTGGTCTCTTACCCTCCATTGCCTGTCCCTTGTCCTCCCTGTGCCAGAGGGGTATATATTACCTTTTTCCTTCTGCTAAATGCCAACACACAAACTCCTGGAAACGATCCATCAGCAATTCGGAGAAAGGATCTCCCACGTAAAGCAGGAGGATCCTGAGTTTCAACTTCCTGTCTCCATTCACACTGTACCTTCCAAAAGGAGGGAGACTGGCCCCCTGGAAGCCATAAAGCATAATGGTCAAGAACCAAGATTCCAGACCTGGGAACTCTGCCACTTCCTCGTTATATAATCCTGGGCATTTTATCCAATCTCTATAAAAACTCATTCTCTGTTTTGGTAAAATGGGGAAATAAATGAGATAATCCATGTAAAGTGTAAGCTTGCCACATAGCAAGCCTCCAAAAACTTCACATATTTTTATCCAGGTTCAACTCAAATCACACTTACCTATGAAACCATACTCTGGGAGGTTGTTAAATGTCTTCCAAGGCATTTTCTACTGATTGGCCGGTTCCCACCAGCCTTCTGTGTCCTGCCTATGTCTTCTCTGAGTCCATCCGCCTTTCCTAGGCTCATTCCCTCTAAAAGAGCTGCTCCAACTTGAGAGATGCCTCCCAAAAGATTGTGGAGCCCATCATGGGGATATCTCAGTTACTGCCTTAGTTGCCCGAATCTTGCTGTCCTGTTCTTAGCCAGCCAAGTTACCTCCCCTCGGTCTGTTTTCATCATCTAAAATTCAAGAATAACCATTTCTACTTTGCAGGATTGTTATAAGGTTTAAAAATTAAGTATTTGTAAAACGCCAGGCACATACCGGGCACTCAAATCAGGCTTAATGTTCCTATTCATATTATTATTATTCAAGATCCAAGTTAGCATATGCCTAAGTTAAACAGAAAAAGAAGAGAGAAAAAGCAAGAGCAAAAACATTTTTTTCTTTTCTTCAAGCTGAAATGCAAGTTGGCAATCAGCTGGGGTCTGGAAAGGGAGCTGGCCAGCCACCCAGCACGCTGCTGCTTCCCAGGAAGATCCTGCTTTAAAGCTGAAGCCCCACTGGGCAGGGTCCAGCGACGCTTGGCACATGACTGGCACCACCACACAAATACAGAAGACTGTCTGGTTGCAAATGCATTTACAGATTTGGATTAAAAATAAAGTCCCCGGATGGACCCACCAAGCTTATATTTTAGAAGGATTTCTTTCTCTCTCTCTCTGGAAATGTTCTGGACTCCTGAAAATAGAGGTTTATTATGGAAATGCTGACAGACCCTTAAATAGAGCACTGTATTTGCAACACTGTAATTATGCCTCCATTGAAAAGCTCCAAAGAAAACATGATTTCCTTGTGCAAATAAATCATGCATGGCTTTAAAGGCCCAGATTTGGATCATTTGAACCATAAGGAACCATCGTCTTCCATATGTGAATGAATTATAAATAATAATGGCTTTAAAAAAGGCCCATCCCAGGGAAATATGGACCCACTACTATGGCATTTGTAAAACTGGACCCACATCTCACTATTGTCTTATTGCATGAGTAGGCACCAGATTAGCCTTATTATAGCATTGATTTGATTGGCCTAGAAATTGTCCCTGAATAAATAAGACATTCATATCTTCTTCCATTTATGTCCCTCACAGAACTTTCTCCCACACTCTCTTTCTTTCTCTCTTCCACTCTAACATATTTGCTCTGTGTGCCATTCCTCAGCAAGACGATCTGAGGTTAGACCCTGCAAATAACCACGTCAACATGATGCAGTAGCTCAGATGTGTCCAGGGGCAGCAGATCTGTTTGCACCCACAATGGAAGGTGCCACATGCACTTCTCTATGCTCTTGACACATCTCGTGGAGGGTGTGGGGCCACCAATACTTTAGAACTGTATCTTGACAGGCACTGTATGTTTGACATACAACATGTGTCTGCAGCCTCGGCAAAATGTGCTCCAGATTTCATAGCTACTGCCCCGAGCACTGGATAAGGGGCCATTATGTGAATCTGCAGCAGCTCCAAGCAGTAATCAGAGAAGCAGACCATGGTCTTGGAGGACAGGCTTTATTCTCCCATCCAGATTGTGGTTTGCTTGTTTTCAAACAGTTATTGATACTTCCAAATTGCAGTCACTAAATGACAGGTTTCATTTAGATGATCATCAAAAACGAAACTAGCAGAGTTGAGGCTATAATTCTTTTTTTCTTAATAGCAAAAGAAAATCTGCATTATAACTATATAGAGCTACATGTGGTTATAAATACTTGATTACACCTACAAAAAATAAGTGTTACATGACATTTGTTTTTTTCAACAACAAAACTGTAGCTGGATTTTTTTCATACATATAATTTTCATATTTGGGGATAAGTAAACTCCTAAGAGGCTTTTTGAATTACAAATGAGAGATTAAATTAGGCTCCTTCTGATTTTCTTATCAAGTCTACTTTATTACATTCTAATTAGTTGAAATTGGGTAACAGAGAGTTGCCTGAATCTGCATGTAACACATATAAACCCAGAGGCCCTGTGGCCCAGGCTTGGTGAAGTGCTATGTTAAAAGCAATGCAACAGAAAAGATAGATAAATATAACTGAAAGCTATTTAAATCCTTTCTTGTTCTTTTTAGAAAACACCAAATCAGGGGAGGACATATATTTCATATAATAAAATAGTTATAAAACTCTTGTTATGGACTGAATTGCGTCCTCCTAAAATCCATTTGTTGAAGCCCTAATCCCCAATGTGACTGTATTTAGAAATAGGACCTTTAAAGAGGTAATCAAGGTTAAATGAGGTCATTAGAGTCATTAGAGAGGCAGTCCTAATCCAATATGACTGTAATCCTTGTAAGACGTGACATCAAGTTACCATGTACGAAGAGTAAAGGCCATGTTGGGAGACAGCCATCTGCAAGCCAAGGAGAGAGGCTTCAGGAGAAACCAATCCTCCCAACATCTTGATCTTGGACTTCCAGCCTCCGGAAGTGTGAGAAAGTAAGTTTCTGCTGTTTAAGCTACCTGCTCTGCAGCATTTTGTTATGACAATCCCAGCAGACTAATCCAACCCTCTTTAGATATCTTTCATGGTTATTCTCTTACACCTATCAGTGGCTCCCCCTAAAAATCTATTTACTCCTTCCCTCTCTATGGCTCTCACACTCTCCCGAAAGCCCACTTCATGCCTGCTTTCATTTTTCTCTCCCTGCTCCCCTCTTTGGCTCAGCTCTTTATTACGTGTGTCGACTGGGCCTCTCTAGTAATTTGAGATATTTTTCTTCCTCTTTTCTTCTTTTCATCTTATCTTAACCAATGTAAGAGATATTGAAAAATTAAAGGCCTTCCTCCAAAGGGGAGGTGGGGAGACAGGCTATAAGTATGTATTACAACCTGTTGTCCTTATTACACACTTCAAAATTATAATACAGAAGCAAATGGGACAAGAAAGAAATGGATGAAGGTTCAGAAAGACAGAGATACAAAGCCAGGTGCAGTGGCTTACACCTGTAATCCCAGCACTTGAGAGGCCGAGGCAGGGGGGTCACTTGAGGCCAGGAGCTTGAGACCAGCCTGGCCAACATGGTGAAACCCCGTCTCTACTAAAAAATAGAAAAATTAGCCAAGTGTGGTGGTGCATGCTTGTAATCAGCTACTTGGGAGACTGAGGCAGGAGAATCACTTGAACTCAGGAGGTGGAGATTGCAGTGAGCCAAGATGGTGCCACTGCACTCCAGCCTGGGCAGCAGAGTGAGACTCCATCTCAAAAAAAAGGACAGAGATACAAACAGCAGCACTGCCGACATGATGCCAGAAGTGCAGTAGGAAAGGCCAATTCTCTAGTTATTTACAAAAAAAAAAAAAAATGGGAATCTAAATGTTTGACCACAGTCATGCATTGCTTAACAGGATAAGTTCTGAGAAATGTGTCCTTAGGCAATTTTGTCATCGTGTGAACATCGTAGAATATACTTACACAACCTACATGGGCAAGCCTACTATAGACCTAAGCTATATGGTATGACCTGTGTTCCCAGGCTACAGACCCGGGCAGCATGTTACGGTACTGAATACTGTAGACAATTACAACACAATGGTAAGCACTTGTGCATCTAAACAAATCTAAGCATAGAAAAGGCACAGTAAAAATACAGTATAATAGAGAAAAAAATAGTACACCTGTATAGAGCAGCTCTATTATAATCTTAGGGAACCACAATTGTATATGTGGTCCACCGCTGATGGTAATTTATAACAATGCATGTCTGTAATATGTTTGCCACCCTGAAAAGTTGGCTAAAAGCTTTGACATCCTGTCCACCTGGTCAGAAATGAATGTGAAGGTGAACAAGAAATGGTGTGTTCAATTCTCAGCAGGCTCTCCTCTAGGGGAAAGCGGACAGCTAAGTAAACCTCATTTGGCCTAAGAGAAGAGAAAGGAGGGAGAAAGAGGGAAACCGGAAATCCTCCACAGAACAAGTACAATTTTATAAGCATCAGTAGAAGAACTGATTTTTGTTTTGGAATGGGCTTGTTTATAGTTGACAAGCAAAATATTTAGAAATGTAACGGGAGGAAAAGGTCACCACCAACTCCAACAAATTCTACTATTAGTCAGCAAAATGCCACCAGTCTGGATTCAGGCATCTGTGTACAATTATAACAGCATTCACAATGCACTCTTCACCTTCAAAGCCCTTTCCCCAGCATTAACGAATGAATTCTCACAACGGCCTTGTCTGGGAGGTGGGATTATATCTGTGTGGGAGAGAGAGAGGCTGGGGTGGCCCAAAGAGGTTCTCTTTTCCCTAAGCCTGAGAGAGATACATCCTGGAGATGCAAATTCTTGGCAGCCTCTGGTCAGCTAGGGCCCTCCCAGGTCTCCAAGGGCTGTAGATCTCCTGGCTTCCCCTGAGTGCAGGAGCCATCCAGAGAGGAGGTCACCAGCTTTACTGCTGCCAACCACCAAGAAGTGAAAGACATACCTCCCTCTCTCAGGGGTGATGAAAGCTCATTTCTGTATCCAAACAGGCATCTCTCCTCCAACCATTAGTTTTCCGAGCTCTCTTGCAACATATGCTGGCTTTGTCCTGGGTTGACTTAGCTAAACTGTAACTAGAATTCTCAGAATTCTCTTCCTTGTACAGTTCTAAGTTAGGGTTGGCTACAAGAGACTTTAGAGTGGGATCTGGGAGGTGAAAGTGAATTAGCCTCCATTATGCTGGGAAGGAGGTATGGGACTCCAGGCAACTTTTTAGCTTAAATTGCTGCTACAGGTCCACTGCCCATCTGCTGGAAGACAGCAGAGCTGGTCCTGTGGCTCTTCCAGATCCTACAAGATTTCTTCCTTCAGCTCCTCTGGGTCCTGAACCAGGCATGTGCCCAGTTCTATGGAGAAGGACACCTGCTTCTGCAAACCAACTGCTTTGTCAAGGTGGTGAGTGCTATGGTCTGAATGTTGGTGTCTCCTGACAAATTCATAGGTTGAAAGTTAATCTTCGATGTGATGGTGGGAAGAGGAGAGGCCTGTGGGGAAGTGCTTATGTCCTCACAAATATAATTAGTGCCCTTATTAAAAAGATTAAAGGGAGCACATGAGGACACAACTAGAAGGCACTACCCATGAAGCAGAACACAAGCCCTCACCAGACACCAAACCTACTGGTGCCTTGATCTGGAGTGTCCCAGCCTCCAGAACTGAAAGAAATACATTTCTGTTGTTTATAAATTACCCAACATAAGATGTTTTGTTAGAGCAGCTTGAATGGACTAAAGCAATGAGTGATACATGTGAATTCCAGTTTGTCTTCAAGGCTTCATGCTGGTGCATTCCAGTTTATCTTTGGCCATTCCCACTTCATATCCAACCTTTTCTTTCCAACTGATGATCCTATGGACTTGCAATGGCCGCAGGCCCATCAGCAGACGAGGCAACAGCCTTCTATCGACTTCCTCACCAGCTTCCAAAACTGTGTAAAACATAATCCCTACAGAAAAGCCCTCATTCACCTTGTCCCTCATAGTGGTTCAGCTTTCTTGATCAAATTCTAACTGACACAGGGCATTTGACTACTTATGTGATCACAGGATCTCCAAACAGAATGGGTCCCCAACCAGGAGTCTACCCCGTGGAAGCCTACAAGGCATGTAAAATGGCATCCGTGGTTTCAGTGAGCCTCTCAGTTTCCCCCATTTCTCTCCTATAGATCTGCTTGGCCTCATTTCCTGTGAACTAGGACTTAGCAGACCCATGAATCTGAATTCTAACCCAACAGCACATGTCCAGTCCTCTCTTATCCCTCCTGCTCACCTCCATCCCACTGGTGAGGGCAAATGAAGAAGCAAAGACTGGACAAACAAAGTTCACCCAGCCTGTCCCCTTACTGGTCAAGTGTTTATTTAATGAGGAGCTGCCTAAAAGGTGTTCCATTCATGTAAGTTTCAGTCTTAAGTATGAGGCTAGTTTGGGGATTTAGTGGCTTCAGTAAGAAATCTGAATATTTTCCAAGGCCAAATATGGAAGAAAGAGGAGAATAGTTCAGTATAACCTTCCCAAGGGGCCACCATTTATCCAAGCAGAGAGCACCCATGTTCCCTCAACTTCACACCGTACAGGAGAGTCAGCAGGAGTGTTGGGGATGGATGAGTGGATGCTGTGCTGGACATCTGCAAACAAGCTCTAAGATCCAGACTCTGCCATTTCCCAGCTCTTCTCTATATTCAAAGAAGGATGACCTCTATAAACTACCAAGGTTCCCCACTGCTTCCTGCTTGGTTTGGCAAATGACAAATATGGGCAGATATTTGAGAATGGGCATAAAAGAGAAGCCAGGTTTTCACACCCCTCCCCTACTAGGGGCTGAGACTTCTCTACCAAGACACTACCAGTTGGATTCCCCCCAGAACCAGCTTTCAGCAGGTAGCTCAGGCTCTTGGCTCAGGTAATACCTTTGTTCCTCCAGCCCTAGGGAAAAATAGGAGTTTTCAGCAATTGCTAATCTTGGGGTCGCCTTGCCTTACCCTGGTTGCTCTTTCAACTCTTCTAAAAACCTTTGTAACTAATTTCCCATATTAAATTTCCTCTATTAAATTATTCTGCATGGGTTTTGTTTTTTCTGGAGAGACAATGGCTGATACATATGCTTTCAACTCTAGGGATTAGAATTTGCCAAAACTGATGCCCTTCCAAGATTTTTAAGTTCCCTAGGCTAGCATCATTTTTTTCCATTGCTTGTAGACAACAATACACAAAGTGTTGCTGAAGAGGAAAATTGAATGGTAATTCTGCACCCAATCTTTGCGTGGAGGGTGGGGGTAGAAGACAAGGAAAATTGACTCAGGTTTTCCCCCTAACTCAGTAAAAGTAGGTAGATACTAGAGGGGTTTCTCATGTCATAGTAATGGGTTTCTACTCATCCTTTCCACACTGTCTTACCCAAATTTCACTTCTTTCATATATTCACCAGCATATATTAAGCATCTGCTAAGCCTGGGGATATGAAGTGGACAAAATACTATTGACATCAAGGAACTTCTAGTCTAGTGGACAAGTGTGATCATGTGCATGTCCTTTCTAGGATCAGCCCTTGCCATTAGAACCTGTAGTACTGACGTAGAATTATCCATTCCAATCAAAACAGCCAGATAATTCCTCACAGACCAGAATCTTTCCAGCAGCTTCAATAGAGGTATTCACAAACAAAAGCACATCACTTCAAAGTCATCCTCACAGCAATCCTCATCACTAGGGTCCTTCATATAAGAAGGCAACAACATGCACTCCCACAAAGGAGACCATATTCTCCCTCTTCAAGTTCAGATCCCAGTCTCTTCCAGATTTGGACATTCTGGTCATTCATATCATTGCCATGTGTGATCTGACCACATATTAGTCCAATCTACTAAATCTTCAAGGGTTTTCTTGGCCTACATGTTCAGAAGATCTCTTTATCTTCCCTTTTCCTACTCCAAGCAAGACACTGACCCTGCTACTCTTCAAGGGTTCTTCAGATCATGCTTCCACCTCTTCCTTCTTAATCAGTTTTGTATCTTTCTTCAGCACTTGGTAGGTTCTGGCAAGTAGAAGGCATTCAGTGTTCATTGAATGAATGAATGTATAGATGCAAGGATGATGAATTTGGAGTAAGAAGCAATCAATGATGTGTTAACTAAGGGTTGTCTACAAAGCACTGGTTTGGAAACCTTGCTTTAAGTGCAGTACCATGCTCATCCGTGATCATCATTGGAGTCATACGCCAAAAATAAGACTTTCAAGGAATAATACTGAAGCCTCATCCCCAGGCACAGACCAGCACCCGTGTGTACAGAGGAAGGCTGGCTGCTATACCTGGACCTGCAAGAGTAGTTTTGTCCCAAGATTCAGCCAGTATTAGAAAATTAAGATTTCTAAGGAAATGTTTGAGCCATCCATTTGCCAGAGTCCCCCCACGAAGTTGGCTCAGTATGGATCCAATATTTTAAAATCCTCCACTGGCATTTCCAGTTGCAGAAAATGTGGATCATAACAAATTGCAGCAGACAGCTTCTTCATTTTCCTTTGCGGGAGCGGCCTGCAAACCCAACACCCACAGGCAAAGTCCTATGCAGTGTCAGTTAGAGACCACAGGAGAGTGTCTGTTAGTGGCTGTAAGACTTTCCCTCTTCCCAGACCTCAAACCTTAGAATCTGGCTCATTAAAGATAGACAGTAGGCTCCCCTGAGCCCCAGACCTTTCCCTAGCCTACTAGAAATAACCAAGAAGCCAGAGGTGACTCAGCTCCTACTTAGACCCAGACTGACTTTTCTACCAGCCAGTGCTGTTGTTTCAAGGTCCAGTCTTGACAGGAGCCACCCACACCCCAACCTATGAGTAGCTCTTCCCCAGGAAAAAAAACAAAACAAAACATAAACCAATAGAAACCCTGAAGATTAGGTAGCAGATTTGCAATGACTTGGGCGCCATGTAGAATTAACACAGAATGCCTCATGCCATAAGATGAAGTCACAGCACCCAAAGATGAGCCAAAGGATGGCCTCCATGTCTCCCTTCATTGCTGAGGCGAGTGGCAAAGGCCTGCCCACTCTCTGCCTTCTGGGCAGGAAGTCTTACATGGCTCTTGCATTCCATCCAAAAGACAAAAGACGGGGTGGATTTCTCTGAACCCTCGCCAGGTCACACTGAGGTGGGTGTTGGGTCTTTTGAAACTGTCAGAATGAGTATGCTTCTGATTATGGGGTTCCCAAGACTCTGAGCCAGCTTTTTTTTTGTAAGCACATACATTTTCTTTCTGGACCACAGCCACGTTGCTCTGGCTAAGTTAATCCCCACAAGTAGTCACAGTGCTTCCCAGGGCATCCAGGGAGTTGCTTGTTTTAGGGAAATCCTGTTAGTTTGAACTCTGTTCAAGAATGTGCCCAGTGTGCTTCAGCCCAGGAGCAAAGTGGATTTGGCCTGGAGAGTTAAAAGCACTTGGGTCCTTGGGGGTAGGGGACAGAAATGATCTGTGAGCCTGTAAGCCTGGAGGAAGAGTATGCAGATCCAAGGGTCAGCTAACTCAGCCCTGCAATGTTCTGACCTACAAACTTGAAGATTAACTGGCTACTGGAAGATTCTCTGCATGCCCCGATTAGCGAAGGGTCAGTTTACGTTGATGTGATGAGGGCAATTGTGAAGCAGGATTGTCCTGGTCACTCCACCTCTTGTTTTAGGGCCTTCCTCTTCCAGTAGGTTCTCTGGGCTCTTGTCTGTCTAAAAGACCCACGACTTCTCAACACAGTGCCTTTGCTGGTAAGGAAATATGCTGCTCTTTCCAGATGTTTACCTCTAATTTTCCCTACTCATCAAAGCTTGCCTGTCCTGTGTGTCTACACTGATAATAGGAGATGATTACTCCCTGTTACTGTGTTTTCCAGGATAATCCTTAAAAATAACTGGAGCAGGCCACTTTCTATATGCTGGGAATTTAAAAGAGCCTCTTACATCCCAAAAACTCTCCACCTCTGACTCAAGGCCACTTCGAGGTTTACCATCAAGAGTGACTCATTTGGCTTAAAGTTTTTGTTGTGTGTCAAAAAGCAAAGCAAAGAGGCAGTATAATCTAGAGGACAGAACATGAGACTGAGAATCAGGGGCCTCAGTCCTCCTACTGGTTCTGTCGTAGCTAGCTGTGTGATCTCAGGCAGTCACTTCAGCTCTCTGGTCCCTAATGTGCCAGGCGTCCCCAAAGGTCAGAGCAATGGCAATTTACTGAATCAATCAAGTGACACAGCCCCAAAGACTGCCTGTAGAGGGTACTTCTAAATAGTCGGTGATCAGATATGTTCCTGCCATAGACTAGCCTGCTCACGAGTTGTGACCTTATGATCACTCATATGTGTGCACTCATCAGATTCCCTCCTGAGATTGGGTTTTATTTTGTTGGCAGAAGAAGAGAGAAAAAAAGAAAAAGGGAGGGAGGGAAAGAGAGACAAAATGAGCCAGAACATAAAAGGTGCCATCCAGAAAAGGGAAAGAAAGTAGAAAGGGAAGGCAAAGGCAGTGGCGCTGAGGAGAAAATGGGCCTTCTTGCAAAACATACTTCCCTTTCTTACAAACCCAGCTAAGATATACACAGCACCCGTGGCCCAGTAGCTAATCAAGCTAACGGAGAATGTTTCAAATTTAAATCCAGACTCTACCTCTCATTCTAGGAAAGTTATCTAGCCTTTCTAGGCCTTGATTTCCTACTCTATAAAAGGAAGTGAATATTAGAACCTACCTCAGTGGGTTACTTGGAGGACTAAACGGAATAAAGCATGTTAAGCTCTGCCCTAATAGTGCAGAACTTTTCCCCACTAAAGACTCACTCTATGTAGGCTATTTTTATTATTAGGGAGGAACACAGATTACCTGAACTCTGGAGGTGTCTACAGGAAGAAGTATTCTTCAAATAGGAAGACAAGAATGGTGCAGGTTGCCAGGCTTCTGAAGTCACAGCATGTAAAATGGGAAAATTAGCTCTGCTGAATGAGCTACACTAAGGAAATGCCTAAGGCCTCCTTATAAACCCAGGTAATCCATAGACACCAAGCTATTAGTGCTCAGAGTGCATCCCCGGCCAAACGCCTGGTCAAACATCATAGTTGGTTGGTGCAAAAGTAATTGCGGTTTTTGCCATTAAAAGTAATGTCGAAAACCGCAATTACTTTTGCACCAACCTAATAGCATGGGACTGAACCTACATGTGTGATATGTTCCCTATGATGCATTTTAAAATTTGATGGTTCATCACCAATGGTAATTTTTTGTTAAGAATGGATAGGCTGGGCATGGTGGCTCACACCGGTAATCCCAGCACTTTGGGAGGCTGAGGTGGGTGCATCACTTGAGGTCAGGAGTTCCAGACCAGCCTGACCAACATGGTGAAACCCCTTCTCTACTAAAAATACAAAAATTAGCCAGGTGAGGTGTTGGGCACCTTTAATCCCAGCTACTGGGGAGGCTGAGGCAGGAGAATCGCTTGAACCTGGGAGGTGGAGGTTGCAGTGAGCCAGATGGTGCCACTGCACTCCAGCCTGAGCGACACAGCAAGACTCCATCTCAAAAAAAAAAAAAAAAAAAAGAACAGATAGATCAAAGATCAAAGTTAAAGTATCATCTAGAATAAGGTCAGCTGAAGCCTGAGGATACAGCTATGCTCAGAGGGAATGAATGAGGATGGAGGATGGGTTGAGTGGGTGGGTTTTCTTCTTAAGCCATAACTTGAGATTCTTATCACAATGATAATGATGGGGGCTCTCAGCTAGGGCAACTTACTAAACTACTAGGGCTTAAAGAAGTTTGTGTGAAAGAAAAATGATCTAACAAAACATGTTTTTTGAATTATTCCATAGAGTTCTTTTCTGAAGAATTAATTTTAAAAAATCCGAAGTCCTTACAATGGCTTCAATGTTCTATATGATCTAACCCCTTCTGTGACCTCATCTCCTGACACTCTTCCCCTGCTCCTCCTCAATCACTGCCAAGCTCACACTCTCTTTAACTTGCCTTATCCTGTTTCCAGAAAATTCTCCCCAGATATCCACATGGCTTGCCCTTTCACTTCATTTAGGTCTCTGTCCAAATGTCACCTCATCTGAGAACCCTTCCTAACCATACTACTCACAAGAAAACCCTAACAATCTTTTCCTTTTACCGTGTTTTATTTTCTTCATAGCGCATAGTACCATCTGAAACTCTAATAATAGCACTTGCATACTAATAATGGCACTTTGGTACCACCTTACATCCTGATGCACTTAGTACCACATAGCACTTAGTACCACCTTACATGCTAATAATAGCAGTTAGTACCACCTTATATGTGTTGACGCATCTAGTACCACATAGCATTTAGTACCATGTGCTGATTGGGGACATTTTAAATTTTCTTATGTTCATCTTAGTATCCATATACTAAGTGCCTGGTACATGGTAGACACCCAAAAACTATTTCTTGAATTAATGAATGAATGACATTGTTGAGTGGATGGATGAATGAATGAGTGGGGATGCAGTTAAGTGGCACAACCATTAAGCTAATGTTAGCTCCAGAATGTGACTCTCTTAGAGAAAGCTGTGTGGTAGTAATCCTACATGTTTTGTTTTATGAAAGAAAGCATAAAATAGAAGATTTGCCCATGACTTTAATCCATTTTGTATTCTTATTTGGTTCTAAAAACATAAATCCCCCTTTCAATTCATTGCTTTGTGTAGAAGAGCCCTGGATCCAGTTGAGAAGAGCTGGATTCAATCCTGATTCAGTCATTTCCAGGTACATGATCTTGGATGAGACATGTGACTGGCCTGAATCTGAATTTCCTCATTGGTAAAATGAAGCTAAAATAACTTCTTTCTCAAAGGCTGTTGAGAATTAAATGAGATGCTATATACAAAGGCACTTGGAATTGTAAAATATGATGTAAATGTGGATGGTAGATGGTAATGCTTTCTCACAAAATATGGAAAGTGTTCTCCTTTTGAAAAGTAGATACTTGATGAATTAGAAGGAAGTAGAGACTGCAGTCAGGACTATCTCTAGAGCATTATTTTTTGAAACTGTGGGACTTTACCTCTTAGTGGGTCATAAAATCAATTTGATTTAAAACCAATTATTTTTGGCCGGGTGCAGTGGCTCACGCCTGTAATCCCAGCACTTTGGGAGGCCGAGGCAGGCGGATCACGAGTTCAGGGGATCAAGACCATCCTGGCCAACATGGTGAAACCCTGTCTCTACTAAAATACAAAAAAAAATTAGCCAGGCATGGTGGCATGTGCCTGTAGTCCCAGCTACTTGGGAGGCTGAGGCAGGGGAATCGCTTGAACCCAGGAGGTGGAGGTTGCAGTGAGCTGAGATCATGCCACTGCACTCCAGCCTGGGCAACAGAGCAAGACTCCATCTGAAAAAAAAAACACAAAAAACACTATTTTTTGCAGTAAGTGAGAAAAGAATAGAAAACATCAAGGTATTTCATAAAACCTTTAATGTTGTGGATGTGTTTCTAATGTCATAATTTAGTAATGAAGTAAATTTGTCACTGTGGGTCATGGTTAAAAGGTTTGAAAACTACTACTTTAAAAGAATCTATTATTACGGTGTTAATTTTGGTCACCAAAGCCTGAACTAGATTGGAAGTATGAGAAAATACTCACACCATTTTTCCACTGCTCTCACTCCACAATGATCAACACAGAGGACTTCTGTGACCAAATGCATGAGGATTTTTCTTCACATACCAAGCAAGCCATCAATTTTGCAGTGGACAGTGGCTGGGTGTCCTCAAATTTAATTCAGTTCTGACACTATCTACCTGGAGATAGCATCAGATCCCATAGGTTGAGGACTCAGTCCCGTAAGACTGTCCACCTTTCAGATGCCAGCTGCAAATTCAGGCCTCTGGAACTTCTGATCGACTGACTTCAAGTTGGAGTTCCCGTGACTCCCAGTTTAGGTTTGATTAGTTTGCTAGAGTGGCTCACAGAACTCAGTGAAACACTTACATTTACTGGTTTATTATAAAGGATATTACAAAGGATACAGATGAAGAAATGTGTACTGCAAGGTATGAGGGACATGGAGCTTCCATGCCCTCCCTGAGCACGCCACCATTCAGGGACTTCCACATGTTCCAATATCCCAGAAGCTCCCCAAACCTTGTCCTTTTGGGTTTTTATAAAGGCTTCATTGTACAGGCATGATTGATCAAACCATTGGCCACTGGTGATCAACTTCACCTTCAACCCCTCTCCCCGGAGGTGTGGGGGTTGGGCTGGTCACCAGAAAGACCAAGGGTCCCAACCCTCTAATCATGCCTTGGTCTTTCTGGTGACCAGCCCCCATCCTCAAGCTAACTAGGGGTTGCCAGCTATTGGTCAATCATTAGCATACAAAGATTTATCGCTTTAGAGATGCTAAGGATTTTAGGAGTTTTATGCCAGGAAACGGTAGAAGACTAAATATATATTTCACAATATCACAATGAAAGAAAGAAGAACAATAATAACTATTATTATTAGCTCATATTATTATTATTATATAATCATCATAATAAGTCTATGTGGTAAGTTGTCTCTTACCCTAGTTTTTAAGAGGGTTAAAACAGGTCCAAGGTCACACAGCAAATAAGTAGCAGAGCCTGGTTCCAACCCAACTTTTATTTTTTGTTTCTCTCTCTACTCCAGATCCTACAGTCCTATCACTAGACTATCTGCTTCACCTCTGAAAGAATTGAAGAAGGTGGGAAGCCAAGGAAAGAAAAGGTCAATATTGACATCAAGGCTTCAGTGCTGAGTAACTGAAAGAATCCCTGTACAAATGTCCAAAGTGGGCACATCAGCAGAGTGAGTTGGTTTGAGCAGGGGAATGGGAAAAACCTGAATTTAAAATGATGGATTGACACCCAACTATCTAATTTTCAGGTCAAAAGAGAACCTCAAGCCCTTGGTAGACATCACTGGCATTTCAGAAGACCCAAAACCCCTCTGGGTTTGTGTATCTTGGGATCAGAACCAGCACTTGTGTAAAGGAGCACTTCCTACACCCCAGAGTGGCTGCAAATGCTTGTGAACGGCAGTGCCCACCTCAGCATGGCGCCAACATCCTAGTAACACATTTGGTTTGTGAAGGCCATCAGCCCTTCCCTGTTTGCACACCTTCTTGCCTCCTCCAAATAGTAGTCTTCCACTCAGAGGTCAAAGAACATGCTAAAAAGTCATTTCCTGTTTTGCAGTTGCAGTCTCTGAAGGCCTCTCAAATCTCCTCCAACCCTGTCCCTTGCCAGGTTGAAAAGAATGCAGTGAACCCATCACTTGCCTTTATAATCAGATCTTCTACATAGCTCATCTAAATTTCTCTCATGACAATGTGAGCCCCAGTGCTTTCAGAAGTTGTGGGCACCAGATGGGCTGTGGCCTTCTGAGTAAGCGCTGACCAAGGGCAACCACAGGCTAACCATCTGAACTGAAAGTTAATCTTACGAGAACAGTGAACATTAAGGCTTATATGTCAATGAGGAGTTAACAACATGGCACAAACACATTACAAATTATTACACCGACACTGGTGTGAAGAGACTTAAGCTGTGGGTTCTGGAGTCAGAAAAATAAACAACAAGAACAAAATATGTAAATGGCTGAGCTGTCAACCTAGGCTGCTCTGTAACATTCGTGATTAGTCTGTATGGTAGGTCGATTCGTGGTCCCCGCAAAGATATCCATGCCCTAGTTCCAAGAACCTGTGGATGTTACCTTAAATGGTAAAACATAACTGCAAATCTTAAGGATTCTTGAGATGGGGAGATTATCCTGCATTGCCTGGGTGGGCCCTGCGTGTAATCACACGTCCCTAAGTGTAATCACACATGTCCTGTAAGACAGAGGCAGAAGAGATTTGACACACACAGAAGAGAAGAAGGCGATGTGATCGCAGAGGCAGAGACAGGAATGATGTGGTCAAAGCCAAAGAATGACAGCAGCCACCTGGAGCTGGAAGAGACAAGGAACAGATTCTCCCCAGGAGCCTCCGGAGAGCGTGTGGTTATGCTGACACCTGGATTTCAGCACAGGGATGCTGATGTCAGACTTCTGGCCTCCAAAACTATGAGGAATACATTTCTACTGTTCAAGCCTCCGTTTGTGTAATTCGTTATGGCAGCCATAGGAAACTAATACAGTCTGGAACATAGAGATGTGAAAATGCCAAGCACAATAATGGTATTAGCAGATACAAATAAACAAACAGCGCTGGTAATCAAGCCCAATGTTCTTCTCTGTAGGCATTTACCCCAGAAGGCATCTGAGATGAAGAAATGTTTGTTTCTTCCCTGCATGCCTTTCTTCATCTCTTTCCTCCTTCATATGCCTTCTATTTTCTCATCCCCCTTTAAAAAAAAATCTAGTCTGTAAGGCATAGAAAAAGGAGCACCAGCTTTGGAGCCTCACTTCAAATTCCACTACTGCCCATTCACTGAAAACTTAGGCTAGTCCTGTGACCTCTCTCAGTTTTCCCATCTGCAAATGGGGACAATGCCACCTACTTTTTAGGGTTTTTGTGAAAAGCAAAGGAGATAAACCATGTAAATCTTGATACAGTCGGTTTATATCATGTACTCATTTACCTTGCAAATTGAACTTTCCATATTTGTTGGGGGCATTGGAGAGAAAATTAGAGAAAAATAGAATTAGCAAAATAAATAATCAGTGCTGGTAATTAAGCCCAGTGTTTTTCTCTATAGGCATTTACCCCAGAGGACATATAAGATGAATAATATAATCTACTCTTTCATCTGTGACTTCAGGCCTCAGGTGCTTCTGCTGAGTGCAAGTCCAACATTCAAAGATATATTTCTCATATAGCATGGTTTCTAAACACAAGACAACTTTTTCATCTGATACTTTACATGGTGCCTTCTATGGTATTTTTGCCAATAATTTTAGCATGCATGGTGTACACTGCATAGCTGACTGCAGAACGTGGACCCAGGCACAATGCGGTTCCACTGTAGTGCCTGGTCATTATCCTTCTGCACAGGTATGCCCTGAGCTTACCCAAACCCCTCATTCCCACACTGAGCTAACTCTTACCAAGCTCCCACAAGCACCAAAGGCTACTGGCCTACTGGTCTTTCAGCAGCCATGGAGTTCTGGAACAATTATCCTGCTTGTATCTTATCTTCAGTCCATAAATTTAATGCAAGTGGCAAAGGTGCCACCAAGGGGCCTAATGATCCCCAAAAGTTTGGGAAATGTAGAAAGCACTAAAAATTCATGAGATCCATCAAATACCAAGTTATCTCAATAACTTTCTGGCCCTCAGCAATTTCCTCAAAAAAAAAAAAAATGACCTGCATATTTAGAGAACAGTGGTCTTCCTACAGTGTTCTCCCACCACTTCAAAAGTGATTTTTAAAATTGCGGCAGAACTTACTGCTAAACAGCCACATCCACATCCAACAGCTTTTTGGGAGGTTATAAAACAAACAGGCAGCTCTTTTGGAGTCATAACATAGCAAAAACCTAGTCATACCACTGAAAAGAGGAAACCTGAAATTTGCCCTACCAGTCTTAAAATGGGAATCTCTCAGGGAAAAGAAAAAGGGGAGGGGGAAGATTTCTGGCTTCTTTAAATATCTTCCTGTATTTAATTTCACAGAAAACCAAGCTTCTGGCCCTACCATGCCTTCAGCCTTCTCATTACCTCCAGCAATTTACATTGCATCTTTTTTGAACTCTGAGTTCCCGGATAGAGTTGAATGTGGTGTGGCAAATTAGTGAATCATAAAAATTAGAGCTGGAAAAGGCTTCTGGGGTCATAGGGTTATCCTCTGCCAATTCTAGATGGTTCTCTGTGGTTTATTCCTGAGTGCTTTGTTCAAACTGGTTTTAAGTCAACAATACATCTCACAGGGAGGGGAGAAAGGGAATAATAACAAAAGAGTCTGTTGCCTTTCCGTTTCCCTAGCCAGCCCAATCCAGGAGAGGGAAGCCTAGGGCCACTGACTGGAGAAAGAGGGATGAATCATGGGATATGAGGGCTGGAAGGGACTTCAGAAGGTATCTAGTCCAACATTAAATTTTACAAAGAAGGAAGGGAGGTTCAGGGAGTTTAATGCACAGTGCCACAAGGATTACATGAGACCTATGTCAATGAAAGCAGGGCCTGGTACATCAAAGGAACTTGACAAATATTGGTTCCATTTCCCTCATCAGATCATCTTCTGCCTTTGTATTGGAGTTTGTTGTTTACACACATTAAATGATATCTTGTGAATTCCTTGAGGGTGGGGACTCTATTTTATTTATGTCTCCCACAGCACCTAGATCTGGGCCTTGCATAGAAAGAATGGCTCAGGAGATGCTAGTCATGTTGAATTATGTTTCAACAAAAATGGTCTCTATTCCTTACACAGATCTCACTAGCTTGTATCCATGTTTGTGCTTGCCCCCATCTCCCAGATCTTGGAATAATGGCTGTACATTATAGGAAGTGGGGTTTAGGGTCAACGTGAGCAGGACCTTCCATGGACTACACCTGAAAGGAATTGGGCTGCCACGGCAGGTATCAGGCAGAGCTGAACACTTGGGCAGAGACAAAAAGGAGGGGACATGGGCATCCAAATTAGGTTAGAGTATTGACCTCTGAGGTCCCATTCCACCTTCAAGTTTTTAGACCCTGTGATATAAAAGAGCTTTATTTCCAAATGCACATAAGGTTTCAACTAGTTGAATCCCTTAAAAGTCAAAGCCCTCTCAAGACAGATCCCCACAGTCTCTCACCCTTATAAATCAAAGACATCAAAATATGACTCCAACTGTGAGCAAGGGGTGAGAAGGGTCCCCAAAGTTTTCTCCCAAATGCACCTCTTGATCTAGCTTAGAGACTTCAAAAGTTATCCTCTTAATACACTTTTTAAAACCTCATTTAACATAGTCAAAAGTGGAATTAGTTCTGTGAGTTAGTTTGGCAGAGAGACGAAATCACATCAAATCCATATTCATTATAGACATCCCAAATGTCAACTATGAGGATGGATGGGAGCTCTTGTGTAGGAGGAAGAGTAGCTCA